>NC_134573.1:122909352-123509352 GCF_050947875.1 Dermacentor variabilis | reverse complement strand
AACATCTACTCCTTCAATTTGGCATACACGCTATTAAAAATGCATTATTCGTGGCTCCTGACGTGCTTCCTACTTTCACAAAATATAAACACAGAGTCTCGAATAGTTAACTGAAGAGACCGGGTAAGAGCAACTGCAAGCCTTGGTCAACGCAAGAAACAAAGCGAGAGGACGTACGTTCAGTAATTATTTTGAAAGCACAAGTTTACCCTCCGCACTAGAAATTTTAGTTTCCTATCACTCCAAGAAGGGCCCCCATATCATGAAAAAAATTTAATATTTTCCGTTTTTAGTTCCCTCAGGCCAATCCGAGAAACTTTTGAAGGGTTTCGTATGCGGGCTGAATAAGGGAGTTCAGTAATATTACTGCAAGCCCTTATTGATACACAGAATTCGCCTGCATATTACCCCTATCTTTTGCCACATCTTCTCAAAATATAATTTCCGTGAGTTGTTTACTTTACTGACGAATTTCTAAAAACTAGGCATCTAACTTGTCAAGAATTGCTGTAGTTGCCCATAAACAGCATCGCTGTAAAACTTGAACACACTTGAAAGAGCAAAAAATTAATGAGGGAGCGTACTGGCATCTATCACTGGAAAGAGCACAGCGCTTTTGTACTCTTCAGAAAGGGGTAAGAACCTTTATGTAAAATTATGTGCGTGGAAATTAGGTTACCAAGGTGTAACCGGTTCACTGCCGCCACCTAATGGTGGGCACAAGTGAGTGTCAGTGGATCAAAGGAAGCGTTTTCTTTTCACTACGTATACAACTCTATTAAGGCAAAATTTTCCGCACAGATTCCTCTCTGCAGGTGCATCTGTGCCACTCGTTTTAGGGTGATGTCTGAACGTATCGTTTCAAATTTCATATGAGATCCCGGTATGAGTGCTCTGTCAAGGTCAACACTTTAGCCAGAAACGAAGAGTTCTTATTTTATAATGAGCCTTTAATTTACATTAACACGGCAAAAGCACTTGAGCTGGGAGCGGACTTCAGCTCTCAGGGCTCTGTTTCACAGGTGGATGGTTCCTAAATGTTGGCTTCACCTCGGCTGGCAGGAAGACACGTTGCTGTCACTCCATCCTTGGAAAGAAGTGCCGAGGGCAATGAAGGATCGAGGAAGCAGTCTGTCACCCTAACAAGAGTCAGCGGTTTAAGTTCCGTATGACATCCGTGAAAACTAGCATAGCTGCTCTGGTCAGGGAAATACTGTCGCACTATATGCATCTTGAATACCTAAAAACCAGAAATCGAGATGCAAGTCTGGGAGTTCGTTACGTTAACCTCGCGCGGCATGTATCTAATTTCACTCGTTCAAGCATCCAAGACGCAGTAAACTATATGTCAGATCGTAAAGAAAAAAGATGTAGCAGATCCAACCAGTTGCAATCCATATACAGCGAAGCTTTGTGTAAGTGCATAAAGAGTCGACACACGAGCTTGTGTTTATTTAATGTCCGCACAAAGAGACACGGAAGACTTTGTTCAGGCATTGTAGAAAGGCGCTAATTCAATTCCGCCGCCTATGCCGCGGATGCACGAAGGCGACCTTTCCGGTAATGTTTTAGTGCGAACGCACTACTAGCCTACCTACCTGGAGTCCACCTCTGTCGGTATGAAGCCTGTTCATACAGGCCCGCGCATTCACGCGACACGCGCGAAAAGACTGTGCCCGCGAAACGGCGGCTCCACCTCTATTCTCCTCCTCCGACCCTCCGCACATGACGTCATGGAGATGTACCGCACTTCAATCAAAAGTGCAGGTTTGTCGCGCCACTAAGTCTCCTTGTGCGCAACGACGCCCGTGTGCATATGTGTAAAATAAATATGAAAATGAAATGTAAATCTTTGGAAACGTCTAAAGATGTGATGTCGCACGATAATGGCAGCCGTCTGCCAATTTCTTTTTCTTTCCCCCGCACTGTCCGACGCCACCGCTGCCGCGCATGCGCGAAGGTGAGTGCATCTGGTCTTGGTTCAAGGAACCCAGTGGCGTGCGTGGCGTACATCTTCCGCTCTGATTGGTTAGCGTGTTCGGTTAGAGAAAAGCCAGGCCGCAGCACCCACGGTCACAGAACCCGGTGAGGTTGGCGAAAAAAATTGACCGTCTCAGTAGTCGATAGTAAATCACTGCGCTAATAAGCTTCATTGCAATCCCTATCACGTCACATGATCTGGTACCTCCTGTCATATAGTTAACCGATTGCTTACATAAGCAATGGTCGATATTGGTCTTCCTTTGAACACCACCGTGCACTCTTTCCACTTTGTGCACCTGCAAGCACGGGTAAGAAGATCCAAATATTTCGTTTCCATGGCTTCGAGCGCGATATCACAAGGAAGCCTGATGTTGTAGGGTTATCTCAATATGTAACTAATAATTGCATAGCCCAGTAAAATGTGCGCTTCTTGTCTGAAATGCGCACGAATTATCGCAAGGTCGCACTCGATCTACACGATTAATATACGTCGAACAATCTCCTATGGCAATCGAAACAGTAAAAAATGTGGTTACGACCAGGAGGCACGACTATTCGCAGACACGTTACCCGGACCATGCAGGTTAAGCGAGCGATCTTTCTGTTGAGGAGGCTTGTGCTTCTTTCTCTCTTGCTTTACAGCACAGCAAAATGCAATCGTTTCCACTTTCTGTAGACTGATAACAGAGCTGCAATGAGTTAAGAAAAACTTACGTCACTAGTGCAAACAACATCGAACACCTTTCGTAAAGGAGCTGTCTTCATTTTATGTGTTTTCGTCTTTTTGCCATTCTTTCGTGAGGCACATGACTCGGCGGTCCGTAATTGCCTCTCATAAAGCGCAAGTCTGGCCATGGCAATCTTGCAGTTCAACGCTTTCATTCCTCTTTTGCTTTTATTCTACGAAACGTCTTGGATTCTCCGTCTTTTCTTAAAGAACTGTAATGCGCGGTGTCGAGTGTTCCTTGACGGTGAAACTAAACACTGGGTAATTGGCTCTGCGGCCGCGGTCCTTTGCGCTTCAGAGGCTGTTTTGGAGGA
The DNA here is from genome assembly GCF_050947875.1 of Dermacentor variabilis. Lineage (NCBI taxonomy): Eukaryota > Metazoa > Arthropoda > Arachnida > Ixodida > Ixodidae > Dermacentor > Dermacentor variabilis. The sequence continues at coordinate 123,506,328 of NC_134573.1, read as the reverse complement.
GCGGGCGTCTGGGAAAAAGAACCGCACTTACTCCGACATACGACACTGAAATAAAATGGGCTTTGCCTCGGGTTTCACGAGTGTAGCGTAAAGTTGTGGTGCTTATTTCAGTATTCTTACAGTTCCACACGCGTCGTATCGTGAGATTTCTTTCGAAAAACGCCGTTGTTACCCTGTATTTAGCCTGTCCCTTATCTAATTTATTGCGCTATTGAATACAAGCGAAACATTACGAGCCATGGCTTGTTATCTGAGCAAGGACGATATCAGTTTTTGTAGACTGCTTTATTTGTCACATTTATGTTCAAGAAGAAAATTGCTATGTTACATGACACTACGCCAGGGTGGAGGTCGATAAAGAACAGCACGAAATCTAGAACAGCACTATATTAACCTTTGTAAATTTACTGGTTTTTTTTTTTTTTTTGCCGTCAGCTCTCGACGGAGTGCTTCCTGCTGGGACGGCCGGTTTAGCGTGTGGACAGAGTCTGTCTCATTAAGGGAAGATGCGGGTCGAAAAAACTACGACTTTCATTTAAAACAGTAAGATTTACGTTTTCGAGTGTTTCAGCAAGATTGACCCCTCCTCTATCACATATAAAGAAATCAGAGCCGTGAATGATTGGGAAGGAAGGAAAAAGGGGAGAAGGAAGGCAGGGAGGTTAACCAGTTTAGCCTAACCGGTTTGCTACCCTGCACATGGGAGCGAGATGGGGGGGATGAAAGATGAGGAGAAGAGATAGAGAGCACATAACACGGCCCAAAGATTGTTGGTTACAGTCTGTCACTCTTGCGCGGTACGTGATATCACTGTCACAGCCGCTTGTCCAAGCCCGTCTCCTTCATAAACCGAAGTAGACCCTTCGTCGCCTTCAGCTGCGATGTCTTCTGTCGGCGATATGTGAAAATGGTTCCAACTGACGATGGTCTATTGTCAAGGTGCGCTAGAACGGACGCCATGGACTGTCTCTGAACATTATATTCAGGACAGTCGCACAGAATGTGTCCCAGCGTCTCCTCGCAAAGACAGGCATTGCAGAGAGCGTTGTCGGCCATTCCAGTGCGAAACGAGTAAGATTTCGTGAAGGCCCCCCCTAGCCATAAGCGATAAAGCAGGGTGGCCTCACTTCGGTGGAGTCCAGTTGGCATACAGAGATGCATCAAGGAGGGCACGTCGTGTTGACGATTGCTCCGGTTGGTCTGGGTGCTTGGTGTGCACCATAGAGAGAGCGTGATCTCCCGTGCAAGCACTTGAAGTCTGCTGGCTGCGTCGGACCGTGAAAGTGGTATGGCCTCTTCCTGTGTGTCTTCAAGAGCTGTCCGAGCGGCTTTATCGGCGTCTTCATTTCCTATGACGCCGCAGTGACTTGGCAGCCACTGAAACGTCACGTGATGTCCTTTCTCATGTGATGTATGGAGTAGGCATCTAATATCGAGCACGAGCTGTTCGAATGGCCCGCGACGCAGAGCGGATAGCAGAGATTGTAGGGCTGCCTTTGAGTCACTGGAAATTGACCATTGTCGAGGTGGTTCCCGATTGACGAAACAAAGTGCAGCGCGAAGACCAGCTAGTTCCGCAGATGTAGATGTCGTTGGGGGGTCAGTCCTAAAGCTGATGGTAATACCTCTTGCTGGGACGACCACAGCACCGGACGAACACTGGACGTTTGTGGAACCATCAGTATAAATATGTGCACTGTCCGCGTACCTCTCGTGCAGAAGAAACCGAGACAGTTGTTTCAGCACAGGCGGCGACAGCTCAGACTTTTCCCGATTCCTGGTACGCCGAGATGGACTGTGGGGCTGAATGATTGGGAAATTATAAATAAACTCGGTGAACACACTCGAGGTGCCAAGAAAAGGTGCAAATCTGGCCCATTTTTCCAGCGCGTGATGCGTCAAATCACGGCGTCGCAAGCCATTGGGCTTGTGAGAGGCAGTAGGCCTACGCTTTTTCTCTCCGAGTTCGGCTTTGCCGCACCACAATTTCCCTGGGGATGAAGTAATAATAAAAATAACATTTCTCCGCCAAAACCAAGCGCTTTAGCTGGATTTCTAAATCACGTGGTGCGATTCCGGCCACGCCATTGGCTACTAGCGCGCGGTGCGGCCACACCATGTCTGCTCTTCGTGCGACGCGCAACTCTCTCGGTGTGTTTCCAGGCTTTCACGCATTTTTCTGCTTTTTGTTTTGTTGGATCCCGTGTAGAAACGCAATGTTTGATATGAGAACATGACATGGCCTGATGGCCGGATCTGAGTCATGAGATGGCCCCATGACTTTCAGCCATTTCCTATCGAATGCAACGCCACTTTATTGCAGTTTAAACATTCATCCTCTTCATCAGCTCTTTTAGTTAAAGTTAACAATAGTGATCTGTAAGTTATTTCGTAATATTGCACACATAGATGGCTTTGTTATTGAAACTTTTGTAAATACTAACACTACTAGGTTCTCTGAACTCGATAATCGTCTTTTGTCTAAAGTGCGCACAAATTATGGTAAGTTCACTACCACATTTGCGGGAATAAAACTATGTAATTCTACTCCACATACCATTAAATCATCTCCCACCGAGCATATATTCAAGAATCAAGTTGTGAAATACTTTATGCAGCAACTCTCTTCATCCTAACCACTGACTTTTCTGATTGTGATCATAATTGACTTAGCTATTATACTACATGTTATGTTACTCCTATTTTTATTGTATTGTACATTTGCATTGCTTGTTCACTACAGAAGTCTTCTTCGCAATTTTTTTGTCTTACTAAACAGTTTTATATTCTTCTTTTGTCGCGCTGTTTCTTATTTTATCAAATTATCTGTAAAGCCACCGTAACCAATGCTTGATCTGTATCATTTGTTTCTTGTTCATGTATGGGAGGCCCACTGACAGTTTGTAACTTTGGGACTCCCTGTGTAGGGCTAATTTTGCATACAGTTCTTTGTAAAACTGACATCGTTGATGAATAAACTTGAACTTGAACTTGAACTATCTCGAAAGTATCACTCGAAGCACAAGTTCAAGGGAACTCGCCGCAAAGTCAAGCGGCGTGCAATGGAGACGTGCGCGTCAGCTAAGCCTAACCTCGGTGACGGCGACGCTTCCGACGGTTCAGAGCCGGCCAGTCGCTCAAGATTCGTTGACAGCGCAGATGAATTCGTCAGCGCATAGGAGAAAAATAATAATATTTGGGGTTTTACGTCCCAAAACCACTTTCTGATTATGAGGCACGCCGTAGTGGAGGACTCCGGAAATTTCGACCACCTGGGGTTCTTTAACGTGCACCTAAATCTAAGCACACGGGTGTTTTCGCATTTCGCCCCCATCGAAATGCGGCCGCCGTGGCCGGGATTCGATCCCGCGACCTCGTGCTCAGCAGCCCAACACCATAGCCACTGAGCAACCACGGCGGGTAAAAGTTGAGAATGTTCGACAATCGAGATAGGAGCGGCGAGGAGATGGTAAGCACCCTTATCTGCGAGATCGGCGTCGCGAACACACTTGGGAGCACCGCGGCATGTCCGGCGTGCGGACGGCGCGACCTCTTTATCCGTGAGTTGGCCAAAAAACGGAAAGCACTCGTGTCATTTTTGGAGTTGTGTTGCAACAATGCAGCTGTTACGATCATGAACCTGTTGTAGTCGTTATATTTATCTGCAACGTCTTCGTTAGGGAATAGGCATATCAGGCCGTTTGTACGCACGCAGAAACTGCCGGTTTGCGATCTTCTCTAACCCCGTAATTCTTGACGCCAGCGCAGATCAGATAACTTGGGAGTGTTTTCGGATTTCTTAAAGCGCAGGTTTAAAATATAATCGCCTCGCGTGGACACAAGTTTTATTTTTCATGCAGCCTCGCCATCGCTCGCCTGCGTTTGATTCCCGGCGCAGAAAGAAAATTCTCCGCCGATTATTCCGCTTTTGACTCTGCGGTTACGGAAAGTGCAGTTGATGGAGTAAGTCAGTCGCGTTTGCGTGGGGAGCACGTAGTACGGACTTGCATGCTTATCGAAGTTCAATATGTCGCGATTTGTCGTGAACGCTGTGTCGTTACTGCAGAGGGTGTTAGCCTGGTCTATGTTGGCAATTGGTTGCCTATCATTGCCAGCAATTGACTATCTGGCGGTGGCACTAAAAATGATATGCTGGGACTTTGCGTAAAGAAGATATAGGATTATGAGGCGCGTCATTGTGAGGGGTGCTCCGGGTTAATTTTAACACCTGGGGCTCTAACCGTGCACTTAATGTACGGTGCACGGGCGTTTTTGCATTACACCCCATGGAAATGCTGCCGCCGCGGCTGGGATTAGATCTCGCGCCGTCGGGCTTAGCGGCGCAACGTCAAAGCCGCTACGTCACCAAGGCTGGTCTAGCGGTGGGGGTCTAGAGCTTGTTGCAAAAGTAAAACAGCGTAAAAAAGACAAGGACAAGACTGAAAAACACAAGCGCTTTATATACCACGAACGAGTTAAACCAATTTTGCTATAGACAATGAACCAACTAACTCAGCCGCAAGCCTTGTAGAGCTTGTTGTGCTAGCCCTGCCGAAAGGCGTGCATGAAGAACGGCCGTAAACGCGAGCGGATGAAGGTTTCTGGCGGATGAAGTTCCTACACAGTCTCATCCTTTGCGTTAAAGCCTATATCGCAGTTCTTGCATTTGACGACACAGCATGTCTTCCCTCTGTTCTTCCACACTTAAATGATTAGTAAAGTAATTCCCCACCTCTCGGCGGAATGTTTCTAGCGCGGCGCAAGGGGGTCGATCCTTGATTGCTCTCGATTCTGAAGGCGTTCAGTGGCGGCGGATGTGTGGCGGCCCCTCGTGCGCAGTGCGCAAACTGCTCACTGTAACATATCCGTAACAAAGGGCACCATATATACTGCGTGTGTATGTTTTCGAATCGAATTCTGGGGTTTTACGTGCCAGAGCAACGACTTGGCTTTGAGGCACGCCGTAGTGGGGGACTCGGGAATAATTTTGACTACGTGGGGATTTTTAACGTGCCCCCAATGTAAGGCCAGTGTATGTCCGGACAGGCCGCCATTCGAATCTGAACCTTGCAACGTTTAATGTTAGAACGTTATCTAGTGAGGCGAGTCTATCAGTGTTATTGGAGGAATTAGAGGGTAGTAAATGGGATGTAATAGGGCTCAGTGAAATTAGGCGGACAAAAGAAGCACATACAGTGCTAAAAAGCGGCCGCGTACTGTGCTACCGGGGCTTAGCGGAGAGACGAGAACTAGGAGTCGGATTCCTGATTCATAAAGATATAGCTGATAACATACGGGAATTCTATAGCATTAACGAGAGGGTGGCAGGTCTTGTTTTGAAACTTAATGAGAGGTACAAATTGAAGGTAGTTCAGCTCTACGCCCCTATATCCAGTCATGATAACCAGGAAGTCGAAAGCTTTTATGAAGACGTAGAATCGGCGATGGTTAAAGTAAAAAAAATACACTATATTGATGGGACACTTCAATGTCAAGGTAGGCAAGAAGCAGGCTAGAGACAAGTCAGTGGGGGAATATGGCATAGGCTCTCGGAATAGCAGGGGAGAGTTATCAGTAGAATTTACAGAACAGAATAATATGCGGATAATCAATACCTTCTTCCGCAAGCGGGTTAGCCGAAAGTGAACGTGGAGGAGCCCAAATGGCGAGACTAGAAATGAAATAGACTTCATACTCTGCGCTAACCCTGGCATCACACAAGATGTGGATGTGCTAGGCAAGGTGAGCATTAGTGACTATAGAATATTAAGAACTCGAATTAGCCTAGACTTGAGGAGGGAACGGAAGAAACTGTTACATAAGAAGTCAATCAATGAGTTAGCGGTAAGAGGGGAACTAGAGGAATTCCGGATCAAGCTACAGCACAGGTATTCGGCTTTAACTCAAGAAGAGGACCTTAGTGTTGAAGCAATGAACGAGAATCTTATGGGCATATTAAGGTGTGTAATAGAAGTCGGTGGTAACTCCGTTAGACAGGATACCAGTAAGCTATCGCAGCAGACGAAATATCTGATCAAGAAATGCCAATGTATGAAAGCTTCTAACCCAACAGCTAGAATAGAACTGGCAGAACTTTCGAAGTTAATCAGCAAGCGTAAGACAGCTGACATAAGGAAGTATAATATGGATAGCATTGAACATGCTCTCAGGAACAGAGGAAGCCTGAAAGCAGTGAAGAATAAACTAGGAATAGGCAAGGATCGGATGTATGCGTTAAGAGACAAAGGCGCCAATATCGTTACTAATATGGATGAGATAGTTCAAGTGGCTGAGGAGTTCTATAGAGATTTATGCAGTAGCAGTGCACCCACGACGATAATGTGAGAGTCTAGAGGAATTTGAAATCCTACAAGTAACGCCGGAAGAAGTAAAGAATGTGAATCGGCATTCTATAATAAGAAAAAAAACCCCAAGACTTTAATCATTATGGTTCGATACATTACGACGTCATTGTCAGCAATTAAATTACTCGGAATAGGTTCCAGTGACCTGAATAATGTGCAAGGTAATTTGTGATTCAGTCCTGTCGTTTCGCGTAAGCCTTCTTTCCTGAGCGACTACCGCTTGACTCGTTTTCGTGTGCCTCATTAACCTGATCGAATTTAGCTGCTCCGGTTATTTTTTTTTAACTTTCACGTACATGTTGAGGGGTACTTCATAACGATTGTAGTTTTCCGCGAACTGGTGTTTGGTATAGCTTAATTTTCCCAGTAATGCAGAGTAACGTGACACAGCAAGAAACTCAGGGTCTTTTAATAGTTGGGACAAAATATATGTTTCAGAGCATATGGCTTGGAAGTGCTTATAATGAAAAAAAAATTTCACCTTATGGAACACTATCAATCGAAAATTTCAGCTTCCTTTCCTCTTATGTCATCGGTTTTGTTAGATCTATGTAGGCATGGACACGTATGCAGTGTACGAATGTGCTCATAAAAACACACATAAAATTACTTTTATCTGCCTGCGGTAGTCGGCTTTTGTGTGTTTTTGTTAATATTACTAAATCTTATGGATAATTACCAGTATATAATTTTTCCTGCCTCTACCTTTCTAAAATATAATTTGTTCCTGATTGAATTCAGGTGGGTGTTCTAAAGAAGCAAGAACGGCTACACATATATTTTAGTACATGTGTTGATTGGCAAGGTGGCAACCGTGCGAGCACAGAAATTTCCCAACCACTTACTTTCTAAAAAAAAGTATACGCTTCTATAATAACCTTTCTGCTTACGTAGCTTAGGATTATTTCTGCATGCAAGCTTCAGCGAGGAAATATACTATACAAAGTCCTTATACGAAAGATATGCACATCCAACACACATGTTGGAATTTACGTGAAGAGAAGTTTTAGAGAAGGCGGTAAATGGAGACAGAGAGAGAGAGAGAAGAATACAGGAAGGCAGGGATGTTAACCAGTCAATAGTCTGGTTTGCTACCCTACACTGGGGGAAGGGAGAAGGGGAAGAGAAAGAAGGGAGAGAGAAGGTGTAGAGACGTGTACGGAAAGCACTTCAGTTAAAGTCGCTCGAGCAAACCAGAAGTTCTGAGAAAACACAAAAGTGCCTTCACTGCCTTCTGAGCCGATGATCTCGGGACGGTGTTCTAATATTGTCTGTTCACACAGAGGACGATCGTCTAGTTTCCTCAATGTGTCGGACAAATACTGTCTTTGTGCTTGAAATTGAGGACAATGGCACAATATGTGGTCAATGGTCTCCTCGCATGCGCAAACATCACATGCTGGACTATCAGCCATTCCAATTAGTGCTGAGTAGGCATTCGTGAAGGCCACTCCAAGCCATAACCAACACAGAAGAGACGCTTCACGCCGGTGCACACCGGCTTGAGGTCTGAGTTGAAGTGATGGGTTTAGTCGGTGCAGTCTTGTGAGCCTTGTATGTACGGTATTCCACTCTGCTAAGGAGATCGTGCGTGCCAGAATGCCAAGTTGTCTCGTGGCGTCGGTCCTTGAGAGCGGAATGGGGACGCAGCGGTCTTCTTGGTTTGACGTCCGAGCTGCCTTATCGGCGTCATCATTACCAATGATACCGCAATGACCTGGTATCCACTGAAAAGAGATATCATGACCTTTTTCTCTTAAGTAATGGACAAGTTCCGCGATTTCGCACGTGAGCTGATCGTGAGTTCCATGTCGGAGAAATGAATGCACACATTGCAAGGCCGGCCTTGAATCGCAGAAGACTGCCCATTTTCTAGGACTCTCAGTATTTATCACTTGAAGCGCGTTGCCGAGAGCCGCGAGCTCTGCAGCTGTAGACGTAGTGACATGGGAAGTCTTGAACCGCTTGGTTATTCTCATTGCTGGTATAACTACAGCGCCGCCGGAACTGGTTGATGTAGTGATGATGATGTAGTTGATGATGTGGTGATGTAGACGGTAAATGGAAATGCCATGTAACTATTGGTCATGATTACAATGGTGCTCGGTTTAATTCTGCGGAACTTATAATGGCATGCAATGCTTGTGGTTACGCCTCGCAAAGGCCTCAAATATAGTCTCATGCATATGTTTTATTTGCGCCCTACACGCATACCGTGGACCAAGCTATGCGAAATTTAAATATTAATCAGGCGGAAGCACATTGCGAACCTCTACAACATGATGACATGTTGCTGCTTCTATCAAAAGGGAAAGAAATGGTAAAACCAGGTGGGCAGGCCAAAGTGAGTGGGCAAATAATGCAGCATTCGTTCTTTGATTAGAAAAATAGAAAAAAGTTGAGGCCAGCAGGTATTCCGATCCATTCAGCCGACCGAAGTGGACCGTTCGTAGTTGCAGCGCCCTCTGAACAAGTTCAGCATAATGAAACAATAATGCGCTATTTTTCTCAATATTACAACGTAATTAAGCAAAGCATGCAGGACTTATTTGCGGATGAAATATCCGTAGTACACTAAAAAAACAGTTGCACCCACTTTGGGCTTTATATTTGCCACACAACTATAATCGTCATCTGTCTTGCCCGCATTTCCTTTCTTTAATGCTGCGAGCCCAGTACTTCCAAGTCACGAGTGCCATGCGCGTTATCAGCGTGACATATATAATTCTCGACAGGACAGTAACGAACGCAGCGTTTTCAAGAAAGGAAACGCAAGCAAGACAGATCAAAATTGTTGTGTGGCAAATATTGTCACGAGAGGAAAAGCCAGCCAGTCAGTTCTAAGCGAACAGCCGTTTACAGTTCGTGTTTGCAGCAGCTACCACGCACACTTCTTCTTCCTCGACCTCTAGCGTAACCAGTGCGTGCCATTACCCCTCCCTCCAAAAAAAAGAAGAAATAAATAAATAAAGTTGGGGAGATGTTAAATGTCACAAGGAAAAATAAAAGAAATGAGAAAGACAACGGACGAGACGACAGGGGCCGCATCACAAAGTTTGTGGATGAGAGTCAGCGCGAAAGGTAAGGCTTCATCCTGGTAACATGAACAATGTCAGAGGAACGTGGTCTACGGGAGTGGTGCGAAGTGTCGGCTGGAATAACTCCGTAGTTGACAGGACTTAGACGACGCAAAACTAGGTAGGGTCCAAAGTATCGGCGCAATAATTTTTCTGACCGGCCTCGTTGACGTATAGGGGTCCAAACCCATACAAGATCTCCCGGGTTGTATGTGACGTCTCGATGGCACATGTTGTATCGACGAGCATCTTGACTTTGTCGGGATAGAATTCGTTGCCGCGCAAGGTGCCGCGCCGCTTCGGCACGCTGAACAAAGGCGTCTGTATCTGGCGCGGTAGGTTGAGACGAAGTTGGTAGGAGCATCACGTCGAGCATAGTGGTGCCGTCGCGTCCGTAGACCAGACGAAAAGGAGGAAACCCCGTGGTTTCTTGTAAGGCAGTGTTGTACGCGAATGTCACATACGGGAGCAGTTCGTCCCAATTTTTATGATCCGTGGCAACATACATGGAAAGCATATCCGCAATCGTTTTGTTGAGACGCTCTGTTAAACCGTTAGTCTGCGGGTGATACGCAGTTGCCGTACGGTGCGTTGTTCCGCTCAGCTGCAGAATGTCTCGGACCAACTGGGCAGTGAAGGCCGTACCACGGTCTGTGATGACGACAGCGGGAGCACCATGTCGAAGGACGATATTTTTAATAAAGAAGTTAGCAACATCTGAAGCAGTAGCTCGCTGAACGGCTTGTGTTTCGCAGTATCGAGTGAGGTAATCGGTGGCGACGACGATCCAGCGGTTATCAGCCGAAGACTTGGGAAATGGGCCAAGTAAATCCATCCCGACTTGTTCAAAAGGTGAGCAAGGAGGTCGGACAGGCTGAAGCAGACCGGCTGGTTTTAGTGGTGGAACTTTGCGGCGCTGGCAATCTCGACAACTTCTGACGTACTGCTTCACGGTTTTTGTGAGTTTTCGCCAATAGTACTTCTGCTTGATCCTCGCGAGAGTACGCGTGAAACCAAGATGCCCGGACGTTGGTTCGTCATGGCATGCACGTAGAACGTCGTCGCGGAGAGTAGCGGGAACAACGAGCAGGAAAACGGCTGCCGTAGGGTGAAAGTTCCGCTTGTATAGGATGTCGCCACGTAGGCAGAAAGAGGACAAGTGGCGCGCGAACAGCCGTGGGGGTTGTGGGCGGCGTCCTTCAAGGTATTCAATCAAGGGCTGGAGCTCTGAATCTTGGCGTTGCTGTTGAGCAAGGTTTAAAGACGGAAGAGTGCAAAGAAAACCAGAATCGTCGTCAGTATCTAGTGGTGCGGGTTCGACGGGGGCGCGGGAGAGACAGTCGGCGTCAGTGTGTTTCTGGCCAGACTTATAGACGATGGTCACATCAAATTCCTGTAACCGAAGGCTCCATCTTGCGAGACGGCCTGAAGGATCTTTGAGATTCGCCAGCCAGCAGAGAGAGTGGTGGTCGCTGACGACACGGAAGGGGCGTCCGTACAGGTATGGGCGGAACTTCTGGATAGCCCATATGACTGCCAGACATTCTTTTTCAGTTGCTGAGTAGTTTTTTTCAGCAGCGGACAAGGTTCGGCTGGCATACGCAATAACGCGCTCAACACCAGCTTGAAACTGAACGAGTGTCGCTCCGATACCAACGTTACTAGCATCAGTATGCACTTCTGTGTCAGCCTCGGTGTCAAAGTGACCAAGGATCGGTGGTGTCTGTAGACGTCGCTGAAGGTCGTGGAAGGCGTCGGATTGTGCTGGGCCCCAAACAAATGTGACGTCGTTCTTGATGAGTCGTTGCAAAGGTTCGGCAATTTCACAAAAATTGGGTACAAAACGGCGGTAATACGCGCAAAGCCCTAAAAATCGGCGGACATCGTGTTTTGTCTTCGGTATCGGGAACAGAGCAACTGCCAGGGCTTTGTCAGGGTCAGGGCGCACACCGGTGCTGCTGACAATATGACCTAGAAATTTGAGCTCCTCGTAGCCAAAGTGACATTTTTCGGGCTTCAGGGAGAGGCCGGCGGTGCGGATAGCTTGAAGAACCGCCTCAAGCCGCTGGATGTGTTGTTCAAACGTGGTGGAAAAAACAACTACATCGTCTAAGTAGACTAAACACGAGTTCCACTTGAGGTCAGATAAAACTGTGTCCATCATGCGTTGAAATGTGGCCGGAGCGGAACACAATCCAAAAGGGAGGACCTTAAATTGATAGAGACCGTCGGGTGTTATAAACGCCGTTTTTTCCTGGTCCCGTTCGTCAACTTCAATTTGCCAGTGCCCACTACGTAGATCCATTGAAGAAAAGTAACGGGCATGTCGCAGGCGATCCAAGGAGTCGTCAATTCGAGGAAGTGGGTAAACGTCTTTTTTCGTGACCTTGTTCAGTTTGCGATAATCGACACAGAATCTTAGTGAACCGTCTTTCTTTTTAACTAATACAACAGGTGAAGCCCAAGGACTTGTCGATGGTTGAATGACATCATCGTCGAGCATTTGTGTCACTTGATGACGAATAGCATCCTGTTCTGTTTGCGACACGCGATAAGCGTGTTGGCGAACAGGTTGGACGGTCGGTTCAGTGATGATTCTGTGTTTGATTAAAGAAGTCTGTTTGACCTTCGACGTGGTGGCGAAACAGTCGCTAAATGACGATAGCAGAATAAGGAGCCTCTCCTTCTCGTCTTGGCCGAGCTGTGGGTTGACGTTGATGTGACTGGTCAAGTCCACATCGCTGGGTTCCGGAATCGAGATTGTCGTTACCGAAGCACAGGCGTTGGACTCGGCCACCGTTTCAAAGTAGGCCATGGTGGTATGCCTCGCAAAGTGTTTGTATTCGCCACTGAAGTTCGTAACTAGAATCGTGGTTTGCCTATGTTGGAGCTCTACGAGACCTCGTGCGACGCCGACTTCGCGATCCAGCAATATGGTGAGGTTACCTTCGGCGATGCCTATTCCTAGTTGTTCTTGAGGGCATTCAACGAGGACGAAGATGCTACTTCGAGGCGGTAACGTCACGCAGTCATCGACCACGCGTAAAGCCGCGCGGTGATGTTCATCCGCCACATTCGAATCCGAAGAAACATAGTTAGAAAAAGTCACGAACAAGTCACGAAGGTTAATGATCGCCCCATATTCCTGGAGAAAATCCATGCCCAGTATAACTAGCCGAGAACACTTGGGCAGCACAAGGAAAGACGCTACGAAAGTCGAAGTAGAAATTGCAAGTCTGGCGGTGCATCGTCCAATGGGTGACACGAGGTGTCCTCCGGCCGTAATCAGATGTGGGCCGTCCCACGCTGTCAGCACCTTGCGTAGCCGAGTCGCCAGTGAGGCACTCATAACCGAGTAGTCAGCTCCCGTATCTACAAGTGCAGTTACTGGATAACCGTCGATTGAAGCAGTAATAGCAGCAGAAGTTTTTTTTGCAGTTGCGAATGAAGGCGTCAGTGGTACGTCGCGAGGGGATGGCGTCGGCGGAGGATATTTGACGGTTCGCATGACAGCGGCCTCACCCCCGGAGGTCGCCGTTTTCAGTTTCCCCGGCGCGGGCTTCCACCGTTGACTCCAGCGGAATCAAAGGCGGGTCGAGCACGGTTCGGCGACGCGTACCGACGAGGTGAAGGCGACCGTGACTGTCTTCGCTGTTGGGCAGGAGGAAGCCGGTTACTTTCTAAGTATTTCTCGATTTCGTGCGGGCGTTCGCCATAGCGCGGGCAACGGGCGTCCGGATGGTATCCCCGCAGACCAATCCGTCGGTACTGGCAATCGCGATACATGTGACCAGCCTCCCCGCAGTGATAGCACAACGGACTGTTGTCGGGGGCGCGCCATACTGTAGATCTGCGCGGACCAGGATGAAAGGGTGCTGGCGGATTCGTGCGGTGGATTGGACTTTGGGAGCGTCGAGAAATCCCAGCAGGCGGCTGCGAAAAACGGCCCGTCGACGGCGCGCAAGCCCGAAGAGCATCCGCGTACGAGAACGTGGGAGGTTCGGGTCGTGTTGGTGGCGAGGGATGAACCACTTTGCCGATTTCTTCTCGAATGACATCCGTAAGAACCGCGGCACTAGGAGGTGTCGAAGCCGATGCATAGGACTTTTGCAGTTCTTCTCGAACAATTTGTCGTATTAGCTCGGTAAGTGACTCCCTGTCATCATTTGCAGGTACGAGAGAGCATGCAGCAGTCATGGTGGTCTGGCGTTCATACTGCGAGAGCCGCTGCCGAAGCATACGTTCCATGACTGTTGCCTCACGAACGAACTGAGAGACTGTTGCAGGAGGATTACGCACGAGGCCCGCGAAAAGCTGTTCCTTTACGCCTCGCATTAACAGACGCACCTTCTTGTCTTCTGGCATTAGTGGGTCCGCCCGATGGAACAATCGCGTCATGTCTTCGACGAACATGGCGACGGTTTCGTTTGGCATTTGGAACCTCGAAGACAGTGCCTGTTCGGCTCTTTCTTTCCTTTCGGGAGTGCAGAAGGCTTCGCATAGCAGTCGGTAAAACTCCTGCCAGCTGGTAAATGAGGCTTCGTGGTTCTCGTACCATACTCTCGCCGCGTCTAAAAGGGAAAAGTAGACGTTCTTCAACTTACGGCGATCGTCCCAGTCGTTAAAGGCGGCGACCCGGTCGAAATGGTCCAACCAGTCTTCAACGTCCTCAAAGGCGTCGCCATGGAACGGGTTAGGCGTGCGAGGCGCGTTGAGAATGCATGGTACGGGAGCATTTGGGATCACCTCGGTTTGGCTTGCGGTAGTTGTTGACATCTTCCTCACGGAGCTTGCCAGGGGACTGTATTGCGGTGGAAGACCTTGGAGGCGACGGCTGCTTCGATAGATTTCTGCCGTCCCCGAGGTACTGGCGTCGGTAGCTTCTGGTTCAGGACCCGTAGGCATACGATGGATGCGTACCCAGCACCTCCACCAGTTTGTCACGAGAGGAAAAGCCAGCCAGTCAGTTCTAAGCGAACAGCCGTTTACAGTTCGTGTTTGCAGCAGCTACCACGCACACTTCTTCTTCCTCGACCTCTAGCGTAACTAGTGCGTGCCAATATACATACACCTTAAAAGATGCAATTGTTTTTAGAGTGCCACGCGGGTTGTGTTAGTCCACTAGCCAAACACAAACCACGCGGGTTGTGTTAGTCCACTAGCCAATCACAGAAGCAAACAACATGGTCATCATGCGACATTTTCAAAATGGCATCATACGTGATACCTCCGGAGCGTATGCTGTTCTTGAAGAGTATTCAAAATGGCATCGTACGCAATACCTCCGGAGCGTCTGCTGTTCTCGAAGAGTCTATTCATCGGCGGAAGCCCGTTTTACTCATGAAACGTAACTGCCAACTGAAGTGTAACTTGACAATAAATGGTTGCAGCGAAACAAGTGTTTTGTTCCACTTCAATAAGGAATTGGGCTTTCACCAGTCCACTATAATATACGAGTGAAAACGTATGAAATTACGCGCCAATAACTTCATTTTTTTAGTTACCGCCTTATTTAGGTATCAGGGAAAGTTTGAAATACGAACTATTCGCAGCCTCGCGGAGGAGCAGTTGCTGGCAGTTATGAGGGCGTGGGCGGGGCTTCACTCCAGACTTAAGTTGTATTCGACCAGAGACGTGCTCTTGCAACGCATTAACGGTGCACGTTACCAAGTGAAGAATAAAGCACTGGCTTCTGAATAGCCAACGAGCGCCTTCCCTATGACGTGCAATCCTTTTTGACAGCTTACAGCTGCGGCCGATGCGTTGGAAGCTTTCTGTTGCGATAGCAACTATATGAACACTCCAGGCGCATTTCTGCCGTCGCCGTCGCCGTGTGGTTCCGTACGAGTGAAAGTGTGTGAGGGTGAGCCGGCGAACGCGGTTCAATTACGCGTGTGCGAACGAGGAACGCGGCCCGGATGCGTGCCCTTTCCTGTGGCGCGCGAGGCAGGGGAGTGAGGCGAGGGAGGAGGGGCGTTCTTCTCCGGCGGCTGCTATCGCTGTCGATTCGATGACAGCTTCCGCTGTCATCGAATGACATGTGTTCATGTTTACCTGTGCGCGCGTGACACCGTGCTGGTTAATTTAGTTAAAGCACGTTGACGGGCTGGTTGGTTTGAATCCACAATAGAATGTGTGTGTGCGACTTAACAAGGACGTAGAAAGAAGCAGACGCACAAAGACAGCGCTGTCTCCGTGTGTCGGTTTCTTTCTGCGTCCTCGTTGAGTCACGCGTACGCATTCTTTCACTGGTAATTTTGTTAGTAAGCCAATGTTTACAAGTTTATGCGGCCGATAAAACTACTATCCTTACTTCGTGCAGCTATCTACCAATTTTCTATCGCAATCGGTGATTCGCCTTTCAGGCGGATGTGAGAATTTTTTTGTTCTAGCTGCCGTATCGTTGCAGCAATTAGCAACAACACGACAAGCGATTCCATGAAGAAATGTGCTATGGGACCCTTGCCTTTATGACCACGTTGAAGTGCTCGGAAATAAAATATATGTTGTGCCTCGAAGTGTTTGAATACACAGTGCGTATCAAATTCCGCAGGGATTCTTAGCTCAGCATTGTGTTAAAATCGGTTAGCACGTACAACCCCTCGAAACAAACATAAGTCCTCGTCAATGCAAAAATGCTTTTAAGGCTCGCGCCGCATAGTAAAAAAACTAAACTGCGGTGAACTTAATCAAAAGTATACTTGCCCTGAAGGCGGCCATCTTGGATTGACAGAGCTAGCAGTAGCTAGCCGGATGACAGGGGCTATACGCTGCACCATCCGTCTAGGCAGCTTGTAAGCAGACCGCGTTTCTCCTTAAGCTAGCCCGCTTGCAGTTAAGCGGAGGGTGCATGCGCACTTGCGCTCCCCCTCAGTGCCTAAACTGAAAGTACCGTAAAAAATACATCTAAAACACTTTATTATCACTTCCACTGCTATCGTCTTGTGGCAGCAGCGGCTGCGCCGTCAACACGTTGTCTTAAACTATCCTGCAATCTTTTACAGTTGCTGCTGCTCTTGTTCTGGGAACGTGGCTTTGCTCGGATCGACGTAAGCGCCTGTCTCGAATCTAATCGTAAAGATCAAGCTACCTGTGAAAGTTGTCTTCACTAAGTCCTGCGTCACGGCCCAATCAGCTGAAGCGCCGCCATCCGCTACATAAGAAGTGGTCGCCAATGCTTCCTCGTCTTGTAGCAGCAGCGGCAGCGCAGCCAACACGCTGTCTTAAACTGTTTTGCAATGTTGTGCAGGTTTTCTTTTTCTAGCTGTAATATCCGATCAATTTTCGTACTCTCGCTGCAGCTCCTGCCCAGTTTTTTGCACCACATTGAAAAGCACGTCACAATATATATATATATATATATACATATATATATATATATATATATATATATATATATATATATATATATATATATATATATATATATATATATATATATATATATATATATATATATATATATATATATATATATATTCTGTCCATTGTTGGTTGCGTTGCTTTTCGTCCATGTCACCGTGCCTGCCTGTTAACTGTCTCAGTTATGAGTGCCTTAGACGATGTAACTTGCGCAAAATGTGATGACATTGAAACTGATGCTCATTGCATGACATGTTGCATCTGCAGTAATATTTAACATCTTGGTGACTGCTCTGGAATCGCCGAAACGACTTTCATATCTAAGGGGGAAGAATATAAGAAAGCCTGGAGGTGCCAACATTGCAGCAATAGCAAAACAAGTACGCCTTGCATGACTAGTAATATCGAACCCTCTGCAGCTTCTCCGCGTCTTGACACCAACCGTAAGCTTGATGAATTATTACCCCTAAAGAAAATAGTAGATGTCATTCATACATCATTGCAGTTAATGTCAAACAAATATGACGAAATACTTGTTCAAGTCTCCAAGCATGACGCTGAAACTAAGAGTATGAATTCCGGGCTTTCCAACCTTGAAAACTTCGGTGCCAATTACGAGGTACGAAAGTTGTCTGTCGGATTGAATGATCTGAAATACCAAAGCAGGAAACTGAACCTTGAATTCCATGGCCTCAAAATACATGAAGATGAGTCCCTAATCAATAAAATAAATATGCTTGCGTCAAACTTAGAGCTTGATCCCCTGACCAGTCAATCTACTCTTGTCGTGAACAGGCTTTCTTCTAAACCTGATAAGATTCCCGATGTTATCATACGCTTTGCACCGAAACCGGTAAGGGATCAGAGGCTGAACAAACGTAAAGTACTGCCAACAATAGAAAAAGGTGTTTTCATACTGAAAAACCAAACTGCCCATAACAGGGCGCTTTTGAAGACCGCTAAAGACTGGGAAAGTGCGAATGGATTCAGTTTCGCTTGGCACCGTCGCGGAAAACGTTTGTAAGGAAAAAAGAAGGTACTCATGCGCACACGATCACCTGTGCTGCCGACCTTGCTGAACTCAAATAATAAAACGTGTTTGGTAGATAATTGTCTCCTACGGCCATGTCCTTCACAGGCTTCTTACCTCCATCACATTTTGTTAATTATATTGGCAATCGTCATAGTCGGGCGACTAAATGTTTTCACCTAAACTGCCAGTCTGCTAGAAATAAAAAAAGATGAACTCGATTTTTTTCTTTGAAAGCCTCCAATTTCAGTTCCATTTCATAATGCTCTCTGAGACGTGGTATGACCAACACGCTGCCCCATGGTGCCTTCCGAGCTATCAGTGTTTTGCTAGGTCCAGAACTACTTCGCGTGGAGGTGGTGTTAGCATGCTTGTGCAAGGTAATCTTTCAGTAAATTGCATTGATGAATTTTGCCTCTTAACGGAACACTGTGAAATCTTATCTGTGCTGCACGCACGAACTTTTTCTCTGTATTCTACCGTCCACCTAATGGGAATGTCGAGCGATTCTTGTCGTTTATGGAGAAATTATTTTCATATGCTACAGTGTAATCTGGTATGGGATATCTACATATGGTCATGACGCTCAACATTTGGTAAACCGGGTCAACGCCATCCTTCGTGGCATTCTGAAACATTTTGCTTATGATGCCCCCCCCCTCCCCCCCCCCCAATTCTGATGCGTTCGAAGCTTTGTCTTTATCCGATTTCAATTCTTTGCTGCTAGAAACTGTTGTCTTAAAGCATTTTTGGATAAGCCAGTATAAAACTTCTTATGTGCCTGTTCGTTGCCTGAGACCAAAGAATCCGTATGTTACACCCCGCTGTAAGACGAGATATGGTCGAAGACTCCGTAACTATTATGTCCCACCAATGTTTAATTTACTTCCCCAAAGCATACAAGATGTGAAGACGAAATATGGTCTCAGAAAGGCTCCTAAACGTATTAATGCGTGATCGGAAGCCTGTCACGTGTGTGAGTGTGTGTGTTTTCTCACTGTTGTCTACAATCTAATAACGTGTTACTGATGGCTCTGTCGCTGTCTGCCAGGCACTGCCGTTCAAGCTCACTGCGGCTGTGGCAGGCCCGATTCTTGCATTGTAGGATTCTCAAGTCATCAGTAAAGTATTATTATTATTATTATTATTATTATTATTATTATTATTATTATTATTATTATTATTATTATTATTATTATTATTATTATTATTATTATTATTATTATTATTATTATTATTATTATATGCCCATAATCTACAATGTACAACTGTTTTCGGTGGCGATTTCAACATTGACGGGTTGAGTGATACCGCAGCGAGTCCTGACTTTGTGCCTTTGCTGCAGGCATTTGGCTGTCATAATACTATCTCGATTCCAACCAGAGTCACAGTTAACACATCTACCTGTATTGACCTTTTTTTGACAAACTTTCCCAAAGCTGGCATAAAAGCCGGTGTTTTCACGTATAGTTTAAGCGACCACATGTCCATCTTCCTAAGTCTCATGCGTAATAATAAAAGAGAAAACAAATGTAATTTTACTTATCGACCAATTACAATGCACCAGCTTGCACAGTTGCGAAATGAAATACGGCTGATTAACTCGGGGGATGTTTTTGCTGGGGATAATGCTGTCTATGAAACATTCTTGCACACTTTTCGGGCTTGCTACAAAAAACATCTCCCACTTCGTATCAAACCTTCGCGTCCTTCGAAAATCCGCAAACCCTGGATCACGACAGAATCGCTGCGTAAAATCAAGGTTAAAACAAAAATTATGTAATAAGTTCATTAATACCCGGAATCCACATGACCTGCAGGTTTTCCAATCATTTCAGAACAAATTAACAAACGAGCTGCGGCGCGCTAAAGACCGCTATCATCTCGAGTGCTTTCAATCCTGCTGGAATGACAGCCGGAAATTGTGGAAGCAGGCCAACGTTTTGTTATATCGTGTGCCTGATTATCAGTCTCCAACAGGTATTTTGGAAAATGGCAATGTAGTTCTAGGCGTGTTTTGCCTGACTGTTTAACAATTACTTTACCAGCGTTGCATATGCACCTATCAACATGAATGCTAGCCGTTACTTATCCGTTGATTGCTCCGATTCAGGTTTTTTTGCAGCCAACGAACGTATCTGAAATAATATGCATGTTCAGTGAACTCAATAACAGCAGCGTTTTTCGATGTCAATGATATTCAGATTAAACATGAGGAATACGTCCTAGATTTAATTGCGCCTGTATTAATGCACGTCTACAATCTATACCTTTCTTCCGGTGTATTCCCACGTCAGATGCAAACTGCAAAAGCCTTAGCTTTATTCAAGGAAGGAGATAACAAATTGTTCATAAATTATAGACCAATTTCTATTCTCCCCGTATTTTCAGAAGGTTTAGAAAAAATTATTCTTCAGCGCATTTCTGATTTCCTGGAAAGCAAAAATTGTTTAACCGATCGTCAGTTTGCCTTTCGTAAAAATAGGTCTACACAACTTGCCCTGCTTCAGCAAAAAGAATTCATTTTAGATAATTGTGATAAAAGCCTTCTCACTCTAGGCATTTTTATACACTTTAGCAAGGCCTTAGATTGTATTAACCACGAGCTTCTGTTATATAAAATGAATCACTATGGTATTCGTGGCATCGCTTTAGCATTGATTATGTGATATCTGTGTCATAGACGCCAATTTGTGCAAATTAATAACATTTCATCCCAAGTTAAACCAGTCTATATTGGCGTTCCGCAGGGTAGCATTTTAAACCCTCTTCTCTTTAATATCTTTATTATAGATATTGTTAATGTAGATTTCCACAGCAAGTTTATTTTATATGCTGATGATGCAACCGCGTTGTTTTCTTCAAGTAATGCTGTAACACTGCTTACAGTTGTGAATTGTGCGCTTACAAAACTATATACTTGGTCTGTCGAAAATGTGTTGAAAATCAACACAGAAAAAACTAAAGCAATTTTCTTTCATGCCAAGAATAAGAATGCTCTCCTGAAGGATGACATTAAACTTGGCTCTTCAAAAATCATGCTCGTGAATTACATTAAAACCTTAGGTGTTTTCTTTGATCATGACATGTCCTGGAACCGTCATACTAACTTTTTAACAAACAAGCTTTCTCAAGTTTCAGGTCTTCTTTTCACTATTAAACAGATTCCACAGAAGGTAAAACTTCTGCTCTATAACTCTTTGTTTTGTTGCCACCTATATTACGGCTGTCTGCTTTGGGGTACAACATCTGCCACTAATATTAATCCTATTTTTCGTCTGCAAAAGAGAGCTATTCGTGTTAAGTGCAAAGTATCATTTGACTTTCCAACAAATTCATTATTTAAAGACCTAAAGATACTTAAAGCTCCTGATCTCTTCAATTTTGGCTTAGCGTTAACATACGGTAAAGAATGCCAGAAAAACATTAACCGCGTAAAGTCTATAGCCAACTTGACACGAAATAGGATCTGTTACGCTACAGGATTTCCGGAATATTGGTTTGTGCCATACCCACGTACCAACTATGCGAAACAAAAGCTTTCATACACTTTACCGCAATTACTAAATAAGTTAATGAACGATGGTATTGATGTTTTTTCTTGTAGTAAAAACAAGTTAATAAATTACTTTGTTGGCCTATTAGCTTTTAATCTCTGTATAAGTAGGCTTTCTTTTCGAGTTATGTATTTCTTCTATTGCTATCTGCTGTATGAACCCTTGTATGATAACGTTTATTGTTTTTGTTTTGTTTTGTTCTTTCTCTCTTACCCTCCCTTTTTGCCATGTGTTGGTTTCTGCTGCTGCTGTCACGAGAAGGTTTAAGGACTAGTCATGTTGCTCTTTTGCAACTTTTTTCCTTATATCCTCCATAAACTTGTATATATTTATGGAAATAAATTCATTCATTCATTCATTCAACCATGCAACATTACTGTCAGATTTCACGCCCGCCGCAGGATCACCTCTATCTAAACTGTAGTGATGGCAGCCACTTCAAGCCCATCTTTTAGCCCGCAATGAAAAGGAAAGCCGAGATATCTCCTTTCGCCCTAAATGAGACCACGTTTGTATTCTTGCATGAAAAGCACAGTAACTGTCTTCACCTTTACACAGATATTTCACCTGTTTTGGGATTCGGCCCAAATCTATCATCATCCATTCAAGACACCTCATTTTGCGCCTTCGAATGTTGCAGAAATTCCAGCCACACGTGGTATTCTAGAGTTCCTCCCGAGTACAAGATTCCTGTCGCATAGCGCATCTTCGCTACTCAAGTGACTGCGCCTGTACCTTCGTTGCGCATTTCGTCTCCCGAGGCCTGCGTGTTTATCAATCGCGAGTTAAGTTGCAGCGTTCTTCATGAGACGATGACAACGGCCAGGTTCCAGAGGCTCGTACGAGAAATTCCTCGAACAGACGTGTTTAAAATAATTTTACAACCACTGCGAAGCAGTCCAAGCTGACATGACATGGTGGTCAGCTTGGGGACATCATGACAAACATGTCATCCCCGGTCTCCCTGCTGTAGGGTGTGGGGACCCCTTTTGGACCCCTATCTCCTGTTGACGCGCGACTTGGGCCATTCGCCGATCGCTGGGGACACACAGTTCCAGCCTTATTTTGGATAGCGTACATTCCCCGCGGCCGCTGGCGCCGGCGCGACGCGGAGCCTGCTTGTTGGCCGCGCGGCTCACGTTACGCCACGCGTAGGAACAGTGCCTGAGGAGCGGGCTTAGAGCGGGCCCCTCTCGCCCTCTCTTCCGCTTCTCTCTTCCCCAGCATCGGAGGTACACGAGCGCCTTCGCCCGACAGATTGACTTGCGGTGCTCTTGGCTGTCGGACGTGCGGACCCACGTGGTCCCGCGCCCCTCTGAGCAAGGCGGCCATTTTCTGCGTGGCGAACCTGCTCGGAAGAGCCAGCGTGGCGGAGCAGACTTCCCGGGAGCTTTTACTCGTAGTCTGCGACTGCCACCCTAGTGCCGTATTCCTGTATTGTACGCTCATTTTGTACATAACAGGGAATAAACCCCCATTCTTTTGCACCACGGCTGGAGTCGTCTCTACGCCTTGCCGATGAGTCAGCGAACCCGCCGCGCCGCCTCTGTGCACGTGCTGCGGAGTGGGGACGGGCTACTTGTCTCCTTAGAACTTAACTAGCAGGGCCCGGGCACGTTAGCCATATCCCCCCCTCCACCCCACCCCAAGGGATTCGGGGCAGACGTATGATAACTAAGCAGGCATTTTTGTGTTACGTGGCCGCAACAACATGTTGTGTGCTGCAACATGTAGCGCAATTTGATTTAACATGTAGCCTCGTGCTACGATATTACTGCAAGCATTAGTAAACCCATAAAAAAAGTTTGAGTTATTTTTACTTCAAAGGTGCCAAGCCCTACTTTCCCCACTATCGTGTCCGCGTTTAGACAAAAATCCCGAAGATAGTGGAATGCCAGGCCGACCTGCGGCGGAAGGGAAGCAGGCGTTAAACACTGCCCATACGTGAGCCGATCCCGCGGCTCACGTAAGGGGAGTGCAACACCTGGCCGACCTGCGGAAGAGGTGAAGCAGGCGTTAAGAAATTCCCTATATGCATGGCCCGATCCCGAAGATCGTGAAATAGCGGGCCTACCCGCGGCGGAAGTGCAGTTTGCCATTAAGGGGCCTACATACGCAGTTTCGCTGGTCATCCTTCTTCACGGAGTGGAAGGGCACCGACTTTTTTTATGCGACTCCAAGTAACCGTGGCGCGTTTGACAGTCCTCCCTGGGTGGAGCGTCGCTTGACCACTCACGAACGTGAAAAACAGCTAAAGGCACTAGCATCAAAGGCTTCTCTAGAAAAATAACAGCTAAAGGCATTAGCATCAAAGGCTTCGCTAGAAAAATAGTGCCGACGATAAACTACGTTCTAAAATTTGACCCCATTTATTCCCCGCTATCCTCAATGCTACCATAAAAAACGTCCGTTGTTTGCCTGGTTAACTGATTGGTCTTCAAGCAATGATTCTGTATTTTTCTGCGGCAAAAATCTTTCAAATATTGTTAATGACTTTATTTGCAGCGCATGTCTTCTAACTTTTAGTATTTAATATCGCTTTCTTTTGAATATAACACAAACAAAAGTAGATTGGATTGCGAAATAATACACGATAAGGACTGTCTTCGCTGACCTAATATTGATCCATTGGAGCCTCGAGTGTGGTCATCCACATAGTATAGCTCAACATAATATTGTCACAGGTATAAAACTATTTACACGATGTATTTACACGATGAGTATATATACAGCCGCCCAGAATCCTGAGACGCTGTTGCAACTTCGTCGTCTTCACTGTCGACACACTTGTCCTGTTTTTCCACCGTAACAAGACCCCCCGCAGAAAAAGCACCGTCCCGGTGCTTCAGACGGGACCGTCGGTAAGGGCATAGTAAGGCTTAAGCCGAGAGACGTGTATGACCTCAGGTGATGTGAAACCGGTTTGCATGACGGAGATCACGGGGATTATCTCGTAAGTGACATTGGTCGCTTGACGTAGAACACGGTGAGGGCCTTTGTCGCACAGAAGGAGTTTCTCGGAGAGCCCCACTCGGCGGCAAGAGGACAAAAGTAGCACCAGAGAGGCTGGTGAAAAATATGTGTCACGATGGCGGCGACTGTAAGCGTGCCATTGAGATTCCTGCGATGCCAACAGACGAGTACGGGCAAGCTGACGCGCTTGGTCAGCGTGGGCGAAGGCGTCACGAGCATACTCGGTCCTCGACTCCTGTACCAAGGGAAGTGAAGTGTCCAATGGTAAAACAGGGTCACGACCGAAGAGTAAGTAAAAATGGGAATACCCCGCAGTATCGTGGCGTGATGGATTAAAGGCGAACGTGACATAAGGGAGAGCCACATCCAACTCCTTGTGGTCCGGTGAAACGTATTTTGATAGCATGTCAGAAATGGTCCGACGAAGTCGCTCAGTAAGGCCGTAAGGCCGTAAACACTTGTAGTTGCCTCTTCCTTTCTTGTCTCGTTTTTTCACGCTATTTTTCGCATTGACCTATCCGAGCTTGATGCACACGACGTTCGGCTTCTCTAGCAGCTATATTTATCTTGGACTGTGACATGCTAATTGCGCTCTTTAAGGATGGCGAGCTCTGGATCCACATCTGGCCTTCTTGTACTGGGGGATGGCGGAACGCCTTTGAGAAGATCTCGGGTATGGCGTATTTCCGCCAGATCAACCACTTACTCGAACTCGTTCGACATGAGACCTTTGGCTTGGTGAGGGTCCATCTTTTGCGTAAACAGGCACTACATACACACCCCATTCATGATCCACTTCCGCGGCGCATTCTGAATTGCGCTCCACAAAGAACGATGTATCCACGTAATTTTTAATGTCCTTGTCTTGACTGACTTTCACCAATGCCGATTCAGTTCCACCACATGAACGCATATATCGCCCGGAGACATTAGTAAGGTAATTGCCTCTATTGGCAATTGGCGATGTCTTTAGTGAGGTGGCGCAGTTTTCTTATCTTTGTATAGTGATAAGGCATTTCTACAAGAGTTCGGTTTCGACCTGGAGAACGTCGGACACTGGTGCAAATGTTGCTGCCGGATAGTGTTTTAATGCATGGTGATAAGATTAAGTAGCATAATGTCGCGGAAAAACCTTAAACCGTTGAACTCCCAGAATTCAAAAGTGTCGCAGATATGAACACCGTTTGATCACAAGGGCTACCGAAAAGTAAAAATAGAACTACGACGGATACGGATTAGAACACTACCATCGGCCCTGTACAGCGAAAAATGTAAGGACCTTCATAAAGTGCCTGGTGAAACTGACTAAATATATAACATGAGCAAGACTAGACGAAATAGGAATGTCGATAAAAGCAAGTAGTCATTCAGAGGCTATCTTTAATTCTTGTCTTTACGTGATTGAAAATCAATCTCACAATTTTTTTGTCCTCCTCATACTCGTGCCATGACACATTCTGAATTTTCTATGTGGGCAAAACAAATTAAAACATCTCGCTTTCCTTGCACGTACAATATTTGTCAGAAAGTAGGCTAATGAATGGTCAAAAAAGCGCATTTACTGAAGAAACATAGGAGTCATTCCTGTAGATCATTTAAATGACACGATAGGATTCATTGTTTCATTTCTACACTTACTTTTTTGATGCTCATACATTACCGGAATAAACCGGGAACAAACAATTTTCATGGCGTCAACTGACTCAAACAATGAACAACTGCGGTTGTTTTGGCCAGACAGGAAAGTTACTAACGTGACACGTTGATTGGCTCCAAATTAAAGCGAGTAGATTCTACCACTTCAACAAACTATATTCAACAGGGAGGCTTACAGAGCCCGCACTCACCTCGTGGGAATCGGACAACTGGCACGATTTACTAAAGCCATTTCCTCACGCATCTCAGGCGTGGAAGAATTTATGACAACGCTTTCCTAATCAAACGGAAGAACCGCGCTTGAGAAGTATGTTAATTTCGTTTAAAGCGTTCCCGACACAATTGCGCTTGGCGTTCCATCTCTTGCATGAAGGTCTGAATTAGAAATTTTCTTATTACTGTCCATTAACACGGCTGCACTGGGCATTAAACAATGCTAGTTCGAGCCAGAATGGTTTCCCTTGTTGATCCTCAAACATTTGATGTGATGGCGACTTGCTAAATAAACATGGAAAGGCGACTACCTCACTCCCCGCAGTTATGGGTGAATCAAAGTGAATCGTTACTTAGGGCTAATTTGGTACTGCCGCATATTATATTTAACGTCCGCGCTGCCTCAGGTGTATTTGCTTCTGATCTTAATTTGGTTATATGGAAGTTGTGGTTGAAGAAAACATTTCTATCGCCGCATGCCCATGTCAGACGCTGGGATAAATTAACAATCAAGGCCATACCTTGTACATTTATATAGGTTCGAAAACATACAGAAAGCCAAGGAAGTATGCATCATGACGAAACAAATCAAGGAATCGATGAGTCACAATTCGCTATGAATGAATGAAAAGCCAGAAATTGACATAGGAGAATAAGTGAGCAATAAAGCCGCCTTGTGTCGTTGCCATTGTTACTCCTTCACATTTGATGACCACAAGAAATTATTCATGCAAGACCATTCAAGGAAGCTATAAGATAACTCCGACATTACACTATTTTTCCGCCTTTCATACCTCCCCAGACCTCTTGTACATATTCTATAGCTGTCATCGTAGACAGGCACCAGTACCTCTAAATTATCTTGGTTTTATGGCACGCTGTCCCTTGTCAGTTTTCTATAGGCGGCGACGCATTAGCTCATGCTATTCGACAAAGAACACTAATAACATTAGGAATGAACGAGTTCGAGGTGGCCTATAATAGAAGAGGCGGCTGAACAGCAGACTGGTGCTTGCTCCTTCACAAATCACAATAACAATTTTAAAGAACACGTTACAGTAGAGACACCTCAGAGGATTGACACCATTTTTGAAAAAAAGCTTGGCCGATGTCCGGAAGTTTGCAGCAAGTTCGAAGTCTACACAAAAATATAGAAAACTTACAAATGCTTGCAGCCTATCTTTTTTACGCACCTATGTCTCGTCCTCAGTCCTTGTGACAAGCTTCATCCCTCGCTTTTTGTTTGTGGACATAGCTTTGACTTGGTTCCTGATTTACGGATCATTTATACATGTACGTTTGTAAACATCTATGACACACGCTGAATTCCTCTTGGTCGTGGGAAAGAGAGCACTGATCCTAACTGCAGTCTACTTGATAGTTTTGGAAGCTTCTACGCGACAGGCGATGCACTTGCAAATACTTGAAGGCGCCAATGTTGGAGGGCATATTGCCAGCTTTATTCTGTAATTAAGAGATGCCATGATGGCGACCGTTTTGTAGGTGTCCCCTGTAGTTGGCGCGAAACATATGGGCGCAGAAGAGACAAGTATACTTGCCAATTCACTTTTGGCCCAGATGGTCCAAAAGGTACTTTCTCTGTAGCCTATCTAAGCACGGCCACTATATCTACCACAGTCATATATCACAGCACGAAATAGGATATATATATATATATATATATATATATATATATATATATATATATATATATATATATATATATATATATATATATCAAGTTCGTCCCTTAGTCCGACCCTACGACACGTTATAGAAGAACAAGTGTCCGAGGTCCTTCCTCAGGAACGGGCGCCTCAACTCACCGCCCCTTTGACTTACGCCGACGCCGTCGCACGACCACGACCACAGACCTTCCGGGCTCCGCCTCCGATGCCTAGCCCTGTCTTTACCCCCACGCCGCCACGACCCCCAGTTCATCGAGTAATTAATCCATGGCGTACAGCGGACAATCGGCCCATCTGCTATTCGTGCGGTATTCCCGGTCACGTTGCACGCCTGTGTCGCCGCCGTCCACTTCATCCACGTGACGACCCACGCACAGCCGCGTACGACCATCCGTTGCCTTACGCTCCTGACCGCGATTTGCCCCTTCCCCGCCCAAGCCTTCGTCAAGTTTCTGACCGCCGTTCTCCTTCTCCTCGTCGTCGCTCGCCCTCCCCGATGCGTCGACGTCCCTCTCCTGCTGACACGGAAAACTAGGTGGCGCAGTTCCTGAGGCAAGAACTGCGTCATCACCGCAACGCTCAAGCCCTCTTCTTTCGCCGACCAACGTTATTGATGTCGCTGTTGAAGGTGTCTCTGTGCTTGCCCTCATTGACACAGGTACCGCCATATCTGTAATTTCCGAAAAACTTTGCCGCTTAATACGAAAAGTCACGACGCCTTTCTTCGGTCCTTTACTCCGCATGGCCACAGCACAGCACGTCCAGCCGGTGGCTGCGTGCACCGCCAGACTTGAAATTCAAGGAGTGCTCTACGCAGTCGAGTTCGTCGTTCTTCCCCACTGTTCCCACGATATTATTTTAGGTTGGGATTTTCTCTCCCGTCACCAAGCTGTCATTGATTGCTCCCGTGCACAAGTCGCCTTCTCTTCGCTTGGCAATGCCATATATGATGACGTTTCGCTTTCCTGCACCAAGTTGTCCCTCACTGACGACATCCAAATACCTCCACACGCATCCGTTCTGGCACCTGTATCCTGTTCCGTTGCCTCCGTCGCTACCGTCCTCTTCACACCTTCGACTGCTTTCGTTCATCGCCACCTCTCACCACTCCCAACTGCGCTGCTTGGCCTTCAAGCTGGCCCGACTCACCTTCATCGCTTGGAGCAGGTTTTACGCTGTCTCAGTGACGCTGGCCTCCAACTAAACCTGAAAAAATGTCACTTTGGCGCACGCAAGCTGACAATTCTCGGACATGTCGTGTCGAAGGATGGCGTTCTCCCTGATGCCGCTAAGCTCCGTGCTGTGACAGAATTCCCGAGGCCAACGTCACTAAAAGACTTGCGCAGTTTCATTGGCCTCTGCTCGTACTTCCGCCGCTTTATTCGCAATTCCGCTTCGATTATGGCACCACTTACAGAGCTTCTTCGAGGAGACCCCAATCTTACCTCATGGTCCCCGGTTTGCGATGATGCCTTTGCGACGCTACGTCGCCTGCTCACAACACCACCGATACTACGCCATTTCGATCCAACTGCTCCCACGGAAATCCATACGGATGCTAGCGGTGTTGGTCTTGGCGCTGTGCTCGCCCAGCGAAAGCCCGGCTGCCAAGAATATGTTGTTGCCTACGCGAGCCGCACTCTGACGAAAGCTGAAGCCAACTATTCCGTCACGGAAAAAGAATGTCTCGCGATCATCTGGGCCATCACAAAATTTCGCCCATACCTGTACGGCCGGTCCTTCGATGTCGTTACCGATCACCACGCACTTTGCTGGTTGTCGTCTCTCAAGGATCCCTGCGGCCGCCTAGCCCGGTGGGCACTGAGGCTACAAGAGTACGATATCCGGGTTGTCTACCGCTCAGGCAAGAAGCACGCCGATGCCGATGCTCTGTCGCGCTCGCCTGTCCACGCCGACATTGTCAGTGTGTCCGTGCTAGACGACCCACTTCTCCCGTTCGCTTCTGTCGACATGGCTTTGGAGCAGCGCAAGGACTCCTGGATTTCATCTTTGATAAATTACATCTCTAATTCACCTACACGCCCACCATCCCGAGCATTACGCCGACAAGCTTCGCACTTCGCCATCCGCGACGGAATTGTCTATCGCCGTAACTACAGTTCCGACGGCCGCAAATGGCTGCTTGTAATACCTCGGCAGCTCCGCACTGATGTATGCGCCGCTTTCCACGCCGACCCTCAGTGCGCACACGCTGGTCTCTTCAAGACCTACACCAGACTACGTCATAGGTTTTATTGGCGTGGTATGCACACATTTGTGCAAAAGTACATTCGCTCTTGCACAGAATGTCAACGCCGGAAGCCTGATCCTTGCCGCCCTTCTGGACCAATGCAACCTTTGCCGTGCCCTTCGCGACCCTTTGACCGGGTTGGGATAGACCTCTACGGGCCTCTGCCATACACAGCTGCTGGCAATCGCTGGGTCATTGTAGCTGTAGACCATCTCACGAGGTATGCAGAAACGGCCGCTCTGCCAGCCGCGACGGCTCGTGACGTTGCCTCCTTCCTCCTTCAACGCTTCGTTCTACGTCACGGCGCTCCCCGCGAACTCCTGAGCGACCGTGGCCGCGTCTTTCTCGCCGATGTCATTCAAGAACTTCTCGCTGAATGCCGCATTATTCATCGGTGTACCACCGCATATCACCCGCAAACAAACGGATTGACAGAACGCTTTAACCGGACTCTTGGCGACATGCTTTCGATGTATGTCGCCTCCAACCACACCAACTGGGACCTCATCCTTCCCTATGTCACGTACGCCTACAACACGGCACCCCAGTCAACGACGGGCTTTTCTCCCTTCTTTCTTCTCTATGGCCGCGAACCTTCATTTCCTCTTGACACTATTCTCCCTTACCGTCCCGACCTATCAGAGGGTACACCGGTTTCCGCAGCCGCCCGGTATGCAGAAGAATGTCGGCAACTAGCTCGCTCCCTTACAACGCAAGAACAAGCGCTACAGAAATTTCGTCATGACGATGGGCGCCCCCACCACCAGTTTTCGCCTGACGCTCTTGTTTGGTTGTGGGTGCCTCCTACTTCGACACAAGGCGTCTCCTCCAAGTTCGTATCCCGATACCATGGACCTTACCGGGTTCTACGCCAAACTTCTCCGGTGAACTACGTTATCGAACCTCTGACGACCCCTACGGACCTGCGTCGCCGAGGCCGCGAAATTGTGCACGTAGATCGGCTCAAGCCGTATCACGAGCCCTTCGTCCTCACGACGCCTTAGGCCTCCTGTGCGGCTCCGTCTTCAGCGAGGGGGGAAGTTGTAAGGAAGAAGAAGTGCTCCGTGCCGAGCTCCGCAGCCGGATCGCCAGCGCTACGGAAGTGGGGCTCGGGCTAGACGCTGTTCCTGGTGTGACTGGCTAAGCGTACGCTGTTGCGTCTTCTTGTCCGCGTCCTTCGTGTCATCCACAGCCGTGTCGGACTTCTTTGCCATAATATATATATATATATATATATATATATATATATATATATATATATATATATATATATATATATATATATATATATATATATATATATATATATATATATATATATAAACCATTCATGCTGATTGCCAAACTAACCGAATAGCTTCTGAGAACCAAACAAATCGAGTGGACTGACCATATTATAGCGGTACTTCCGAAGTACACTGCCGATATCGATAACAATGTTTGATGATGGCCACACAAATTACGATCGGCATGTTTTGTTAGAGAGCATAAGCGTGTCGCAACGACGGCGGCTGCAGCACGACGCCGACGGTGCAACGACGATGGATATGACGACAGCGCGAAGGCGATGGCAGCAAGACGAGGACGGCACAACGGCGTTCGAATCACGGCAGCATAACGACGACGAAAAAGACTGCGCGCGAGTCCGGTCCGGCCGTGATCTAAGCGAAGCCGTGGTCAGCCGGCAAGACGAAGTAGCGAAGCTCGATGCGACACGCGCAGTGGACTTCGACGACGAACACGCACTGCAACTGTCAGGCCACGTGACGGATGACCGCGACGCAGGATGCCATAGAGCTTCGTCACGACAGCACATGATCCCTAAATAGCAACAGACGGCGGCCAATGCGCTCATTAACTCGGCCACATACCTCGCGCCCTCGCACTCTGCCGTTTCTCTCGGCAGCATGCGCGGCCAGCTAGCAACATTCACTTTAAGAGAAGCCCGAAGTGGCGCTTGTCGAGAAGCCTGAAGCAGAGAAAGAAACAGGCCAATGAGCGTTGCAACAATGCGCGTTGCCCACTGGCGTGTTTCATTACTTCGAACAGTTTACTAGGGTTACAGTCTCCGGTTTTGATGAAGCTTGTCTTGACGATGGCAATTGTTCCGAGTGCAATAGCTCGCCAGAAAGCGCAAGAGTGTATGAAAGAACGTACGACAATATGTAGACGCTCAAATATAGGCCTCTTTTGTATCATTAACAAAAGTAGCACAAATTATTAGGCAATTTTTCCGAACTTGACTGTCTAAACCGTGGTCATTTCGGCGTGATAAAAGAAGCTCCCAGACAACTTTTCACCAGTAGAACTAATTCTTATTTCAAGCTATTGAATACGTGGAAAAGAGTAGGTATAATGCTTAATTATTCAGGTAGGCGTGCTGCTATCCCGCTGTACCTTCCGGTGGCGCCACCGTGGAGTCCACGCATACACAGAGGCACATACAGAGTGACCCAAGTTGACGACAAAGAGATTCACTGAAGTACAGGACGTACCCAGTGGCAGATGCCCAGTGGCCCCAGGAATCGCTGGGACATCCCTGAGTTTGGGTCAAAAACGTTCGTCAAAGAGCGGCACATACGTTGTGGTACATATCCACGTTAATGACCCGCATTTAAGACTCTGCTACCTTGAAGAATGGCCCTCATTTTTAGGCTGCAGTAAGATGGCATTCTTGGTGGGACACCTAGATGGTTTGACAGCGGGATAGAAAACTGGTCTGGCAACGCCGAAAAAATGCTAATCTCATTGAAATAAAATTACCTAGCACCTGCGTCATCAGGGGTGGCCGCGTCCCTTTGCTTTAATGTATTTACCACTTCTTTTAGATGTTGTTTGCCAGCCCGAACTGATAATTAGACCAGCAGCACACTCGCGCCAGAGGCCTCGTTTTCAAACTGCAATCCTATTCACTTCTCCTTGGTGGCTTGATATAATGCTTCTCTCCTGAAAATGAGCTAAACACAAGGACTACCATATACATATACAGTATATAGGGGATCTTCATCTTTTACAATGGATGTGCTATGTAACAGTCGTGATGCTTTTAACAGCGTGCTTCAAGAGTATTAATAAATTTTCTACGCAAATATTGCAATGGTTCGCCCGATCTGCTTTGTTCCAACAATTGTTTCTGCTTTGAACAATGTTTTTTGCTTTGTAATTTTCCCGTAATCCAGCTTGATGGAACGCCCGTAAATGTCTTTATTCTTCAAAAGTGTCGAACCTATCTGTAGCCTGTTTCAGTAGTTCCACACAGCACTGTGGAAGTTGTGGTCGTCATCCACCAATTAGGAAGGGAACGCGCGGTAAAGGTACTGTTGCGAACGGAAGTTCGAAGACGCGGGCATTTCATGCACCATGAAGCAAAAGGTACCGCAGCGCTCTGCCGGGCATTCAGGACTTTTCATAGCGAACATATTGAAAGCCCCATTACGCAAAAGTTGGTCGTAGTAGGTGTGACCAAAATATAGTACCAAAGATAGACGACAGCGGGAAGGCTGAAAAGGCTTCGAAAAATGCTCGGATTCACATCAAATTTCTCACGGAGGTCCCTCCATACAAAAGAAACTGTAGGGCGTTCAAAATTTGGTATTACATTTCTGTCTAGGTGGGAGTGGAACCGAGGCCCCCGGGCTGCGAGACGGACACGCTAGCCCGACGCCACAGCGGCTTCACGGCTCTGACTGAGTAGAGGTGTGCTTAGTGCGTGCGTCGTGAGCGCACATGAGTGCGTTCGCGAACGCGTTCATGACGCTACGAGGTGAACAAACGGTGTAATGATTTCGTATTCCCACACGTAACCAGTCTTAAGTGTCTCTGTCGAAATTTTCAGACCCACGTATATTTAGATTATTCATTTAAAAAATATGTGGGAATCAGATAGGATGAAGTGAGTTCTGAACGGTTCAAGTTCAGGATATCGTCCTCTGAACAAAGCCACCGTCCGGTCTTAAATCTGGTCTATCCTCCTGGTTATGACATCACTGCCTAGTCGGATGCACGTTAAATAAGTCATGTAATAATCGGCAAATCCGGAGGTCTGCAGGACTCCACCTCCGAGGAGATAAGGTTATCTGAAAGCACACGCAACGTTACTGAGCCCGAACGTATTGAGGGAAAGGGGGTGCATAAACCACATTTTCGAAGTGGTGACGGAGAGAGGAGACGAAAGACACATCCAGCTCACCAGAAGCAATATCACTTCCCAAAATGTGCGAATGGACAATGACTGTGTCCAAAGGGTTGGCATAAAACGCAACACTCGTCGCCGGTACTTAGATGACTCTGGCGTCGGTATTGGCTTTGGTTACTTGCAGTTGTGGAATGCTCCCATTTTAACGCACAATTTTTGAGGAATTGCTTGCAGCAGGGGTCGAAACGGTGTCGTTGTCGTGTTCTAATAACGGATGCCGGCAATTAACGCAGACCTTAAAAGACACGACACCTCGGAAGACGGCTTCGCTATGATGGTGCTGACAAAAACAGCTGCAGAGAAGGCGGCGGCAGTATCTACGGGCAAAGTTCACTAGTGCATGAGATGCTCAAAGAACATACAAAAGTAAGCGCCATAAATCACATAATTGCCTTTCAGTAAATACCCGGGAACTGCAATATTCCTGGTAATAATGCAGTGGACGCAGCTGCGATTCGGACGTACAATAACCCAGAGACAATCAATCTTCCCCTATTGCGTAGTGAAGTCAGTCTGCTCCTGAGACAGATTTCCTGTCGTCTCAGCAAAACAACCTGGTTTCATCAGTAATCTAAGAAATCGAAGTTATGCTTTATAGACCCATGTATGAACCTATCAATTCCGAGAAATCTAACAGAAAACAGAAAATTTGATACATTGATGCACCGCCTGCGGTTTGGTACTGCATTTACAAGACATTTCTTATACAAGATTAAACGTGCTCTAGACCGCAGTGTTCTTGTGGCCATCCAGACGAAGATGTGTGTCATCTCCTCTTCGAGTGCATTAAACACAAACTACAACGAAGGGTATTGCAAGCAAATTTGTTGCTTGTAATACCCTTTCACCCTAAAAAAGACACCATTCACCCTAAAAAACTTACTTAGTCCACGGCCAACTGCGGGCCTTCAGAAAAGAGGCCTTCTTGCTTCGAATAAGTTCTTCGGGGACACCACCATTTTAGGGAAATATTAAGTTTCAGTTGATCCTAATAAGCTAAATGAGTGATATAAATATTGTTCTGGGTTATAAATTGTTTTAAGTGGTGATCGTAATCTATACGTAATGTGTAATTGTGTCCTGTGCTTGCAGTATAATTACATGTGCTGTGTGTTGGGCTATTCAAAATATCTGTCTTTATATATGGAAATGCGTACTGAACTCCCGCGAAAAGCTTTGCGATTCGTGCACTATTAGTTTGTATAGTTTTATTCATCTGGTGTTCTCCTGAGTGCTATATTTTGTGTTATTATTCTGCATATTTACGCATACTTGTTTCCTTTGCTAAGTGACAAGGAGCAGGCGGTTGCGCCACAAAGGCGCCAACCTCTCCCAATATTTATTTCAATAAAAAAAGCAGTAATATCTTAAGAAGTTGAAAGAGTTTCAGAAGATTACACATACCATGGTGCTAAAAAGCTTGACCGATCTTTATATTGAGCCCATTTTTGACTGGCGCGGGTTTTTTACTCGTAAGCAAAGGTATATTATTTTTTTTCGCTAATAAATTAAAACCAACTATGAGGCGGCATGCACTTATTCTGTCCATGTTTGTTCGAGTCTTGTACATGTTTTTGTGATTTTGCGTGTAAAAGTTATTAGCTGGTAAATAATTGTTTCTGTATTTACCAGACTTCTTCTGCGGTACAACACGTCCATCGGCAACTAAAAGGCGATACGGCTTACTCTGGAAGTGGTGTATGTTTTAATCCTTCTCTATGCCAAGCGGATTCCACTTTCTAGGAAAACGATGCGTTCAGTGAGTAAGCCAGCGAAATATATGCTTTACGAAAGCTATTAGAAGTAGTCAGAAAAGTTTTGATTTGATGAATTGAGTGTAATTAGTCCACCCGCCACAATTATTGTTACGTTGTAATCGTAGTAATCCAGGCACGGCAAATGATCGACGTCTCTCATTAGGCTTTCATTTTACCGCATTTGTCTTTTTATGCTAGCACTACGAAAGCTCTCACGTCACGCAAGATCCTTTACAGGTTTTTATGAAATTGCTGAGGTATCACGGCAGATAACGTTAAAATTTGAAACTTATTTAGATGCTCGCCAAACTATAAACACCGAGCAAAGTCTCTGCGAACGCGTCAACCACCTTTTATAACGTTCACACGCAACAATACTTGCGATTAATGAACGTGGAAGAGAAAGCTTTGTTTTTGCTTTGCAGCCAAAGGATGCTTTATGAAGTCGCTGACAGTTTCGCTTTCTCTTCTAAAACGTATCTCAATATTAAAACAGTCAACCGGAAAGGCAGCAGAAAAGCTATGAAGGGAGTGCACCCATGCATTCTAGCTTGTTGCTTTCTTTTTCGTGCGTAAGATTTAGTCTAGCGTTAGGGTTCTTAAAATATTTTTGAAGAAAAGCGCGTTTCCTTTTTTCTTGGTGTTCTAGTTGGAAATGATTACAATGCGTACACTTAAGCTTAGCTTCAGCGTGGAGCGTCCAGCTTTTCGCAGCTTATCATCAAACCGCGAGAAAAGCCAGTGTTTGGGCAACATATATAAGCTTTTCCATAAATTTGCATAAATTGTTAGCCGCCTGCTCGCGGGGAAAACAAAAATACGTTTGAAACAATGACGAATCTCGGAATCGGGGCACCATTTTTGTTGTTTCGGGAATGAAACTTGCGCTGCTTTCTCTTCTTTTTATGCACGAAATAATATGCGAAACTTCGCATATTATTACGTGCGCCATATATAACTCGATGTAATTTACGGGCGAAGTCACGTAGTTCATTGGAAGCGCAGAAGGAAGAGCATGAATGAAAAAAGAAAATATATGGCTACTTTGTGCTGGGAAGCTAGAGAGACGTCAAAAAATATCACAACGCTGTGAAATGACAAAGAAAGCTCTGTCTAGTATTGAAAAGCCTTCACAAGCCATGGGAGCTCCTCCGCGAATAATACAGCTGCAAAACATTGAGGAGTTTCAACTGGTCGAAACGACGCTGGACAAATGAAAGCGCGCGTGTGAAGCTTTGCCATTAAGTGCAGGGACGCGGAATAAGAACTGGGATTGCGCTAAAGCACTTGTGACGTAAATGAAGCGGACTTGCTGAAACGGAATAATGCTGTGACTCTCCCCTTAGGAGCATAATGAGTGCACGCTGTAATCTGAAGCGCATAGAGCTGTTTTCGCGCTTATTGGGGACAGATAATGGTGCGCGCATTTCGTAAACCTTGTTTGAAAGTCGACAAAACAGCTCTACAATCTTTCCTTGTCCGGGCAAGAGGCTTGGAAAGGACGTACTCGGCGGAATTCGGGGCGCATCTCAGTCTGTATCGCGATGGTTGCGACGGCTGCAACGCAGGGACGAAGGGCGGCGTGCGGCACCGCTAAATCGATTGAATGACAAGGTTCTGCTCCATTAGGCACATCGTGCTGGTAGTTTCAGTTCTTCGCCAAGTAAATCCTTATTGGAGTTTTCATTGCGATGCTGGATGGTCACCTGACAACTTCCGCTTACACGAGAGATCGTCACTTCTTAATATAGAAGGTGTACTTTTGCAATGAAAATTCGAAACCACTTCCCCGTCCCAATACGTCTGATCACTCCCATGTCTGCATCTGTGGTAGCACAAAAGACGCAGGAAAAAGCGCAAAATACTTCAGCAGCCACGGAAGGCTAAAATGAAGGTCACGAGTTGTCGAATCGCTTTCAAGTATTTGGAAACTCTGGGTGAACTTGGTTTCTTTTTTTTTTTAGTCACGTAAAGATAGCGGTACATCAACTTCTTCCAGGCAAGGTACTTGTTGCAGGTAAAGAATTGCACAAATTGTTATTCTGGATTTCGTACGTTCTATTGATAACGAAACGTAAATATACGTTAGAAAGCAAATAAGAAAAGGAAAAGCTCTCAGTTTGGCGAATAGAAGCTCCGTTCCCGACTTTTTGTTGCTTTTGTTGTTATCATTTCTACTTCGACATTCCTGGGCCTGAACGGCAAGCAGTGCGAAAACTAAGTTGCATAATGAATAAGCCGGGCTTTCCTTCCTATCAAAGTCATTGTTAGCAGTTTCTCTAAAAGAATAAGTAGTCTAATGAAAAACTTATCTTTTACAAAAAAATGCACAAAGCTTTAGCAATCAAGCACAAGCAATCAGAAACACGTATAGCTTTTATAACTCAATAGGTGTGATGAAAACGACTCTTCTTCTTTCGAGTAGAAAAGAATGACCTTCCGCTTCATGCCTGCAATACATTGTGCATCTAGAAGGAACAGTAATAGCCCGTAAGGAAGCTTCATGCCTTCTTGGAGTCTTTCCTGTCCTTGCTCTCTCTCTCTCTCTCTCTCTCTCTCTTGGAGTCAGAAAAGACACTGCATGGTTAAATGAAATTGGGGTAACGTACCAAAGCACAACTGTCAAGGAAGCTCACACGGAGCTAAATGTCGACCTCGATTGCCCGACTAAGCCCACAACCACTATCTCAAACTCTAACGTCTGTAGATTTTTCAGAGAGCATGGCACTGATCAAGAGCACGTGCTGTGCTTTCAAAATGGTACACCTCGTCGTTACAAACCGGACGTTATCAACCTTAGGATGGAGGGGCGATGATGGTCGAGACTGGAGAGAAGGTCACGGCCATCCTCACGGTCTGCATTTATTGAAGAAGCGCCGTGTGGATACGTTACAACCAATTCATTCTCAGGAGCACCACCAGCTGAAAAAGTGTGTCCGTTTCCATTTGGCTGGTTGTCGTGGTCCTCTGCGCAGCCTTTAAGCTTGTAGAGGCCACCGCCACCAAGTTTTGTTCATGCCTTCACTATGCTATTTCGGGTGAAGAAGACGCAAGTTTTCCACCTCTTGAGTAGGAGGTGTTAAGGTTCAGGCCGCTCTGCTTCGTTGGGGCCATACAAGCGAGCTTGGGGGGCGCACATAGAGTTAGACCAGCTAGATGGTTTAATGTTTACCAGCGTTACTCGCCTGGACAGAAATATTTATGTACTTCTCATGCTTGAACACAACACAACACAACACCTGGCAAGAGCTAGCTGAAGCTCACAAAGCCAGTCAATTAGAACGACTAAAGCTCACGCCCACCGGAAAACCAGTGCTGCAACGGCTGAACTACGGTGAAACCTTTATAGCCACCACGGACCGAAAAGACAGAATTCCTTCAAACCTCCGCGAATCCCTGTGCATAGCCCCAATTCCACGCAACATGCACCCCACGTACCACAAGGAAAGAAGACAAGCCCGAGTGGATGCTCTAAGGCGAAGACATAGGCAAGATCCGGACGCCAGATACACCGACGCAGCCAAATACCCGCGCTTATGCCCTGAGCGTCGTAGATTCTCAGGGCAGAGAGCTAGCGTCTGCCACAGTCCGTGCACAAAACGCCGAGACTGCAGAAGAGACGGCGATAGCCCTAGCGACTACCACGTGCATGGACGCAGCTGTCATCTTCTCCGATTCTCAAGCAGCCGTCAGGAGCTACGCTAAGGGTCGCGTGTCAACACAAGCACTGAAGCTATTGAAGCACCGCAGTACTCCGATCCCCTACACCTGCGTGACATGGGTTCCTGGGCCCGAGGGGCTGGAGGGGAACGAAGCGGCACACGCCGCGGCCCGAGGCCACACCTGCCGGGCCAACCCTTCCTACTCTCGAGATGCCCGGTCTGCGCCAGCGGAGGCAGACACCGTACCCATTACGTACTCAGGGATCCTTCAACATCACAGGCTGGAACGCAGGGTGTACCCACCAACTCACCCAAAGCTCAACAAAGAAGAAAGCACTACACTCAGAAGACTGCAAAGTAATACGTATATCCACGGAATCATCATGCATAGACTGTACCCAAAGCGACAAGGTTACCACTGCCCAATGTGCGGCGTACCGGACACCTTAGCGCACCTGATCCTCGAATGTCCATGGCATCTAGACAAATATGCGTTGCCTTCACCGAGAGTCTGTTGCAACGCCAGAGAAAGCGAAGACCTCATAGAAACGTGGGAGGCCAAGCTCGTCTCCGAGGACCTGGAACAACAACGACGTCTCGTCGCCAGGGCCAAGGAAGCAGCGAAGGCCAGAGGTTCCTGGAATGAGGAGACCTCCCACCGAGAGTAGAACCGGGGCTTACCCCGGAATACTGTTTCCAAAATAAAAGTTTATTCCTCCTTCTCATGCTTCACGTGATAATGATGCCTGCAGTAGCAACCATCTTCTATCGTCTAAGATACGGAGTCCCGCAGAAGATCCGCACCAAAGTCCTAAGTAGTCCGTTGGACTTGCGGACTTGCGGGAAAGAACGTTTTCCAAAAACCGACGACACAACGACGCCGTTTTCTACGAAGCACACCATGAGAACCCTCGACGCTTCACATTTCGCTGAGCGCAGAAATGTTCTAAGAGAGGCACGTGATTAGTTACTAGCACCTTCTTTACTGACAATCTTTAGTGGCACCTGAGAAATCGTGGCGTCGAACAAGAGTGCACAAGTATTGCAACCGGCGCGCCAATCGCGTAACCTGGAACCAAATAATCAGATATGCACCAGATACGGCCTACATCGTAGGAAATTTAGGGCCGCATCATAGCACCCGCAATGCTGAAACAAATTCCTGTGATTGACGAACGGTGCACTAAGTTGATGCGAAAAGTGCAGAAATAATGCAAGAGTGCGTAAAGACGTGGAGAAGTGCCTTCAAGGCTACCTGCAAATGGCCAGAATGAGCATGGGGATGAATTAAAAGCCAGCAGCAAACACAGAGCTATAGTTCAGCGTTTGCTCCTTTACTCGACGCTCTCCTACCGGCAGAAGAAACCCCACCAAATTACCTTTTCAGCGCGCATGCGTCACACTCCTATATAGTACGATCTTCTTTGTCACCAAATAGCACCAATGTTTCGCATAAAAAATGGTACAACTGCGTTAGCAATGCATATAATTAGCGGAAACTCTAACCTCATGCCCCTTAGCTGCTGCGCTAGGCCCCGCGACAATTCTCTCCTCAAGCAACAGAACTCTCGCTTACCTCGCTACTGGGAAGCGGAGAAAACTTGCAAGGCTGCTTTGACTCATGTTGACGCAACCCTGCAGAGTTCCACCCAGCACAAGCTTTGCACTGTTTTTGTTAACAGCCACATTTTACATTGTTTCTCAAGATGGAGGCCGCGGGGTACAGGAAGCGAGAACCGGGCCGAAAAGCGTGAGCCCACTTGAGTAGCTGGCGTGCCAGCAGACGACGCACTTGAAACGGCTTCAATCCCGGCCAAACTCAACTGTCGCCCATGCAGACGGCACCATAATAGCAGCCGAAGTGCATCGCGTCACTCACACGCCAGGAAAGTTGCGCTGTCATGAAGGCTCTCTTTCTATTGAGCGTGTATGCACCCGGAATTCGATGCTCTTTCTGTTGTCACAGTGGGTGAAAACGCCAAGTGTGGGCCTACAGTGACGCGGCACATTTCTCTCGCCGAGCGTCGGCTGCAATGGTGCACGCATCATGAGCTCGATAACATCGCTCTCGCCTCCTCTACATATCAGTGATATATAGGACTCACTGGCAGCTACGTATTGACCGCCAACTTATTCGCCGTCGCCGATATGAACTTTTCATTGCGTCCACAGCTTTTCCAATGTGGTTACAAAGAACGTCGCGGCATGAACTTCGTCTGCTGCCTCCACGCTGTTCATTTGCTGTGTGGAAGGGACATTGCTAAAGTTGTTTCGAAAGCTCTCTGTTTCGTCAAGGACCTTTCGGTTTAATTGGCAGGAAGCGTCAAGAAAACTGCGATGCTATTTCGATGATACTACAGGCGCCAAACATTCGTATGTGAAGGAATACATTAATGTTACTTAAGCTGTGGGCAACGCATCACCAGCCGGCTTTTCTACAGCACCTTTTTCAACTGTACGCCCAGGACCTGCTAATCTGGAAATGCCGAAAGTAAGTACTTTTCCCATTAGCTTTGAGATACTTAAGACACCAGAGCCAAATATTATAGACGGTAATCCGTGAGGGTGTTTGTTCCATAATTGAACTGATTTTACCAATCAAATATAAGTTTTGAAGTGGTTCGTGTGATTCATACTCTTATTAATATAAGAACTATTTCAAGACAACTCCGGACCTTGGTGAACCTAAGTGAACCTACCTGTGGATGAACTATTGCAGCAGCTGAGAAACCGTTTCGCCGCAGGTGTCAGCAATTTGAGCGCTAGTTTCAGATGAACAATAGCTTGGTGCTTATTTTAAGTCGGGAGGGAATATTTGGCCGACAGCTGGTCAAAAAACATCGCTCATAGTTACCCGCGTAATGCTAAGACATGGGCTCGGGCCCTACATGCGGTTAGTTGTTCTATCATCCATTTTTATTTTCAGTAATAAGTACGAGTAATGTACCCTATGCTGCCTGCATAGCCTGCAATGAAAAGTGTCATTTTTCTCAGCGCTCGCTAACACTTGCCGCATGTAGCTCGCGAACAGCACACAAAAAAGCAAATGGAACACCGCACGGCATTTGCCTCCTGCGCGCGCGAGGAGTCGCTCTACTGCAGAGCTGGAATATAAAGCGGACCTGTGTGCAACTCTGCTTCCTGCGGGAGCATATACAGGGACACTACATGCACGGAGACCTGAGCTGTCTTATGGTGATGCAAGGAAAACAGCGGTGGTGACGCGTGCCTCCTCAACTGTGATTGGTTGGCCTATTCTGCGACAGAGCCACCGCGCAACTGCCGCGGTTACGAAAACTCGGCGATGTTCGCAAAGCTTCGCGTTAAAGGTGTGTGTGTGTGTGTGTGTGTGTGTGTGTGTGTGTGTGTGTGTGTGTGTGTGTGTGTGTGTGTGTGTGTGTGTGTGTGTGTGTCCATCAAGACCAACTTGATAGCTTTTCCGTTTCCCCGTCAGCAGCTCCATTCCTCATTCACAACAACAAGGCTTAGAATGTCAGCAAAATGTGCAGACTGACGTTCTATCTGACGGGGCTGCTGCGTGTTGTCAATGACAATGTAATTAACCGCCATCATTTGTCGCTGCGAAAGCTACACCACCTCCACCCTCGGCTGGAAGGGCTCATTACGCTTTCTCGTAATAAGTTCGAATTTTCTGTGGACTGAAAAACTTGCTTCACAGAATGGCGCCCTGGCACAGGTACCAGGGGAGGTTTGCAAGCTTCGCAGAAGCTACAGATCATTTATTAATAATGTTTGTGGCTACGGCTTATGGTTTTGTGGTGCGTTCAATAACAATGGAAGATTGGAAAAATAAAATTTATGGAGCACACTTCTGCACGTTACAGAAACAATGCTAACCTATTGCGATTACAATTACTCCTTTAAAAAATATAATCGATAAGAGTAATCAATTAAATCCCAACAAAAGTAACTGAGCAATTACTAAAAAAAAGGTATTGATTGCTTTAGCATTAGTTTCCAACCCAGTTTGATTAACATTGCACAAATTAATTACAGCGAATTGTACTGGCTCTTTCGATGTTGTTTACCTTCGCTAAGAATTGCATTTCGAAATGTTATAAGCTTCCCTCGTTTTCTTTTGAGGACATCGGCAATGGCACAGAAGAGTCACTCGATCTGCGCGCAGCAGGGAATGCCTATGTTGTAACGCACAAGTACTTGCCCGCAAAAGAACGCTTGCTAATACACCAGCATGTTTATCTAAGACGGGGCCGTATCATGTCTTCGAACTGTACTGCATGAGACGTTACAGGAGATGTTGAACACTTTCGGTGATGTTGTTCAAAATACCAAGATGAAAGAGAATCATTGTTTGAGAACCTGCAAAAGAAGGACCCTCCGCATGCGTGCCTGCAACACCTCTTCTTTCCAGAAGAGTTATCTATGGGACTCAAAGAAGCTTCAATCTTGTTCTTTTACTCATAAAAGCGACTGGTTTGATAGACATGTGGTAGCATACCGCAGTAACGTTGTAAGAGATACTCTGGCGGAGAATTTGCTGGCCTTGATTTCTAGTCTAAACCCACTTGTTGATACAACCCGCCACACCTCTACCACGACCACAAGACTCTCGTTACTCTCGTTACCTGGGTTCTCTACGAAGCGCAGCGCTTCAGTGTTTCTGGGGTTAAGGGAAGGCGCTCTGGACAAGGCCAGCGAGAAACTTAAATATCATCTATAGGTGGTTCCCTGGCATCAACGTCCGAAGGAAC
Source organism: Dermacentor variabilis (assembly GCF_050947875.1). Lineage (NCBI taxonomy): Eukaryota > Metazoa > Arthropoda > Arachnida > Ixodida > Ixodidae > Dermacentor > Dermacentor variabilis. The sequence continues at coordinate 123,461,809 of NC_134573.1, read as the reverse complement.
CATTGCTATCGTGCCATAGAAGCACTATATTGATTGGTCAGCCAAGATATGTTGGAGGTGCTACCGGCGGCCTTGACTCGTTAGCCATTTAGATATAAACGACTAAGTAGAACGGACGCCAGCAAAGGTCCTTTGAAAAGGAGTAACTTGTTACGTAATTGAATATATATCTGGATAATATTCATCCCTCAAAATACTGTTCGTATGCTACGGCCGCGAAAATAAGCGTATATGAGTCACCTATATATCAAGCCGAAAGAAACATACGGGTTAACGCCAAAAGCTTCTTTCGATATCGGAGAAATCGCACACTGCGCTAAGCGAAGAATAATCGAGCAGCAGCTCTTACCGCCTATGAAGGCCGCTTAAAAGCGCTTGCAGGAAAAAGAGAGCGATACATTTGTTATAGGATAGAAGCTCAGAGGTGTGCAAATCTGCAAGCCTCCATCTGTTCAGACGATCCGAGGCGTAGCTTCAGGACGCTGATTGAAGAAAGGAAGTAACCCACGCACATGTTTTCATCCTTTGGAACACTGTAGTTCTCGCCAAATTTGAGGTGCGTTTGTGCCACACTCGTTCCAGTATGCAAGCAGTATAGGCACTGTTGAACAATAAATAATTTATAAAATTTTAATGGGAGATACTAGTCTCGTGTCCTAAATGACGCTTCATTCTGAGGTCATCGCTCAAAGCTGAAAGATGTAACTGGTTACATGTAATTGGTTGCGGAAAAATTAATTGAATTACAGTGAGCGTTACCGAGAAAACAAAAGTAACCGTTAAATTGCGAAATTGCCAGAAAATATTGCGCAGCCCGAACTAAAATGTCTAGAATAAGCATAAAAATATTAAAGTGTGGGGCGCCAAATGTGTGCATAGTCAGCTGTAGACTTGACGACTTCTGCGAAGTTTTAAACAAGCCGAGATAGAAAAAGAAAAAAAATATTGCCTCAGCGAATTCCCAGCAAACTAAGTGTCTTCCCGCAGTGAATTCGCCGAAAGTCGAGTCTCCCTCTGTGCCAATTGATTGGTGTCGCAGAGAAATGCGACCCGAATTGTGACCTGCCTATGTGCTCTCCTCACAGGGTTGGGACTCTAAGGAGGAGGGAAGCTGGCTCTTCAAGATGCGAGAGAAGCACTTCTCATTAGGGTGCCGGTCTCGTTGCGACTGTTCTTTTTTTCTTTTTCCTTAGCGTACTGTGATGACCTATGGGCGAGACGGTGGCGTTGCGTAAATAACCGGGGAACCTCACCTATGTCACCAATTTCGCGCTCAATCGATACTGCATGTAAAGAACACGGCGTGCTCAAAGCTCAGGATGCCCGTCTATCGTGTGGGAAACATTTGTGGACACGGATTAACATAATACCCTTCTGCTTGAATTGCTCGTAAGATCAAATCCTGTAGCCAATGATAGTGTTGAACGTACGTTTTATTACTGAAGGCCGCCTGTCATTGCCAAAGAGAACTACGAAGTAAAAGCTTTGTGAACTCGACGCCTAAAACTAGCCCTTTAGGCGTCGAGTTCACAAAGCTAACGTCATTGTACTTTCTGCTATCTGTGCCGTAAAAGACCCGTAGTCAAATTTGCCCTGCTTGTGCCTGTATTCTTGTACAAAATAAATAAAAAAATGAAGTTGCTCTTTAGCGTGTATACGGACTTTGCAGCAATTTCTTGATTTTTTTTCTTGATTATTGTTGTCGGCCAATTTCGCTACACTGCTGACTGGATAAAGGCATTTCTGTAAATATATAGGGAAATATGAAGTAACACGAGAGAGAAAGAGAAGAAAAATAATAAATGAAAGGCAGGCAGATTACCCACGACTCAGCCCGGTTTGCTACCCTGAAAAGGAGGAATGGGAAAAAGTGGAGGAATATATTAAGAGTAGAAGAGAAAGTCCACTGTTGATGTCGCCGATGTAGTGACAGTTCTCTGCTTTATATCACAGATAGTCCCTGAATCTGATAGCCTTCATAAATTGCAGCAGCGCTTTTGTGAGCTTTTGTTGCGTTAATATACGAGGCCGCGGTCCTAAGTTCTCTTTTAATATGAAACGGTTTTCGAACACTTAGGGTGTGCGAAGGCCATCTATTTAGACTTCATAGGGCAAGCAGTAGCACAGGAGGTGTTCTATAACCTCTCCGACACCGCAGGCATTGCACTCGTCGCTATCGTCTTGCAATCAAAAATGAATATGCAGATTGTTAAGTCAGCAAACCGACTACAAAATGTAGTGGTGTGGATTGGAAAGCAAACTCGGGTAGCCCATGCTGTACTGAAATCAGGAGGAAATTAGCGTGATCGATAGGCCATGTAAGGCGTCGGGCGGATTGCGGTTCATCTATTAGAGATGGCGGATAATTAGGTAGCGGGATTAACCTAGGTAATGCGCAGGCACAAGATAGGGTTAGGTGGCGCAAGAAAGGGGTGTTTGGAGATCGCTGGTCTACAACAATGCACATAAGCAGAATGATGATAATTATGTTAGGATGACTATCATCATCCTAATGATATATGTGGCATCATATAATTACGATTGCTATCATCATCCTAATCATATGATGCCACAAAGGCAATCATAATCGTAAGGCCACATCGTAACGCCGATCTCGTAAAGTCACATATTAATCCTATTCTGCGTCCCCTGCAGGATGAAGCGTTTGTATCTCCCCTGAAATGCCGAATATGAGATCATGATGATGGTGATGATTGATGGTTTATTAGTATCTCCTTTGGATCGTGGCGGTTGCCAAGTGGCCTAGCGTGCTTGAATTATTCAGGTATGATATACGTGCTTTTCATTCTAGAATTTTTTATACATCTTTTTTTTATCTCTTCCTCAATATTTCTCTATCTACCCTGTACCGCTACCTATGCCTCTACTGGATGCGGTCATATCAATCCCTTTACTGTTATTTTATTGCCCCCATACTCTAAACGCCTCCGGCTTATCTAGACTGCTGACAGGTTGATGCTTCCGTACACCTTAAATCCAAGCGCTTCTGGAAGGTGTACGTTACCTACGGGTATCACTAGGTCAATCCCCGTCGTATTCCATTATGATGTCCTGAGCGGTATTCGTATTATTTCTACAGCAGACACATGCCTCATCTTGTTGCGAATATTTGCTCCAGTACCTTTTTCTTCTTAGGCAACCAATTCGAGCCTCAGATAGCAAGGCACATCCCTTCGTATTACTGTATGAATTTTCTCTTCTTATTTCTTCCAATTTTGTAAATTTCTATGCTCTTTATTTGTTTGCATTGTTTTCATACAATTAACTGTCTCTGTTTTGCTCACTTTCATTCTAATGCCTCCTGGTTGTCTTTTTACACTTTCAATTACCCTGCACTTGGTTTCCAACTTTCTTGACCTCTTCATTGTGTGTCGACGCTTTTCTGATACGGATACATGTGCACTTTATTCGCCCACTTATTTTTCTCCATGTTGTTGAGAGTTTCTTCAAAACTAATTTTGCTCTGCTTTTGTCTGACTTCAAAAGAGAACTGACGACAAGGTGCTCGAGACACCTGGCGACCTCTCTAGGCGGTAGCCCACTTGATGATGCCTAATAGAATCGGAAATGGGCATAAAAATTCCAAAAATATGTTATCTAGAAACATAGCTATCAGGTAGGATTTGATTGAGTATGAAAACCCCCCAAAAGTGGAAATTGTGGTTTTGGCGCGTCAAACACCAGAATTTATTTCAATTCAATAAATTAGGTCTAAATGGTTCCTGTATGGAAGCTTCCTTTGTTCTTTTATTTCTCACACCACACCTGCCTTTCCAATGCCGCAACACTTCACGACATTGTTTGCAATTTATGCGTAAGTATAAAAGCTGTAGGAAAAGTTTTCAGAGCGATCTAGAAAGTAAATAACTTTCTTGTTCCCCTCTTTCACAGCCAGATTTATCTCCTACAGGCTGCACAATCCGTCGTTGTAGAATTTGCGTCTTTGAAATGTATTGAAAAAGGACACTCCGACAAAACACGCAGGGGTGTGGAATCAGGTCTCATCTACATATGAGCGCTTATGCGCGCGAGCGTATTGATGGGCGTTTGTTTGTGTGCATCAGGTCGTCAGACGTGCGACTGATGGACCACTGAACACGAAACAGCGGCCTTCACGGGGAAAGAAGAGACCAATTATGACGCAGCACAGATGTCAACTGGACTACTTGTCATGGCGATATTAGTGCGATGCAGTGATAATGTTCAACACGGCAAAGAGTGCACACGATAGGACACGATGTATCCGAATGCTCTAATGTGTGGACTGTCGTTAAATGAGAACTCTCTTAATGTTTATGATGTTTGCGCTTGCTTTTCATTGAATTCAGGTTTGCGCAATTGCTCAGGGAATGCTTGTGAACCAAACACAGCTATGGTCAGGTTGGGGAATTCAGTGGGAACGTTTCAAAAAAATGCTCTAGGTGTTGAGAGATACTGTTGTGGTGGTGGCTCCGGTTTCGTTTTCGCAGACTGGGGTTCTGTACTGAGTAACCAAAGCTTGGCGTGCGAGCGTTTTCATTCCGCTCATATCGGAATGTGGCCGCCAGGACGGGGATTCGAAACCGCGATGTAGTACGCAGCTGCTGCTGCACACCTCAAACAGTGAACCAACGCAGCAAATGCGGCGTCTGTGTAGTTGGTTCTTATTGACCGCTCTGGGAGTGTTTGTGTTCACTTTGTCAGACTTAGCGGTCATGCAATGCAGTGTGTTAGTGAAGCGACAGGCGTCATAACGGTGCACTGAAGGATTATAGCACCAGCAAAAAAAGGTGGGGGGGAAACGAGGAGAGGATTGTAATTTTATTTGTCGCATCTTGATGGTCAGGCTTCACCAACCAAACCGTTCTTACATGCATGGAGAATACGGCCAGAGATCGCCCATCTGTCAGGTTCCTGTTAGGCTTGGTAACGACAAGAAAGGTCGAATGACGTGCACGAGTCAAAGGCTATTCCAGAAATTGCGGCGCGGCGCAGCGGCGGAACCCCTCACACGTGACACGCATTCTACTTCAAAGCGTGTCAAAGCTGCGCATTCATTAACTTGCAAATCGTCTCCCGAGAAAATGACACTGCCTTTTTTTTTTCTTCTAGGGCCTATTGATTAACCATGATAAAAATATCGTAATTCTTCTAATTCAATGGCAGTGCTGTAATTCAATCATTATGCTTTTCCTGCTTCGTCAGTGACCTACATGAACGGCGCTCTAATTACGTTATCACCAGGACCGGTCGGAACCGGTCCGTCATACGAAATGAATAGAATCGATTGAATACAAGAAGTGCATCCTATTTTCCTGGGTTGATATTCTTCTTGAGCGCTCAAAGTTCTACAAAATCAGAATTATCTTCCAAAGCGCTTCTTCAAAGGTTCATCACGGTAGGGGCTGCAATATATTCACACTAGCGCTCATATTCACGCACACACAAAAAACAATGATTGCGCTAGAACTGTTCATAAAAGGAGCTAGATGTCAGCCAATCGTGACGTTTGGTAAGTTTTTCGCGGAGGTGGCCAACTAACGAAAAAGAGCACTTACAAACGAAAAACTTTGCAAATTTGTCCCCTTGATACCTAGGAGGCTACGGAGAGGTTCTCTTCATATAAGTAAAATGATCGCCGAAGTAACGCCAGTGTGTAACTCAGCACTAAGCACAGTTATCAGAAAGTTTGCATAAACAGAGAAAGACAGGGGCCGGGGGGGAGGGGGTGAAGTGGTCGGGAAACTGCAGCGAAGTTAACTAATAGCCTGGTTGGCTACTCGGCGTCGCAGAAGTAGGTAAGAAGCCTGAAACATAAGAAGAAGAGGAGTTCACAGTACGCACAGGCACACATGAAATGGTACACTCATGGTTCAGAGCAAAAAAAAGCACTATATACATACGGCTGGTGTAGCAGGATCCGTGATCGTAGCGGCTCTGTGAAGTTCACTAAGCGCAAAACCGTGCCTGTCAAAGGACGTGTACGAGTTTTTGGCTGCCAGGCTGTGTCCCTAATCCTTTTTCTTCTGCTTCTACATGCTTATTACGGCTCGATACTCCAGCGCACTTCTGCCGCTCTTCTGTCCGGCCTGATTAAAACAGAATTGCTACTGAGAAGAGGCAGCGGAGAGGTTCTGCCATCATATGTGAGTCACGGGCAACACGCGATGACGCGGCAATAGCCACACGCAGTGACGTGGCAATAGCCACACGCGACGATGCCTCGGGCAACGAAACGGAACGAAGAGGAACTCATCTGCAAACACGGCACGATGGCCAATGTGGCTCCTTCCAGAGAGGGAGAGCACTCTGGTCAGCGATCGTCGTTGTTGCCCTGGAAACGACGGCGAAGCCCTGGGGCTCTTGCGAAAACTGGAAGCCTCATTTACACCGAGAGGGCGTATGGGAGACCATTGTGCATGGAACTGAACGTTGTGAAAGGGTGGCCCAAGCAGAAGTCACATCCACGAGTCTTCCTGTTCGGAGCAGTAGCGCGCTTGCTGAACCATCGCGGATTCCCTCGGTGCCCGTATATTAAGATGTAGACAGGTGACGGGGTGACAGTGAGACTTCGCACGCTGCGGTTGATTGTCAGCTGGACATGAATTCGCTGGCGCAGTTCAAGAATAGGATTCGCCCAGTCATCGACGGCAGAAACATTGTAAAGTGAAGGCGTCAGGACAATGTTAGGTGATTACTGATTGGTCTTTTCCATTGGGATGTCATAGCAAAGTTTACACTTTCACTGTCCACATCATTAGTAGATCGTGCTAAGCGCAGTCATGGCCGTATATCGCTGTGGCTGGTGAAAGAGAGTGAAAAGACACTTTGTTCTTTAACGATGATATCAGCCATAAAAAAACCTACTAGAATATAGATAATTTAAGTGTCGCTATATGTCGACGGTAAATTCTGGCAGCAAACCTTTTGTGGAAGCATGATGTGTTTAATCATTAAGCAAATCACGTGATTACCCCGGATGCCTATATATCTCTAGTTTGACCGGCTGATGAGCCGAGGAAAAAAATTCGTGCTGCAATACTTCTTTAACAGAACCATAAGATCAGCGTAAACTATAGCCACAGCCACACACACACATGCAGACTTATACGAAGATGTGCAAACGAACGTGTGCAAAACGACAGAATCCATTAAAGAGATGACATGAGCTGTAAAGAACGCATGATCAGTAAATCACACGCGCATGGGTTGTTGAAGTAAACTAAGTAATTGTAAAATTGTTTCTTTCCGTTCCTAAGGTTATGCCCTTTGTTCGAATTTTTCTACTCCATGATGAAGACTCCATGAACGACGGTGTCGTGTTATTGGCAGCAGCGCCAAAGTAACGGCGTAAAATCTAAAACTATCCCGTTCCCCATAAAAGCTCTCCTGGAGCAATTTTTCTTGCCCATCTTGTGGCACAAGACTTGAGCGTTTTCGAGACTTCTGACGAAACACTTTTCCGCGCTCCTTGCCAGAATCTTTCGTATTTTCCTCCTCCGCTAGCGAAAGTTCTCTAGCCACTGCCATGTTATGGCGACATACTCCTCTACGTGGAAGAACATTTAGGCAACTAAAACACTGTCAGTGTACGTATATTAACCCCATATGGTGAGAAAACTTCATTCTCCCAGCGATTTCCTCTAAGCAGGCTGTCACACAATATTGCGCTTAGCTATTTCTACACACACACACACACACACACACACATATATATATATATATATATATATATATATATATTCGCCTTTTGTGTGCTCTTCGCCCTAAACTCAATTTCAGGACTCTCGAGCGTAATATATTTCCCTGCGTGTGTTCGTGTCACTTAGAGTAGGTTATCGGGGATGCTGCGCTAAGAAGCTGTCAACGGCGTCTAAAACAGTACGGCGTAAGTGCGACCTGCTATAAGCGCACCAGCACTGTGAAAAACGATCTCTTAAACTTAAATGTTTGGTCCCTGCTATTTGCTTCGGTGGGGCCTCCTGGCACCACTTCGATGATTTCGCTTTCTTTTTAGTGGTGCCTACTCACACGCTTAGTAGGATGTCACGTTGGCAGGCCGAGTGGCGCGCGAATGCAGCGATTGCAGCAACCAACCCCAACCAAGTGAGCTCAGAGGGAGCAGAAGCAGAGCCAGTCCCAGCGCCCAGCATACTTTAGTTAACAACGTTAGATGTACTACGGAGGTGCAATGTTAGGTTAAGGCCCAATGTTGTGGGAGAGGTAGAAGGGGGTAGGGGCGTATGTGGCAAAGTTGTTTCATCTGTGTGGGCGGCTCCCGTTTTGTGTGGCTTTTCGCTTATTGAGGAGCTGTCCCAGAATTTTCGCGGTCAATACTGCGGCGAGGGCTATACGGCCTAGTATAGCGTTACGACTAAAACAAAGATATTAACTAAATGTTTAGAATAGAGGTGGGCGGATATAAAATTTTCGAATACGAATCGAATGCTAATATTAAGCATCATATATCGAATATCGAATAGTCGAACGCTGATGCTTATATTTATTGCAGGAAGCGTTATGGTCGGTGTAATTGGGTACCGAGCTTGTAAAGTCTATTGAATAAGAGACAGCCAACTATCACGGGCAATTAGGGTCCGTTTTAAATAAAAGACTACTAATTTTGAATAAAACGACTACACCAGTAGATGTACAATGACCTCACAGCCCGATTGTAAGCAAGCTTTCCAACAATAAACGTCGGTCGTATAACTAGCTTAAACGGTCGTTGAGGAAAGATCAGAAGTTGTATAATAAGAAAACGCTGCTAAAAGAATTCTGGGACGTAGACACGTGTAAAATGGTCTATTTTATAGAAAACAACGCTTGTTGTAGCATAAAACAGACGACTGCTACATCGCTCCGCTACGAGAAACCGTACATTACCGAGGAGAAGGAAAATTCACAGATTAATATGTAGACTGCTGCTGCGAAACGAAAAAGAAAGCTTGCATTACCCATTGTGCTTAGTAATTGCTTAAAAAATTGCTGTCGTTGTTTCAATTATTATAATTATAAATTGTTTAGCAGAGGAATCACAGTAACCCGTGTTCGACAGTGGGTTGTTGCGAAATATTCGGCCAATTTCGATATTGAGGAATGCCGAATGGTTCACTCTCCAATACGAATGTGAATAGTTGGTGCGTAATATTGGATTCCTATTCGAAACTTCGAATATTCGCCCACACTTGGTTTGGAGAATAAGAAACTCTGGCGAAAACATTACTGTAACCCCGCTATATACGGCATTTATCCGCCGTGGTGGCTCAGTGGTTATGGCCTTCTGCTGCGAAGATGAGGTCGCGAGGTCGATTCCCTGCCGAAGTGACCGCAATACGATTGGGGAAAACGCAAGAATACTCGTCTACTTAGATTTTCGTGCGCTATGAATCACGACAGATGCTGGCAAGTAATGCGGGGTAGCTCTCCGCTCGAAAGTCTCTTTGGGGGGGGGGGGGGGGGGGGTGCGTTAAACTACGTGAATCAATTTAAAATATATGTATAGATGTTGTGTTTTGCAGCTTTCCCTTTTCTATGACCTTATAGCGTGACCAAGACGTAGCTATCTGTTTCCATGAGACCCGAGGAGTAGTAACGATTGTTAGGGAATATATATATTGTGAATCCATATGTCCGTTTCCCTTAGGTACGACGAAATCTTTTGTGGGGAGACGTTAATGCGTTGTATCGTGCCGTAGCTTCAGGCTTTACGTCACCTGATAAAACAAGTTTATTTACTAGCTCCGCGATCATGACGAGGAGCCACGCAAATTATAAACCTTCTGGGTTATGCGTCACTTCTCCTAGCTTTAAGGAGGGCGCTTTCTTCAGTGTCACGATAAAAATGTTTATATTATTGCGAGTGTTCTTTTTATCCGCTCGTATTCTAAACATGATATTGTGCAAGGAGGCTGATGTAGTATTTATGTAGTATCTGAAACTATAGGCTATTTAAATGCAGTCGAAAAAAAATTTGCTAGCAGTTTGTCTTTAAACAACAAGAATAATGTGACAAAATGCTGCCCGAAGCAGATCAAGATACGTATCCTGTAAATGCGCGCAAGGCGGTGACATACGTTCGCAATATTTCGCCAGTGCATATCCTTGTCCTTTTATTCCTCCCTGTGAAATCTAAACACATGAAACCAATTGTGACTGAGAGTCGTTATAGCGTGTAGGAAGTGTATTCGTCAAGGTTTTGCCGGATCGCTCGTAAGCCTCGGTGCTGGCGAATGCTTCACCATTGCATCTCGTAGGCGGTATGTATTATTCAAGGAGGCGCTTCTTCGGCGTAAAGTGTTCCTTGATCATCAAGTCATGACTTCCGCGGCCGAGTTTCTCGTAGAAAAATTCATAAACTATGCAATCGACGTTAACGCGCAGAAAGGAACGGACTGCCGAGAACTATCTAACAGAGTGAAACATGCCCGAAAGACGAATAGGGACAGTGTCATTTATAGCTGAGTTAGTCGGGCGCTGCCGAAGGGCATCCAGTCGGCGCATTCTTCCGACAATGACAAAGAAAACTACAGGAATGCAGAAAAACGCTCGTAATCACATCATAGTATTTGCGCGTCTCGGAGCTTCGCCATCGTATAGGAACCCCCCATAAATGTTTAATGTAAAGAAGCACATGACGTTTTGACTCCTTTAGCTTGCTCTCTCTAAGAGCGTCCACATCTGTGGAGATCGTGACTTGCGTTCAAATCAAACAAATCCTTGAACTGAGCCTCAAAAACACTTTGTTTACTAGTTCCACGCAGTGTCTGGGAAGTCGGGGATGAATTTTTCATGCAACGCTATAAGAGCACACTAGACCAATAGACGAACGACACGCAGCAACTTTGACACCCTAGAAAACCAAGGCCCAAGTCACAAAGCTTTTTGTTCGTGAGTGTTAGTTGCGACAGCCGGCCACCTCTTTAAATAATACGTCTCTTGCGAGGATTAGTTAGCACGTGCTCTTACGAACAATTCTAATGTAATAGCTATTTCGCGATTATGGTCGCCTTATCCAGATGTACCCAATACGAACCCATTGATACGCGAGCGGTGGAGCGTGTGGGTTTTGGCGCAGGCAGCGCAGTCTAGTGATGAGCAAAAAGTTCGAGGATCCGTTGCCAACCGCGATCTGCCTTAACAGCCAAACAATCTGCCTACGAGTGTCAGTGCCAACCGTCGGCGCGAGGCGGGTGCTGGCGTTGCATTCGCGCTCGCTCTATTTTAGCTCCTCGCATGCATTTGTTCAATGCGAGATGAGAGCTCATTCATGCAGTGCTTTTTGACAATTCTAACGGAAGCTCAGGCCTGCCAGAGCATTCGGCATGCACGATTTTCGGTACGATAAGTAAAAAAGAATGAGTTGCCGTGACAAAAGCGTCTTCCTCGTTCCGACTACTGGTTCCGCTGTTGCGAACGTGATTTCAGTCGCCCCTAATTGTTTTTCGAGCCTAATTAATTTCGACGGCAATACGAAGGCACGCAAGACAAAGCACAGGGGTTTACTGCCACAGCATTTAGCATTTACGAGGTGATTAAGCCCACCATTCTGACTAAGCGGACAGTACGGTAACGTAAAGAAGGGCCCTAACGAGGCCTGTCGTACTTTTCCTCTTTTTGTTTCTTTCGTAGGGTGCCTGCTTTGTGGAAAACGTGTGGAATTCTCTTAGTGTCACCTTGCAATATAAAAATTCCTAAAATGCGCTAAAGTGTTAAGAGCCCAAGCTAAACATACTATGGAAGGAATAGTGCGAGAATATACAGAAATTTGAATAATGCGGAGATCATTGTTTAATGTTGTGTCAGTGGACTTTGTAAATCCTATTTATTGCGAAATAAACGAGAACGCCTCATAGCCGTTATGTAATCAACTTTTTGTGTGTGAGTTTCTCTCAACCTTATTACTACATTTTTGTAACTTGTTTTTTTTTTCCCGCTTCATTTTAGGTTTCTGTACTTGACTGACAAAATAGAGTATCCGGCGAACGAAAAAGTGGCAGAGTAAAGCTAGCTACTTCCCTGCATTTCAGAAATCTTCATTTCTGAGTAGAATACTGTGTATATTAATATGATGTCTTCGGAAGACTCAAAATAAAGACCTCGCTGTTTAAGGGGAGTACGGTAGCGCGATTAAAAGACGGGACAAAAGAAGACACATAGGGACACACACAGCGCTGTGTGTGTCCCTATGTGTCTTCTTTTATCCCGTCTTTTAATCGCGCTACCGTACTCCCCTTGAAGATGCATTACCAACAATCCCACATTGCAACCCTCGCTGTTTATTCAAGATTACCAAATGCTCTTTCTTTTAAATGCCAGAGTGACACGTACGCGGCATGTGTGTCTGTAAACAATACAAGCGACATGAAAAATTATTCACTGGAGCTCACAATATCTGCAGAGGAACTTTTGGGCATACCTCCGAAGCATGTACGTCTACATGGCAGCAAACAGCTGTGACGCCTGAGGCTGCTGTAATGGCACAGTGGTGTTTTATTTAAGCATAGCTGTTTTCATTCATCTTTGAATGCAAAATGATGATGCAAATCTATGTGATAGGCACCAGTGAAATATCACTGAAATTATTTACAGCGAAGCTGTTAAGGGCTACTTTCCCCACTATTGTGTTCGCGTGTTGGAGATAAATCTCTGAGATAGTGCAATGTCGGGAAGAACCGCGGCCCAGGTGAAGCAGGCGCTAAGCACTCCCCATACGTGTGCCGATCCCGAAGATAGTGCAATGCCGACCGACCCGCGGCGGAGGTACAGGTCGCCATTAAGGGGCCCACATTACAGATATTATCTGGTCATCCTTCTTCACAGATTGGAAGGGCACTGTTTTACATGTGCACAAATAGCTTGGTGAGTCGGAGGAGGGAATTGCTATTTTATTCGGAGCTTTGGTGCAAACCATATGCAGTAGAGGTATTGAATAAATGTCGTAGAGGTTGCAGCTCTCTAATATGCAGGTATCGCAACAATGAGTTTGAATTTGCTGTCCATTATATAACTCTTTCTTCGTTGTTGGTGTTGTCCACACCGTTGACATCAATGGTGCATCTTTCACCAGCATCCGTGCTTTCCTCGGCTGAACTACATTTCACTTCCACGTGCTTCTCCAGCCTTCTTACAATCTGGTACATTCATTGTAGCCCAAATCCCGATGGAGGCAGTATGATTTATTGCTGCTTTTAAAGGTCACTTAAATCTCAAATAGGAAAGCGCAGGTATAGTACCATTTTTGTACTCCTCTGCTTCTATATTAACATTGTATTTAGTCATCATCACGTGGATCCCGTCATCACTATTTGCCCCGGAGAAAAGACGCTAGAGCGTAGGAGACACGGGTAGACATGTTTTGGCGCTGCGTGTGCTCGATAACGTATGAGGTCACTTCAGGAGCTTAGGATGCCATGGAATGGCACCAAAACAAGGGCTTTACACGACAACTAGTCGGCTGTTATATATCTGTTATGATTGAAAAAAACAATTAAGGCATATCTAATTGCTTCCGTCAAGGAACGAAAGATATCTGCACAGCCTTGTGCGTAATTTACAGAATAACAGAATGTGGCCGCGATAGCATAACTAGGGGGTGTTATACAATAATGTTGAGAGTACCCCAGGACATGCACGAGAGGCCTTGTGCTATATTACAGATCCTTTTGGGGAGGTGACTAGCGTACACATTGTCGAACAAGTATTGCTAGTGCACACCAACAAGCCTCCTTACTTTTTCCACACTCCGGGTTTTTATATCTTGACATAAGAAGAATGCGCACCACCCAAGACCTGCCAACATAAGCTCTAAGGAATTCGCGAACGGACAAATGTCAATGGAACCTATCGGATTTACATTGGTAAGCAACAGACGGCGCATCAATCTTTACGAATTTAGGCGTATAATGCTCCACATTCGTAAAGAGCACTAGACTTAGGTCTGCGAACCAACTCAATTTTGGGAGGTGAAGCTCTTGAGGTTTCCTTCTGCATTTCTGCGCATTATTGTCCGATACGACACAGAACCTCCGCAATTTGCGCATTTACATTCAGGTTACTTGGCATCTTTCACGGCACTTGCGCAGCCGTTGGTAGCACCTAGCTGCCTACGACAGTCTCTGTCGTAATGCGGAAACCTTTATATATTCCTGCAGGTACGGCCTTCACGAATAAATTGAAATTATTTTTCAGGGCTTCCTAGAAGAAAGAAAGAAGAAAATAAACTTGAAAAGAAAGAATGGTCCGCAAGTAACTGTTTCTGTAGAAAATTGTTCTCCTGCGCTGTCATTGGTTTGCTTTAGGTAAATGGTGTTCTTGTGCTGAATATCATTACAAGCTGCCTTTCTCATTCATAGAACACAAAGATTAAAACACGCTAGTCTCTCACATCGTTATTTCTCTAATGTTATCATAAATATGAGGCAGTTTTTCAAAAGGACGAAAGCTGCGAACGGGCTTTCACTTCTAATTTCGTTTCAGTGTATTTACTATTCTTATTAGCGCAATAAGTTTGGGTTTTCCACTTAGTTCCCCAACATAGCTCGTGAACGCTAGAGGGCCAGAACCCTTGCGAAACCGGTAGCAACCATTTCAACAGCTCTTCTCGAAGCGTTCATTATAACGAGAATGCTCGCTTCAGAAACAGATAACCCACCTGCCCAGTCTCACTTTTCTTCACTGCTTGGAGGGGCGGGAGCTACGCTCGCGAAAATAGCAATCTTTAAAGAATGATGAAGCTAGGGTTGGGATGTGAATATAGTTTCTAGGAAGTCAGCAAAGAGAACCATATCCTTGATATCCATGTTGGCAACAGAGATTAAATCGGAGCCATTACGATCGTGAATCGTAATAATACTCCTATAATTAAAAATGCTCTTTATTTGATCTAGTCCTCACAGCTTCTTACTGTGAGGAAACGTCCGGTTGATTTGCGTCTCCGACAGTTAGGCCGGCGCACTCTGGCACAGGAACTTGATTAACGGCCTTTTTAAATCTTGTTTAGTGGTTTAGTCGTATAGATGGCCTGCATCACCACACACGATAACCGATTGAAAAACACAGGCCTAAAGGATCTCAATCAAAAATGAACAGCAGGCGATAATACAGCGGCTACGGCGCCTTAATGGGCGCCTATCAGGAGACAAAGATGCGCAGAAGTGGCAGCAGCGTGGAAGGCACGACACCTTTTTTCTCTTATCTTGATGGCAGTGGATTGAGCGAACGCTGTGCGCCATCCCATCTGTCTCCAAGAATTTCGACTAGCAAGGCCTGTCACACAGAGGATTCGAGGTGCTGTAACCATCGAATTTATCGCCTTACATATACAGAAGCCATGCTATAACCCTTACTTCCCAAGGGACATTAGTATGTAAGTCTGGTTGTGCAGCTGTGTCAAAGATTTAGGGTGAAGAAGAAGCTAAGTTGACACTTTTTCCGGCGCGGCAACATGTATGTAAATTCAGTGTGGAACGTTTTGTACGCCGCATCTTTTGAAATATTGTTTAGCTGTAACAAAAGCTGCGCTTGCAGAGGGAATTTCTTGGAAATAATACATATTCTTCAACATCTTTTTTAAATTTTTATCGTGTCCTATATTTACACTTTTATTCAATATTTGTTTGATATGTACTAATATTTCTTGTGTATTTTGATCTGTCTATCATATCATGTTTGTTTGTAGATTAAATATATGTAATTATGAGCACTATATTGTCCCTTCATCTTCTTCATCTGTATATATTCATAATCATGGCCAGCATCATCGTCTTTAACCGCCCGACCTGCTAAATAAGCCGTCCAGGCTTAACATCTGTCTCGCAAGTGTCTCGCAAGCCGCAACCTGACATATAAGCTCAACGGCGAAGGAGGGGCGCAGCTCGCAGCGCAGGTCATGGAGGACAGCTCCTCTTTGATGATGTTGCGCGGGCCAGGCACCGAAGGTTGAGGCTGGAGAACGGGAGGACTGAGCAGGACACACGCTTAGAGCTCTTCGCGTATGAGAGTCCGAATCAGCATACGCAGGTCCGTATCCGAGGGAGGAGTCACGACACCGGCGACAGATTGTAAACGGATGGGCTGCAGTGCGTCCAGGAGTTGGCAAGTCGCGATCACATCCTTAACTGTATTTGGATTCTTGATCGCCAGTGCGTTGAATGCGACGTGGGCAATGCCCTTTAGGATATGATGAACACGATCAGATTCCGTCATGGTGGCGTCAACACGGGGACAAAGGGAGAGGACGTCCTCGATCATCATCATCATCATTGTCGTCGTCATCATCATCATCATCATCAGCCTGGTTACGCCCACTGCAGGGCAATGGCCTCTCCCATACTTCTCCAACAACTACGATCATGTACTAATTGGGGCCATGTCGTCACTGCAAACTTAATCTCATCCGCCCTCCTAACTTTCTGCCGCCCCCTGCTACGCTTCCCTTCCCTTGGAATCCAGTCCGTAACCCTTAATGGCCATCTGTTATCTTCCCTCCTCATTGCATGTCCTGCCTATGCCCATTTATTTTTCTTGAGTTCAACTAAGATGTCATTAACTCGCGTTAGCTCCCTCACCCAATCTGCTCTTTTCTTATCCCTTAACGTTACACCTATCATTTTTCCTCGATATAAGAGGTCTACGTTTCCCCGGGAAGTTGCGTACGTCCATCAAGCTTTCTCTTAGCGACCTATATATATATATATATATATAAAGCCCACTAACTTTTTCTTATACGCTAGGTTCTTCAGCTCTGCGTGAAACTCACAATTACAAATACTTAGGTGTTACTTTGACTTCCACATTGTCATGGAACATGCACATTAATGATATTTGTTCTTCTGCTTTCCGCAAACTCTGTTTCCTAAGACACAAACTGAAAAATGCCCCTCCTAACGTGAAATTACTGTGTTATTTTACATTTATTAGACCAAAGTTAGAGTATGCATGTATATCATGGGATCCTTACACTAAATCAAATATCGTGCGTCTTGAAAAAATACAAAGAAAGGCAGTCAGGTTTATATTTAATAAATTCGCAAGACTGGACTGTCCCTCTAAAATTATGACAGAAAACTCCATACCTACTCTTGAATCGCGCCGAAAGCTGCTAAGACTTGAATTCCTTTCCCTTCTTCTCAACAACAGGCTTGAAATTAAACCATCGACTTATATAACGCCTGCACTAACACGGCAAACAAGACAGCATCATCCGGATTCACTAACACCCTATTATGCTCGAACTAACACGTTTAAATTTTCTTTTTTTCCCAGAACAGTATCAGACTGGAACGACAGTTTACAGACACAGTGTGACTAAAATTTGTATAAATCTGTATTTGTTTGTTCTTAATTTGTTCTCTTTTGTTTGTATACGTTCTATTGCCCCTCTGCTTGGACCGAAAGGTCTGTAGTATGTACTAAATAATAATACTAATAATATATATATATATATATATATATATATATATATATATATATATATATATATATATATATATATATATATATATATATATATATAGGCCCATCGCTTACTCTGAGCAGAAAAGAAAGCGCAGATACGGAAAATGTTGGATTGCGCGTGCAATGATTTCTACTCGTTTTGTCGCTATAAGCGGCATGTTGTCCTCAAATAAAATCGGTTGACAGCGCACGTCCTGTCGTGTTTCTTATCCGTGTGAATGCTGCGCTATGACTTCAAATATGGAGTTTTAGGACAGCAGTCCATACATGGCACTGCAAACTCTTGCAGGTTTAGCCGCCAATTTCATTTCGCGAAAATAAATCGTGCCTTCTAAACCGAGGGGTGAAACGCAAGCTTCCACAGGAGCACGCATACTCCGCGGGTCTATGTGTATGCGTGTGCTCACTTTCTGAATATAAGCGTGATGTAGAAAAGAAACACAGGGACGGAAACTTGGCTGCAATATTTCCGGCCTGTCTAGACGAGGTTTGACTATACCGCTTTTATTGCCTATCTTCCTCGAGAGAAAGCCCTATAATGATTACGGTTATGGTCTTTCTGATCTTGCTTTTGTTCCTTAAAGAAGATAATGTTTTCGCAGCGAAAGCGATAAATTACAGCGCTTTCATCACGGGAAGTGAGTTGTCCAGAGCCAAAATTGAAAATTAAAATTGAGATTAATATATCAAAAGAAATCTGGAACGCGCTTTTTTCCCACAAGTTACGCACTTCCGAGAAACGAATTTTTCTTTTTTTTCTCATGATATAAGGAGATGTGGACGCACAATTTAAGACGCCGGCTTCTATTTGGGCCTTGAAAGGGTCTACCTTATAACATACAGGTTGCAGGAATAAATATCACATAACATTTCATAGAAGCACGAGGACTTGTCAAACAACGTGTTCATAGTGACACTATGGCATAAGAAACAGATGGTGCATACAATATACAAGTTAAATGAATCAACAGATCTGTGGAAAAAAGTATCAAAAAACAAAAGATACTTTAGCCTAATAATGCAGTCTGCAGTCAGCGGGTGGCGCATACATCTTGCAAATGCATTATCACATACAGTCACAGCAGAACAGTCAACCTAACATAATCTACAAACACATGCATATATGCAGCGACACTGAAATGAAAGGAATAATAAAAGTGTTAATAACAGCGAACAATACAGCTGTCTTCAAGAAAAGTCTTTAGTGCTTTTCAAGCGCTCTTCTTCAAGGACGTTGTTGGCCAAAGGCCCAACAGTTTTTTTGAACTGAAGGGTCTGCAGTTTAATGTAATTAGGGTTGATCTAAGTCGGCGTCTTGGTGTGTCGTGATGTGGGCAATCTACGAGCAGGTGATGTATATCTTCATTTACAAATCCACATTCATAACTGGGGGGTTTCCGCACGGCCAATTCTGTCTAAGAAATGTTTTGTGTAGGCAGTGCCTAGCCTTAATGGATGAATAAGGGTTTCCATTTTTCTGTCTAATGAGAATGAAAATTTGAGTTCAATAAACGGATCAATATGATTCAAATATGAGCTCTTAGAATTCTGACCAAACACGTATTTCTACACATTTTGAAAGACGTTATACCTATATTACAGCGTAATTCATTCCTTAATATTGGGAGTGGAACCACATTATCTTTGAGGTGTGCTTGTCGTGCTGCTTCATCGGCTGCTGAGGTGCCAGGAATGGTACAATGCCCTGTTATCTACTGGAATGCTCGTTCATGCTTTGATTGGCTAGCCTTCGTGAGGTGTTTAAGTGTTTTGTATATTACACTATCACTGATTGTGTTTTTCTTTTGTGCTGCAAAGTGGTCTTAGAGCCGCCTGTGAATGACTGAAAATTACCCATTTTTGCGAATCGCTTACTCACAATATAAATTTTGTCGCCCATAGGATTGCGAATAGTTCAGCCGTTGTGGATGAAGTCGCACGAGGTAACTTAAATGTTTCTTGTTTGTTGAGGTGCGGTATAATGAACGCTAAAGTTGAAGAGGCTGCTGTACTGGAGCCACTTTTTAGACGTGTATGTATGCTGAATACTGCATGTATATTTGGTAATGTGCTAGTTGTTGATCAGCTTGAATGAACATGTCTCTTTTTGTGAATATCTCGTCTACTAACAATTCGATTTTTGGAAGTGCAAGCAGCCATGGAGGATATTCGACATTTGAGTTCCAAAATTCATTTCTAGGCAATATATGACGTTTTCTGGAATGTCTTTATAAACATAGCTTCTATCTCGTTTCATTATGTCTAGAGCCAATAGTCAATCGCAGCTTTTATGCTGTGATTGAAGACGGAAATAATGTCGGCATGTATCTGTAGTTCTCATAACTGGATTGGCTAGCCTCAGCCATTACAAGACAGCTAGAAGTCGCTCGTGGAACTCCTAGACATACGCGCAGTCCCCTAGCTAAAAGCCTTTGAAGTCGCTCTTCTGACGTGTGGGAAAGTCCGTCAAGACGGCCGTGGAGTACGCAATTTTCGTCATATTAATGCGTTGTAAACAGTCAGCATGGACGATACTGATCCGCCCCATGATGTGCCTGCAAGCCTGTGAAGTACATTCACTATCGCATTGATCTCGTTTTCGAGTTCTTTCATGTTTCGAGTTCTTTCCAGGATAGCTGCCTGTGAAGTGTTGTGCCGAGCAATTGATGCTATGTGACAAGAATTAGAGGGCGTCCTTCCAGATTAAGAGGAAAATTTTTTAACTGCCCCTGAATAAAGGGCAATACAGCTGTCTTTGCGTGTGATAGAACCATTACTGTCTCTCTCAAAAATTGGTTAATGAGATTTATGCCGTCTTGCAATGCCATTTGAAGGAATTGAACATTAGTCCCAGATGTCCAAATGCACACATCATCTGCATATAGTTAAACCTTAACTATGATGGTAGTCTTCTTGTTAAATCAGCCATGACGTAGTTAAAAGAAAGGGGCTGAGTACGCTTCCCTCTGGTACTCCCTGTTTGACAACATGTTCAGCGCTCGTTCCTTCACCCGTCTGAACAAATATTTTGCGACCTGATAAAAATTCAGAAATCCATCACAAGGACCTGCCATACATTCTCAGTTGAACATACATAGCAGAACATGAATTTGAGTAGCAGTGTCAACTGCCCTCTTGATACCTACGAATACTGCTATCGTCAAGTTTCTACATGCACGTTCGGGCTCTACAAAGGTTATACTATATCCAATATTGAATACATTGTGCATCTCTGTTTTCTAAAACCTGCTAAGTAGTTGGAAAACACATCCGTTTGATTACACCACCATTGAAGTCGCGCATCAATCATTTCTCCATCACTTTGCTTAAACAACTTGTTAAACTAACTGGGCGGTAGGATTCAAGGCACAAGGGCGTCTTAGCCGTTTTTATAATTGGGATGATTCGAGCCACTTTCCAAGAGTCAGGTACAGCTTCTTCTATCCATAGATAATTATAGATGTATAGTATAGACCTACAGGCTCGAGGTTTCTTAGCATATTGTGTGTAATGCCATCTGGCCCAGCAGCAGACTTTGGCGACATGATGCAATCGCGCATTCAAGCTCGCTTGGACATGAGGATGTTGTGTCCAATGCCAAGCAGCACTTTTCTACTTAGCTAACACCACTAAATTTTTCTTCCTGGTCATCGAGCGATACACGGTGGCCGAATGCATATCTCTTGCAGAAAGCTCATTCTTGTACTAAATGTGGCAATACACTGAGTTAAGTGATCGACCTTTTTGTGTATTCAAGAATTCAATTCGAGCTGTTAGTCTTCCGCGTACTCACGTCGTTAGAAGCATATGCGATTACTGGCTGGTTAGGATGCTTAAAATATCGCATACTTCAATGCCACGTCGATTTGCGTGTATGCAGCCACCGTCAGGCTTAACCCAAACCACGAATACACGTTTATAGCGGTGAACTTTACAAGGACACAAAAAAAAATTATCAGGCTGAGTTACTGTCGAAAGCCTCTGCAACGAACACGTCTACAACCAAATGACCTGTATAACGAATAAATAATTCTGTCCCAGTTCTACTCCGACTTGTGTGCAGCGCGCCCTCTACAATGAAATGACCTGTATAACGAATAAGTTCGGTAGCCGCAAGCTCTTCGCTATAAAGGAATTCGCCTGTAGATCGATAAAATATTCGTCCAGAGGTCTGTGAATGTTTTCTGTAACCAATATATCACTTCCAAGCGACTAAAATTACCAGCGAAGGTGACACTGATGCCGCTCAATATGAACCATTCGTTCCAAAGCGGACGAGTTGAAGTAATCCCATGTGACCTCCCGTCTTTGCCAGTTTCTGTTATTCAGCCATTACTCATGTCACGTGAAAGGTACCACAGTACAAGATAGGTGGCGCCATGCTGATTTTGCATTTTCGCGACTTTCTCGCTTTCTAAAGATCTGTTCTTGCTTCGAATAACAAATTTGTTATTACAGAAGCCTAATTATTAGGTAGGGCTCAGCTTAATATTGTCATTTAATGTCCCTTTGGCAAACGTGGCCTGTAAACAGCAAATAACGTTTAGTGATTTGGAACGAATACGCATTACTTAAAGTTTATTAAAAAAAAAGGTAGCACAATGAGAACACCCCCCAAAATACTTAGTATCCTCCACCGGAGAAGCAAAAAGTTGTTGAAAGCGGCATTCGGTTAAGCATGACAATGAGTGTAGTTGTGACAGCCCTTTGGTGTAAGAAAAATGTTACCACCCAAAAGGTTAAGCAAGTCTTGTTCCGGTATTTATTCGTTTATTTGTATTTTTATGTAAAATCGGGAACAACTTTCTGGAAAGATTCCGTAAAACATTAAGTGTAACATTTGTGCGAAGCCTTAGAGAAAGTGAATAAATTTCACAAAAAATATTAATATGGCAAGGCAAATGGTACGAACAAGTTGACGAAAGCAATGCTGTACTGTAATTGCCGCCCTTGATTGCGAGGCTAAACCCGCCTATTGCTACAACTCACCACCACCGCCAAACCGGGCCGAGCACAAGCCGGAAGAGCTACCGCACCCGGTTACAAGCTTTCGGGACATTGCTCAGATGTACCGAGAGGAAAGGTGCAGACTGCCAGAACCGCACCCCAAACTCACCAGGCAACAACAGACGATCCGGCGTCGAGCGCAGGCGGGATCGCTTTGTGCATCCCGTACTGATTAACCACATGTACCCTGCGGAATACGATATGATCTCTCCTTTTTGCAGAAGAGAAAATGGCACCCTGCCACACGTCCCTGCCGCACGTCTATTTATCGAATTTATTTCGAGACCCAATAAATGTTGCTTCTTCATCATCATCATCATCATCATCATCATCATCATCATCATCATCGCCGTCGTCGTCGTCATCATCATCATCGTCACGACCATCACCACCACCACCACCGATAGACGTATTAACCACTAACATAGAAAACAGAAAAAAAAGAAACATCGACGACACACTGCCGCAGCCAGTACTCCGTCACTGTCACGTCATTCTTGCTTTTAAGCAAACATTTATTTAAGCTAATACGTACTAGGCAAAGAAGCAGTTTTCATTAAGGACGAAATCTAGTATTAAAGTATATCTTCCCACTTCCTCTATCTACAAGTTTCTGTTTCCTGAGGCTGGTCAAACACTGATCGCCTCTTTAGTTCTAACCATTCTAAATGTGTGTTTAATAAATTTTTCTCGGCGTTTATTACTGCGTACTTGCCTTCTACATAGAGTCACATAGTTATCATGATATTATTGAACTGGAATTTCACAAACGCAACATAAATTTCTCGATAATAATCACCAATCTGGCACGTTAACAACAAATTTTAATAAATCTACTACATTCCTTCGACAGTATCTCTAGTGTGGCGGTAACATTCCCACCACCACGAATACTGGCTATAGACACGACATATCCACTAACATTTATTACGCACAACGCCAAGTGTCAATAGTGGGTATACACGGCAGTTTTTTTCTAGTGGCTGAGCAGGCACGTTGCTTGTATGGCTCTCGTGCATCCGTCACCATTATACAAAGTGGCCAGACATGTGACCCTAGTGAGATTGAACAGGGTCAAACCTTCTAGCATGCGAAAGATCGGAGAATTCTGTTACTGACGCGCCCGTTCATGCTCTAGGTTGTTCGCGATAACATTGAATGAAAGCATAAATACATCTTAAATCAATATAATCTTTCATCAGCATAACCTTACACGTTCGATAGCTATTCTGATATTACAGCGGTGGCACAGTGGTATACAGATGTCTCATTACAGTGAAAAAGGCAACAGGAAAAACTCTTTCGTAGCTTGAGCAGAATAAACCTGAGGTCATGCGTTCTGTAAATAAAAACCTAACCCCGTGTAGTCTAAACTTTCATGTTGAGACAAGTAAAACTGTCAGAAGTGTTGTTTCATTTACACGTCACGCTGAAAATAAACTGCAAATGTAATTCATACTGTTGTCAGCGGGAGTTGCTTAATGGTAAAAGGACATACAGGAAGAGTGATAAACAAGACGATGAGAGAGAACAAATTGCATTTGAAAAGTCAACGACTCCTGCGAAACATACGAAGTTACACACTAAAATTATTTATCGGTTTAATCACTTCCACCACCGTGGCACGTATGTGCCCGTTCTATTTGCTCAGCTGCCCAATCACATCCGATTTCAATAATATAGCGTGCGATCCTCCGGGGCTCTAGGCACTTCAGAATATTCCTATTCCCGCGTGAAGGAGTGTTGTCAACAGGTCTGATGACCAGAGATACCACGAAAAATATTTAGTGCTATCACGAAGTATACATTTATTCTAAGTGGGTTCTTTGGCTTCCTTCTTTACAAGCACCCAATTTTTCATTTATGTTGGATACCTTCGGTGAATGAAGGGGTGAATTGTTTCTATAGTCGAGGAAGAAAGCTCGAGAAATTGTACGGACAAACAACGGACAAGTTTTGAACAAAGGTGGTTAAAATGAAATTTATTTTATTTATTGATTTATTTATTTCTGAATACTGTCAATCCCTTCGGACTTTTACAGGGGAGGGCAAAACATTCAAATACAGGTTCAGTGATAATATATATATATATATATATATATATATATATATATATATATATATATATATATATATATATATATATATATGTATATATATATATATTAAGAAGAAGAAGAAGACACTTTATTAAAGAATAGTCCGGCAGTTGTTGTTGTGGTGGCCTCAGGTGGCGGCTCGAAGTCCTTGGACTTGCCGGACGGCCCAGAGGTGGTCTGCCAGCTCTGAACTTTTGATAGCCGCCTCCCAGCGGCGGCGACGCCTACGGAGAAGGTCCCCGGCGGTTCCCGCGTCCGGGGTGGCGTCGGGAAGCAGCGAGCTCGAGCCTTCCCGTACTCTGGCAATGGCCGCGATTATGGACGCGTCGCTAACACGGCTGGTTTGATTACCGTTGTTTCCGGCGCATTCCCAGAGCACGTGTCGCAGCGTTCCTCTCTGTCCGCAAGTTTTACACGCGTCTGTTGGATATAAACGCGGATAGCAGTGGTGTAAGATGGCGAGCCAAAAATAAAGGCCAAACATGCAATACACATGACAATAATAAATAAAACTAATGATGGCACTTTAATACAATAATTACACTGAGAGGAACACTGTAATATAAGATTATGAAGAAGGTTATGCTGAGAGGAATGTAAGCACAGAGCTCTCAGCGAGGGTAATAAATTTTTCTGTGGTGCGCTGGGCCGTGACTGATGGATGCAAGCGATTCCGATCTCGGACAACTTGTGGAAAAAAAGAATATCGGAAAGTATTACTGTGACAGAAATATTCTTTAAGGGTGAGTGCATGCTTGTGACGTGTTAGTCTTGTAGTGTTTATACGAACAAAGTCTGTGGGAGACATCTTTAACGCATTCTTAAGCAGTAAATACAAAAGCTTTAGACGGTGTAATTTAGCACGGCTGGACAACGTGTGAAGCCCAGCCGTGCGTAAAAGATCTGTGGGTGAATGCATGCGTCCGTAGCAGTTGAAGATAAAGCGCACGGCTTTCCTTTGAACCATTTCGAGTGCTCTAACGTTGTTTTTAGACTGGGGGAACCAAGCTATGTTAGCGTATTCTAGGACCGGACGGATAAAGGGGACGTAAGCTAGAAGTATTGTATCAGGTGTAGAATGACGAAGGGCCCTTTTAAGAAAAAATAACTTGTTCATTGCTTTGCTAGCTATGCTTCGAACATGCGTAGTCCAGTTTAAGTCAGAAGTGATGACTACACCCAAGTACCCATATTCAGTCACACTACTGATATTCATGTTATCGCAAGAGTATACGTAATTTAATTTACACTGTTTCCTTGTAATGGACATAAAGACGGTTTTTTCGAAATGGCTTGTTCTTAAATTATTTTTTCTTTATTGCGCATTTCTTTTTAATGAGTTACCTTTCGCGTAACATACAATAACAGCTATGCAATAAGTAGGCCAACTTGTACACTGACACTTATAGTGATCGAGCACTGCCTTGTGATGATTCATATTGTTCACTTCCTGACCTGACCTCTCTTTATCACGATACCGCTCATGGTTGTCGCAACTCATGTGTAAGCGGATGATCAATGATTAAATGATTTAACATTATTAATTCCTTGTGATTTTAAGTTCATATGGTGAAATGTTCAAGAAAAAGATAACATCAGAAAAGAATCCTCGATTTCTATTTCCTAGAATCTCAACGCTTACTGTCAATATCAAAATCTTCCCTTGAACTTCTACATCTTTCATGGCTGTTTGAAAGCGCAAACACACACAACTGGCCACGTAGCCAAGTGGCACGGTTATCCACTCTCCTACAATTCTATATATTTTTTGTCCACAGTATGATAATATTCTTCAACTAAATCAAAAGCACAGTGAAAGTTATGAGATGAAAGAAAAGCAGCAAGACTACAAGGCGAACGGCTCAAATAAGCTGCTTACAAATTTGAGCACGTATTTTACTCTAATACTTGATTCCTTACTTTTACTGCAGATCCTATCTTTCTTTCACTCATGAAAATGTTCGCTTCGTTTACCTGCTATATCTTGCAGGTAACTCTCAGCAAGCTTCTTCTCCATCGAAAGTGAACAATTCGTGCCGGCGTTTAGTGGAACGGTCGATTGCGTAGCCCACGCCACCTCTGGCAAGCAGTTGGGATTGCGCATAGGAACTGCTCTCCGCAACTGAGAAGAGAGTGAAGCCGCATTGGAAACCGATATGCGGGGGATCGGAGACGAGAAATAAAAAGTTTAGTAAGGCGTAGTTTTCTTATGGCCGACCCTTGCAAGGGTTTTCCTGGAGGAATATCCAGATATCGAATGCGTCGAAAGTCTGCGTGATCATGCGTGCGCAGCCAGCGAAAACGAAGCTCTCGCGTGTAAATTTAAGAGCGGTGAAGAGCGGTGATTCCCTCGCTTTTTACTCCATTCCTCCCTAGGTAGTTCTCTTTCCGTTTAATACATAGCACAATCTTGCCTGAGGGCTGGCTGGCATTTCGCAGCAGCTTTGAAATTCCGCTAAATTTTATACAGAGGACTTTTCGAGAAGTCACTGCATGCTCGTTTTACTTTTTTCAGATGATCGCTTCGAACGAGAATTAAAAGCAATATCTGCTGAACAGAAGCGAATGAAATTTCATTTCTTTAATGGGAGAGCTGTCATGAGTGGATTGTGAAGAAATAATGCATGCTCTCTATTATAAGGATACCGCAAATTATAATCGATATCTGAGTGCAGCTACAGGAGCCGTTTGACTTTAGCATAATGCAAAAATTGGCAGTTTCGCCCGAAGGGAGAGACAAACACTGCGTTAGCAAAATTCAGCGTCACGTTTGAACACCTTAATCAGTGTTCTAAATATACGCGGGTGCGGCACCTAGGCGGGTGCGCCAAAATTTCTGGCACCCTTAAAGTCTTTAACACGCCACGGATGGCCTTGATGGCACAGCACAGACGCTACTGTGATGCCCTTAAAAGAGTGGCGATAGAGAAGGCACACCAATTTTTAATTATGAGCATTAATGTTTTGCACCTATTGACAGCCTGGGATGATTTGAGATAAAATGAGTGCGCTGTGAAAGAAACGTCTCATGACTTTTGATTGCGCGGCTGCAGTTCTAAAAAAAGTATGTGGATTAATTTACTCAAGAACATGAGGCCAAAAAGTGACGACATGAGCTGGATTACTCGAAGACGAGAACATTACTGCCAGGCGTATTCGAAACGCCTAATCGCCTAATTAACAAATTTTCACAAATACGTTCCTCACTGATTACTTTAGGGCACATATTTCAATTCACGATTTGTAACCTGGGAGTTCGCAACGCAGATCTTCCTGCTACGAGTCCTGAAGATGGCCAAAGTTTTGAGACACCATTAATTTGCATAGTGTGCAGTGAAGTACATCGGGGTTCCATTTTATCTTGCGTTGTGTTCAATGTAAGTGGAACAACCGTGCATTGTGCCCCGAATTTACGATGGTCGATTCCTGACCTTGTAATCGATGACTACGTTCCCGTTCTTGACTGAATAACTATTTTTTTGTAAACACACCCTTGTAATACTCATCAGATGCGCCCGAAGAGCACAAGCGTCCTCAGGTGCGGGAGCTACATATACCATGTTCACATTGCATAGGTGCACTTAATTAGCCAGGAGAAGACCGCGACGCATAGCGAACGGCCTCTCACCGCATTCAAACGTGCAGCTCGTCTTGAAGGACCAATGTGCGGGCTTAACATATTCACTACTCAATGCTGCGCCGTCATTTTAATTCAAATTGCCTGACTGCATAGAACAAGAAGTGTGTGCGACGAGGAAGCGGCACGTCTGCTTGATTGCCTTTCGTTCACCAAGGCTGCACGAGGAGGACAAATGGAACATTACAATCGCCTCGCAAAAGCGAAATTGAAAAGATTATGTAAAAGGCAGAGTGTTAATTCCTCTGAATGTCGTTACTGCTTGAGCCCTGCAGGTAAGAAGAGGGCTGCTGTTAGTCTTATTTCGTTTAGGCAATCAGCGCTCCATCACGCAACGTTCTTGCGTGGTAGTACGCACTTTGAAAGAAAAAATAGCTGCTTCCACTACAGTGTTTCTTGTGTAAATTATTTATATGTTTACTGCTAACAATATCAGCGCTGTAATGTATGTGTGTGCTAGCAGACATGTTTACACAAACATGCACGCACGCACGCACGCACGCACGAACGCGCGCACACAGCTATTCGTATGCACAGAAATAACCTAGCTGATGTAAAACGAAAACCATTTTTTTCTGAATATTGGCACATAAGTCTGGAAAATGAAGAATAAGCAATCGATATTACCTGGTCACCTTAAGCTAGAAACAGCCATTACAGAATGCAGAAAACTGACTCCTATCGTTAGAGCGAGAACATCCATATCTTTTAAGGTGTTTTGTTTTACACATAGACATATATTTTTTTAAATATATCACGTTAAATATAGCACAATTGCATTCCTCTTATATGAGAACTGAACGGTGGTCACTTTACTTCTGCAAAGTATTGAGATACGTATTTCAATAACTAATAAGCAAAAAATAAAAAAAATATCTTAAGGAGGAACTTGTTCAGTGCATATCATGCCATTTACATACGTGAAGCCGGTGTGGTTTCAAGGCATGCCCACTTTGAAACAAATTTTGAAATTAGCGCCAGCTTGAAATCTGTGAATGACGTCAAACTTCCGAAAGTATGCACCGCGTCGTGAGCTTTCAACGAACTTGGACACTGCTATCGATGTGTTTGCACAAATTGGGAGCCCGTACACTGAATCTGATGCCAGCTTCATAATTCCATCGAAGTGCACATTCCTTGCGCACTAAGTGACTGCGATTCGTAAGTTAATTACAGTGTGCGCCCTAACGTGATTCCTTTAGTGTCCAGCAGTGGAGATTGTGGAATAATAAATTACGGAGATAAAATTCGAGTAGAAGTAATTTCCGCTTCTTGGAGTGATTTAGAGCATGCAATTTAATTGCGTTATAGGTCACAGAAGATTCCTTAAAATAAAGCCAACACGTTTCGAAAAATGCTGTATAATACATGACATAAGGTTTGTTATGAGCTCCAAAAACACAATTTATTGCTCCTCTTTGTTTTCAACCGAAAATGGTAGATAAACAAAAGTACGTTTCTCATTTTCGTGCTATAGTATCTGGACACTTATTTTGTACCTCGCACTCGGAAGCAAACAGCAAGAGAAGGAAGTTGGTCTCACAGAAAAACCATTTAACATCGGCTCGGGGCGACTGATACTTAGGTGGGAAGAAACATCTTGCCGGCGTGACAGCAAAATTGATCTCTACCCGCTCAGAGAAGTTCACCTCGAGGCGGGGCCGAAATTGGTTTCGGTGGGAGCCGGAAGTGCCACTTTCTAAATTATTTCCGTGACTTTGATAGAACACGGGATCGAAGAGTAAGCTTGATTACGTTTTTGTTCGTGCGGGTTTCCGCTAAAGAAAAAAAAGCGGAAAATAGATATTACTGCCAGTAAGTTCTTTCACATTGCGGATATCGTACGGTTTCCGCACGATCAATTATGCACGTAATCGTGGGCTTCTTAACTTGTGTAACCTATTATAATCGGTGGAATAAAATCAAATTATGTATTTCCAACTGCTTCGAACGTCCCAAATTTGCGTTTAATTGAAGTGTCGTGTTCCCCATAAAGATACAGGGAAAGCGAACTTAGATAGTAGGGCCACAAATCGTGGGAGCAAACACAGCAAATGGCAGCACCGCACAAGTGCGCTAACGCTCACATTCGTATACTAAAAGTGAAAAAAAGAAAAGATGTGTCTCTGTCTGTACAAATTACAAATATGAGGTCACAAGTCAGCATTTCTGTACGAAGACCAAACTGAATAAATATTAGCCAGAAACATTATGGAGACTGAGATTATACTTATCAATTTAACGTTATACGTAAGGAATTTCTCTTCACAAAAAGCAAAATTATGCAGACTCCACGTAAAGACGTCATGAATAGGACGAGAACAGTGGGTGTTTTATTTTTTTTAAATGACGATGGCTTGTGATGCATTGATTAAAATATATAAAATTTATACGTAAGTTCTTCTGTGGAGCTTTTAGTTTCATGGAACACCTAAATGAAAGACAGGTGTGTTTAGCCCCTACAGGAGTTTAAGAAAACTTAGGTGTTCCTTTTCATATTGATGACTACTGTACATAGTAATTGGTGTGGGCGAAGCTTTCTTGAGCCAGAAGGGCAAGATGGCGCATTACGATAAGGGAAGTGCTGCAGATTTCGGTGAGGAACGCCTTCTTCAGCAACCACAGTGAACCTGGCTGAGAAGAATGAACTTTTCTTAAGCATTAAAACGTCTACAATCTCAAGGCAAGACGTGTCTGACGTTGTGCAAAAGCCCGAAAGAGCCACAGTACAATGGGACATGAGCTGCGAAACTACGGGAGTATGGACACCAAATTTAGAAGCTAAATTTACTATAGTAGGAGCTTTTTAGGCTTACAAAGAAAGCTTGAACAAAATATGAATGATAGCAGACGGCTGAAGGGTAATTTATTTACATTCTGAAGGTGGCAAATGAAGCGTGTCTACCTTCTCCGGACTGGTTTGCAGGGGTGGTTTCGACAGTTGTACGTTTATACGGACTGAATATGGTACTGTGTTGAGCCATGCCTGGCGCGATGTCATATTTTCCCTGAGGCGGAAGTCGGTGGGAAACTTTGAGGAAGACCACTACTGCGGTAAAAGCTAAACCACGGAATCACGTTGATAATACCAAGGAATTATTGGTACACACAATCACGCTGCTAGCACAAATTATATTACAGAGGGGAGAAAACAATGTTTCCAAGTGAAATCCTAGCTATTTAGCCCGATTTTCGCTAAGTGATAATAGTCATTCGCTTTAGGTTAGCTTTGCACCAAAGGACGCGCCATACAAGACGAAAATGCTCCTAAGCAACTGCTGAGTGAGGAAGGATGAAATATGTCACGCTACTGATTTTTTTTTATTAGGCCGCGCCTCGAACATACATTTGCTGACTACATAAGTTCTGCCGACAGTGACGAAGAGATATTAATGAAGGTGACATGTGTTAGCGAGTACTGTATTGTACGAACTGCACTCCCAAAAGATTATAATGCGGGCTAGCTGGTTTTCCGACACAATTGAAACAGCAAATAACGGAAGGGCTGTTCACATTTTATCTATTACTTCGAGAATGGTTTTTTGAAGAAAGACTAAGCTTATTCTTAACTTATAAAAGGCATGAATATCGAGCAGTTTCGCGAACAGCCGAATGGAGCGATGAAATAACTGTTTTCATCAACTGAGGAACATTGAAAAAAGAAATCGTTTCGTGACCCAGAGCCCTGCCCTTCGGTCTGGAGCTCTGCGAGCATTACGGAGAGAGCGTCCACAGTTGCAAGAAAAATTCAAGCGCGTTAAGGTACAACAGCGCTTCGCAGCAGGCGAAACATGTTTACGAATTACGACAAATCTTTACCCGCGTTAGTTAGTATCCGTGCTAGGTCAGTTACGAAGATATTTTACGTCTAATTTCGGCAGAATGCTTTGATACCGACGATGTTAGTCATGCCTATATTTTATTTATTACCTCGAACCGAGTGCCGAAAATAAGCAAGACACGGGTTGGTCGCATTGGGGGCGCATCAGGAGCTACTACGTGGAGCAGCTACCCTGTCTATAGGAAAAGCATACTGGAACACCAGGCCTTTGTGACCTCCTAAGTGCACAGCCGTGTCTGTGCCAGCATAGATCACTCGCATATAGAAAAGAGTTCCTCCCTCATTGTTTGACCACGGCAGCCATTCTGTGGCACTGCTCGCTGACGCGTGCTCTTTGCCCCCGGACAGGATCGACTTCCAGTCTTCGTCGGCGCCATACTTGTTTATTTACCAGTTGCCCTGGCGCCTCGTGTCCCTGCCTGCTTTCATTACCAAGCATCGCATGAGAATGCGTGGCCGATTTCGCTTCTTTTTTGTCTGGTACCCTCGCGCCTTCGCACATGCAGTATTTAGTAGTGGAAAAGAGAAGCGATGACTTCCTGCAACCGTGTCCGCATATCCCGTGACCGTGTTTTTTTTTTTTTTGCTCTGGTAATATAGCAGTTCTTTGTCAGGATCCACAGAGTCCGTCGACTTCGGGGAAGACTTGCTGGAGACGCGCTCTTGCTAGTTATGTCTGGCGCGTTGGTCCTTTTTTAGATACTCTGCTTTCGTCAAGCACTTCTGAAATCACTATGTACCAGTTCTTAAGTATCCTTACCCATTTGTGGGAGGCTCCTAAACGTAACGCAATAAACTATACCCTTTAACAATAACATTCTAAATACATACATCATGCAGTAAATGCACTAAAGGTTATGCAAGGATGGGATATTTCAAAATTAACTATCTGAGTTTTGTAATATATAAGGGTAGTGTCATTAATTTAAAGCAAATGGTAGTGAGTTTCTCTGGGAGAAACTGCTGAAATAAACGATTAGCATGCCTTGGCTAGTTCGTACTTTTGGCCAGATGAGGTTCTCGTTAAGGGGAAACTTTCCGGGGTTAGTGATGTCTACTGAAGAAGACAGAATGAAATAAAAGGGGAATCGATTCTAGATATGCCTTAAGATAGCCAGACATGCAATTTATACTTAATTATGTCGAGTACTCTAAGGATAGTGACATTCGAGTTACGGACTCACGTTCGCACGCCAGCCTACGCATGGGCCCGCATGCGCTGACAGGTTATACATCAGACCGAGCATTAGGCTTACTACCAGATTGAGCGCCAAGTTGTAATATTTTTTTTTGTTGTGCGGCATGAAATAACACGCAGAGGAGCGATGAATGTCTATAGTGCGCCTTCGTGTTTTCGCTTCCGCATGCGCGCGCGCGCGCACACAAACACACACACACACACACACACACACACACACACACACACACACACACACACACACACACACACACACACACACACACACACACGCACACGCACACGTACACGCACACGCGCACACACACACACACACACACACACACACACACACACACACACACACACACACACACACACGCACACACACACGCACACACACGCACGCACACACACGCACGCACGCACGCACGCACACACACGTACGCACGCACACACCTGTTTCGGTGGTGGTGCATTGCCAGAAATAGTCCGCGAGAAAGTGTCGAGCATTATTCTCGCATTTCTGCTAGAGACAGGATTGATTGACACATGATGACATATTTGGCGCGGAAAGAGACGCTCGGACGGAGCCATTGCCGTCCAGGTCTACCAGGCTAACGCTGTCCATAGTGCCGACAACCTCCACCAGTACCACGAAAACGCACAACCCATCGATGACTCTTATCATTACGCTTCCTTACCACTTCCTGTGGTCGCTCAGTGGTTACAGTGTTTTGCTTCTGATCCCAAGATTGCGGGACTTATCCCCGGTCACAGGGACGGCTTCACATGGTTAGGCAAAAATTAAATTAAAAATGAACTGCGGGGGTTTTACGTGATAAATCCATGATCCGATTATGAGGCACGCAGGAGCGAGGGACTCTGAATTAAGGTTGACCACCTGGAATGTCGTAAGGTTCACCCAATGCGCGGTAGACGGTCGTTTTTCAGTTTTATTCCCATAGAAATGTGTTTGCCGCGGCCGGGGTCACCATAATGTAAAGCCATTCGATACTTTTCTATTCCAATTGTGCAATCAGTCCTCCATAATTGGTCAAAAAACTTTCGGGCCACCCCCGCTTCGCTTGTTTCTAACGTGACGTCGCGAAAACCGCGAAAACGCCCCATCTGATAGGATGTGTGGATACTGATTATGCGTGATTAGACCGAACGGAAGAAAAAGAATTATTTCTGCTTCGACGCTTTTTTGACAATAATACCCTGCCATTGATCAAACGTTTTCGGGCTGCGCCCACTTAGCCTGTCTGTCACGCGACGTCACAAAACCGCGAATACTCACCGCGTCAAAGTGACGTGTACGTGTTAAAGACGAATTAATATGAAGAACAAAACTGAATTTCTTTTCCGAATAGCCGGAGGCTGCCCTGTTCCGAGTGGAATAGAAGATGGCTGCCCCACGATTGCTCTGGCGCTGACTACTCGGATCAGCCGGAGAGCATGGATTTATTTGCCTATAATAAACATTTTTAGTGGCAGTATAACGTTACCGAGCCCTTTTGGCATCTGTACGACATCACTTTGCCAACTCTTTGTACTGAGGATCCGTTCTGGCGGTATCTACTATCACTGTGCTGGCAGGGCCTCATCGAACCCCTCTCCGCTTGAGCGTGCTTCTCGCCTCTTTTCAGCCAATTCTATAAAAACAATCTGCTCAATGTAGGCAATACTAGTCGCTTTCAAAGAAAGAAAAGTGACCTGCTACAAACGAAGAGCGCCTTTTATTGGGCTTCTCAGACAACGCTGCGGGTTTCCGACTGATGCTTGCCTCGGTGGTTACGTAAATTTCATATTAGGAGATTGGAATAAAAACAGATTAGAATATATTTACGTTATAGGGCCCAGGATACGATTGCGCACCGTGGGGCTTGGTAGCGCAACGCCTTAGCCACTACGATACCACGGTGGGTTTAGGCACACGACAACACAGTTCAGATGGTCGAAACTGAATCGAAGCTGATGCCTTGTGAACCTGTATTAACCAATTTGCTGAAGACGTCATCCAATGCAAATTATTGCTATTGCCTAAATTTCCCGAGAAAGCAATAAAACACCGACACTTATCCATGAACATTTATTTAGCTAAGCCGAGAGGGAGCAGTACGTCACATAAGTATTCCGTCCGCAAGGAGTTTGGCAGTTTATCTTTAACTCCTTCCTTTACCACTAAATACATTTAGTGCAGCATTTTATGGGGCTTCTTCGTGGTACGAAAGTTTTTAGCAGTTTGTTTGCTTACGGATCTTACATGGTTAATTAGAGTTTGCTTATAAGGGGCAGCAGCGTCGGAATTTGTCTCTCAGCGGCATGTAATGAACCTAGTAATGCCGCTCCGTTGCCAGACAGCGGCCCCGTTTCGAGTTTATTGGTTTCCTCTGGTTCTAAGAGGCCCAAGGGCACTCTAAGCCGCTTGACATCTCCTCAGAAAAAAAAAAACAGATGCTCCACGTAATTGGATTCCTGCCGATTCTCATTCATTGCACATAAAATTCCGAACGTCTCCAATTGGTACGTCTTGTAGTTTCTCACGGCAAACAGACTAAATGAAGGGTAGAATGAACGTAACTGGCTTCGGTGTAAATGGATTGCGTTGTGTTCCTCGTCAAAATTGTTCCGCGGCATTACATGTGGTATCGACTCACATTTTTTTTCTACTCTTTCTCAGGTTTCATTGTATTTTCCGGCGTTGTAGCCACAATTCTGATATGTTATAGTAAATTTAAACTCGGGAAGGAGATTGTTGACATTTTGAAGCGGTGAATAAAAACCTCACGGCTCTCACAACTCTTCAACAGAGAATCATAGGCACCCCAGAGACACGAGCTGAAGAACTGCAGCTTCATTTGCATGCTTCCTCACAAATAGCGGTGCACCTGACTAAGTTAATGCATCGCTTAATGAAGCGCATTCCGCTGAGTCGGCTAGTTTTAACACAAAACACTGATTAATAACCTAACAATGATAGGCTTTAGGTTCCAAATGAGTAAACCTAGCCATGGCTTGCACAAAACTCGGTTAGTGTACGCTTAGGCTACATTTGTCGCACTGTTGCTGAGCCCCACTGTTTTCGTTGAGCTAGAACAATATATCATTAAACAAATTAGGTACAAAAGAGTACAGATCAATGAAAACAAATGCTTAATTTTACATGGGCTTCATCTTTCCTATTGTATTCTACGTCGTGAAAATCAAGCGCTCTCATAGCTGCTGCCACTGTTGTTCTATTATTTCCGAAAATCTGCAGATCTGCAACTTTGTTATAGCACCTCGACAGAAAGCTAAGCGGTTCTTCAGCCAGTACCGAATACTTATAGAAGAAATTGGTTTCCTACTAGAGCGTTGCAAGCAGCTAAAATCTGTGAAAGAAGTTTTGGCAAGGATTAAGCATGGCCACAGTACTAAGATTGATAAATAAATGATTTTGCAACGATTGGGGCTTCGTACAAACACTGACCGACACGCCGCGATGTCAATCTGAAGCATCTGGCATCAGGGAGACCACACGGAACGATAAAGAAAGGAGAATTGGAGTCATTGCCAGAAAGGAAGTTTCATGAAACAGGTAGACTGGAAATTGTGGATTGTTTTTGTCCGCCTGTATCTTTGTAATGTTCGTCGTATTGCTTTTGAAGATATTTATCGTGCGTCTTTTTAATGTAGCTTAGTGTTAGGTATAGCACTTTTCCCATTTCCATGTTAGGGCACAGTTGTGCGACCTTGCATTCCTGTCAGTTCCGTTGTGCCTTTTACTGCACAAGAATTGTGGCTAGAAATACCTTACGTCACCTTCATTTTATACCTGATTAGCAAAAATAACGACATTACTGCGTTTTGTGCAAGGGAAAGGTGTACCTTATGACCACATACAGCGTAAATTGCGAGCAACTATACAGGCCTTAAAGGAAGAATGTACCTCTTTCTTCGCTTGCGGAAGATACGATTCCGTTGTTTGGTTGTGGGAATTTTAAATTCGTCCCGATGCGCGTTTTCAATGTACCTATATATAGAGATAAATCAGAACGAAAACAAGCGGTGGTTAACCAGAAGAGAGACTTGCGGTTGGTTACTTACACTGGGGAAGAGGTTAGGGACTAGCTTCAATAGTGCCCCGACGACTTCCCTCATGACGGCCGTATAGATTTTCTCGCATATCATTACCACGGGAATGAATGAAGTGTTTCTACAACGTGCAAGCGCATAAGACTACCTCGGCCTAAATAAATTATTTAGTATGCTAAATACAGCAGTCCTAAAATGTATCATACGTACCTGACATTCGTGAGGTCGAAAATGCGGCAGCTTGCTTTTAGCTTTGTTCAGATAGACCCCACTGCAAATATACACTCAGTTTTTTCGAAAGCTCTCCTTAAATGCCAAGCATTCTCTCTCTATTTTTCTTTTTTTTTTGCCTTGTTGGAGCCAAAGTCCGAGCAAGGTCACGCGCAAGGATGGCACAATTCTCTCTTCGAAAATGTGCGCCAATACCGAAGATAGTGCAGGTCGAATATCCGCCGGACCCAGTGCAAAGAAACACCCGATACAGTGTGAAATAAAGAGGCTGGATTAGCCAGTGTCAGACACGTTCCAAACAAACACCAGATACAGTGCGAATTAAGGCGGCCCACTGCGGCAGGCGATGCATGTGAGCGCAGACGAGTGCTCCCACCCCAACATTCCGGCGTCGTAATTTCATTGCCGTGTTGCCATTGTGGTCATTCTTTCTTTGTCAAGTCAACGTCATCTTTGTGCCATTTTCACTCTGTTACTGCCACTGCGTCGTCATATCGTCATTAGTGAGCCGTCTTCGAAATGCGTCGTCGTCATATTATCCTAATTATATCGTGGTCCTGGCGTTGTCCTCATCGCGTCGTTATCGCAATGTTGCCGTAATGCTTCGTGGTCGTTCAATTGTCGTTATTTTGTCGTAGCGATTGCAGTTTCGCAAGCGCATTGTGGGTCCTACCTTTGTCCTCACCGCCGTCGCCGTGATTCTACTTTCGTCTTTCTTTTGTATTCATGTCGATGTCGATGCACTATCGTGGTCATGCAGTCGTTGTCATACCGTCGTCGTCATGCCGCAGTCGCCGTACCTTTGGAATTGCCATCGAAATGGATTTAACGTCGTCCTCCCATCGGCATCACTCCAGCATCGACATCACGTTGTCACAGCGCCATCGTCGTCACACCATCATCATCATAGTATCATCGTCGCAAAATCGTCATCATACAATGGTCGGGATGCCACCGATGGCACACCATTCTCGTCTTACCATCATAATCATCACTCTTATGCCGTCGTTCCATGGTTGTCTTCTCCTCCTCGTCAGACCATTGTCGCCCCTTTTCGCGCACATTTGATTCGTCTATTCTTGTAATAAATGCTTCACATGACATAGACAATGATGAAGGATCGTTTCTGATTACATATTTTATTTCTTTTCTTTAAGCGCAAATTACGTATTTGTGTAATTCCTGTGTGACTGCATTTTGCTACAATATGGCCTGCGAACGCTGTACAATATTATAAACTCAATCACGTAGCCAGGCGCTATGCCAGGTTCAAAAATCAATGCCACGAATTGCAATTGCGTAAAGATGTTTCGCAAATCTAAATCCATGGCGAGGAGCCTGTATATAAACGTGCACAACGGAAGGAAAAGGAAATTCAGCCAGAAACTTTCCATTACCGCTTGAAAAAGCATGAACGCGGCCGTTGCATAATGCAACCTCTGCGTGACACCTTAGTTAGTTAGGCTTCCCGTGCATAACGCAAACACAAATAGCTACCGAGAACAGCGTGCTCCGACGGCAAGGTACGATGTTACGCTCAGGGGCACGGTTGCGCGCAAAGGCATTTCTTCCTTAATGAGATCAGCGACGCAGGAGCTACTGCCTGGTAAATGCAGCGCTTTGTGCATTTATCGGGGTACACTTACATTGGCCTGCCGTAATGGCTGCGGCGGGCTTTGTCGAAAGGCGCAAAAATCTTTCGATGCGAAAGAGAAGCGCAGCTTCTCCTACGTATTCTCAGTTTTCTTTCTTTTTTTTGCTGCTATGCTTTCTTCCTGCAAGCATGAAGCACCCAGTCGCTTCGTTAATTAGGTCCTTTTCCTGCTGTTTG
This sequence comes from Dermacentor variabilis, assembly GCF_050947875.1. Classification (NCBI taxonomy): domain Eukaryota; kingdom Metazoa; phylum Arthropoda; class Arachnida; order Ixodida; family Ixodidae; genus Dermacentor; species Dermacentor variabilis. The sequence goes on along the minus strand of NC_134573.1, from coordinate 123,422,449 downwards.
GACGGCATACCGAAGATGAGAACGCACTTGCCATGTGCTTCTGCTCTGCCTCCATTTTCTTTTTTTTTTGTTTTCGATACATTGCCTCAATAATGACTGCTTCTACAAATGCCGCCATTTGTTCTACCAAACTTGTTGCCCAGAGTATGAACGCAGGCCTTCCCGGCTGCTTGTTAGGAGGAGCGCTACAGAGAGCCAGTGCAAAGGTTAATAAGGCGAACGCCTTAAATGGCTCATGCCCCCGATGGCCTTGATAACAGCGCATCGTTTGGTCCAATGGTACAAAATCTTTCATCAGCAGCAGTGGCTCATATCCCCCTATGCAAGCAAAAAATGCAGTGGCTCGTCCCTCTGGAAATGCAGAGTCTACAAGCACTGATCAAATTGAAGCGTACAGTGCATACATCAATTGAAATCACGAATACTACATACAGAAACACGGCGTGTAGCCGAGTGGTAAAAAAAAAACACGTGACCTTCCCAATAACTCAGACCCCGTAAGAAATGCCTCATACCACCGTAGGGCTCAGCAAAGTGAAGCGATTTAGTAAAGCAATGAAGGGGGCTAGTTGGTGAACGTTCATGGTTATATTGCACTCAGTTTTACACACAATATTAAGGAAGTACATATATATATATTTGCGCTGCGTCCGTCCACGTCCTGTCCTTCCTTAATATCGTGTTTGTAAAACTGAGCGCAATATAACCATGGAAGTGAAGCGAATAGTGCGTAGATTTATTGAAATCATTTAGACGACACACAGAAAAGCATACGTTTCAATCCCCTGCTGAGAGGATGCAATAATGCATTTATTGAAATCACCCATACAACACACAGAACAGCCTATGCTTGAATCCCCCGATAAGAGGATCCAACGTAAAGTCAGAGAAACGTCGTTGGCATGACTCTGACCCCGCTATACGGGCACGCGAAGCTGCAGCTAAGCGTCGAAAACCAGCCGAAGAAGCCCAACTGCGAAAAAAGCAACGCGACGACGCGAGACGATGCATTACCAAGTGTGCAGCAGGCTTTCGTCTTCACATGTTACAGGGGCGCTAACACGTAAAACTATTCCAAACGTTTCTATTCAAATTGTGCAATAAGCCCACCGCGATTGGCGAAAATCTTTTTCGGACCACCCCCACTTCACCTGTCTGTCACGCGACGTCACGAAAACCGTGATAGCTCCCCATCTGATATGACGTGTACACACTAATTATGCATAATTTGACCGAGCAAAACAAAAATAGTTACTTCTGATTCGACGACTTTTCGCCATTAGCCCTCGGGTATTGGTCAAAACTTTTCGGGCTGCATCTACTTCACCTGCCTCTCACGCGACGTCACGAAACCGCAAAAACTTATCGCGTCAAAGTGACGTGTACGCGTTAAATATGTATTAATATGCCGAACAAAACTGAATTTTCTTCTGAATATCCGCAGGCTGCCCCGTTCCAAAAGGAATAAAAGGTGGCTGCCACCGATCGCTCCGGCACTGGCTACTCGCCCCTGCCGGAGAGCATGGGTTTATTTGCGTGTAATACAACTTGTTGCGTGGCCGTGTAACGTTTTCCAGAACTTTCGGCACGTTTGCGACCTCGTTCTGCCAACTCTTCTTGGCTGAGGATCCGTTTTAGCGTCATTCTTAAGCTTCCGTTGCATGCCGCCGCGATTGTCGACGAGCCACTGCAAGCTAAGTAAGGGAAAGCGTACCAATCGTAGACGCCGGCATCGCCCTCTTCATCCTGTTGTCAATATTCAGTGCAGTGGCTCGGCCCCATCGAATCCCTCTCCACTTGAGTGTGTTCCTCGGCTCTTGTCAGCCAATTAGACAAGGCAACCAGCTCAGTGTAGGCAACGTTATTCGTTTTTCAAGCAAGCAAAAGTCACCTCGTATGAACGACGGGAGCATTTGATTCGTTTGTTCAGACAACCCTGCGGGTGACCACCTGATGCTTGCGTCGGCGGTTACACAAATTTGACGTCAAGAGATTCGAATAAAAACATATTGGAATAGTTTTACGTTATGCGGCCCCACGACGGTAGCATGCTGTCAATTTTTTGTGTTCTCTTGTGTGCTGCTTCGTATTGTTCTTAAACGCTCTTTCTTTGTAGTACTTTAGATGCGGCGCCTTCTGGTGGAAGTTCTTGCAGAAAGTAGCGTCTCTTCACGATCACAGACACTATCTTTCTCTCTGCAAGCCTTCGTAACCGCTGCTGCTTCCGCAGTCTCTCTTCGCGAAGGACGTCCGTGGCATGCGGCGTTGGCACAGCAGTCTGCTGCTGCTTGCTGGCTTGGGCGGGAATTATCGCTATGGTACATTAATCGCAGCACTAAAGTCGAAGGTTCACTCAGCGGCGTTCAAATGGGTATTAATGCTTTCACGTTCACAGCTCATAAGAAGTGCTTAGGGGACCTCGGATTTTGCTTGTCTACTTTATCATAATCTGAACAGGGGCTGTCATCCTGCTTTCGTTACACACGTACGTTCGCTTAGAACAAATGACGTTGGTCCACCTGGTATCGCTTGGCGCAATGCCAAATAATCTTCGATAGACACGTACCTGGAAGATGCTTGACCTAACACCCATTCTCCCCGAGCTTGAGATCTGTGTACTTCTAACGCGATAGCGTTAAGGGCCCGGTGTCACAGAAAAACCGGCGTCAGCCATCGGCGGTGTCATCCATCAGAAAAATAATCTCGAACCACAACCACGCAGGCCCTCCGCATAGCGCATAGGCATTACTGAACTAATTGAAGTTCTAAAGGTAAAAATCGTCCGATAACTCGTAATGTCCGACTTACGCACAACCAACAGACGTGATAGCGTAGGACTGTAATTTGAATATACGAGAAAGCATTATTTAGTTACTCGGAAACTCAAACACAACCCCCCCCCCCCTTCTTTTTTTTGTTTACGGGATATGAGCCCTTGATAAGCCACCGTTTGTAGCCTCTGATTTACGGGGGTATGAGCCAATGCTCTGCCCTACACAGCCGCCGAGATCGGCCCAATATTGTTTTCTATCGGTGATCTTCCGAAAACTACAGACCGGCACATTCCCGCACGGCACCCTGCTACACGCAAGGTACCCTACGACCTATACTCACAAATGCGCCTTCTGCTCTACGCTTAATACCCTCTACCACATGGTATGGGAATGTCAACAAAATCCATCGACACCGCCCATCACCGGACCAACCGTCGAGCAGTGGGAGGCCCAACTGATAAGCTCGAGCCCTGAAGACCAATAATAATAATATAATATTTGGGGTTTTACGTGCCAAAACCACTTTCTGATTATGAGGCACGCCGTAGTGGAGGACTCCGGAAATTTTGACCACCTGGGGTTCTTTAACGTGCACCTAAATCTGAAGACCAGCATCGCCTGGTGAGCAGGGCCAAGCTGTCAGCTCAAGCCCACGGCATCCTGGACTAGGGACGCCGCCCACCTCGGACGATTTTACCGTCGGCTCATTTCAACTAATAAAGTTTATTCCTCCTCCTATCGGGCCCCGTGTTGCAGAATATCCTGTGTCGCCGTCAACGGGACCCGGAAAAGCTATCACGTTACACTCTTAAAGGCGAAGCATAAGCGTCCTTCAAGTTCTTTTATTATTTTTGTCCATTTCCGTTTTCGTTTACCCTGTAGACGTTTGTACCCACACTGCCAACACCATCCTACTTTGTGTCTATTGGCCATTTGCCTGCTCCTAAATCCGAGTACTGTATGACGCCTGTGGTCGGAAATATGTTTCACATCCACTGCCGTGGCCATGACTGGCGCTGGCTAACACTCCCAGGGCTATATCTAGTACTCATGCACAAGTACCCATGAAAGGGGACAGCAGGATGTTGCTGCTGTACCTTAATGACAAAGTACGCATAATGCGGGAAATGTGGATTCATCCGTGAGCTACGGCACGTTGTCTTTTCATCCACATTCATTTACGGTCTCTTCATTATTCTTGCTCATCAAGTAAGCATATTATTTAATTTACTTCATGATTTCGCTGGCTTCATTGTTGTTTGTCAGTCTGTTGCTGTGGTATAGTAACTAACTCACCAAGACAAAAATAACAAATGCGCTTAACGCCTCCGCTTCTGACGGTATAAGTTGATTTTCTAGAACGGGGAGATCATTTCAACCACACGTGCGCGAGAGCGCTGAAATTTACTTGCCGCATAATCCCGTGCAGGGCAAAGCCTTCTAAATATGGATGCTACAATGCCGTAGCGAACGAGCCTTATTTTCTTTCGCCAACCTTGACGCGCGGTCTCTAATCCAGCCGCAATTTCGAGTGCTTGTTCGTAAAGCCTTTCGCAGATTTCAATTCATGCTTGCCCGATATCAGATTTTGCTCTGAGCCTAAGTCTTGGTTGTGCTCTGACGTCGCAATAGTCTCGCCTTCCGCTCTGCTGTGGCATCCGCTTCATTCATAAAAGAAAAAAATAAGTAGGGGCTGACCCCAAGGCAAGGTAGCGCAGTTTAAAAGAGCGTAAGCGGTATCGCTATCACGTGGAACACACGCACGACAAATAACGTACGCGCCACTCATTTCGAATAGCGGCTTTGGCACGAGAGACGCACGAGTGCGATCGTGGCTTAATGGTTAAAGCACTGGATGGCCGTGCCAGTACAGAAAGGTTGGATCCCACCATCGGCCGCGCAATTATTTATAGCTTTAAAAGCGGCATTTAATAACTTTGGAAGTCTCCAACAAAAAAGCTCGCAGTGTGCTCGAATGTGAGCAAAAGTGCATGTTCTTAAAAGAGAGTTATTTCCTTATGCCTCCCCGGCTACTGACGGGACACTAACGCTCGTGGTTGACAGCTGACGCAGGTGACTGCTCATTTGACCAAGGCTTGACTCTTTCTCTTACCAGACTATGGCTACATTTGCTGACAGTAGTTGCATTGATCTTGCTCATCGATTGGTGTAGCAGTCTGGCGAGGGAGATTATCGAGGCTGGTCGGATCAGCCAGCAATCAACCACGTTTGTAAGTGCCCCGTCGGTGGCAATGTTGAATCAGAAGAAAATAACTTATCTTAAAAGGTGTTAACCATGCTTTTCCATTGCCCGTTTTTAACTTTTTTAAAAATTTTCGCACGCTCAGACTTTGAATATGCCTTGTATTTGCTTTTGCAATACACATGCCTGCCTCTGCTTCCGTCTAGAATCTATGAAAGAACATAATTTGTAAGTGAGCTACTGTACTGTCCTCTTCGTTTTTCGCGTCCTTATTTCCGCGCAATAATACAATATACTGCACCAACTGGCCGAGCAGTCAATTGTTTCGAATTACATACAGGCTCAATCAGATTCTACAAAATTGCTGCGATCACGGCTTGGTGCCGATGCGGGAAATTAAAATTCAGGACGCCGTCGTTTGACCTTGTGGGTGCCTACGCTCGGAATTCAAGACGTGTGGGCACGTTCATAATCTCTGTGCCTGCCTTGTTACCCGAAGCGCATGCTTTTAAAATTGACTGTTCTAGCTGTGCGTCGCTTGCGCTCCGCTCCATCCAGGTTTCACGCACGTAGGCACTGCAAGGAACTGCTTCGATTTCGCATTTATGATAATCGCTCTTCTCCTTGTAGCGTTCCCACTGAGCAGTCGTATGCAAATTATTCGGATGCACCAGTTTGACCAACGTTCAAATCCAAAAGCGCACTGTAAACGCTCAGCTAAAGCTCCTGAATGCCTTACATTAGACTTAAGACATAATTAGGTTTAATTAGACTTCACATATTTTCCTATTTATAGTGAATTACACTTTGAAGCGCCGACGGACAACTCAAGCGCCGAAATCGGCCGATCACTAAGCGCAAACTTACCGACGCCAGCATGCCGCAACAGCAAAAAAAAAAAAAGGACAGAAAGCAACTGTCAGTGCAGCCATCTTTACGACTTCAACGGCTCTATTCCTTTTCACTTGTCACTGCCACAAAAGAGACTCTGAGGCACTTTAGAAAGTAGTCTCCGAGTACCCGAGACAGACTTACTTGTCATGAACAGAGCTTACTCCCATTAGGCGATATCAAGGCGCAGGGAAAAAGCGTATAGGGCGAACAAAGCGAATTCGACCCGCCGAGAACCAAGATCAGCTCTTTTGCACCAGAACGAGCTCCTGCTACTACGGTCGTTGTGCGTTCACAATGGGGACAAAAGCGAACCGTGCAGCAGCGGGAACGCCGAACTGATGCGCACTAGCGGCACAGATCTTGTCTGCACGGAGAATAGGCCCTCTTGTTTTCGAGAGCAGAGCGCAACAGGGAATGCGAGTGCGCGTGGGAGTATAGATGCCAGAGCACCGTCACTTCGAAAGCAGTAACGTCAAGCGTAGTGGCTCTCATTAGTGCATGGTCCGCATGGGGCGGGGGAGGGAACGGGGAAGGCTCTCTATAGAGGCACACTTTTCCCGCTATGCCTCAGACTCCTGAAGGGAGATTTCAAGTTTTTCGTGTCAGCAACCGAATTTAGTAATTCTTTGGAATATAGGACGCTTTCGCGAGCACCCATGCGCACATGTAAAGCAACGGAGATTGGCCACAGAAGTACGTGCGATACCTTCTTGTAAAATTTATAGGGAAAAAAGCATATCGTGATAATCGAATTTGCTAGCACGCAGACAAATTTAAACATTACAAGCCATACAGGCGATGTAATGCGTAAGGGAGATAACCGGTGGACCACTAAAGTTGAAGAATATGTGCCATGGGAAGGGAAGATCAGTCGAGGACGGCAGGAAATTAGGCGAGGCGGTAGAATTAAGGAATTTGCACGCGCAATCGTTGGAACCAGCTAGCGCAACACAGGAGTAATTGTAGAGTGCTTGTAGAGGCCTTCGGTCTGCAGTTTACTAAAAAGAATAATAATAATAATGCTCTATGATGATGATGATGACAACGGCAAAAGGCATACGGCAACCATACAAGTGCGAAATGGTTTTATTCGTTCAGTTAGATCAAATGAAGAGAGCTTTCGATGTGTATGGAAGAAATTCACTCTGTTGCGCTTAAAATGTGAGCTATCTGGTAAGCTCACCTGCTTAGCAGCAGCTCACCTGCGGCCAAACGCTGTCAGTAAGATATGCTGAGTTCATATAGTCAGCGAAGAGAAACCCCTATCTTTCACTTTAGCCGAGAGCACGTTGGGCCACCTCCCGCTTTCCCTTATTCGATTACTGTTTTGTTGTTGAACGTAACTACAACAAAGCGCTTTCAAAGCGCTGCACAGGCCTATATACAGTGACTTGCTACTAACGACGATGGTGGGTCTTGGACCAACAACAAAATTTCAGCAGAACGTTGACTGCATCGTATCCACAGTCCGCTTATCGCTGAGCTGTGGTAGCTAGGGGCGAGTGGCGTGTGTTGGGGGGGGGGGGGGGTGAGGGGGAGACTAACGTGATACAAAGATAAATCGCAAAAATGGGCCTAATTAGGATCCGCAAAATGCGAACTGGCGGTGTTTCTTGCAGCGGCTTTTTCATTGTTGTTATGGCTGAGCTGGCAGGGTTTCCCCCTGTTCCGTATTCGTCGCCAGTGGCAGCCCATACGCCAGGCGTCCTCGGTCTATCCTGAGAAATAAGCGCATATACGCCTTGGGCAAAAGGGAAACTCATCAAGTGGTTCGGCCACTTTCTTGCTTGGCGCACATATGTCCCGTAGCGGCAGTCTCCAAGAAGAACGCGCGTGTCGGCCATCTTGTTTGTTCCTAAGGAAACGACCGTGGGACCCAAAAGCTGATAATTATGCTGCGAAATCCTTTTCAAGGGGAAAAATTTGTTCCATAGTTACATCGATCCATCGTTGTGTCTTACAATCCAGTCATAGCATCAATGTTGGTCGCGATCAAGCCTGATGCGGTAATCAGTTTCTCGTTCACGATTGACTTCCTTCTGCAGCTTGTGCAAAGGACACAATCGAAATGGAGAAATCTGAACTCAGTCCAGCCCGTGTGGCATCGGTATTAATCTTGCTTCTTGGACACACCGGCAGAATTGATGCTTACATACCTGTTTTTAACTAGTGACCTCATCGAATAGTTAAGTAGGCTTTAACCGTGGCTGTTCTAACCAAATAATGACCGTAAGAATCTGCTCTAGTACTCCACATGTGCTAGTAAGCCAAGGAAAAAGGCAGAAGGATATTTTCTCTCTAGCTAAATTTTTAGATGGTGAGATCGCTTCAGCCAAACTACTGAACTGTGTAGGTGCTTTTGTTATAGTGATAATAAAAAAAATTGAGGCCTTTGTACGGGAAATATTCCACAGCGGAACAAGAATCGCTTGAGCCAAGCACTTTCAAATAATATGTCGCAGTTGAACCGTTAAACAATACGCTACGTTATAGCAATCAGATAAGCGAAGCCATTCTCCATGTATAGGTTCGGAACGATTCTTGCAGACGCAATCAAGGCACCTGGATAGCAAGTATTCATTTTCACCTTTGTTGTGAAGTGGAATAATGAACAAAAGCGGCTACAGGGAAGCGTGAGGGCACCCAGTCCGCCAGATGCACTGTTTGAGAAACGGGCGCGGGCAGGTTTTACAAAAGCAACATTACACGACGCTGTTACAAGAACGGAGCTGAGCCGTGTTAGGCAGTAAAATGCGGCACCAGATTACAAATCTGCATCTATCTTGTGACTAAAACCAGCACTAAGCACAGAAATTTCAAGGCATTAACAACAAATCTAAGAAGCTCGAGTATGATAAAATTGTTAATTCTAAATAACACCCGTGGTTGTACCACCTGTGCATAGGTACAGTATATAATATTAGTAGCTGTTTATGAAAAAGACAAAAGAGCTAGGCGTCTATCTCACTAACTGTGGACATCTCAGCTGTGCAGTAAGGCAAAGGTAAAGTAGGGGAAAATGGAGAAGGAGAGAAAGAAAGTTGCAACGTGCTGGGATGTCCGATGCACAAGGCATCGAACACTGAGCCGGGAACAGGTCGTGCTGGGCATGAGCTCTGCTTACTCTAGGCTAATCATCATATGTTTAATTCTGAAGCGCAGGATTTCTGTTTTTCTATTGGTTATTTTTGTACTGTGACAGTGATAAAAAGGGACACTATAGCCTAAAAAGAGCATAAGGCATGTGCACATATCCATTTCATTTACCAGTTCTGTACTGCATCACGCAAGAGATGGCTGTGCAAGGTACACTTTTTTGTTATAATTTTTTTATAAAATACACGGCAATAACATTTTGCTTCTCACAAAATCCCCGAGAAGGAGGTTGTCACGCTTCATGAAAATGAAATTGCCATTCACCGGAGAGCATAGCACACAGCTGCACATGGAGCCCCTGCGAGTTTCGCAGACAAAAAAAAATCTTATCAGTTGAAGAACTGCAGTTGATCTCCTGCTGCTGTCAAAATACATGTTCAAAGCAAAATAAATAAATAAATAAATAAATAAATAAATAGCAATGATGCGCGATTTCTTTTATTCCTATTTATTTCAGGCGCACAGTCAGGAAAAAAAATGATACATCCATCAAGTTTCTTTCGCATATCTTCTTGGGCCACAGGGTCTATACGTTGCTCTTCTCCTGCTCTTGTTAAAGGTACAAAAATATATTTTCCTAAGTTTCTGGGCATTTATCAGCATCTAAGTGCTAGCCTTCTTATTAGTTTCATTAATTTGGTTAATAAAACAATAAGTTGATTGCGCCAGTTATGTTTACCATCATCGTCACAGTAAGGTTTAAGTCAAGTGCATAGCTGAGCCAGCGCTGTTACTCCGCGTGTTTTGTGGCACTGCTGTATGATGCGCTCTTAGCAGGAATAAAAATGCGCTTCGAAATTAAAAAAAAAAGGCAGCCTCATTTCAATGCTGGGACAGTGAAAGTATTGCGATTAAACCCACAAAAGCTCAAACACCGTTCCACATGAAACAAAATTAAAAATGCTTGCACAGATGCTTTTTTTTGGCCACGCAGAGTATAATGATATGAGGAAAACAGGGAAATTATAATTGAAGAGCCGTTATTTATTAAGGTAAATCTTTAACTAGTAGTTCATTTGGTGAATTATTTATAACTAAAGACTCCCTCTAGAAGATCAAAAACGCTAGTATGTGCTGCAAATTGTGTTTACAGCACCAGATCAGATTTATCAGGCATCAAACTCGGTATATCAAAAGAGAGAGAGATACAAACGAGAGAAAGGCAGGAAGGTTAACCAGAGTTAAAGCGTCCGGTTTACTGCACTGCACTCGGGGTAGGGAAAGGGGAAATAAAGACGGAAAGAAGAGCGAGTACAAAAAGAAAGGCGTGAAAAAAAGGGGGACGGCATCATTATAGTCGTTCTAATAGACCACTGCCACGTAAAAAGGTCAACAAAAACCTTGACCGACTTTCAGTGCGGCGACAGTTCATGTCGGCATACCCAGAGACTGTCTGCTCTGAAAGTGCCCTGTCGTCGAGGCGTGCCAACACGGCCGTTAGCGACAGCCGGTGCGCGCTGTATCGAGGACAGTGGCAAACTACGTGTTCTATAGTCTCCTCGCCGCCGCAGTGACTGCAAGCCGCACTCTCGTCCATACGAAGTCGGAAGGCGAACCATTGGTGTCGCTTTCACGAGCGTATCAAAAGGGATACGTTGGGCTTTCTGTAGTTAAATAGAAAAAGGCAACCTGGAACAGAAATTGTTCTGTGTTTGTTCATAATCCATTGCGAGCTGGCCACCAAGCCGAATTCTATATTCATCTCGCTTCTCGTCATGTACAGTCAAAGACAAGATTGCTCTTGCTCCTCTCGCACGCGATGAAAGTGGGTCTCGGCATTCAATTGAAAAAGTAAGAATCTTCTGCGGTGTTTTTTTTTGTGTGTGTGTATGCTCACACAACGATATGATCGAGATTCTCTGAAGCGCACGCACGCACGCACAAAGAAAGACAGAAACAACAAAACAAACACAAAGAATGCACCGGGCATCTCTTGCAAGAGACGACTCTGGCTATATATGCGCGGCCGGCATTCATAAGTCATCACTCGGGAGCAAAAACTTTCCTGTTTGCGATTCTGCGAAGCAAAATTCTACCACAAGCGACATTTTCGTTTCTGACAAATCTGTGGAACAGTCCTTTGCCGCATACAGAGCAAATGAATGATACGAAAAAGGAATATTGCTGGCCCGCTGCCAGGATGAATACATCGCCGTTCTTTGCGACCCACGCATAAACAGGACCACCAGAGGCGCCGACATGCATATGCGCATCTCAAATGAAAGTAGCGCTGGATGCGTAACGCAGTGCCGACATATCGATGGAACACGGCAAAAACGAAAGATAAACCAACAACAAAACTTTAGGAAGCCTCACTTGGCATGTCAGACACGACGGAATGCAGATGAACGCCTGTTTACAAAGCGCAGTGCCGACGAATAACATCCCATCGTGGCAGCTCAGTGGCTTTGCGCTGCGCTGGTGAGAGCGAGGTCGCGAGTTCGATCCCTTGCCGCGGTAGCCTCATTCAGACGGGGGGCGGAATGAAAAACAAAATTGCGTGTGTAACGTGCATTGGGTGCACGTTTGAAAATCACTCGGCGCGTGGTCAAAATCAATCCGTATTCTCGACTACACGGCTTCTCTCTAATGCAATGTTGCAGTTTCGGTACGTTGAACCCAACAGTTTCACTAATAAAGGAGCGAGACAGCTGAGTAATAGCGCCTCTTTAGAGATAACGCATGTATTTATTTCTGCGTAAGATTTCTTAATGTTAAGTTTGCCATTTTCATGCTACTGCTAGCGAAGTACTGGTTTGTTGGAGGCATCTCATTTTATCTGCCTGAAACGCAATGTAGAGGTATTATACTGTGGACATAGGTTCGAAAGAATCTAGGTTTGCGCTTCCTGAACTTAGGGCAGTATTTTTTCTAGTTCAGCACGTCCCTACTTCATGCGCTCCACCACGCCCTCTTTCAAGGATAAAGAAAAAAACAACATATATTTCTATCATAGAGAGAGTAAGAGAAAGTGACCAATGAAATGGGGGGAGGGAGGGGGGAGCGACAGAGGTTGACCAGGGCTTTACTGCGGTGGAGCGCCTGCATGTTTATTAACTTTGTGTGCTGTGAGCACTTAGTTACCTGTATTTCAGCATGACGACAGTTTCATTGACCCGTGGCAGTTCTTTATTTCGTCTTAGCAAATAATTTTACAGCAACAAATAATGTATTTTCGTGCATTACAACGATGATTGTTTTTAGATGATGTTTCCTAATGCGTCGCCTAATATATGAAGATTCTTATTATAAGGGTTTGGGCCCTCTAACGTAAACTATTCCAATATGTTTTTATTAAAATCTCCTGACGTCGTATTTACGTAACCGCCTACGCAAGGATCGGGCGGTCACCAGCACGGTTGTCTGAACAGACCAATCAAGCGACCTCCTCGTTCATAGGAGGTCACTTTTGTTTGCTTGCAAAACGAATAACGTTGCCTACACTGAGCTGGTTGCCTTGTCTAATTGGCTGACAAGAGCCGAGGAACACACTCAAGTGGAGAGGGATTCGATGGGGCCGAGCCACTGCACTGAATATTGACAACCGGATGAAGAGGGCGATGCCGGCGTCTGCGATTGGTACGCTTTCCCTTACTTAGATTGCAGTGGCTCGTCGACAATCGCGGCGGCATACAACGGAAGCTTAAGAATGACGCTAAAACGGGTCCTCAGCAAAGAAGAGTTATCAGAACAAGGCCCTAAACGTGCCGAAAGTGGTCGAAGACGTTACACGGCCACGCGAAAAGCTTTATTATACGCAAATAAACCGATGCTTTCCGGCAGGTGCGAGTAGCCAGTGCCTGAGCAATCAGTGGCAGCCATCTTTTATTCCTTTCAGAACGGGGCACCGTGGGGCTATTCAGAAGAAAATTCTGTTTTGTTCGGCATATTAATCCATCTGTAACGCGTACATGTCATTCTGACACTGTGAATTTTTGCGGTTTTCTGACGTCGCGTGACAGGCAGGTGAAACGGCTGTCGCCCGAAAACGTTTGACAAATAGGTGAGGCTAATGCTTAAAAGGCGTCGAATCAGCAATAAATAATTTTCTTTTGTTTGCTCAAATTATGCATAATCAGTGTGTACATGACATATCAAATGGGGAGCTATCGCGGTTCTCGTGACGTCGCGTGACAGACAGGTGAAGTGGGGGTGGTCCAAAAAAGTTTTTGACCAATCGCGGAGGGCTGATTTCAAAATTCGAATAGAAAAGTTTGGAATAGTTTTACATTATAGCGCCCCTTCTTTCTCTTCATTTTGTTTTAATCGTAGTTAGGCGCATAAATACGCATGCACGCATGCGCGCACACAGAGACAAACACACACAAGCCTACACAAGCACACACGCGCGCGCACACACAAACGCGCAAACAAACTCAGGCGCACTCAATACTTTTAGTTTTTTCCCCCATTCACTGGATGCATCCCACACAATTCTCATGCCTGTTCCGGTTCTGTGATATACCGGAGGCCCACCAAAACATGGTGTTTCTGTGCTCACATCGCGAGAAGAAAATCTCAAGATCAAGCTTCAGAATCGCTACAAGTTATCGAAGAAACTTGGGAGGCAATGTTAACGGCACCGAGCCTGGAGAACACGCGAAGTCTGGTGAAGCGGGCCGTGGCAGCGACGTTAGCCAACGGCTTAGCTGAACTGAGAGAGCCACCCACGAAGGGCGAGCAGAGAACACTTCCTCGCTGTTTCGTACAATAAATGTTTGTTCCTCCCATTCATCCCCTACGCTTCTCCACAGAAAGCAGAAAACTAAGCCAAGCTGCCAAAACTATTTCCTAACCCTTTTCTGCATTCGGCACGTGGAGTGTGTTAACTCATGTTTAACAGCCCAGACTGAACCAGCCCTTCTGTTTGTTCTTCTAATGACCGCGTGACCTAGGCGGACCTCAAACTCTGTGTACACAAAGTGGTTAGACAAACACGTGGAGAGGAGTTTTTAGTCTGTGTAAACACATCACAGTATGCAAATATTCATTGCTCTGTGGAACATCTCCAGGGGGAAAAAAACTTTGGATATTGCAGTAGCACAGGAGAATGCGTAAGCGGGAGCCATTTAGAAATGTTCTGTTGGGTGCTCTCGAAATGAAAACAAAAAAAAATCAAAAATGCCGGGAGTATATATTGCAGACTGTGCACACAGATGGTTTCCAAACAAGCATTCAAAAATAACTTATTTGTTTTCGGCAACCCAACTTGACATCACAACTCACATTTTAAACTCACACAGTTATTTTTGCGAATGATTGGCACATCGTATGCACTTTGCGAAATAGAAGCCATAATCAGCAAGTTCCTTCCTTGCGGTCTCACGTTCCCTTATTGTATGTATGTATGTATGTATGTATGTATGTATGTATGTATGTATGTATGTATGTATGTATGTATGTATGTATGTATGTATGTATGTATGTATGTATGTATGTATGTATGTATGTATGTATGTATGTATGTATGTATGTATGTATGTATGTATGTATGTATGTATGTATGTATGTATGTATGTATGGATCGATGGATGGATGCATGGATGGATGGATGGATGGATGGATGGATGCATTCAAAATGCCTGAAGGAGGCAACGTATGCTTTTTCGCGTTGATACCACAGACATGAACTTTCTCAAAAAAAGCTAAACGCGTTAAATATGGTAAATGAGAAAGGACCTTGCTCTCGGCGCAGGCCCACGTAGGAAGAAAGGTGCTAACTAAAGAAAACTGACTCCAAACCACGCTGTGAAGGCAGGTAGACAGCAAATCTATAAGCGACAACTAGAACGAATACCCATTGCGACGTAGGCTGAAATTATCCACTTGACGAGATTCACGTGTAGTGTGGGAGACGGTATGAAGAGGTAGCCACCGTAGCAAATTTATTTACGCCGGCCAGCCAAGGTGATGCGGAGTGTCTGGAGCGGTGAATACCGCGGCCGCTGAGGTAACACGTGTCAGCGTCTTCTATTCTTGCCGTCTATGAACGTGAACCGTCTTTTTCTTAACCGACTCTGGAAGCGATAGTACTGATGGTACAGTAGTTTACCTAATTATTAGCCTAAGACGCTTCAACGGACCGCCACTTGGCTTGCGCCTCTGCTTCGCGCTTTTACAAAGAGTGCAACTGAAAGAAGAGAAAATCGCCACTCCTCGTATGCATGCTGCATCTTCAGGAGTCCTTACTATACGTGGCCTTTCCATGGCACTGTCACAGCGCATATCATTTGCGAAGTAGGTTCGTCTTTTATGTACGAAAGTGTAGTTGCATAACTTCCTGTTTCGTATGCTGCAGTCAAGCTGCCGTCGCCGCAGCAGCTTCCGCAACAGTAATCTTTACCCGGAAACCTATGCCGGGAGCGCTACGTGCTTCGCGTTGCATATAGGTGCAGAAGTGCCTCATCATCAATTATGGGGTTCGGATGGTCATTTTCTGCTTGTTCATCATTCAACCGTAAGCCGTTGTGCATGCTGTATGAGCGATTCCAAAGAATTTGTGCACTGTTCGTTTCACTTCGCTGAGCGCTTGTAGCCTCCGCAGCCTTACGGGGGTATGAGACTTTGCCTTTAGGAGTATGAGCCACCGGTGATTTTAGTTTTCTGTCGATGTTACGCCACGACGATATCCCCGCGATGCAAGCGATAGACAGCCTGGCTGTAAAAAATCAGCGACGATCAAGTTACTCTCCATTGCGAAATTTGAGCACAGCTTTCTAATTGCTTTAATTTCGTGATATATCGATTGTCGCGGACCAACCTGGCTCGTGCGAACACGTTGAAAACAGGGCGGAGTGTGGCGTGCGGGAGATCGCGAGAAGCAAGCATCGCGTGGATGACGCGTGGGCACGATTCACAGCAGCCGCCGCAGACAGACCGCCCAGACGCGCGATACTGTGGCGCCATCCCGTGGCATTGTCGCCGCAGTGCGGAGCACCTCAACGCAGCGCAGGAGCACCTCACGGGTAACGACATTACCCCGAGGTGTCAGTGACTGGCAACACCGCGCACTTCGAGCCAATAGCCACTCACGCTCGGCGAGAAGTTCTATTTTTTTCCTCGCCTTCGTGCATATATTTGGCCGCCAGCGTTTTCGCCGCCAGGCACGCAGTGTCGTACAACATCACTCCTGCCTCCAGACAATGCATCCAGAATTTGAGCTGTCCGATGCAGCCCAGACGATTGGAACAGGTAGTTGAGAGACGTCGTTGATTGATTCGAGGGAGAGGCTTTGCCGCTTTTTCTGCCGATGGTCTTCCCTCCTGCTTGACCCACAGAAGATGCACTGGAATGAACGAGAATCGACAACGCCAGACTATAACACTCCGGTGAAAGCAGGCACACGGCCAAAGGCATTTCTGACTGCCAGGTCAAAATCAATAAAGAAAGGACTTTCTGAAATCTGGCTACGTTAAACGAAACAAAAAGAAAGGTTCCTGAACAATACGAGATACGTATCCGAAGTACAATTCGAGATACAGACCTTTCCTTGATTGTCAACGCATGACAAAGTTTGTTAAATCAGAATTGTTTCGTAAGCCATTTAGGACTGTAATATGGGCAGGTTGGTGAAGACCAAGGTTGCCGAATGTGACTTAATTTTGCCCCCGAAAACCATGACGTAATCAGTGAGCTTGGGTGCCAGTTCGCAAAAGTGTGGAATGACATCCGACAACTGTAACCGCCAACCGTAATAGCTCTCCGCTTGCACACAGCAGAACGAGTACCACATTTGTGAAGCCAAGAATCGGTCCTGTATCGCGTTGTATCGCATTGGGTGGCAGTATGTGCGCTGGTAGTATCCGGAACCTCAGGTCACTGAATGGTTTTCCGTGGTGGACAAGGCAGCGGCTGGTGGCTTTCTATGACATAGTTGAGAATAGTATGCAGAATACAACTCATGTCTGGCAGCACATTTCCATTGGTAGATCATATTTCTGGGCTAAAAGACAACCACGTAGGATCTGCAAACCTGGAAGAGGCGCCGTTCGCAATATAGTCCCTTTCTGGACCATGGTGCTCGAAGTGCTTGGCGTAGAACCTCAGTAGCATTATGTATAAATGGCTCCTTTAACGAGCTACATACAGAGCCAGTCGTAGACGAAGCATTAAAATGATGAGTACATGAAATGCCTTTAAGACCCGCCACTGAATACTAGCGACAGACGCTTGGACCAGGTTGGCATCGCAATGGTTCTGCCATGCGCCTGAAGGAACCAACTATGTGGGAATCTCAGTGAGCAGCCACGGACGCCTCCACGAGAGATTCAGGGCGACACAGCGCAGGAGCACCTGGTTTACCCTAGGTGTCGGTGACTCGCGACACCGCGCACTCCGAGCCAACAACCACGCACGCCTCAGCGAGAGATTCGATTCGGGGCGGCAGAGCGCAGGAGCACCTCACGGGTAACGATATTACCCGGAGGTGTCGGTGACTCGCGACACCGCGCACTCCGAGCCAACAGCCACGCACGCCTCAGCGAGAGATTTGATTTGGGGCGGCAGAGCGCAGGAGCACCTCACGGGTAACGATATTACCCGGAGGTGTCGGTGACTCGCGACACCGCGCACTCCGAGCCAACAGCCACGCACGCCTCAGCGAGAGATTTGATTTGGGGCGGCAGGGCGCAGGAGCACCTCACGGGTAACGATATTACCCGGAGGTGTCGGTGACTCGCGACACCGCGCACTCCGAGCCAACAGCCACGCCTCAGCGGGAGATTTGATTTGGGGTGGCAGAGCGCAGGAGCACCTCACGGGTAACGATATTACCCGGAGGTGTCGGTGACCCGCGCACTCCGAGCCAAAAGCCACGCACGCCTCAGCGAGAGATTTGATTTGGGGTGGCAGAGCGCAGGAGCACCTCACGGGTAACGATATTACCCGGAGGTGTCGGTGACTCGCGACACCGCGCACTCCGAGCCAACAGCCACGCCTCAGCGAGAGATTTGATTTGGCTTTTTTTCTTGCCTTCTTGCACAGGTTTCGCCGCCAGTTTCCCGGTAAACATGAAGCGTGAGAAGCATTCTCGTATGTTTGAATGCTCTCGCATCACACTCTTAAATGAGAAGCTTAAGCGCGCTCCAAGTATGTTTTTAATTCGGTATCTAACTTTCTATGTATTAATAATGTTCTTCAGCCTACTTCGGATTCCCACAAAATAAAAAAAATGCCACTTGGCATGCCTGCTTGCGGCTCGTGACTGCAGCGCTCCCAAACTGTCCGCGTACAAATGAACATACCATCTACCTGGGCGGGCTGTCACTTAAAAGGCGACGGGGCAGTCACGAAGGCGTTGGCTGTGCGATTTTCACCAGCCATGTGCTTTCCTCGCGGCGGTTCATGATAGCGATAAGCAGACGCAGCGGCAGCCCACCCGGCTAAATGCTATGTTCGTTTGTGCGCCGAATGCTTGGGAACAGTGCAATCATGACGCGCAAGCGGGCATGTCACCTGGTGTTTTCTGTGTTTCGCGGGAACTTGTAGTAAGCTCAAAAACACTAATGCTTAATATATAGAAAGACAGAAACTGTTTATTCGGACATTTTGCAAACCGCTCTGCAACTTTCTAATTGGAATTTTTTCCTAGCTTCGTTGCTTCAGAAGTTAGTTAATTAATCTCGACTAATTATCTATCTAAGCAAAATATAAGCGTGACACACTACATACAAAAGTAAGCAACATGTATTTGGTCTCGTGGTATTATGCATCGGAATATTTTTAAACTCTGGCTAAAGTTGGCTACAGTAATATAACAGTTATAACAGTAATATAACAGTTATAATATATATAATTGATGCAATGAAGAACATGTACGGCATGCCTGAATAATTCAAGTAGGCTAGTTGACGGTGTGTCACCGTCGCGTTTCAAGGAAAATTCCATAAAATTATCATCATTATCACTAGCATCGTTTCATCTCTCTTGATGCGCGGTGTGACATGCGCGCCGCATTGCGTCAATACGCCCAAACCTTGCATTGCAGTTCCCCTATATTCGACCAAGTGCCCCGATATGTAGCAGTTCCATATAACACTTACATGCAGCATGTAGCTGAACCTGGTTAAGTCAAGCAGGCCAGGTGACTACTTGTCACCACCCTCTTTTGAAGGAGGTGCCAAAAAACCGTCATTATTATCACCATCATCAACAGCAACGTACCGCGCCACCAGTCAAGGTATTTGACATGTGCGCCTTGTAGTCAGGATACCTGTGTTTACTCTTCGGTACGCGTTATCGAGCATCCTCGCAAAGTATGAACCACTGCTGAAGAAGGGAATCGTAGAGCTACGCTCGCGGCTGCAACCAGGCAATATTGAGCTCAGCAGACAGCTGTGCCGAAAGCAGGACAAGCCGCCGCTCGCAGCTGACGCCAGATGGACAGGTCAGATCGTTCTCGTGAAGACAGCGCAAACAGACTTCGCAGCGAAGACCCTGTAGTGTGTGGTTCCGTAAATGGAGCTGCCTGCGCCGTGCAGCACAGTTAGTCGCGTTCTCTTCTCTTTTTGTCATCGAATGCACGCTCGTTTTACACGCTTAAGATTATTCAACGTCAGAAACGTATACATTACTGCGGCGTAATGCACCAATTTCGACGCATTGGATAGGTTGCTACTATACCTTTACTCGGAACCTTAATGTACGCACGGCGTGGGTGGATCATCATGGCCATTTCATCCCTTTTTGCTATTCGGAGCCACTGAAGCAGTTCAAGAAACACGGCTCGTTTAGCCGAAGACAGCGCAATGCAACATGTCAGAGTTGTTACGACACAGTAGAAAGAAAACAGCAAGAAAACACGCAGCAGGTTCGTGCAACTTTGCAGTTCCTATTACAGAAAACCCAAGAAAGGCTTTGCGCGTAGCACGACCAAAAGAGAGAAGGCAACGTCCCGGCTATCTCCAATTTCCAAAACTACTGTTATCTTGACGGGGGTCGAGTTTCACATCAAGGTACAGGCTCTGTTTTACCCGTTGGGAGGAACCCTTTTTTTTTCTGGTCTTGTTTTCTGCCGTTGACCATTAGTTGACTTTTTTCTTATTTCTTTCTTTGCGGACACAAAGCTAAATCAGTGGCACAGCAGTGTCACGCTAGTGATTACACGCGGATCGTAGAAGAAAGGCAATTGGCGTAGGGAGATCAAGTAAGATCTATGGTATCACGCTACAAATTTTCTAAGCTTGCGCTTACGAAATACCCTAATAAGAAAATGGGTCGTGGCAATAGCAAAACCACTACATCTTTTGTTTCAGGAAGCTGCATGTATTGCCTTTGTCTCCGTATACATATCGCGTTGCACTACCCTTTCCTTCTTTGCCTTCCCCTGTGTAAGTTAGCAAACCGGAAGTGCTTCTGGTTCACCTATCCACCTTTCCTTCCTTCTTTCTTTTCTTCCTTCCTTCCTTCCTTACTTCTCCTCCATTTCAGCTGCGCCGAGTAGCGCATATACGCTCCCAAATATGTTTCATATTCACATGTGTCTGAAGCCACGCATGAATCGTTCAAAAGATCCTGCGGAATGAACTTCGAGGTCTGAATTCCACGAATAGAATAATTTCACCGGAAGGTATAGAGTTGAATTCATCGACAGCAGCCATACAAAGGAAGTTCGTAGGCAACGTTCAGACCAGGGACATTGCAGTACTCTTGTCTAAACATTGCTTCCAGGCTCAGACTTCCGTTCTTCCCCTGCTGTCAATCACATAGACCTTAAATATATTACCTTCCCATTTCAAAGAGAGGAGGTTAAAGCACATAAGCTCTAATAATTTCCAACACAATCCCCATTCGATTGAAACATACAAATGTCGCGGTTTCTTTAACCCTGCGGAAAATGTGATTTATGTAATCCACGGAGGTTTGAAGATACACGGAACCTTCTTACATGGTTATGACGTCATCTCTGATTCACGGGCTCGAAATGTCTCTCGGTTTCTTGGTTATTTCGATTAAATGATATTTCTTCCGTTGTCAAGACTACATAAAAACCATTCCTTTAGTTCATTTTTTTTTTACACAAGAGTAAAGTAGAAAATTTTTGCATTTATTGAGGCCCTCTCCCACTTTGATGAACCCTGCTGCTGCCTTGACAATCACTTTCTGAGCTAACCGCTTTCTGCTGGAAGCATCTTACCACTTCCGTAACGTGTTCAGGGTGTTCAATGAACTTGTGCTGGGCTTTACAAAAAGTAAAAATACTAAAAAAGTGCCAGCTATTCGAATGTAGTCACCGCAGTATTGACTGTTTTCCCTTGAGTACCTTAAATAATTTTCTTCTGTGAGCCTAAGTCACATAGAAATTGTGCCTTATTTACTAAAAATACTTACACGCTTCAAGAGCCCTTCAATGCAAATGTTGTAGAACGTATTGAGAAAGAGTTAGATGAATTCCTTTCATGAAGAAAGCTGTTGTCCCTTTATTCTTTTCGTGTCTCCAAATACAGTGCCCAAAATCTGAACTAGTCTCATGGGACTTGGTGCTTGCGCAGCAGCAGTTGCATTGAACTTCAATTTGCGCTTAGGGACGGATACTCAACAGATTTAGCAATAATATTACTAACAGATAACGTTTGGCAGGCAATTTACGCCTAAAATTTTGCTGGTGCATTATTTATTGATCTTCTAAAGCGTTCCATTCACTTGTTCATAACATACTTTTTACAAAATAAATATCTATTGGTATAACTAGTCCGGCACTGTGATGTAAAGAGAGACCTCTGTGTTTATTAGAAAAACTCTGTATTTATTAAAAATACATAGGTTCTTGCCGGCGAGTGTCCGACAGGTGGCATGCTACTCTTTATAGAGATGGGGAATGGGATTCAAAGATTCCCGGGGAGTGTGTGTATATTAAATGTTATTTATATTATACTAAGAATACTCCTAAACCTCAATTCCTTGTGTTGGTTCTGTGCCCACCGGCGTATTTCATGCCTTCTTTATTGATTTTATATAAAAATCAACGAAGAACGTTTACTGAGTTTATGTGCGACTGTGTTCTCGTAAGCGGAACCGATCTTTTCTTTATGCTTCTTTTCTAGGATATTTACTCTGTTAATCGATAAAGCAGGCCTTTCGCCTATGAATGCTGCAACGTGCACCTTTGACTTCGTCATCTTTTCACTGCAGCCTTCTTCAGAGAAACGGACTTGCTCCTAAATTCCTGCCCCATTACAGGCTCATTAAGTTCGCGGGCTTCCTCATTTTACATGTCAGGACCTCTGCATACGGCTCTTGGTATTTGTTCTCTTTATAGAGGTGGCGTGTTCGGTATTAGTACTGACCGTAGCCTTTAGTCGCTGTGAAGATAACACGCAAACATAGAATTATTTCTTATTTACAAAAGCTTATAAAGCCGGAAGAAGGATAGGAGACATTCTCGTATTTTTTTGTTACGCTGTAGAAATTATAAGCTAAAGCGAAAATAACGTTTAAGAAAAAGCAACGTGTTGCCATAGGAACCCGAATCCAAAACCCCCGCATTACGCGTGCATTGAATTATCAATTGCGCTATGGACGCAACTGTTCCCACATTCACATTTTGTGGTATTTATCTTTGTTTGTATATTTTATAGGTATAGCCGTACAGCGAAACTATATTTTTCTCTTTATACAACCAAGGATTGCAGCAATGGAGCTACACAGGATTCTGTGGCATACTGTTTGTGCTCTAGGTGACCTGTGACAGGGCTCTACAAAAGCACGAGTACCCTGGCCTTTCATCAGGACAGCAGCCTGATTAATTTTTCACATGCGGGCACAGACAATACTGGATCGGCGAATGTGTTTTCATAATACCAGGGATAATTTGTTTTGCTCTGTCCTGTGGCAATTTGCAAAATGAAGTGCTCGACGCGTTCGTATGCGTTCATTTTGACAGCCCTTAAAGAAAACAAAAAGTACACTTTTTTTTTCTCTCTATCACTCCTTATTCTTTATAGAACTTGAGGAATTCCTTCCTTTTCAGGTCTCCAGTAAATGAGCATGTCGAAGAGGACATGACTCCTGCATCTTGTAATTTCTATTTTATTTTGGTTTAGTTATCCTGCATTGTTACGGTTAGCGTCATTTTGAGCGCAAGGAGGTTCTTCACATAAATAGCCATCCTGAAAGGTTTCCTAAGAAAAAGGATCATAGTCCAGCACTTCGACAGAATAGGAATTGTAAAATACCGAAAAGGCAGGATGTTTAAGCTGAAGACGTGAAAAGTTGCCAGTGGTAACTCTTGACGATAAACATGTCCCCTTGAAACGGCAAGTACATGATCGCACCAGCGTACGCTATTCTTATAAGTATCGGTTCTGACGAGCGAAAGTGCTACCCAGTCCTACAACATGTTCACTTCCAAATGCACTACCGAAGACTTGTGCATGTAACGTGCAATTCATTTGCTTTGATTGAACTTGATATCCATTTCATAACTTACTAGCGAGAAATATAGTTAGAGGGTGCTAAAGGGGAAAGAAAAACTCAAAAATTAATTATGACATAAACCACGATCAAGGGTAATACGATGATGATTTTTGAAATTTATTGGCGCAAGGGCCAGGGAAAATGCCGAATCATAAGCGTAATGTGGTAAACTCATTCGATCTAGCGTGAAGAGGTGATAACTTGCTTTCTGATACAACTGTTTTATTTCTACTAAAAAAAGCGTTTGACTTGTAAGAACATTGCTAAATGCACAAAATGTACGTACACGTGCCTTTAAGCAATCGGGGCATGGGCGAACCATCCTTCAATAAACAATAACGGCTAACTTATGCGGTCCTTTCAAATACAAATAATGCACTAGTAAAACAGAGCGACATTTCCACGTGATATTACGAATAGGAGCTGCCGGAGGTGACACACGTCTGCTACTTATTAAGGGTAATTACGAAATCAGTGCAATTCTTAGAAATTACAGTGTGGACACTGCGCTAAGGAAAAAGTAATTCACAAATATGAGGTAGGATGCACGGGCATAGGGAGCGGTTTACGACCCTGAATAGGATGATCTGCAGTCAGAGGCCAACATATTCTTAAATGATTTTTTTAGCATACGCAGAGGTAAATCAGCGTTAGTGATAAGTTGTCTTTTACAGTAGCGGGCGAAGCCATCCATCTGTGCTCTCGGTTCAGAGCCAAAGGAATCGCTGAAGCCTGCTGACTTCTTTCTATTTTTCTTTATACCATATAGCAATGGGGCAGCCTAGGTAACTTCTATCTCAATCTCTTCAAAGCAAAATAATCTTTAACATAACAAAACAGAGGGTCGGCTTGCTATATACTATTAGGAATTGAGACAAGCAAAATGTTCGACCCAACAGTGCATGACGAAGTTAACTCGGCAGAATTTCTTGCTGTTTTTAAAGGAAAAGTGAACCACAGCAATATGTACCCACTCTGTAGCTAGCGACACGATTAACGGTAAATAGAAAAAAAAAGAACAGGGACGACCACTCGTATTTCTTTTTTAAAGGTGGAAGAACGCCTAGGAGCCAACGATTTCTTTTTCCAGCTCCAAGCTTCTTATGGCTGCTGTTCCTGGCAGAATGCAACTGTAAGAAAAATATTGCATTTTTTTTCTTTCTCACGCCTCTTCAGGCGTACAAGAGAAACGAGAGACTTGATTTGCTGCCGCTAAGGAGAGTTGATCCAGGGGTGCTGTTATTCCTGTGCCTAAGTACGGCTGGTCGCAGCCGTGTGTCCGCTGTTTCCCGACATGAGAAAACGGACAAAATCAGGCGACCAGGAACTAGTTCCGCCATCCTGGCAGATATACGTTATCCAGCCAGAAAGTAAAAATACTACAGAAGAAGAGCACAATAGTCTCTATCGTGGTTAGGAGGGCTTTCTGCGGCTTTGTGCTCCCTCACTCGCGCCATCCAAATTGCCAGTTATCCCATGACGCTTACGCGATTTATGTCAATGTTTGTTACATGGTCGTTTTCTTTTTCATCGTATGGAGCAACATTCCTTTTCTTGTAGTGCTACCTATACTGTACCTCTCTGAAGTACCACATTCGCGGGTAGCTTCTGTGGTATGTTTGGGTAGCTGGTGTTGTCATGAGTTGTTCATGTCTGTTAACGTCAAAGCCGCATTGCCGTCCAACTGCTGTATTCGCTTTTGACTGGACGAAGGTTCAGATGCTCTTGTTGTGCTTATTTCGCTGTATTTTTCTTACCGCAGCTGTCGTTAATTCCATGTCACGTTGTGGCTACAAGATCTTGTATTTGATGGTAACAGGAGGCATTGATGTTTTCGCTGAAATACAAAATTTCCAGTGTTCGTTAGCTAACAATACTTTGAAAGTTACAAGAAGCAACGGTGTGCGCTTTCCCGTTTATGAATTTTCCCCAATGCTACCGCCTTGCATGTGTGAGGTCCTTACCACTCACCGTCCGTTGTATAGACGATTTTGCGGAGCCTGCGGATGAATTGCTGTAGTGACGTGACGCCGAAAAACTGAGTAACCGTTGCCGCCATGTAAAGTGCGGGTCACATCCCTATACCTTGGTACGCGGTGCCCTAAAAGCAAAACCTCAGCAGTTCTGGTTCCAGATATCACTAGATTCAACTTCAATTTGAGCTGTTTCTGACTCTAAAGTTTCTATTTATAGATTCTTACCAAAAGGATAGTAATGCCATTAGGAAATACAACTGTAGCCATCCACGCCAACGTCGCAGAAGGCTACAAAACGAACATACGCGTATTTCATAATGGGAACCACGTTGGTCCACATCAGTTTATTTTTCTCTTTCTGTGAAAAAAAATTAAATTCTGGAGTGTTGCGTGCCAAACCACGATCTGATTATGAGACACGCCGTAGTGGGAGACTCCGAAAATTTTTACCACCTGGGGTTCTTCGATATGTGCCTGAGTCTAAGTACGCAGGTGTTTTCGCATTTCTCTCCCATCGAAATGCGGTCGCCGAGGCCGGCAGTCGACACCGCGACCTTGGCGGGTCTTTTTTTATGGAGTCGTGAATACAGCCTATCGTGGCAGTCTATTGTGATCTAACTGTAAGCGCGAGAACACACACACATTGCTGCGAAAGTATGAGCCAAAATATTGCCAGTTTCACAAGAACGACGAAGCATGGACAGCTATAGCGCAATTTAGTGTTACAGTTTAACGGCTCGAACGGTGTTGTAACTAGACGCGGGTGCAACGCGTTGCCGCGATGCGACACGCAAGGAAACTCCTGCAGGGAACAAAGAACAGCGCCGTAGCAGCAGACAGGTGTCTCACAGCGCTAGCATGATGAGTGCTTCCAGTGGCCTTGCAGGAGTTGCACCTCAATGGTGCACGGGATGAGAGCAACAGCAAACCGTCCGCGTTAGCCAGCGCCTAGTCAAGCATTAAACGTTACCGAGGCGTTTACTGTTCAGATCAGAGCATGCACTCGGCAGCTCAGCAGGAATTCTAGTCTGCTTAGAGTGTATGCGTGCACCAAGCGCGTGCCAGCCTCGGAAGGAAGACTGCTGTCCTGGCTCCAACGCCGCAGCGATTGACCTTGATGGCGCGTTCACTTCAATGAGCCGCTTTTGCAGCCAAGTGCACTCCGCTTCTCTGCAAACACGACAGTAAATCAATACGCACGGGCCTCCAATGGGTCGTCAGCTGGACAGCTCAACAAGGGCGGCGGTGCTCCTCACGTTGTCAATGCACATCGAGCATCTGTATAATTGCCATCGCAATAACATCGTGTTAGAAATGTGCCAGCCGCACACTATAATTCTTGACCTCTGTAGAGCGTGCTCTGCCTCACATAACCTGTTTCTGAGGTGAAGCAGTAGCCTTGTGAAAAGTGAGGGCCAGTGGATAAACAACAGTGTATTTAAATACACGGACTTGTTTGGTGAGTTCAGGTCGATTAGGAATTCATAAAATATTGGTATCTAAACGCTGTTACCTTGCAAATTAAGCCATTTGTGACCGTCTAGCGCACGTAGAACAGCAACAAAAAAAAAAAACAGCCTAAAAATGGAGCTTGAGAAAGAAGCACCAAGTTAGCAGAGAGCTTTGTTCTGAGCACTACTAATGGATAATTAGCGAAGAGAATATCGAAGTGAAACTCACATTCATCCTTTCAAACTGCGTGTGCCTAAAGCCGGGACCGGAAGTTCGGCTCCACGCGACGACTAATATGAGCCGATCCCGGAAATATTGAAGCCTAGAATTATGCGCAAATTGCTGAAGGTTGTACAGTCTGAAAAGAAAGAATACAAAGTAAATAAAAGCAAATGTTAACTAAAGGGTTCGATGCAAGAGCAAGATGATACTAAAGCGATGTAATTAAGGTGGAGTAAGTAACGTTTAGGCGACTTAAGAGCGGTTGAGATCGAAGAAAAGACAAGGTTTTTTGGGTGGCCTCCCTTCCATGCCGAATTGCAAAGATGGAAAAATATGGAACAACAAACTGTATGTCAAACTAAAGCAACCCGGAAGACGTTGTGTTATTTAATTTCAATCACTGTTGGTTCCTCTTTCCTTGACAACTTCTCGGTTCTCTTTAAAAGGTTCCCAGTCCTACATACCACATGTAAGGGGTTCTGGAACATGTTTGCGCCAGCGCAGTGCCTGCATCTTGAAAATATCGAGTGCGACTCTGTAAGATAGGGGGCAGCTGGGGTCTTTCTCTATAGTATGATTATAATTAAAAGAAAGCCACTTCGCAGTAAACGTCGTGCGACCGAATACGGCCGCGTAGAACCTTTATACCACCTTGGTAAAATGTAATAATACAGCCGATCCAGCTTGCTGTTCACTGTTGCCTTAATTCTGCATTACTCCATAAAGCTTTAGTTATTTGTAAGGACCTCATCTCCTGTCCATACCACAAGACAAAACTTAACTAACTCTTCTGTTGTGTTGTTTAATAACTGCACAGCGATGCGAATGTTTATCTATATATACCTTCCCACCCCATACATTATATATGATAAATAATAAAGGGAAAGTGAGACATCCAGCCAAGCGTAGCTAAGTGCTACGTGTGTGGCACTAAGTGTAGCACTTAGCTACGTTTGAGTGGATGTCTTCATTTTCCCTTTATTAATTACTTCTCTCTACCATGCAGGCTTCCGCAGAACTATTCGTCAAACTCAAAAGTATATGTCATAGAACCGTAATACCGTCATCAGGCACGCCGCAATGGGGGACTCCCAATTCGCTTTCAACACCTGGGGGTTCTTACCGGGCACGAAATGCACGGTACAGGGGCGTTTTTGCACGTCGGCGCGTGAGAAATGCGGCCGGCGAGGCTGGAATTCCTTCTCGTACCGTCAGGCTTAGCAGCGCAACGCCAAAGCCACTAAGCAAACCAAAGCGGGTAATATATAAAAAACAGAAAAGAAGAGACAAGAATGTGTACATGAGCAGGAACAGAACAAGAAAAAATGGACTCAAGAAAACGAAATTTCACATTACATTTAATAACAACCAACATGCACAATATCACTATGCTTCGTAACCATGCGTGTTTTGCTCTTTTTTTGGGTCTTGACTATGGCTTCTTTAACATCTTGATTGATATTCAG
The DNA here is from genome assembly GCF_050947875.1 of Dermacentor variabilis. Lineage (NCBI taxonomy): Eukaryota > Metazoa > Arthropoda > Arachnida > Ixodida > Ixodidae > Dermacentor > Dermacentor variabilis. The sequence goes on along the minus strand of NC_134573.1, from coordinate 123,393,894 downwards.
CTGCCGAGGTAAATTTCATTTTCTTTCGGCCGCCCTTCCTTTGTTTTCGTTATCATTTTCTCTCTGTAATTTCTATTGTGTTTTCATGTTTTTGTTGGATATAGAACCAATAAAATGAATTGGAAGTTAACACTTGACCGCGTCGTTTGTTCCCTGTCCTTCATTCGTTTTGTGCGCTATACTGAGCCAACGGGGCACAAACTTGCCCAAGCCTATGCGTTGCTGAAGAAAAACTTCAGTAGCATTTGGTAATCGACGCGTTCATCGTTATTCGCTCATATCACAGTCAATTTGTTTTCGTATTGACTGTTTTCTTATACACCGACACATACATTCAGGGGTCTGTCTATTTTTTTTTGCCGATGGGTACGGCGGAAAGACTGCAAAACAAAACACGCATAGCGCTCGGCTAACACGAAAAATGAGTCTTCTCGCAGAGTCGATGTCCCCCTCCATCCCGCCCTCTTCACTCTCATTCATATTTGCCCGACTTTTTGTTGCCATTCTTCCTTCCCTTGTAGTGGGCGCGTATCTCTTCCTGTGGCTAACGAATACTGACGATTAGGTTTTGAGACTTATACAAAACAAAACAAATACTTCATCTCCTCTTCCAACACAATTTGCCTCCACCTTCTACGAACTGGTTCCGAGCTCTCGCGGCAGATGCGAGGTGCCGAGAATTCATCGCCCAGATTGAGACAACATTTGTCACCGCTAGACGGGCTATCTTTCTCTGTGGAGCATTTGCTTCTTGAACAACGTTTTTTTGTGTGAGTGCGTGTCCACGGGGCCTGTGCCCAGTTTGCCTTATAGCCGGCATACCGAAAGGTGTGAAGAATTCGCCTGTCATTTAGAAATACGAGACATAGTGTCGGCAGCTTTCTATACCCTGTAAGATGAAGAGCTCTGCATTTTTTTCAGAGCCTATATTTCCTTATCACCAGTGTTCTGGAGAAAGCACGCAGAGTTTCACATCGTGACGCGGTGGAGGTTAAATCCAGGCAAGCGGGCGGCAATGCAGGACGAAATCTGACAATAAATTCCCTCAATTTCGCGACCATCAAGGCTTACTAACATTACTAATTAGCCCAGCAGAAACACACAGCTACACATAAATGAACTGTCACACATACCTAATGGTGAACGTACACAAGACATAAGATTGTGTAAATTGATGACACGGCGACACAATTTCGAATAATTATTAGTGATGACATGAGGCGTGCTCATACGAAAATTGGTATCCATAATATCCATACTAATTGCATCCATAGCACACACACATAGAAATCACGAATATATGCATATCAATACGCATTCATTAAATACTTTTGGTTTCCTGGCTACAACAACCAGGCCGATGGAAAAAACAAGCCCTACGTACGCGTCCATCAGCCGCCGACAGGCAACATGACCACTGCTGCAGATACTCGCATTTCAAGCGAATAATAATTTCTCTCATGAAACGAGAGTAGAAATACCAGAAGCGTGCCATGTATACTACATGTTGAAATTTGTTTTTTCACATTCTCCGCAACCGTTGCTGTATCTGGTAATAGCGTTTGCTTTGGTACCCAAAATGAGGCATATCTTTTGTAACAGCGGCTATCCAGTCTCCCGCGTTCCTCCTTTGTCTGTGAGCTGCCACGAACAAAGAGTGATAACGCTGTTATTCACTGTTATGCACATAATCTCTCTATCCACTATACTTTTCAATCTATCTCCCCTCTGCACTTGTGCTCGTGAGTACAAGTGTAAGTGCTACAGCTCCTGCAATGCTTTCGCGGTGGACTCATGCGCGATTACAACCATGCAGAAGTCATTGTATCGACGACGAGAAAGCGCTTGTTGGAAAGAGGCGTGCTTTCTGACGTCTCGTTTCTCCTCTCCCGCATTCCTGCCATATAGATTATACAGGTTCTTATCTGCTGCCGCGTCGTGCAAGATTGTAGCAGCAGCAGCAGCAGTACTGGAAAAGTCGAAGGACCAGAAAACCACTTCAAGAGACGCAGGGTCTCCAGGTGACCAGAGGAGCAGCAGGGGATCAAATCTGGCACCAACGAAGGCTTCATACTTAATGCGCGAAAAGCTAGAACACAAGAAGGAAGAACAGGACATGACGAGAGCCTGCTGGCGCTTTGAAAGGAAGCTTTAGCTCGGGTGCTCCTATGCCAAATACATGTAAAAGGAGAATTCGTTTTTCTCGGCAACCACTGCACCAAATTCTATGAGGTTTCTTGCATATAAAAGAAAAATTGAAAATGTAGTGACTCTTGTTTCCAATTTTCGATTTAGATAGTGAATTTTTACTAACAGTTGGCAAAAATTACAAATTTTCAGAAAACTAAACTGTCAAGTTTACAACTCCGTAACTCTGCAATGAAAAACGATATCCTAATTCTATGGATTGCTTCTTATAGTACACCTAAAGCGGACAAATTTTATATGTTACACATGAACCTAAAAAAAATCTGTAATATGGAAATACAGCGTTTGCAGGACCCTTGTACACAAGGTAACAAATTAAGGTAACATATCGAATTTGTCCGCTTTGCATTATCTAATGGATGCCGTTTACAGAACCGCAATATCTTTTTTTTATGCAGAGCAACTAATTTATAAACTACGTGCGTTTTTTGTACTTTCAAATTTTTGAAAATTCTTGCAATAAAATTCAAGCTCCAAATTGAAATTCTGCTTCCAACACTCACTAGAACTCAACTTTCTTTCTCAACTGCAACAAATTTCATTAATATCGGTCCAGGGATTATCTCAGAAAAGCGTTTTTGCGTTTTACATGTATATTAGTAGGCCGCGTCGGAGTTGGGCTCGATCTAAAGCTTCTTCTTAAGTCAAGTATGAATTTTTACAAACTCGCCCAAAGTACAGTTCTTTCACCACTAAGGCTATTGCTTGGTTTCCACCAAGCCCGAACCGTGCCTTTGGGTGTGTTTGCGTACAAAATAAACTGGCCCCTGCCGCGAACAGCCGAGTTTATACACCCCTGGCACGCGGCGGCCCTAGGCGAGCCACTTACTCACAGACCAGTATTGTTTGCAACCTTGCTCTCACCGTGGCCACTTTGGTGTCCCCAGGCGCCGATTAAGCTTACTAAATATTCACACCCTCTTTGCACTTCGTAGATGCGCAAATGCGAATTCACGCGCGCTCTTGGGCGTACTTCTAAACGAGGCCTGGTCCCCAAGGAGGAAATGGTGAGCTTAGCTACCCATTTGTGTGGTAGCGCTGCAGTCACCGGCTGTACTGGGAGCAGGTTGATACCTATACTCCTGTACTGAAGTGCTCTGATTCTGCAAACGCCAGGTAACACACTATGTTTATAGCATTATTACTTCAAGATTTTTAGGCATTGTTCCAGAGGTCACAAGCTCATTACAAAAAAGGATTAAGCTGCTAACTTTAGTTAATAATTTATGAGTAAGTCATTAAAATGTTTCCGCCAATTTTCTGCGATTTCTTTAGGCCCTCTTCCGTATCCTGCAACAAGGTATAAAAGCCTAGTTAAAAGGAGGATACAGCTTGATATCTATCAATTCAAAACTAAGGCTTTCTTGCACGCAAACACGAACGGCCAAGGTGCAATGCAGCGCCGAATAACACGATGGAATCGATAGCAAGAAAGTCGCCTACTCGACTAGGTTAGCGAGTTAGAGTGTCTTCGAAAGAGCAGAGTGTGACCGATCCGTAAGCAATTGGCACGAATTGGGGTAGCTCCACCAAAAGTGGGCGAATTTTGGCATATTCTAAATCATGCAGCATGCGCTTTTTGACTGTGTAGCAACAAAGGGCGTGTGACACGTGACTTCAAGCTTGCGCAAACTGTCCAAGGAAACACCGTCTGTTGGCTTTTGTTCTTAACTTTTCGCACCGTGACAACACTGTTGTGCAGTGGATGTGCGGGACCAGCCACAACATGTCGAGATTCCGGCACCAGAAACTCCGCACCATTATAATGAAAGACCAAGCTGAACAACTATACACAAAAAAATGAAGATAAGTTTCTTGGGCAATGACACATGTGGTTTTTCAGCATTTGAAGTATTAGAATAGAAATCCTGGTATCCCTATTACTCCTTCTTTAGCGATTCTTTTAGTACGGCTGAGCAACTGAAGTATGTAACCTTCCAAGCGTGGTACTATTTCTTGTCTATGAGATATTGTTAAAATATCAGCCTTCGCATTAAACAAAACGAGCTTGAAATAATTGGTAGTATGTATGTAGCGTATCTCTCTTTTAAAGTGTTCTTGTTAAAATGAAGTTCCCTTAAAGTTCTTTCTTTTTTAATATAGCTCATCTGTACTGATGCCGTCTTTAGTGTTTTATCCCTAGCAGTTATTAACGACAAGTCAACAAATACTACAGGACCAACGTCTCGGAAGAACACAATACGCTCCCCCACACAAAGCTCTAAATAAGCTCCAGGCAAGGGACTGGCGCCGCCTGCAAACGAACACATACCCACACTTGTCTCGTCTACACGCAATCTCCCCAGACACTTATACGTCCCGGACATGTCCTTGGTGCAGCAACCACACAGCGACACTCGCGCACATAACACACGAATGCACCGACCGTCCGGGTGACGCAATTTCGCCACGAATCACAACACACACACTCAATACGTGGTCTTCGGAGGACCTGGGAAGCCAACTGGCGACAATCGACCAGGCCCGGCGAGCCGCCATCGCCAGTGGAGCCCTGTCAGAGGGAACCACCCAGGAATAAACCGCGCAACGGCTTCTGCGGTAATAAAGTTCCTCCTCCTCTTCCCACTCCTCCTCCTCCTCCCTAGATGTAGAATTTGAGGAGCAAACTTATGGATCGGGGGCCTTTGTGGCAATATCTAGGAATATCTAAAACATGTTTAGAACTGTGAGCGTTCTTCCCAGTGACGCGTATATACACCTGCGACCGTATTTTCTAATTATTAATTTCAATTTATGCTCTTTCGCCTTCGCAGTTAGCTGGGTCTTTAGGCTGTTTCAGATGGCGCGATTGGGGCTAAAAAGATCGTTCTGCCGCGCACGTCACAGAGCGATTTTCGCTGAAAGCTTTCACACGCGTTTGCGGCAGCGCGATTTCCTTAGCAGCAATGCGCAAGGTTGCCCCCTGCTCACGAAGTATCTATGCCTGCATAGTTAAATAAAAACGATATGAAACTAGTCAAATATTCTAATTTTCCTCTTATTATTCGACAATAGAATAAGCACACCATTTTTTAACGTTTAAAAGCGTTGAGACTTTACGACAGCTTGCAGATGCGGTGAGTGAGACGCTGCACAACACCGAAAGTATGAGCGTGTGGCTTGTGCGGCGTCGGTGTGGTGGTTCCATTTAGTACAATCTAGCTTCGTTGTTACTATGGAAGCCACAACTTCTTTTCCTGGATGAGTATTTGCTTTTGCAGAAGAACAAGCTACTATTGAGTGTGCATGTATAAGCAGCTGGCACAATTTATACCGATTAAGACGTTGACGATGAAGGCGATCAAGTGGGTACGTGCCTTATGTTGAAGCGGCGTCCTTCTCCCGACCTGGATAGCATGCAGCTTCTCCTTTTAAACGAATTGTGTAAGCGGAAGAAAAAGAAATGTTTATGAAGCTCCGAAGCCGCAGGCGCTGGTGGGTATGCCCCATTAAAACATAACTAAAAAAGCAGGAAAGCGCCTATTTTGACTGCGCTTTGTTTCGTCACACGTTGCCCCTCCCACATCGCGCCAATCACTGCGACTCAGCGGCGGCGTCACCAACTTATTGGAATCCAGTCGTGGAGAGCCCACGTCGCGGCGGTCGCTGAGCGACGGAATTCGCTGTGTCGCTTACTGAAAATCGCGCCATGTAAAACAGCCTTTTGGCGTTATCACGAGGATCAGCCGTTCAGAGCAACAGGTAGGATACGAAATGAAAAATAGATTGTTACAATATGCACCCTCGGCAGTCGGGCCCTTCTTAATAAGCTCATATTAGTAAGCGAGAACAAGTAGAGACTGATGCACATTTTGCTTCTGTGTTTCTAAACGAACTGTAGTTCATGGTAATCTGCATCAGTATTCGTTTTACATGTTCGGAAGGCAGAAGTAAAATTAATCTTGAGTCATAAGTGCTCTCCAGATGCTCTCCAGCGTCGCAAAGGAAGAATATTATAAGTGGAGGGGAATATCTCTCATGGCCTCTCACAAAGTTTCCTCCATAAGGCCTACGTCGACCGAAAACTACGATATTACCTCCCGATCCTGCACAAAATGTCTCCCACACGCAAGAGAAAACTTGAGGCAGCACAAAACAACTGCCTGCGCGTATGTCTTCGCCTTCCGAAGGGGTCGTCCCACTCAGGAACTGTAGCAGAAGCTGGATGCCTGCCTCATGAAGCGCTATCTTCGCAGGAGACACTTCGGGTTACCCTCCGCCACGTTATTCATACGAAGACTCACTTTTTACAGGATATTTCTAGAAACCGTGCTACATCTAGCTTTGGGCAGGCCGTCGGAAGCATATCAATTTCGATTCCTGCTCAGGCATCAGAAATTATGCCACGAAACATTTCACCATGGATACTGTCCCCATTGGAAATCGTGCCATATATACCTGGAATCAGTGCGAAAAAGAAAATGCCCCAAGCAGCGACTTATCAGATATCTTTGGAATATATGCACAAAGAATACGCAGCCGCAACGCACCTTTTCACAGATGGCTCTACAACTCCATATCGCTCATCGTGAGGACATTTCGTTCCCTCTACAGGGCAACGATTCTCGTTTCGTCTTGAGCGAGCGCCATCATCTACTTTAGCGGAGCTATATGGCATTGAGGAGGCCCTTGTGTATGTACATCGACAGCAGCCGCCAAAGACATGGGTGGTTTTCACAGATTCAAAAGCAGCCCTACAAAAGTATGTGGAACAGGCGCAAGTGTTGCAATAATCAACCCGCAGCATTTGACATTGCTTATCTTCACCACAGGGCTAAGATTGCTGGGCATTGCATAGAGTTCCAGTGGACGCCTGGCCATGCCGGCATTTCGGGAAATGAAAGAGCGGATGAAGCTGCCAGAAATGAACTCCAATACCCCAAGTTCAAAAGAACATTTTTTACAAAAGCCCACGCTTCAAACATGGCAAAAAATATGCCTATCAAGAAAACGACTGCATCTGGAATCGACCGCTACACCAAGATAACTTCCTGCGTTACATTGACCCAGAAATGAGACCAAAAATTCTACGACCACTTCCTCGACACTTAGAGACATTGTACCATCGTCTTCGACTGAACGGGGCATACACGAACAATTATCTGTACCCCATAGGGCTTACCACTAACCCATACTGTGATAGCTGTCGCAACTTAGAGACAATTGAGCACATATTACTAGAATGCCCCGCGTACCGCGACGAGAGACAATTTTTGAGCAACAAATGGACATGATTTGCCACGTACCGTTAACGTTACCGAGCATCTTAGGTCCAATGCCCGGGTTTTGCATTTATTGTTTAAATACCTGTCAGAAATTGGTCTAATAGGAAAGTTTTAAAGATTGCACACTTCATATACAAAAGCGTAAATTTACCCGCCATGTTACCTGTAAATATTAGTATCAGGTCCACTCGGTCATTTCATATTTATTTTTATCCTCTTTTTCGCCCACTCGCCTCTGGAATCTTTTAATCCCATTCCCTATCCCTAAACTGAGTAGCATGCCAGCGGTTATATACGTGCCGGCAAAATTCTCTGTTTTTCTAATAAAGAGCCTCTCTCTCTCTCTCTCTCTCTCTCTCTCTCTCTCTCTCTCTCTCTCACAAAGCTTCTGGGATTTTCGCGTTGTTTGTACTCATGTATTTGTGTCAAACTGAAATCAGTGCAGTAGAGTGGGTTGTTGAAAGACGGTTCACAAGAGATAATTGCTGAGGAAGGTGCAACTGCTCAGGCAAAAATTCATAATACTCTAGTATATGGCAGATGTGAAAAAAAACGTATTGTTTAGCAGTCTTCTTCACCGGCCTTGATAAAAACGTGCAATTGCCTAAAGCTCGCTGTCATGAAAACCAAAGATGCAGTAAAAAGCAGCAGCTACTCTAACCACCAGAGCAATAAAGAACCAATACAAAGTTGAAAAAGATTGAGTTGATTCGTAATAGGTTTCACATCATTAGAAGAGTTGAGGTATAAATGGTTAGCCCGTGTCGTTTGTTCTGGAGCTGCTGTCTTCGTTTTTAAGCTAGTAGCGCCCTTATTAAGGGTGGCTTAGTACTCATAACAAATAACCGTAAAAATAATAATTTAGGCATTTTAGCTACAATATAGGCTATTTGTTAGGAGTGTTTCTATAGATATCTCAGCTTATGAAGTTGGCATCAGCGCCGATATGAACATCCGTCCTTTAATTGGTTCAAATGTTTCAGCACAGCAAGCTGGCCGAGTTGGGGACTGAATATACAGGTGAATGACCATATTGGTGACTGGGCTAGTATCGTGCACTTCCTTTCGTCCTTCTTCCGGTTCGCGCTTCCCATCCCTAGGAATCTGGTCAAATATTTTGCAGTCCAATGGGTCAACTTCGCAGCCACAAGTTATCAATATAGCGCAGTCTCCAAATTGTTATGTTTAGTGCCTGCCAGAAAATACTTTCGTTTCTCTTTCTACGGTCCTTGCTTTCGAACATGCGTCAGTTCTCGATTGTCATATTTCTTTCGCGACTTCTCGATTTACAAAGGCAGACGTTATTGACTTCTACAGGGGGATAGGAAAAGTATTCGCTTTAAACTGCATTTACTTTTTTCGAAAAATTGCGCTGGGGCCAATGCAAGTCACACAATGTAATCATGTGCGTGCGCGCGCGCGCGCGTTTGTGTGTGTTTTAGATGCCGGTACCAGGGTTTATGAGGTTCTTGATGGGGTCCGTCAGATTGAAATTTACGTTAGCTGCATCGCCTTTTTTGGCACCTTTCACTACTGGGTGCACACAATCACGAGAGTGGAAAGAAATTTGCCTCAACATGGTAACGCAGACCACCGTGTAGCATGCTGGAGTGTGCTTACATGCCGTGCGCCTTTGCGTATTTTGTCTCCAGTTCGTCGCATCCTCAATAATTCGCACTGCTGCGCGTGTTCGTCCTCGATAAATTACATTGGTGCACACCGACCATTCTCTTTAAACACCACGCACCATGCTGCGACTATATTTATTGCGATTAGAATTCTTAGGATACTTCTCGCCCTTTCCAGGGTCTGTCTGTCTGTCTGTCTGTTTGTACATACATACATACATACATACATACATACATACATACATACATACATACATACATACATACATACATACATACATACATACATACATACGTACATACATACGTACATACATACATACATACATACATACATACATACATACATACATACATACATACATACATACAGTTTATTTCATGAAAATAGAAATTGGTATTCGTGCTCGCGGAAGCGTAAATCGCTTGTGGACGGTAGACGACAGTCGCTGTTGTGTCTATTCAACATATGAGCAAGTTAACGAAGAGGTATCTATCTATCTATCTATCTATCTATCTATCTATCTATCTATCTATCTATCTATCTATCTATCTATCTATCTATCTATCTATCTATCTATCTATCTATCTATCTATCTATCTATCTATCTATCTATCTATCTATCTATCTATCTAACCGTTGTTTCCGCCATAATGTTATTATTGACTTGTAGGCTTATGCATCAGAAGCGAAGGAGAAGGACAGCTGACCCGAATCAACGCCGGAAAAGAACTGCGAGCCGTGGCTTGGCGTGCCACGACCAGGCGCCATCTTTATTTGCTTCCCATACGGGCACGCGCTATCCGGGTTCCAGGCGCCGCCCAAGGGAGGGCGCCAGAGCCTCCACAGCCGCCTTATCGCTCCCACTAGTTTCTCAGACACGCCGTGCTCGCGCCAGACATGTGTATCGGGAACACTGACGTTATCTTTTCTATCTGTCCGTCTTCTAGCTTCTCTTGGCACCTTGGGTAGATTGTGCTTTCCAATTTCGACTGCCCAGAGAGTTGGAGAATGGTGCCCCAACTAGCCCCTTCAGTAGACAAATCAGCATGTTGTAAGATCGTGTGTCATTGCTAGTGTCTCTTGTTGAGAGGTGCGTGTCGGATTTCTACGTCTTACAATACATCGTTTCATTCCTTCTGGTCATTCTTTGCCGGGTCGCTTCGAGCTGCGTCTCGTTGTTGGCGTTGCATTATTCCTATGGCACAACCGCTGAGAGGCGGTTGCTGGAGGTGGACATCGCCGCGCTCTTTTTGTCATTCTAGAGACGGCTGCGCTTCGAGCTTCTATCGGTTTAGTCAGAAAAGCTCTTCTTCCTCAGCGAAGAGGAATTACTTCGGTAACAGTCCTGCCCCTTTGTGTCGATATCTGACGGGAACGTGAAACTGTTTATTGGCCTGCTTAATGTTGGCAGGATGATGTACCAGTTGTTATTTGCAGCAATTGCGTGTATACTTTACATTGCACGTACAGTCGTGTGCGATATGAGCTAAAACATGGTGACCGTGGTTGAAGGCAGCCCAAGATTACATTGCGGCGCCGACATACTAAAAATTGGTTTCAAAAATACTTGTAGTCTGAATGGCGTTCAGCTGCCTAATTTTTTTTATTTGTCGATGCAACTATGCTACCTGGGGCCCCTTCAACCACAGACATCGCTTTGCAGCTCATATTGCTTTCAAATGTGCATATTCGTCCCTAATTTCTTTAATTGCCGCTATAGAGCACACAATGTACATACGCGAGCGAAAGTTTGGAACCCAACTTTTCGTACATTGTACAAAGTTGTTTGGAGACAGTAACTGGTTTTGTCTTGAATAATACTCAAAGTCACGTGTCACTGTCAGTGACGTCACAGCATTGCAAACTACGTAGGCGTACTTGTGCGATTGGCATCGGCTCTCCGGCTGGGAGCACGGTGCCCGCGAGAAGAAGGGTGCAGGGCGTTTGATTTGAAATTTCAGATCTTGTCTCGGCGCGTAGCGCTGTAATACTTTGCAGATATGACCGTTAGCGTGTATATTATGCATTAACTTGTTAGTTCAACATGGCCAGACTTGGTGAGAGGCCCTTTAAGAAGAAGCTTTAACTTGGGAGGTCTTATCTAAATACGCGGAAAAAGAACAATTATTCTTTTGACAGATTTGTTAAAAGATAAAGTTAAAATCTAGTAATTCAAGGAAGTGGACTTTTTACTTTCATCGGCAATTATTTTATAAAAAATCTTCATAACTGCTATATTCCGAAAAAGTAACGCCTTAAGTTTACAACTCTGTGACCCAGCAATAAAAGACATCAGAATTATGTCAGCTGCTAAATGTAATACTAATATTACATTTAAAGCGAACAATGTTGGCGAATTGTACAAAACGAAAAATGTTGGCGTATTGTACGCCGCTCTACATTGTATTTATAATTTCTGAGTAGCACTTTTGCAAACCCTCGTAGCAATTGTAAAAATTTTATGTAAGCTATAATCTCACTCATAAGTTGGTGCGCTTCAGATGCTCAACAGAGGCAGTTCAGGGAACTGCGATGACTGTTTCTATGGTGCAAGGTTACGAAATTCAAATCCTCGTGCTTATATTTTGTGTGTAACTTGCCAATTTATGAGAATTATTCTGAAACATACAGGTCTTACGTAAAATTTCTGCTTCCTGGAGTTGCTAGCGTCTAACCTTTTAGTTAATGTACAACAAAGTTTAATCAAATCGGTTCACCGGTTGGCTCATCAAAGCATTTGTTCTGTTTAGAGGTATTTGCGTAGGAAAATTGGAGTTGGTGTAAGCTAAAGCTTTCCCGCAAATTGCTTTGAGTAGTATTGAAGCAACCCATGTCTTGATCCTGGCTATAAATGCTTGGCAAAATGATTTCGTTTCCTTTTTCAGTGAGAACATGTGATGAACGTTCTCACTGACTTTTGGCATTGCGAGCGAGAGCATTGAGACACTAGAAGTTTGTTGGTTCTTTTCTAAGACTCTTTGAGATGTACCATAAGTAAGGTGAAAGCTTTCTTAAAAGCTGATCAGGGTGCCATTATAAGCGCCTTGTGGTAATAGGCATTTTTGCGAAGGTACCGGAAACTCAAACGAACGCTTTCCGGCGACTGGTTCTGCGCCAGGTGAGTTTATGGCTATTCGTTTGACACCTGTAGCTTCTGTATCTTCTCTTGACTTGCAGTCATCTGCGCACCATTTGTTTAATATATTGCTTGTCAAGTCGCTAGAGATCATTGATAAGTTAGACAACGCAATGGGTGCAATCAATTCCACCGACTGGCAATTCAAATATGCTGCTTCTCTTCGTTAGCACATTGTGGAGCCAGTTCGCATTTCGAGTGCGCCGTTGTCTACACAAGGTCACTTAAGAAGGTCACCTTGACGGCCTACTCGTTAGGAGTGCCACACTAGCACATAATGTGCACGGCAGAGAGATATTGATCGCTCGATCATATCTTGTGCCTGCGCCTTTTTTCATGCTTGTTTGAGTTTTTTTTCATCGCCGTTTTTATTTTCCCGAAAAATAGGATAGCAAGAAGAAGATAGATGACGTGCGTAGATCAAGGTAAATATTACGTGCTTGAACTGCTGAAGAGGAATGCAATATACTGCAAGACGCAGGAAAATGCGGGGGGTCCAGATGGTCGTAGTGTTAGCGCTTCAATTTGACGACGCCTCGGGAATTGAGTAAAGAGCTTCTCCCATCGATTTCCATTAAGTGTCTCTGCCGAGCAGAATAAACGTAGCCCGGGAAGCATATCCAGAAGCAAGTGGCCCCTGAACCAGACATGTTCGTTCAGTATGGATAACACTCTGCGGGATTATGTCTCGGCAAAAAAAAAAGTATTGTCGTGGCTGGCAGGCGCAGTCGATAGCGCACTTATATGACGGGACTGTCCCCACAGCTGTCCACTCCTGTTTACATTTCTGCTCGGTGGAAGCTCATGCAAACGAGTCAGCACCAACCAAACTCTTCCGCGGAAACACGCAAGGTGGAAAGAAATTATTAATGAAGGAAAAGTCAGATCTCCACTAAATCGTTGCAACTGCTGCAAAGGAACGAACTCCACCTTATAGTATGTTAGCATTTTCCATTCTTGCGTGTTTTTCCTCTTATCGGAGTGGAATTTCGCACAAATTAATATAATAATAATAATAATAATAATAATAATAATAATAATAATAATAATAATAATAATAATAATAATAATAATAATAATAATAATAATAATAATAATAATAATAATAATAATCTAATTTTCACCGCGGAAATAGCTAGTGACCATTCATTATTATGACTAATGTGCCCAACAACAAATTCCACCTGTTCTCTGTCTTCCTTTCTTTTGCGATTTGACCGTAGTTTAGAACCTGTAAAGCCAGCCCAGCTTTTAGTTCTGCCTTAGCGGTGAACACCGCATTAAAGGTCAGGTATTCTTGGGTTTCAGGGAGCGCGATGTCGGAGAAACTACACAGGCAAGGTCACTGCTTAGTACTAATCATGTGCAGGTGAAAGAGAAAATTATGGCTGGTAATGACTCAAAAAGTCGGTGCATATTATATGAAAACACATAAGGAGGCCACTTTCATGCCTGCTGGTTGTCAATTTCACCTTTAAAACATCGAAAATGATACCGAAAACATTAATCCATGTGCTGCAAGACGGCTGCACGACCACGTTGCAACCTTTATTGCAAATATTTGAAAACGGGCAGCTGGCAAAAAAAAAACTGTTCAGTAAATGAATGTAGTCAGAGAAATTTTTTAATACACTAGGATATCATTTAAATATAGAAGTAATATAGATTGCCTGCATCCGGAAGCGAAACTGGGTCATCGCGGTGGATATAAATGAACACATGGGGGCTCTAAATGAAAGAGCCACTGACCAACTAGCTAAGAAGCAAGACCGAGTAAATGCTTCATTACCAAATGCAGGGCATTTGCATTTAGACTGATTCTTCGGGGCCGTTCGGTTCTAAAAACAAATTTTATTTCATGAGACCATTTCCCCAAATGCATCCGCTGCCCAACGTTGAAGTCCGTCGATACAGGGTCGCGTGTTGATCTAAACCAAACTTTAATATGAAAGCCATAACTTTGCGTTTCCGGTAAACATTGCGCGAGATCCAAGGGAAAAGAAAATCCCGATAAGGCATTCCCTGAGGTAGACTGGATAATGTAAGGGTTTCGACATCGAGGAGGATGAATTCGTGGTGACACTTGGTCTTGCTGACTTAGTGCTCGACGTGGCGGCAAATCCTTTTGATGCGACGGTTAAGGATGGCTGCGGCTCACCGCGGGAAGAATGGGAGAGCTGCATCTTCTTCACCTTCACGCACGGCTGCCCATGTGTCAGGAGATTCGACTCCATTCAACGAGGACTCTCCTCCACGTAGACACGTGGCATTTTCCTTTTACTTTCGTCTCCCTGCAAGCCCGTGCAGTAGTTTCCACGGAGGACACCGTCTCCCGCATAGCTTCTATACCTCAAGCTTGTTATTTCTTGTTTCGTGATTTGGTAGGGCTGATGCTGTCATGGTGATCTTTTATAATGGATGGTTCAAATGAATATATCTTCCTTTTTTTAAGGTCCATTTTACGTGTAATCGCGTCGCGACCCCAGCTACAAAGTTATTGCTGTTACTTTTTTGTCGAATAATTTCCTCCTTTCGCTCATTCTTTCCTAGCACATGTTCAGTATGGAACCCCCTTCCCGCCTCTATCTCTTGCATTCAAGACACAACTTTAAATGTAGCTGTTACTGCCTATAACTTAAGTTTTGCGTGTTATAGAATTTAACAGTTACTTGTCGTTGTGTGACTCTTTTTTTTTTTTTACGTATATGAACCTGTCCCCTCTGTAACGCCAAGTTGAATCTTGAGGGTTCAACAGGACTGAAATAAATAAATAAATAAATAAATAAAATTTTTATATAACTGAAAAAAAAATACGGATCATCACTATGTTCTTCGCTTTCTGTCTGGTGCAGAGACTCAGTAACAGAGAGTTTAGCGGAAAATTTTCATACTAAAAGAAATACTTCTTGGAAGCACGGTTCATACAACTTGGCACGTATTCTTAGATTCTGGACATTGTTCATCTATTTCTTCAGAAGATTTCCATTGCTTTTCTTACCGTTTAATACAATTTTTTTCCCTAAAACATTCCAAATCATGACCCTTCACCCGCAATTAGTATGTGCCGTCAGTGAGCTAAAACGAAACAAAAACAAAATTAGGCTAGAAGAAAAGGTTTGGCCCTTTACTTCAGGCGTTATAATTTTTATGTGGTTTCTGTATTTGCACTTGTAAGTTTTACACCATTTTATTTTATTTTTTGTCTCTTGCCGGCATAAAGCACTTTCGGCACCGAGGGACACATCCCACAAGGTACTTTTTTTTTCTGTGCCCGTCTTTCCGACAGCAAAGGCTCTTTTTTCCCATCATTCGATGTATATGAATAAGGCGATGTGTTATCGATATCTTGATCCGTGCCTCAAGTGCTTCTGGTGCTTGAGACCTAGATAAAGATAATCGAAAACGAGGCTTTCACTTTTTTTCTTTCAAGCTATCTCGAGACAAAAAAACAAAGGTTACCACGAATGAAGAATGGACAGGCGCAGACAACTGCGCAAATTTCTACCAGTTCCTCTACTTGAAGAACTCTCTCAAGATGATCTCGGTAAATTCCCTTCTCCATCTGTTCTTTCTATGAACTCAACTGAAACTGTTAACAAAGCTTGAACTGGCTTCTTTTTCACTTAGCTTTGCTGGGCTTTTGTTCTCCGCTAGCCTGGTTTCAACTTGATATTTCTCACAGAATTTCTGGTGATTCTACTGGCCGTCAGAATATTGGGTTCTCCGAAATCTCAAGTAACTGTTACAGATGCGCTTTCGGACGGTACACATTCAACTTCTAATAAGCGGTCGCACCTTTAGAATATATTTTCGACAATTGTGCCAGACAGTTTGTCTAAGTCAATTTTCTCTTGACTATTTGGGAATGATAAAGGCGTCTGTTGCACTCTCGTGGCGTATTTACTTCCAGAACTTCAGGTATTTCGGTGCATAAAAACTTAAATGCAAGCACTGAAAACGTTTCCGCTGTGTCTTTCGTACCTTCCATCTACGCGGTGGCCTCCTTTGTAAAGTTCACTAGTGGGTACTTGGTTTGGTGATCTAACCAGATCGTCTAACACGCGTTACTTGCAGGCGCTACTTTGTCGTGTCGTCGTCTGAAGGAGTTTCGCTTCCATTGAAAATGAGAAGCTGTATTGCGAGCCGAAATTTTCTTGGAAAAGAAATTGATGCCAACAGTACCAGGACAACGCTTTCTTTTTCCCAAACAGCTTAAGTGCTCTTCCATTCTTCGCTACGGAAAAGCAAGAAATCCCTCGCTTGCCATCTGGTATCTTCTGTGCTGTCTTCTTTATGCCGTCTGCCACACAAGCGATTCAATCAATATCTGCTGGAGGAATTACGTCTCGCAGAATTCCTGTCGAATCCGCCGATTTCGGCCAAGCAGTCTAGACTGGTCCGCGGGGCCATCTAGGATTGAGATCAGCTCTCGATCTGACATTGGAACAGACTTACTTCAAAAAAGAGCAGATATATTTGGTGCGGGGGCGCTCCACATGGGCCGCTGTAATTCAGCATATATAGGTCCGCTGACTCGTTCGCGTTGTTGTCACTGAGCCCAGTTCACAATGGGGCAGAGTTATGGGCATAGTTAGTATAAGGCGATTTGGTTTAAGGTAATTATGACGAGAGTGCAATCAGGACGGTGATACGGAGAAAAGGAACACCACAGGGCAAGTGGCGAACTAACAACTGACAGTTTATTGCTATCCGCAAGGAATCAGTAAAAAAAAATTCGTCTGCATGCACACCTTAATACTACAAGCATAGGCCAAATCTTTGGCGATTTCTAGATCTAACGACCATGGCGTGGAGCTTCGGGATAACCTGGCAAATTTCTTTCATTTTAGTGCTTTCGCTTTGTCTTTTCCAACAAACCTCACGTTTTGCATATAGATTTCAGAAAAAACAGGCAACAAATAACACCTGCCGATACCAACGCGGCCTAATCGAAAAAAAAAACTCAAACGAAATGAAGGAGTAAATATTTAGATGCCTCACGCAAACGAGTCCCGAATTATTATACAAGTGTCCAGAATTACCCATTGATGAAGCTTCAACACTTTGTTTGTAATACAAAAAATAGAACAATAGTCGGTAACGTATAACTATTTTCTTCTACATACGTCCCTTCACAACCATGCTCATGTTCACTTCAAAATTTATACTCAAGAAAAGGTAATTTGTGCTTTATTTTTAGTAACCTTTAAAACAAACGTACAGATGTATCTGAGATGTATATCATTTGATCGATAAAGGCATAGTCTCACTGCCTAAATCTGATATGACTCCAAGGATTAAACAAATCAATTATTAATTCTGCTGCTTCTTTTCCTTCCCCTACTGTAGTAAGCGGCGTACACAATGGCGCGCACCCAATAGGCGATCGTAATGGCAACACAAGAAATTAATAACTAATGGTGCGGAAGATCAAACCAAGAAAGTCATAAATCGTTATCGTACCGACGTCGAATGCGCACACTATCAACACTTCCAAAAACTTCGAAAGCTCATCCTCAAAATGTAATTATCTGCTTTAGAGATGCGCTACATACATGTTTATATAAACGAGAAGAAAGACAGTTAACCGAGCGTCCCGATTTTCATGATCATACCACATCGGCCACCAAGGTTTGTGAGCAGTGGCGCTGACTAACACTCCCAAGATTAGTTCTAGTAGTAAAACATAAATACGCAAGACAGTGGATAGGAAAATGGCGCGGCGGTAGCTCAGTTGGTAAGAGCATCGCACGCGCAATGCGAAGACGTGGGAACGCTCCCCATATGCGCCACGTTGTTTTGCATCCAATTTCATTTCCATTTATTTATCGTTTCTGTAATTGAATATGCAAGTACAAGTAATTTCCTCTAAGTTTTCCTTGGTGTCATTGTTTAGGTGAATATATATATATATGTTCTATTCAGTACCTTCGTGCATTCGTTTTATCAGGTAACAATTTTGCGATTTGAATAAATTTCGAGGATACAACTGCGAGCGAACACGATGTTGCAGGCTAATTGTGACACAAATATTCATCCCCTCCCCCTCCCCTATGTCCGCAGCCTTATAATTATTGAGCAAAAATTACTGACGTAATACTGGCATGACGGTTTGGTAGCTAACACACATGAGATAAACATATTGCAGTGTGCCCTTCATTTAGTCTATCACACTTCATTTGTCCGAGCTCTATAGCACTTTACCTTGGCCGTGCGCTCGGAAACCAATCAGTCGATGCGTCAACTAAAAGTATATGCAGGTGCAGAGGGGCGTCTTCATTTTGTCAAAGTTAAGCGCAGGCGATAAATTATGCCACTTCTTCTGCCTGCTTTCACTCTACAAATGAAGTATGTTTGTCATTGCTATAATAATATGGCTCCGCAAATTAAATATCGGATCTAGTCCGTTTTGCCTGGTTACTCTCTGCATTCTGTCAGAAGTGTTGCCGGAGGGCACATTACGTTATTCGAGGGATATAAGGACGCAAAAGACACGCAAATCACAAAAAATGAGGTTAGAATAATTAGACGGTGGCTAAACAAAAAAGTTAACTACACGCGTCGGTGTTCACTCTTTCCTATAAAACTATATTCCCATTTCTCTTCAAGCGTATAGGCGTGTCGCGCAGCCCTTACGGTCCCATCTTCGACAATATCACCCAGATTACTATCCTAATTTAGGAAGTGGTAGTAACGATTGCCCTAGATGTAGAAAAATGCGATGCGACTGTAATCTGAAATTAACTCTTCTGAAGACTGCATTGTTCTTAACGATGCATTTTGACACTTTCTCTCATGGCGTGGCATGTGTAAGTCAGTATTAGCATCCGCAAAACTGTCTTTATGTCATTTACTAAGTATTTAACTGATTCTGCTTTGTCATACTCTTTTATTTCGTGCTTTTTTTCGTACGTTTATTACTTTCTTGTAGTCCTACTTCATAATTTGTCTTGAATCAAGCATTTCGAAGTATAACTGCGCACACAGGGTGTCCTTGGTAGCTGCTCCAAATTTTAAAGAATTGCTTCTGGTAGAAAGCACAATTTTAGTCCTTGGTCTAAATTAATGAATGAGGCTACTATTACGTCTACAAAAAATCGGAAGGTCTACTTGAATAATTTCCATAATTACACATATTAACGTTTAAATAATTACTTTGCAGCACATCTTTCAGTCTACGAATCGCAGCGAGTGAGTATTCAAGGCATATGGATTTAGATCATATTCTAAGGAATACGCCAGTTTCGAGATTTTAAGGTTCAAAGTGACCGAAAAAATGGTTTGGCGTTCCAATTTCTTTTGTGCTTTAATGCGTAAAACAGACTTTTCATAAAAAAAATTTAGTGGAACGGCACTGAATTTTTAGCGCGAGTTCCACGGGCATAGCTCGACACCGGTGACATCTTCAGAATTCGGTCTAAGTCAATATGCGTTGCATATTCACTAGCTACAATTTGTAGACTCGAATATGTGCCATAATATGAATAAATTAAGAAATAATTCCCGCAAATATACTAATTAGTCAATTCAATATTTTGATGTTTCATTGAAGTAATGGCCGCATCATCTAGTAATTTAGATCAAGGGTTAGGATTCTGCTATCTGCCACAGGAAATGTATAAAAATGTGGTGCAGCTAAAAAAATCACGCCTTTTGCTTGCACTTAGAAGTATTAAGGAATAAATGGATAAAAAGCTTAACTACCTCCAACGCACTCTTCTTGGGGCTCCTCAAGGAACTAAGCTGGTAATACAAAAAACTCTAATCGCCTAATTGTTTAATAGACATCCATAGTCCGCAAGCCTTTTTAAAATATGATCATAACAAGATTGAGTCGATACAAAAGAAAGTGGTACTCTTTATCTGCAGTGGATTTATTAGGGGCATTTCAACTTCATGTAACCTCTCTACTCTGAACCTAACCCATTTATGAATCCGTTGCCACGTCGAGAGGTCGACTCATATGACTGCAAGAAATGGGAAAGAGAGAGATGTAAGGAAAGGAAGTGAAGTTGTCCAGACGCACGTTCGGTTTGCACAAAGAATTGCACCACGCAAAAGAATGGGGGCAACCGTGAGAGCCTACTTGCAACTGTTTTGGGACAGAAGTATGTGGAAATACATCATCATCGTCAACATCGTCGTCATCATCATCATCTTGATCATCATCACGATCATCAACATCATGTTTTTATGTCCACGGCAGGACGAAGGCCTCTCCATGTGATCTGCGAAGTGTCTTGCGCTAGCTGATTCCAATTTGCACCTGCAAATTTCCTAATTTCATCCCCCACCTAGTAGAAATATATATCGTTCTTTTTTACGCTTTCTCTCAGCTGCCACTCCTCAAACTGGGGCTCACCTTTTTCTTCGCTTTTCGAGACACTGGATCACATTTTCTTTCAAGCCTTACGACAGACTGCAGCGAGTGAAATGCCTTTGCAAGAATGTTCTCTTCGATAAATTTTTTAGAAGGTCTCGTTAATGACGCAGATATATAGAGAATTTAATGTTTAGTTTCGCCATTTCCTTTCATTGTTTCCTCTCCGATGGGACGGCGTCGACGGCGGTTCTCTGCCCCTGTTGCTGCTTTCTTTCTTTTCATTGTTTCAGCAGTGCATATACGTTAACCGTCGACGGTTGATACTTGACAAAGGTGCCAGAGAGCGGAAAGTGTACAGCAGTGAGACGACGGGCCGGATACGTTAACCATCGCTACTTTCCCGTTCATTGTAAAGTCGAAGGCGGACTGCGTGTGCGCGCAAGCGTTCATTCGGGAATAACTCGTGGCTCCATGGATATAGCAAGCAATTTTTTTAAACCTTCTTGTTCTGTCAGAAGTCGTGCGGTCTGTGACATCAGGGACGGCGGCAAAATGAAGAGGGCCTTGGAAACAGCACGAGCCAGTGAGCAATATTTTACGCGGTATTGTGAGCTCCCTGCTCCGTAGAGCGGAATTTTAGGTGGGCCGCATGTTCACTGAAGCATCGTCTTATGGTCTTGAGTGCCTTTTTACACTATTCTAAAGATGTTGTAGCGGCCCTTTGATGTTGTCACGATCGTAAAAACAAAGAAGCGCTATTGCAAACCTCCGTGAGTTCCTTGTTTCGCAATGATCTCGTTCAGCAACTCTGCATCATGTTCGAGTATATAGTGTTCAACATCTGGATTCGTGCTAATTAATTCTAACTTGTTTTAGCCCTTTCAGTCCACGTACTTACACTGACCTGGGCGTATACAGACTGTACTGAATTTCTTCCAGTCCGCGATGTGTACAAGAATAAACTCATGTTTGCTGCAGAGAGGGAGAAAGCTATGAAAAGTAATGGGCTTCCTATGGTTCAGCTAAGGTCATAGAAACCAAAGGGCAAATAAGTCAAGGGGAATTTTTTTCCTTTTAATAAAAGGTTGTAAATCATAAGCGATAATGTCTAAATTTGGCAGAATTATATTATTTCCAACAAAGAGAAAGTGAAGTGAAAGAGAAACTACAACTTGACATTGGAGCAGAATAGTCAATCGACAACCGCTGTGGTTAGTCAACTACGGTTTACGGCGGTACCTATAGACATTTTCATCGGGGGAAGGGGAAAACACGTGCCTTTCCTCCTCTCTTCCTTGTGCGAGCCGGCATGGCGCTGATTGAACGGGTTCCCATCGCGTGCAGCAGTATAACTTGAAGATCCTTCTTTCGCTGTCCGTGCAATTTACGCGATGTAAGTTCCTACGAGGTCTTCGAAGAACCACTGTGTAGCCACCTGGTGCAGGGTTAACAACAATATGCGGATATTTCTCTTGGTTGCGTAAGTATGCGGCGCGCATCGTTAGCAGCGGTGTGTGCATGTGCCGTAAACTATTTTGACTGTGTCGGTTTCTACTCAACGACGAGCAGCTGCCTGCGTATTGCCAGCGTGAATCGGAAAACATTCTCACCATCCGAACGCTTACCGCAAGAGCTCAAGCCTAAGAGAGCTCGTATACAACCAAACTAATGCAACCACGAAACGTCTAAGCCCTAATCGTTATAAAATGTTTGTGCCATCCACCTGCATCGTTATCACGCGTTTCAAGTCTGGTAGGCCCTAAATCCTTATGACATGTCTACATTAAATTTCTGTATGACGCCGTTGGCTTTACTCAAGATGGCGATCACTGCGGTTGGTAAACCAGCATAATACATGTAAGTTTTGCGCGTCGGCATTGGCTTTTCGTCCTTTAAAGTAGTAATATTCAAAGGGGATCACATAAAAAGAACCTGACGGCTATTTGTAAGGACGCAAGCTCCGTAAAACGGGTGAGTGTGTCGTAGCGGACGGGATGAACGAGGCAGACCGAAAAAAAGAAAGAAAACATCGATTTTCATTCTCTGCTTCCGGGACATAAAGGGAAGATCACTGGCTAACGTCATAATGAGGCATCACATGGTCATTCCGCAAGCTTGTACCGTGCGCTGTATAGAATAAACAGATTTATAACACCGTGCATATCTCTGCGTCGGACACTCGTGCAGTGCGCAGCCGGTCGCTCGACCACTAAACAACTGGGATTCACACTGTACGGTATGATGTTATTACCGATCAAACTACTTTAGTAGTGGACGGGAACGTCATCCAACAAACTATGCGGTTGCGCATTATATCTAGAGATAAGAGTTTGAACGCTTGTCAAAGTAAACAGCGCAACTTCTTCCGCAGCAGAACAGTGCTCACTCTGTTAAGATCGTCATATGTTTCGTAAGTACTCATTGGTGCTAAACAACAGCTTAGAATTGCAGCAAGAATGCCGCAGTAAGGCAGTTTCGAGAAACAAATTTTCAGAAATCACAACGGATCTCCGGGGCTGATTGCAGGCTCATACTCGCGCGCACACATCTGACTGGGTGCTCCATCCGCCTCAACGTCAGCAGGTACTCCGGCTATGCTGGCTTATATAACTTTAGTGCGTATCACAGAACCGCTTCCCATCTAGAAGACGCTACGTCATACTAAACAGATCATGCGGGCACAGAAAAAACTCACAGAAACAACCTCCGAGCCTATAATACGTGGCATTAAACACGAGGCGCTCGCCCAAGCCAGCATGCAAACTGCCCGGATGGCGGCTATGCTTGCGCAATATGGCGGCGACTATGAAAGGAAGGTCTATACGTCCACTTTCTTAAATAATTTAGGTACATACATGCATAAGCTGCACTAGGAGTTTCAGCGAGCGCCGCTAGTGGCCATGTGTCCTGGCTTTGGCATCACTGCCTGCTCACTTCATCTGTCACTCTCCTTTCGTGTGCTCCAACTGTGTTTATTCTTGGAGCCGCCTTCAATCCGAAACGGCCGGCTACGCATAAATTAGCTCAGATTGATGTTATTCGTCCTGTTTCTCGTTTTCTTTTTGTACCTTATTTCGTTGCTTCTTCTAATGGTTTAATTAAAGTTCTTTGTCTGTCTGTCTGTCTGTCTGTCTGTCTGTCTGTCTGTCTGTCTGTCTGTCTGTCTGTCTGTCTGTCTGTCTGTCTGTCTGTCTGTCTGTCTGTCTGTCTGTCTGTCTGTCTGTCTGTCTGTCTGTCTGTCTGTCTGTCTTAATGGTTTGGATACCTTTGTGTGATTCTTCCACCGCCGCCTCTTTGCTGAAAGTATTTTCCCAGCCTCGTAACATAAATAAACAACCGAAGTATACCAGCTTCAGATTTTCCTGCTTATATAAAATATTTGTGTCACTGCGGCAATGGGATTGCATGCTACGTGTAACCAACACCGGGCATTGCAGCGGAAGCTGCTTATTGCGTCAGCCAACCAGAAAATATAGGCACAAGAAGGGTTTTTTCGTTCTATGTCTCTGATCGTCCTTCACGTGATGCTGGCTCAATATAAGCGTCGTGGAGGGATTAGTCGCACACAATGGGTGAGCCGTCATCTTCCCTCCTCTGGAACACACAGCCGGATCTTGTTTGTCTGACACAAGCCCTAGTCTTCATTATGTATTTGGCTAAATAATGTATAGGGGCTGTCGCTACTGTCGGAAAGAGACGCAAGGATGCAGGGAGGCGAGGGTGATGCGAGCTTCAGGCAAGAAAAGAAGGCTACCTAGAAGAAAAAAGTAATTTGTAGGGTTTACGCTTCAAAACTGCACTTGATCACGATGGTCTTTATTGACATCCTCTTTGAAACGAGGCCGGAACACCTAGCCATTTAGCCTGCTTGATTGATTCAAGTTTTGCTACATCTATCGCCGTCTAGCCTTCTACCTATCTGATCTCGATATTTAGTTGCTATTTAAAACATTTATCAGTACACTGTACCATTACCTGCACTTGCAATGACTCCGATTCTATCAATCTCTTCCATACTTTTCTTTCGTCAATACTCTAACCGCCTCATAATCATGTCGACTGCTCTCCAGTTGATCCTTCCATCTTTGAATCACAACGCTTCTAGAAGGTGGACACTTCTTACGGGTCTCGCTGAGTCACTATTTTGACATTTCATTACGATGTGCCGAGTCATTTCCGGGCTTTTCTTTTTTTCTTCAGTTTCTTTTTTGTTTCTTTCAGCGCACACATATCTAACCTTTTGGTGCATAAGTGCTCCGTTTTTTTTTGTGTCTTTGGGAATCCAGCTCGGGCCTCAGTTGGCAAGCCGAACCCCTTCACGGTATCATACCCATTTCGCCTCCTGATTTCTTTGTTGCCGTTTTTGTATATCTACATGGCCTGTAATGTTTTCATCCTTTGCATCCAATTTGCATCCGTTTCCGCTATACAACTGCAGAAAAGGGTCGTCCGAGTTTGCTGAA
The DNA here is from genome assembly GCF_050947875.1 of Dermacentor variabilis. NCBI lineage: Eukaryota > Metazoa > Arthropoda > Arachnida > Ixodida > Ixodidae > Dermacentor > Dermacentor variabilis. The sequence goes on along the minus strand of NC_134573.1, from coordinate 123,368,907 downwards.
AGTGCAGCCATCAAATTAGGCAGGTCTTGCTATTTTATCCCATCATTCTTGAATGGCACCTGTAAACAAAGGCCTTAGCGACTGTTTCTGCTAGAAAGTGCAGATGCGTTTTACGTTCAGAGGCTCAAATTTATGCGCGCACACGCATAAGTTTGAATCTGTTCGACGGCCTGTCGTCAAAGTCGTTTTCTTATTCCTAAAGCCACTCGAATTGCCGTACGCTCGTGCCACTGAAATCCAATTCATTGTTTCATACAGAGTGGAAGTAAGCCTGCTAGGAAACGCCAATCTTGTTTAGCTAGCGTTCCGTAGGTTCTAATCGAAGTTTTCTTCTGACCCAGCTTCGAAAGGCTTGGTCAACGAAATTGGCGCTACTTGTATAATACAGTTGTTTTGCAGTTAACTCGCCGCACTTGGGCTTTGACATCTTTTTTTTTTTTTTCTAAATGGCAGTGCTGCAAAGTTGAACCAAACAGTCGAGAACCGCAAATACAAAGCGCCTCGTATGCGCTCTTCTCGTCTGTGTGGTTAGAATTTGCAGCGCTGCTTTTTAAACACAAGTGCGGCATTCCAACTAGCCCCAACGCAAGCCTTAATGTGTTTGGCGCCTCCCGCATTACAGGAAGCGAAGGAAACAATGCATGGATTTGACATGTGGAGGCAATATCATCGGAGCCGCTGGGTAAAAAAATATAACACGTGCGGAACAAGGCCAACTACTATAAGATTCAGTTGCTAGCGTACAACGCTACTTATAGTTGCACTATTAAGCTCCTTATTTCTTGGATTTCTCAGGATGTCCGTGAACTTATGTAATTTTTTTTTCCGTCGTGTAAAGCGGATAGTCACGCACAAACTGTTTCGCGAATTCAGTTTCTACTTATCGCGTGTGTTATAAGGCTTGTTCTTGGTTCAACATTGCACTCGATACCTTTTCTGATCTTTGTCTTCACCCAGGCATTCACATATCTCGAACACATACGGCTTAGAAGGTTTCGAACGGCCATTACGAGTACTTAGGCTTTCCGTAGACGAATGGCCAGCAGTGCGACGTTCAAAACTTGTTGATCTGGCCTAACGATCGAGCAGTACGACGATCAGTGTCTCCCTCTCCAAACGTCTTTAAACTGGCGCTACTGCGGAACATTTTATGAGTGTAAAGTACTTAGAAAGTGGCAACATCCATCGCTGTCGAAAGAAGCTATTCACTCAGTAGTGCCTATTTAAAAGTGCACCAGGCTGCGTGACGGTGTGTAGTTTTATGCACCGTCATGCGTGCCCGCTGTGTTCATTTTCTTCATATTTTTCTCTTTCTATTCGCATTTCTATTGTCTGCAGTGTTAGGTAGCGCAAACAGGAAGCTCGTCGGCTTGACGTACCCCGCTTTCCTGTTTGTTTATTTATTTCTCTGGAACATATTCAAATAGGAAAAGAGCTTTCACGTCTGAAAAGCGTGTGAAGTACGACCGCATACTTCTCTGTGCGATATATGAAAACGAATTGCATGTTTAGAGGAAGCTTTAGCTCGGGCTCAACTCTGCCGCGGCTTATTCAAATCGATGTAAAACGCAAAAACGTCTTCCTGAGATAACCCCAGGAGCGATTTTAATCAATTTCGTTGCATTTGAGAGAAAAAGTTATATTTTAGTGACTGATGGAAGCGCAATTTTGATTTAGGGACTGAACTTTGCTAAAAAAAATCCGAAAATACGATAGTTCGAAAAAATAGACGCAAGAAGTTTATAAATTACTAGCTCTGCATCAAGAGCAGCTATCGCCGTCCTGTAAACGACATCCATTAAATCATTCAAAGCGGAAAAATTCAATATGTCAATTTATATCTTACGTGAATTACTTAAGTTGTGCACAAGGGTTCTGCAAAAGCTGTATTTCCATATTGCTAAGTTTTTCAGTATTTATTTGTAACATATGAATTTTGTCCGCTTTGTATGTACTATTAGATGCAGTTTGCTGAATTGTGATATCGTTTTTCGTTCTTGAGTTACCGAGTTGCAAACGGAATAGTTTCTGACAATGTTTGATTTTTGCCAATTTTTTACAAAAAATTGGCGATCTAAACCAAAAATTCGAAACCAACAGCCACTAGATTTAAGGTTATTCTTTTAAATGCAACAGACCTAGTGAAATTTAATGCAGTGGTTGCCGAAAAAAACGAAGTCTCCTTTCACATGTATTTAGACAGGAGCACCCGAGCTAAAGCTTCCTCTTAAGAAGGCCTAGCCACAACATAGCCAGAAGCAATGCAGGACGTATATACAAGTACGTAGAGATTTGTTTACAAATTTTCTGCATAATAACTTGTAAGACTTGGTAGTCACATATTTAGCGTCTTCATTTTATGCGGTGTAGTGTTGGCAGAACCAAACCGTAAACGTTTGTTCTACACATCGGAGGCAAGAAATGTTCCAAAAATGCCGCGCTTCGGTGACCCCTTAACATATGAACTCAATTAAGTTGAACTACAGTTATCAAGCTCCTTACAACACATTAGGAAGAATAATATGTGCACCATGGTGGACTCGTCGGAACCCTCAGAAGCGTGAAGCATGGATGAAAAAAAAAAAACAAGATGAATTGAACGGGAGCGTCACGTTTCAGTCTTGAAGCGTAGTCGTAAAAAAAAAAAGAAAAAAAGGAGGAGGAATTCCGGGAAGAAGCACCCGCTCGTGATGACTAGTTGTCGTGTCCAGTCAGCTCGCGCGTTTACGCAGTGCTAATGGTGCGCATGTCAGCTGCGCCCTTCAGAAGTAAAACATGTGGCCGATCGTACGGATGCTTCGCAGCTAGGGTTGCCATTGGAACGGAAACTGTTTTCCAAGGCAGCGAGGTGCTGAACTATAGGCATCAAATGCGCCGAGCAGAAAGTCAGCTGCAAGGTCTGCAGAAAGCGGCGGCAGCTCTGATGTCGAGCGGTCTACTCAAACCTACCGCTCACCATACCATGTATCGCGTGTGCTGTTCGCAAGAGTCAACGCGGTGAGCGGGATGTGCGCATTGCCCGTGATTTCACAGGAGAAAGCAGGGAGAGAACGGCCTCAGTGGAGGTTGCCTTGCGAAGGTTGACTGCCTGGCGTCGTTCTCTCTCCCAATGCTTTTCTTTCCGGGATGCCTAAACAGTTGCTCACATTTTCGGTATTGTAGGAAGCACTAGCTTTGGAAGTTCCTGTACTCTGGTGCGTAGGTTGCGCTACCTCAAGTCGACAGGTATTCGCGAGCGTGGGCAGACTCGGTACGAACCTTTAAAAGTTCTCGAAACTGTGATTTCTCTATATCCTCTCTCTCTCTTTTCATCCTCCCTATACCTATTCCCTTAAAGCAGCGTAGCATACGGGACGCGCGCCTGGTTAACCTGTCTGACTTTCCTCTCTTCTATTTCTCTTTTTCTCTCTCTCTCTCTGTTTCTTATCTTATCTTGTTTCTTATGGTCTCCTTATCGTATGCGTGGCATATGAGCATGTGCAATGGCTTCAAAAAGATATACTATTTCTTGTACATATCACTAGCTTATAGCATGACAGACGGCTCAATTATTCAAAAAATATATACTGTTGCTCAGATTGGCATAATTGCGCCCGATGCATCAACATTGTTTACGACGTGCCTTTCTCAGCTAAACTCGTTATCAATAAAGTCAGCAAATCTTATCAATAACTATTTTTCCGCCTATTTCTTTAACGAACTGCCGGTTTATGCAAAAAGTAGCTGCATTTAGCTACTTATGTAGCTACATCCATGCAGTTCGCCGCACTACTTGGGAACGAATATCTGGAAAAACTGGAGTAATCTTCGGAACTCTCCTCAAGTAGATACGTCTTGCGAACTCAGCTGCTACAATTGGTAAATTGCAATACATACCGTGAAGCCATTTAAATGGTGAGTTAGTGAATTTTGTTTGTTAGCTGACGATGTATTCGGTTTGTCCTGACATAATCTGTCTGTCTGGGTAATCACGCACAATGACTAGAATTGCGCTATCACAGCAGAAATTTAAAAATTCTGTGTGCATTCAAAAATTACGCATATCCAACGCATGTTTTGGAATCTAAGAGAAGCGGAGCTTTCTCAGATGATCTCAGGAAGTCACTGTAAGGTGGTCGTTTCATTTGACATAATTCATCGTGCGAATTTCGACGTGAGAACGGGTATCCGGCACCAATACAGCTATCAACAATTCCTGAGCATCGCATATTGTAAAAGAAGTCTGATAAGTGCAATATATAATGCGCAAGAGGGGGAAACTTTGTGCCAGTTGGTCCGACATGTTTAAAGAGGAAAAGAACCGCGACATCAGACGGGACGTGACGAAGGAGTGGACAGGACGAGCATACCACTCATCCTGTCCACTCCTTCGCCACGTCACGTCTGATGTCGCGGTTCTTTTCCTCTTTAACCATGCAATATAGCGCTATATGGGGCTCAAAATATGCGCTGTGGTAACTATTGCATTGCTGGAACTCATGCAAAACGTAACATCGTTCCTTTCATCAAAGCACTCGCACGGCCGTTGGATAAAAAAAAGAAAGAAAGATGCGGGCTGCCACGTGCATCGAAAACACTGTCACCCGCCACGGCACCACTAGTCAGGGACTGTTGTCTGGGATCGACGTAGAAAATGCGTGAGTAAGGTGCCTCGAACGCCATCGTCCGTGATAACCAACGCGCCCCGTCCCCCACCGCCAGCGCCGTTGGGCCCAGCCAAGCGTCCGAGAATGCAACTACGGCTGAGACATTCGCTCCCATTGCAGGCCGCCTGAGGTGGCAGGCCGGGATTTTTTTTTTTTTTGCCCAGTGGCCTTCGCCCTACCAAGGGCAGCACGTCTTTTAGTACTTGAGCAGGACATGTGTAGCTTCCTCAGGGACCAGAACAAGACAATAACGCTACAACATTTTTTAGGTCTTATAGGTATATGCCCCATTCCTTCAATTTTTTTATGTGTGATCTCGGTGCCACATTGCGCGCAGCATATTTTTGTATTTTTACCTGTTTACATTTGCCTGCTAGTTAGAATGGCTAATTATAGGCTGTTGCAATTAGAAAGTTTCTTGAGCATTTTGACTATTTCTATACCGTTCTGTTGCATTCTGGTCACCGTTTCTGTAACCTTTCTTCATAGATTGAATAAATTAGTTTGTGATCGGCTGAAAAGTCATATATTCTTGTTCAGATTAAATATAGATGCTGGAAAGCATTATTCAAAAAGTCGTTATTATGTAGCATTATTCAAGGAACACTATTGGGTGCATAATACGGATGGTTGGAGCCCAGTTTGTGATAGATTCTTGGGACACACATAGTGCTGTAAGTCAGAAGACAGGAAAACACATGCCCCAAATGCGCAGTGTCATGAGCATAAACGGCCACCTTAACTTGCTCATGCAATTCGTGCTTGGACATGCGACTACCTTCGAAACTTCAATACCATCTCCTATCACCTACATATTGCGAAGCCAGCTGCAAAAGAAGCGCATCACCCTTTAAAAAGCTTGTTGTAGTGACTCAAAGCTTACTCTTCGTACTTGTTTCCTCCCTTTTATGGTTGTTCATACCTGACTTGCACAAGATAGGCGTATCTTTTTAATATTGTGTAATTATCTAGTTCAAAAAGCCATTTCAAGTTTTCTTTGTTTTGCTATGAACAAGTTCCATGAAAGAACTGACACAAGGCATCACAGAGTATGTGATTGTGTTGTAAGCATCAGCAGAACACAAGCTGCATAATTTGGATTTCCGTAAAATTTCGCATAAGCAGTGTGTGTTATGCAATATGTAGAACAAATTATCTGTGGTTTTGAGGGGATCGATACTGATTACACTTAACACCGCACGCTGCTCCTGTATTGCTGAGTGTTCGCTGAACGTTGTGTAATTGAGAAATTGACAATTCAAATGTTATAATAAAGATCTTAATAATAGAGATAATAATGCTGCCAACATGTGTTGTTTTCTATCTTCTCTTTGTTCTGGGTACATTTCCCCTTGGATGTAAGCAAGCGTTTACATTAGACTGTACTACAATTTACATAGGCGTTTCGATGGGGATAATTATGTAATAACAGTAGCAGACGTTATTTCTGCAGCAAGAGCGCCATATTATAGACTGCTTACACTTATTTCACAATCACCACTACATGTAATTTGCGGTGCTATACTGTTCTTGTAAAATTAACAATCAACATTAATTGTGATGTTTAACTACAGGCTTGGAGCAAACTTACGGTAAACGTAACGGTCGCAGATATGAGACGATACAGCTGCGTTCGATACGAATGGAATCAAGATTCTTCCTTTTATTATCGCTTTTTTTTACTGGGCACACCACCTTGCCCACCATCTCCTTGTTTCTCTTCTTTTCTTCTCCCATTATTTCAATAGATTCCGAATGCGAAAAGTTTTCTTCTCATCTGTTGAAGCAAACGTAAGGTGTGTAGATATGTTGTACAAGTCTCCTAACGAGTCTTCCTTTAGTTTTTAAGAGACAGGAGCGTGGCTTCCCGTCAACTTTAGAATAAACTTCTATCGCCTTAGCCAGGTTCCAGAAGGACCTAGGAGTGTGCGCACTGAGCAAAACCATATCTTCTCGGTTCACTGTCGCTTCTTACTTGCTTGCGTTACATTGCTCTTTCAGCCCTTTCAGCTATTCTCTGTTCCATTTTTCCCACCAATCTTTCATAATTCTTTGCTTATTTCTCCACATTTCTTCTTCGTTGACATTTTTTTTGTGTTCGGTGCTGCCTATCAGCCCATGCTTTCAACCTATTATATCAGCCGGTACAATAGGCAGAGGCTCATCCGGTTCGCTGTATGCATTTGTCAATGGTCTGTTATTAAGGACAGCTTCTACTTCAGTTGTGATAGTTTGCATCTCTTCTCTTTATAACAACCTTTTCCCGATAGCTTTCCCCATTGCTGATTTTATACTTCGTACCATCCTTTCAAAAAGCGTCCTCACCAAGGTGCTTGTTCTGCGATGTACTTTCATTTGATTTGATCTGCTTGGCTTGCTCTTCTGGATACTTTTTCCTGTAGTCCTTTAATTACACGATTGATGTCTCTGTTGGCCTTCTTGAGCGTACCTGCGTTGTCACTGTATATGGTACAACGTAGGCGTCGTCTCGCTCAAAATTTTCGGAATGCATGTAAGAAGGCTTCTGTTGTTCTGTTGTCCACAACTTCTTAATGTACAGCTCGTGTAGTAGCACCCACAAATATTGCAGCATACTGTTTTGTAGTAACTTACACTGCATCTCTTATGAGCAGCGGACCCGCGAAATATACACCGATCACCTCAAATGGTTGTCCCTCGTTGCCTCTATCAGCAGGAAGTGGGGCTGTTTCTTGGTGCTGTGCACTGGCGTCAAATGTTTGGCACTTTCGTCACCCATGAATTACCTTCTTCACCAGCTGTCTTTCTTGTATTATCCAGTATTTAGTTCGAAGCTGTGACAATGTGACGCTTGTTCCTCCACGCAGCGTGGTTTGATGAATATCATGTACCAGCGGCTTTGTACCAGTTGTCCCTTTTGGTAGTACAATAGAATCTATTTCGTTGTTTTCTAATCCATATTGCAGTAGGCGACCTTTGTGTCTTAATCAGACCTTGCCCATCTTCAGAGACTTCCGTACCATGAAGAAACATCTTGGTGTCTTCGTAGGAATGCGCTTGCTCTGTACGAGGTCTTCTCGTATGTGTCTTTGTTCTGTGTTTATTATTGTCGTCTCAGCATTCTTCAGCCCGTCAGAACTCAGATCTCTGATGATCGTGTTCCTTTTCCGTATGTTCCAAGTATACCTGAGAACCCGAGCTGTCACTCTATGTACGTGCCATACGTCCACGCCTCAATCACTGCTGCATTTGACGTGCATGTGTTAGTCGCACAACTTTCACCTTTCTCGATGTCTTCTACCGCTTCAGTTCGTTGTACAGTTGTCTTTTTCATAACAAGTCATTTTGGACCATGCCACTATAGTTCTGAATTTATGAAACGCTGTGCGCTCATACTTCTAGTCATCAAATCAGCTGGGTTTTCTTCACTTGCAACGTATTTCCACTCTGACAATTTCGTTTATCTTTTATCTCCTTCACTCTATTTTCGACAAAAATGTCTCGTTTTTACTTTCCGCGTAATCAACGTACAACAATGGTCGACTCTGTCATAGGCCTTGTTTCCTTTCGTTTTCTTACAAATCCACTTCTGACATATTCAGCGAGGCATGCAGATAGCGTAGAAGCCATTAGATCGAGTCTTGGCAAAGACATTTCTTTCATTGGAGCTATTCATCATTTTGCGATGAGTAGCTCATCCTGTTTTTGGTTTTCGTTGGTATCTATCAAGTAGTCTGCTGTTCCTTAACCGTATGGGCTTGCGTTGGAAAATAAATGAAGATCCGTGTGAAGAGGCTGGCTGCCCTAGTTAATATCAAACCATCTAGGTATGTTGAAGTCCTGAATTAATTGTAGCTCTTGAATCCAGTTCGTCCACAGCGGCGTCTCACCTTTTGGTAGTGAGTCGTCCCAAGATGTTTGCTTTGTCCCCATGTTTTGTATTTCTCGCTTAGTTGTCACTGTGAATGGAGGGAAGACGCTAATCGGATCGTGTATTCTTGCTGTTAGCTGTAACATTTGTCACTTCGTAATTGGACTGCTCATAGTTATGTCTTTTATTTCAAAAATGGGAGGTACAGTCTACCTTCCTTGAAATTTCACCTAATGCAAAGTGCCTTTATCTGGGTGTAAGTTTCTATGCCTTTGTCTTTGTCTTTTATGTGTATAGTTCACTGTAATCCAGGCTCATTCGTCTTGAGCTTTCTCCGTGTCGTTGACGCCTCTTGAAAAACGTCTTTTAATTCTCTATAAGCGTTTTTTTTTTTGGCTTTTTCTGGTGATTCGGTTTCAAGTATCACGTCATCGACGTATATGTTGTTTTTCAGCTGCTTAATAGCTTCCGGAAATGAAAAAAAATCTAAGTTTCCAACTTGCTTAAGTGGTTTTGCCCTCTTGCTGCAAGTAAGTAAGTGCTCGGAGCTGTGTCAAACATTACTTTTGACATTCTCCATGTCACAACTTTTGGGTCACTACTATTTGGAATTCTGTCACACCAAAGAATTTGCAATGTATCTCTATCCTCTTCATGCATTGAAATCTATAGAAATGCTTTCTCTAGTTCAGCAGTCTTTGCTATGCGATGGTGCCGGAAGTTCTTCAGCATATGCACCAGATCCCAATTGAGATTTGGTCTTGTTTCGAGGTTATCGTTTAAAGAAAACCCTTTTGCTGACGATGAAAACGCATCAAATACTATTCTTATCTTCGTAGTTTGTCGATCTTCCCCTGTTACCACCTGATTCGGCATGTAGTGTCAGTGTGTCATCGGTCTGCTTCGTTCCTCGGCCACTTCTGGTAATCCACTATTTAAATAATCTCTAATGACACTGTCGTAACGCCGGAATTACTTTCGTCTTTCTGCAGCCCTCTAGGGAGTTTTCGCAACCTGTTAATAGCTGCGTTCTTGCTTTCATCAAGTTCCACGTTATCTTTCCACGGAAGTCTGAATAAATATCCCTTCTCTTCAAATTTTAAGTGCCTCTTGAAGGACGGAATCACTTCCTCTTCTCTCTTGTCTTCTTTTTCAGTACCATTTATGCCTAGTGTTTCAATATGCCAGATATGTCTGAGTTCTGTCTGAAAGTTAGAATTATCCATGTTGACGTGAAGTACCATTATGGTTAATTTTTCCATTATTGTTGCTGATATTTTAGCTTGACATTGTACTGTCCAGACGAATATGGTTTCTGCTGCTGTGAACCTCTATTCTAGTTTTATTAACCCACCTGTCATTATTCCCAATACTGCATGGTCTCATCGAATAAGTATTTCGATTTACACGCAGGCTGTTCTTTTACGTAAACTATCAGCCAAGTTCAATCCGTCGTCTTCATACTTCTTTTGCAGCGAGATAGGCAGGAATGGCACTCTGGCTTTTGAAATTATGTCGACCTTCAGAGCATTCAATAAAGCTTATTTTCTTTCCTTTCTACCGACAATTCCTCTCTGCACTGTGCTTATCTCCTATTTCATCAAGCGCCCAAGAATATCTTCTTGACGTGTAGCCACATTCTGATCTTGTGCTGATTAACTGATCACTTCACTTTGTTTTAACTGGAATGCAATGTATACATCCACTGGCTAAGCTCTTTTGAGGATCGGAAGCAACATTGATGCATTCGACTCGCTCTTCAATCCTAGGGATTCGAGTCCACGTATCTGCACTTGTACCTTTTGTGACAGCTTTTTAAACGGTCATGGTCGTTGCAGCTTCCTAGTATATTTAAGTCAGTTAGTTCCTTCATGTGCATTTCTACCAGCGTGTCATTTTTTCCTTATTGCTTCTTGAGTAGATCAATGGCTTTCCCATAATTGCGGTCGGAAAGTTGTAATCCCTCGACGGCAGCTGCCGCCTTTCCGGTTAATGATGACAGAAGGTACGTAAATTTCAGATTTTCGTTCAAGTCAGTTTTTCAAGTACAGCTGTTTCAAATTGCCGCCAAAATCTCTGCAATTTTCTTTATCACTGTCAAACTTCATTATTTCTAGCTTTGATAGCTTCACTATTGTTGCTTGCTGCGGCTGTCTAGCTTCGACATTAACGTTGGGTTGCTCCCTCGCTGTTTCCCGTACTTCTTGCCGAGTAAGGTATGCGTTGATGCTGTGCAGAGCACTTATTATCTTTAACTCGCATTTAGTGCTTTTCGCAAACTCCGAGTCAGCTGTTTCGGATGCTATGAATTGCTCCATCTGCTCAACCGCTTTCTTTAGCGAGTCTGCAATACCTTTAATCTAGCAGGCTATCAGCGATATCTGGATTCTCTTCCAATTTCTTTTCAGCATGGCTCACTATGTCTCTTATTTGCGTCCTCAGTGACTTTCGCCTCTTCGAAATCAGCTCTCTGTTCATCTTGAATAACTAAGGAAACTGCTGGTCGCTTACAGATTTTAACGGCGAAACGTCATCCGTGTCATAGTCGCTATCTGTGTCCGCACCGCTGTGTCCGAGTCGACCTTCCGCCTCTCCGCCGTCGGTGGGCTTCCGCGCCTCCTCTTCGTACGTCTTTTGTCGCCAGTCCGTAGTCCTTGTATTCCGCAGCCAGTTGGAAGAGGTGCAGCCGCAATGCAGGTCACGGCACCATGTCGCAGAAACGAGAGGAGACAGCTGCGTTCGATGAGAACGATAGGACAGGATAGGATATCCTTCTTCGATGGCACGAACCCACTGCGGGGGGTTGGCCAAGATTTGGACGTTATTAGGAAGATATTCGTATTACAAACTATGGTAAAACTTTCAAGTGGAAACAGATATAGATAATGTATGAAGAACTAAAGAAAAACGTCTGGAAACAACTATGAATTCCTCCACAAAATGAAGATTCTTCCTTTTCTTTACTGCTTTTCTTAATGCGCGCTCATTTGGTGCCTGCCATCTTGTTATTTCTCGTCTTGTCTTCTCCTATGAGTTTCCATAGTAACATTACCAGAGCCTAAATATATACTTCGAGTAAACGGCCTCTCGACTGACGACTATCATCGAGTAAACTAAACAAGTGACAGGAAAGCCTTTCTAGGTGACATGCGTGCGCACGACCTCGGGGGCCTGCATGACAAGTACCGCGCAGCGTCGTGTGGATGCTATTTCAAGTGCTTCTACAAAGAAACGTTCTCATTGCTCTAGCGAGCCTAGATGAGGAATCTCGGCTACTCTCCTTGCATTCTTTTTCAGCTTATTACGCTGCTCTAGCGTCATTGTGAGAAGCCATCTTGCGTTATTTCTGGTGTCAACGTTCGGCCTTGTCTTCCTTTCTAGCCTTATTCCTATATATACGAAGTGCCGCATATAACTAAAACCATAGTCAGTTTAAACTAGAATTTTTGCGAAAAAAAAAACAAATTTTTGTAGTTCCTTTACAAAAGGTGCTTGTTAAAAGCAGGGATTTGGAGTTCCTGATTCAAAATCCTACTGGTAGCTCCATAGGACAGAGTCTGTTAGCACGGCGTTTCCCGGGATCCTCCCGTTTGGAAACGCGCTTCATTTGCAGTCGCCGCTGACGAGACGTTCTTTCCATCGTGGTAACTGCTTGAAGCTTTGCCACATTGGCGCTGTCTCTTCCAGAGCAATACTTCAGTTGCATCTTATCTCTGTTTCGCTTGTTTTGTTTTCCTTCTTTATTTATTTCTCCGTAAATGTCACAGATTCTGCGCAGTGGTTGAAATAGGGGCGCACTTCGCACGAAATATAGTAGTTTAAAAGTTTTGATGAGTGCCTTGCTCGGGCTCGAGAAAAAATTTCGAGACAAATCGCCATCGGAAGATCCGCAGCACAGTATGTTTAGGACATTCCAAGCGTTTTGTTTTTTTATCAAAAGCTGCAGAAAGGAACAAGCGCTGCTACTTCTTTTGTGAGCTCAGGGGGCGGGGGGGGGGGGGGGGGAGGAGCATGCTTATGGGATATTCGACGGCGCTGCGCCGAAGTGGTGACAGCTGCCCCTTTTTCGTCTGCGCTAAACTTTTACACAGTCAAATAAAAATAAACCCTTTTTTTTTCGAACTCGCCGTCGACCTTTATCCGCTAGAGACTTCTGCAGCGGCGTTTGTGTTCTGTACCAACTCTTCATGGCTGTGAGTTGAAGAGCGCATGGTCGTCACCCAAGCGGCAGTGGTGTGTGATAAGAAGAAAAAGAATGTTTTCCGCGTGTTGTAAATGAAGGCTGAGGGTATATTTGGCTTCCACCAAAAATTACGAGAGAACTCTGTGGTATAAAGTTTGTAAATATGAATCAGGTGCCTCAGAAAGGCTGGCCAACGTTTCGATTGGCCAGCCTTTCTGAGGCACCTTATTCCTCCTTACAAACTTTATACCACAGTGTACTATTCCATCTGTCAGCCCCTTTCTTGATTTTCGAGCGATTTCTAGTAACTCCAGGATATACCTCATAACTTTATAAGGTCACCATTTTGGAAAAAAAAATTGCGTTCTATCTGCAAAAACGCGCAGTGATTATGCATGTACGCAGATCCTTATTCTTCTATTGAGCAGGAAAATCTTTATAAGATGATTTCTAAACTTAGTAAAATCTTTATTATTATAATCAAATTTTATTTTCTCTGAAACTTCATTTTTCCCAATGAGTTATGACCCTGTCTTGCGCCAGGTGACCCTACTAATGCCTGTAAATTTCCTGGTTTCATCCCACCCCATAATTATCTGCCGTGCATGACTGCACTTTCCATCCCTTGCCACCCATTCTGTAACTCTAATACACAACCGCGGTTAGCTGCCATAGGCAATGCACTATTTTTTTCCCTCCTAATGTTGACTAGAATATGGGCTACTCCCGTTTTCTCTCTATAGAGAGAAAACGGGGGCACTGCTCTTAGGACTCTGCGCACTCAACACTGTTTTAGAGGGGCATTGCAAAATCATGCCTTTCTAGCGCATTGCATAGGTTTTGTCCTGAACTAATGGCTGCTAGCTTCAATGAACCAACCCTCTAGGTGACTGCTTCTGGATAGCCCCCTCATGAAATAGTCAGTGTCGCCGAAGGCATCCCAAAACGGAAGTCGTCAAAGCTTCCTGATGCCTTGCGGGCTTCTGGTGGAGAGCAGGAGTTTGCGGTAATTCCGTACGTAACCATCTTTTCACATCGACTAAAAAAGATTAGGCAGAAGACGAACATTCAAATTGTTTATTCTGCTGCTGAAAAGCTTCAAAAGAAATGTGCAAGATGACCAATCCTTACTTCTCGCACAAGAATGGGCACTTAAAGAAGTACAAGGACGAGTTCGTCAAATTTGTGGAATCGATCATGCATAGAATACCGAATTCTTGGGGTAAGACTTATGTAGCCAAAAAGGGAGGGTGTGAATGATCGCCTCCGTGAACCCCGCAGAAATGTGAGGGACAACTGCGGAGCTTTCCTTGATCTGCACTGCAGGAAATGTGAATCTAGGGATGATTGCAGTGCTGTTTCCTCTACCGTCCATAGCACACACTCTGCTGTAAAATTGGGCGGCATGCCAATCTAGCAAGACTGCGCGATCGTCACGAGAAGCAGATGCCGACTGACGCGTGAAATTATCGAGGCAGAGATAACTGATAGTTTAGTGGATTACTGTGTGTCCAAGCCGTCGGTTGCTTCAACTTCGGAGGAATTACGATAACTGCGTCGCCACTGATTGTTTTGTTAGCTGCGCTCGCGTGATTTTCGGCCACAATATGCCTTTATATCCCGATCTTCGCAGGTCTCAATAAATGGTTGCAAGTTAGCGCTGGTGCGTCTCAGTCTTCTTTCACCGTCCTCGTCTGGCTGTGCGCTTGATGTTTTTGTCATACTTTACCAATACGCCCAAACATCCACGTTATTGAGCTTTCTATTCTAGTTTGTCAAAAACAAAGTCAAGCCTTTTCACTCAGATGCACTAGAAATAAACACCTTCCTCATACTACTCACAGAGGCACTATTGGCGTGAAAGTATGCATGGTCGAGCGGTTTACCATGAACGCATATGCAGAAAAGGGATGGCTGCATGCGACGAAACTTTTTCTGCACTAACCTATGCTCCCTTTTAGGAAGCACGGTACACGACGGAACCATGCAGGAAATCAGTAGTCATACGCTACAAGCAAGCAGGCTGCACAAGAAACATCAGAGCCATTCTCTTCTAAATTGAAATATTCTTGGAGCAACTTTCTTCGCCTGTTTGCCAACCATTTCTTCAGTATATTATCGACTTATACCATTAACAATTCCTAAAGGCTTGAGGAGCCCCTGCATGTTTTAGGTACTTTTTTACCGTTTATTATTATTTTTGTTTCCAACTTCGTACATTATGTCATATTTCTCAATGTAGAAGACAAGCTGCACGACACTACTGCAGCACTGGCAATTTCACTGCCGCGAGATGTCATTGTTTGTTCTTCCCGCGACGATGGGTATATATGGAGACATTCACTTTTGCACCTGCTTACGCTTTTTTTTATTTTATTTTCAGCGCTTTCATTATACACTGCTTCTTTATATCGAATTCAAGACTAGTCAGTGGAAGATTGTTTCCGCAAATATAGACCTCATTTTCGCTTTAACTTGCGGATTATTTGTATGCTGCTGACAACTGTGATGCATTGGGCACTTTCGCATTGTAATTGGGCCTCTGTATTTAACGTCGGGACTGCCAAGGTGATATTACGGCGAAGGTGTATATGGCTAGCCGATTCGCTAGCTGTCCGTCCGTCTGTCGGCAACTCCATGCGCATGCGCGCAAAAAAATAGAGAGAGGAAGAGAGGCGCGCGATTAGGCGGCACCACCTAGATAGCAAAAAGCCTGGTTACTCCGATCCATAACGTCACGCTACCTGGCCCAACATTTCTATTTACAAGCTTGGCGTGATGAAACCGGTGACGTCAAAACCACTGTTGCCTACTCAGGAGCATCCCCATTAGATTCTATGGCAGGCGGGCCAGGTAACATAACGTCATGGATCGGAGCGAAAATGCCTTGTGCTATCTATAGGTGGCGCGGGATTAGCTGCGCCAGTAGTGACGTCGTTGCTCTCCATTGCAGCAGAGTGCGCGCGAAGCAGATTCTCACCGCCTCCGAAATAGGTAGGACACGCGTCATACGTGCTCCTTAGGAACAGGCAGCTTTCGATTAGCAACGCCGCGAGCAGAACTGAGAACAAGTTCGTCCACGCTGTGCCGATGCTGCAGCCCGGGAACAAGAAGAGGCTCGTGCAACCGAGCGCAAGCAGCAACTTCCCACCGAGGATCCGGCAGCCTACCAAGAAGTCATTTGATGAAGCGTTGGAATGAACCCAGTCAAAAACACCAGGGCCGTACGGTTTCAGCTTCGCTGGTTAACAATCTGTACGGAGTGCTTGGGCGGTGATTTTATTTAAAGCAAAGCTTTCATTGGATTGGCCTCCCCCCCCCCCCCCCCCCCCCATTTTTGCGTGGATTGCTTTCCGGTCAAGTAAATTGGGACGTTCCTGGGGGACAGTATAGGTGAGGCTTGGTGAGCTCAACTGGATAGTGCCCAATATGTGTTACGTAATAGTTATAATGTGCTTTATTACGTGGGCCGACCTTGGAGGCAGTGCACGTCACCGCATTAACGTGCCTCATAGCAGTTAACCAGGAGTGCCAACTAGTTAAGTGTTCCGAGCCCATCGCAACAGGCCTACCAGAAACCCGTCCCTTGACTTTGACAATCACCCTTCGATTTTTATGCCAAACTTTCTTCACATTAATTTCACGCGACTCCAGTGAGAACAGGCACTCATTGTGTTAACTCTACCGTGTGGCGCAAGTACTGTTCTTGAAGCTGTTCAGCCGGTAATAGCTCGAATAATTTTCGAGAATTATTTTTGGCGCCTACCTTCGAGGTGCAGCCGACGTGTGCTCGAAAGGGTGGCGTTGAGCTAAATCCATGCAAAAAAGCTTGCACCACATTGGTCACTTTTTTTTTCTTTTGCGGCAACAATTGTTATATCTGGCGTTCACTGTCTTGTGTTCATGTCCGAGACGTGGTGCCTAAAGCTAAGTATTTGCCTACAAAAGCGCACTCAGCAGTTCACATTGATTTGATTGCCAAAAAAAAAAGAACCAAATGACCATTCAACTGAATAATTTATGTGACACCAATCGACTTTATTCCCACGATAACGCATTTGTATTCAGAACAACGACGGTATACGAGCGGTAAACGTTGCGGAATGCTCAGATTTTACTTTTCCACGATTATGTGTGTTCCCGTGCATTTATCGTAATCTATCAAAGCCGCACATCCAGCTTTCTGAAGTATAGTCCTATATGTTTTTTTTTTTCTAAAGCCTCGGATGTAAGGAACAGCAAGAGTTACCAGAAACCATTTAATTTCAGAGGGCCTGTACTGGAACTAGCTAGGAACCACAGATTGGGGGCACGCTAGAAATTCTCAATCTCACATAATTAATAGGGGAACTGTACACACACAAGCTGCTGTAAAACCAAGCTAAAAGAACTGAAGTCTGAGAACAACCCCAGCTGTAGCAGTAACCTATCTCTTGTATCACTATCTGATAGAGGGAAAGCCCAGCCATCGGCTCATCATATCCTCAGTTCTTTTTGTCAAAGGCCTCGATGCTCGGTAATGTGTAAGTCTAATCTCGCATGAGTTTTCCTCGAATGACGTAAGATATTTTTTTCTAGCGCGAATATGTAAGCACGGATCGCTTTTCTTCTTCTCCTCTACATCGAATCTGCACTTTGCGAGATCGAAAGACACTTAACCCATTTCCAGCTCGATGTCGTTGGTAGCGGTGCCTCAAGAGGTCATTTAGGTCGAGTATTGTCGCGAAAGTATACGACAAAAGAAGCCAAGACACGACGTTGCGAGAGTCCGTCCGGGTAGCCTGGAGGAGATAGAAGCCCCATTTATTCTCAGAAATGCGCTTTCCCTCGCCTTTTGGACATACATAAAGCGCGGGACAATCGAGTTAAGACCCATGCAGTCATTTCTAGACCTGCTGTTTGGCATTCTGCCAGTTCTCGGTGTGTTTGAAAACTTCGATTCGCGTCGTCGCTGATTTCCTTCTGGTGACACATGATTACTTTAGCGATGAAAGTATTGTTATGATATGGGAGAAGAGTTTCTTCTTGCCGCAGCCTTTTCCAGCCATAAACATTTCGGCCGTAATATATCGCTTACCAACTCTTCCCAAATGTCTTTGTTTTTCTATATGGCAAGTGGAAAACAGCAAATGTCAGTTTCTTCTTTCTCAGTTCTGATGCAGACGTGGTAAATGTGCATATTTAGATCAGCATGCGTGGAATATTATCTATTTTATGGCATTCTAAAATGGTGGGAGAGAGCTTCATTACTCATCCTCAGAAGTATAATAAACTATTAAAAGAGCAGAAATTGTTTTTATTTTTACAAAATGGAAACTAGAGTTCCACCCCTTGTTATTACTCAACAACCCGAATTTATCTCAATTCGTAATATAAACAACTTGTGCCTGTGTGCCGTAATGTCAGGGGTGGGGAAATAAATATCGGTTGCTTTACATCCTACAGCAGTAAAAACTACGCTGGGAAGTTTCTTTAAAGTAATTTTCATAATCATTCTCACTGGCAAAACCTGTAGTGTAGATGTTTTACGCCTTCATAGAATCCTGCAGGATTTTGTAAACAAAATATTAAAGCTCGAATGAAGAGATTTTTATACTGCATTTTGAAGCTGGCGAATTCAAACGCACTTTAAATTGTAAAAAAAAAATGTGCCAATTATTAAGAATGAGCGGGTTAGAAAAGGTAAATCCTCATCCGTAATGACTTGACCTCAGACTCCATCCATAATGATCAGAAGTAACGTCAGTCATTGGAGATGTTCCTGCAGCTAACGCTCGACATATGGGCTCATTTATGCTTGTTACATGTGGTCAAAAGAAAAAAAAACGAAAACAAAACGGTAGAAGACACGGATTAGCGGTGCGCAAAAGCGACGTAATAAAAGAAAAGGAGTCTTCAGCAATGGAATAATGTTGGGAAAGAGCTTTGCCAGGTGCCGACATAAGGGTTCGAGTGCGACCCCCCAGGTGCTCTTTCAGTCGGTGTGAAAGTCCTTGATGGAAGCACTCCATCTTGCTTCATTCCTTGGCGTTGAGCGTTTCTAAATCCGTTTAATGCCGCGGCCTGCTCCCAGAACACTAACGGGAACGTTCTTTCGTAAGAGCGAGCATTTAGGGGCCAAGGTATTTCGCCAACACACGTTGCTTCGTCCCGCAGTGATACAGCGGATTTAGGAGTGTTCTTATCGCACGACGCAGCGGTATTTCGTTTCCCGTTCCTTTGTATTTTCCTTTTTCTTTTCTTTCCCCCCCTTTTTTTTACGAATAGCTTTTTACGGCTCTTCTACAGTTTTGGGCGTCGGTGGTTGGCACTTTCACCACCAGTAAAAGGCATGACGTAAAGAGTACGGGTTCACGCTACGAGGCGCGATCGTTTGCAAATGTCAAATATTATAGCTCTTTCAGACTCACTTGCTGTCCACGTGTTAACCAGATGTGCTGGTTAATAGCTCTGCTCTCCACGGAATGACACAACAACAAATGCTACCCAAGTATCTGACCCCAACATATATAAGCCGTCGAGCCCACCACTGACGTGCTGGTTAACGGCTCTGCTCTCCACGGAATGACACAACAACAAATGCTACCCAAATATCCTGACCGCAACATATATAAGCCGTCGAGCGAACCATTCCTTTATTAAAGCGAATAGCTTTGGCGGTGATGGTGGTGGGGGAGCAGGTTGGGTTAGCCTGGCATGCATAGCCGGCAATTATTCCGGCTGAGCCTCCTGTGAGTGGAGATCAGGGTTGTATCACGTGGTGTCGAAAAGCCCCCTGTCTCAAATAAAGGCAATCGGCAGTCGTTGCGCACTCATCTTGCTGCCACGGACCCTCGGGGGAAAACTACTTTTCATAGGTCCTGTGCGAAATACTCTTCTTTTGCAGGCTTTCGACTATCGCTTTTCTTTCTGTGTCGAACTGTGGGCATAGCCAAATAAAATGTTCAGTGTCACCGATACCGCCACAGAAGGCAACATAGCGGGGAAGCACGTCGTCCTGTCTTAAAAAGCAAAGCCGAGGTGCACGAGGAGTCAGTTCCGATGCTGTACAACAGAGTTTCTTCGGGAGTCAGTCTACGGGTCACCCAGCTTTCTTGAGCGTTCGGATATATTCGCCCACATTGACAATCATCATCGACGGCTCTTGCCTAATTTCTTTCGACCTATTGCTTGTGGTATGAACTTGTGGTATCATTAACAAGTAGCCAGTTTCTTCGCTGATGTAGGACGTCGCTAACTGAAAGCTTTGCAAAGGTACGTGGAGGACAGACAGAGTATATTGGTTGCTGCTACACACCTTATACAGTGCTATTGTTGAAAGCAAGTATGTGAAATTACCTCATCGTACCGCATACCTTTTTCTGAATCAGTTTAGCATTACTTGGGAAGCAATCAGGATTTCTTGCGACTGTATAATTGGGTTCGTGGGCCGATCCCGAAGACAGCGCAAAACCATAATAACCGCACGGTAGCACGGCGCTTAGAAGAGTATTCTCGCATTCTCCGTCAGTATGTTTAGCGTTGATGGTTAACGTGAGCTAATGGGCAACTGTACTAAATAAAAGATATACCTTCGTAGCGAGAGCTTGTAAAATATGAAGGCTTATGAAGATTTTTAGAGGGTAACATCGTGCTGAGCGAGGTAGCAAAACTAACTGTAAACAATATTCTCCTTCTTTGCCCGTTCATGCAAGCCGACGATCAATATTTCGCTGCTTCGCGTTTTTCAATATGTTTATACATCTGCCACGCGATCACCACAATATATGCTCATCATTCGTTCTTTGTGAGCACAGGTTCAATTGCCTTGCCATGGACATGCGTAAGGAGGCACACTAATACCTGGTTCTATCTTCGGCCACTTAGCAGCGCTATCTGCAAGCTCACCTAAAAAATGAGGTCACGAAGTTAGCTGGCGGTCAAACGGGGCGCTCCTAATTGACATGGTAGATAAAGAAATCTTTTTTTCAAAGCAAGGAATTCGCAGTACCTCCTCCCATTTATATGCCTGTTTCAAAACATTGTGGTAACTATGACAACTATGGTGTATGTCAAGAAAAGAGGTAATAAAGCCGCTTGACTACAAGATTGGACATTAATTAGGCGATTCGCCTGAAGAACTTGTTTTTTGAAAGAGAAAAAAATAAACAGAAATGCGAAGGAGCCCTTTGCAAAATTCGAAGGCTCCCACATTGTAGGTAGCCAATGGTCAATTGAAGCCTCAGCAAAAGAAACAAAAATGAAACTAGCCACGTTAGAATAAAGGCATAAACAGTCAACGTTGAAATGCTACACACAAAAAAAAATCTAAGCTTTTCTGAAACAGAGGAGACAGGTAAGTAGCCATTTCTGTTTGTTGTACTGGGCACTTTCTTTTCTTCACCTTAAATGCCCACTATAGTATAATACCAAAAAAAGAAGAAGAATTATGCGCGTCCAGAAGCACCACTAATTCCTATTCATTGTTCCACTTCAAAAATGCTTTTACCATACGACTTCCATTTCCTATAGATCATGTGAACGAGGAGCATCAGCAAGCAATCAAAGTGACATCGAACGACGCACCTACTTTCGTGACCATCGCTGATACCGAGTGCTTAGTTAACACCCTGTACAAATGCATACACCTCGTGTTCCACAACGTAATTTTGCGGATGCTACGTCCTAACTTTATCTGAATTTCGATCTCACCTGAACGTCTTGTTTTGCGTTCTTGCTGAAAATGCGGAGGTACGCTCTTCAGCTGTTCTAGTTTCATCAGTATTAAAGAGAAGCCTTCTTTGCCTTTTCCCCCTCAGTGCGTGCTGGCTGCTGCTGCCATGCGCAATAGGCTGGACCCGGACATAGTGAAAAGATGCTGCAGATAAAGTGGAAACCCAGGCATAAGCGCCGACGCGAGCTGCGACACCAAATATACCTCGTCATACTGTCGTCATTATCCCGTTGTCATCCTTCCGTCACATTTAATCCAATGTCATCATTCCCTCGTCACCATGTTGTCATCAATACAAAGACAATGCACTTGATGAGACACAGACGAACACTAAATCGCACATACACGAGCGCCCATTATGTTACTACTTTAGCACAAGTGTTTGCATTATTTAGTGTTTGTCTACGTCTGAACAAGCCCGCTGCCTTCGAGATGATAATAGACAACCGGCTAGCCATCTAATACCTCCTGAGCTATACTATAGTCATCGTTTTCTCGTCTTCACTGCGTCCTCGTCACGTAGGCATCGTCAAAGCACCGTCGTTATTCCATTGTCATCGTGGCGTCGTCGTCAAGCCTTGAAAGCACGCAGTTCTCCTTGTCATTTTTTCGTCGTAATTCCGTCATCATGAGGCCATAGTAATAATTCAGTCATCCTTTGATTGTCATTATGCTTTCGTCTTCTTGTCGTCGTGATCATTCCGTCATCGCTAGGCCGTTGTAGTCGCTCCATCGTCATCATGCCAGTGTTGCTATTTCTTCATAGTTACGCATTCGTCTTTTTCAACTAGTCGTCTTTCTATCCTACTCACTACTTCGTGGTCATTGCTTCGTGGTCATGCGTAGGATCGGCATGTTCGAACGCCACAGTGCGAGAGAGAGCAAAAATTAAAATAAATAATGAACGACAGGGGAGGCTGAACAAGTTCTTGGCCACTTGACTACCTTACACTTGGGGAAGGAGAAATGAGAAAATATAGCTGAGAAAAGTAAAGAAAGAAAAAAACTACAAGGACGCAGTCAGTGTCCACACACTTGGAGAGAAATGTTTCCTAACCGTCACACTCGTTCGTGGAGGCCAGTCAAGAGGCGCAACAGCGCTTTTGTCGCCTTGTGTACACAAAAGTGCATAGGCCCAATTGAAGTCCCAGGATCTTCATCCGAGAGTGACCTGCCATCCACGCGGCTGAGACTAACTCGCCGAGCACATTGTTGAGTGTCGAATAATGGACACCGGGCACAAAAGGAAGAAAAGAGAAAAGCAGAAGGCGGGGAGGTTAACCAGGATAACGTCCGGTTGGTTGCCCTGCAGCGGGGGAATGGGAAAGGGAAAACAAAGATGACAGGGAGAGAGAGAGGAGGGAAAGTGGGCACAGCAGGTGCTCTTTTGTCTCGTCACGCCCCCGAAAATTACCTGCTGCAACTTTGGCTATTCTGATAAGGAATAAAGAAGCATTTGGGAATGCGGTGCCGTACCAGATCCGACACAACCAAGCTGTTTCGCGGCAGGGCAGTTCAGCTGGCAGGTGAAGTCGCAAATGAAGGCCGACTGAATACAAGCGCGAGTTGATGAAACTCGGTTCCATTCCCGGAACGTTCATTCCCGAAGCGTATTGTGGCGAGCAAGCGATCGAAGTTGCGGCGATGCATCGTTTCTCGAACTTGTAATTAGTAAACACAAATCTTGATTTGCCAGCACGCAGCTTCATCGGTGCTGTCTTTGTCGACATTTCCGCCGTTGCTCGGCTGCCATTGAAACAGAATGTGGCGTCTGTTCTTGAGTGCTTGGTGGTAAGGGGGCCTTATTTTGGACACTAGCGGCCCGCCTAAACGATAAATAAGAGTAATCTGCAGGATTCATAATGCTGCCGTGAAATCGCTGAAAATGGCCCAACAAAGCTACCTGTTGTATTCGTGTTTTTTTATTTTATTTAACGAGGCCTGCTTCAAGGAATTACTTACGTCTACTTCATCATCTGGGCAACAAAGCGCTCATTGATGCAGCACCTACATCATACTGAGCAACATACATTGATTTGATAACGCTAGTTGACCGCATTATCCTGAATTAAAAATAACATGGTGCAGTAATTGCACAGCTGCTGATGCACGTAATACGTGGAAACAAGAGGGGCTGCAGGTTCTGCTGCTGTCGGCCTCATGATGCGAGAAAATTACTTTCCATAGATGTGGTGTCCGATTGAAAAACCAGTCTGCGACAGAGCAGTAGGAACTGGTGGAAGCATGTCTGATAATGTGTACGCAGTCAAAAGATGGCTTCTTAACGAGAAGCACAAAGCCGGGGGTGGTGATTCATACGATGTCATCTAAACTACATACTTTAGATCGTAGCTCTTAGGCGTCCGTTCTTGCGGCGAGCGTCCGCGTTGTCCCTCGGCGTCCTCGTAACCGAGCTAACGAGCTCAGCAAAAGGATGAAGGAGCGAACGTGGGGCACGGATGAAAGAAAGCGATGAGGAAAGCGGAAGAGGAGGATGAAGCGGAGCCATGTTGTGTTTAAGAGGGCGTCCCACGGGCATAAACTGGCACACATTGTATCTCTTATGGGTGTTTACAAAGACGCAAGTACTGCTGAACACGTCACTTGTCAGACAGCCGCAAACGTGGATAACTGAAGCATTTAGAGCTCAAATGAAACCGAACCAGATACAGACGTGTCGAAGCAATAAATTTTCAACATAATCCCCCTTTAACCCAACATGCTTGCGCCAGCATTGTTGTAGTACCTTTGACGCTGCTGATCGAGAAACTCTTGAAGACGCGCGCCCGAGAGGGCCACTACAGAATTGATGACGTCATTGCTGGCTTGGATGTCCTGCCCAGCAAGAAATTTCTTCAGGTTTCGAGAAAGTTAAAAGCTTTAGGAGGTCCGATCTAATGAATTGGCTGGGTGGGTGCCACATAAACCGCTTACGTGATGGCTGAAGCGTTGCACGTGCTGCTGGTAGGGAACTGTTTTGTTCGGAAATATTGGCCGGTTTTCTATTAATTCTTACTCGAAGCATCACAATAGAGACGCGATAATCACAGCGTTATACTATTACCCAATCCAACGTACCTCCATATAAATTGATATAAACAGTTTTTAGACGTTCTACAGGTTTCTGAGAGGCTGATTTGCCTTTATGTCGATATGTGGTTTCTATTTTTTACTATAAAAAATTCATATACACCTTTACAGCAGACATTGTTAAGGTATCTAGATATTGCTGGATTCCTAGTATAAAGGGTGACTATAAGCCATAGCAATTGTCTGTAGACGGGTCATAAGTAAATGTCGATAAATATTTAATACCATAGGTCTCTTGGCATTGTATAGGCAAGTCTAGAGAAATTGCCTGTAACTAGGCTATAGAGCTTATGCATAAACATTTATAGATGTTTATACATTCTCTACATACGCCTGTATAAGGTATCAACCAAGAGTGCACCTAGGGAGACTAGAAATATGCAGGACCTTATCACTCTTTAGAGTGGGTGATGATTTGTATTTCCGCTGCTGGTGTTTGTTGTTTGGTGCCGCTTGATGGCAGTGGACCCGAACACAGGGATCGTTGCAAACCGAGCGAGAAGGTTATCCGCTTTCCGTTGAAGAGACTTAGAAATTCTTCAGTGACATGATGAGATGAGTGCTCAGCTGTTTAGCGTTAGGAGAATGTGCGTATGGAAGACGAGAGTAGACGCTTTCGATATATAAAGCTCATTGCTTATTTTAATATCAGCCCGTTCCTGTGAGACGCTCTACTTGTCTGCAACAAGACAAGTTGATCATACACAATCTCGCATAGTCTTGTATAGTACAAATTCAACGACTTCTCTTTCTTTTTTATTTTTTTTTTTATTTTTGGCGATGACAGTTGGTGGTCTTTCCGACCTCGGCTCAACTTGCCTACTCTCCCTAGTATGCTTGATCTCGTCTAACGAGCGGCTGGTGAGGGTGTATCAAGGGGTATTATCACAACAACTATCTAGTATGTTTTCGTTAACTACTGCTAACCTATTATTAGGGCATCTTATTGTTGTATAGCACAGTACCCTCGTTGAACATTCTTACCCAGACCTCTCTCTCGACCCCCATATGTACTGCATCCGTACACCTAAGGAACAGATAAACGAAATGAACTTCTAGTGTTATCTTTTGTCTATATAGAAACAGCACTGTGCTTTAGCTTCTTTCATTTGTTTTATTAAGATCACGCAAATCAGAGTAGTTGCAGGCGGCAACGAAATATAAAACATAGAAACATGCCATGAGGAGCCAACAAACAATGAAACCAAATAAAGGTTTGTGTGATTGTTGGCTTCTTTTGATATGATTATTAAAGATTAGGTCCTTCGGTCTACTTACAGTTTCTTACTTACAGTTAGAAACGTGGTCTCATGCAGCAAATTATAACCATAAATGACGAAATAATAATAGTTATTGTTTGTCATTACTTACTCTCCTTGTTTTGCAAGCTACTCAACATTTATGCGTTACCTCTCGTATAATCTGACGTCTATATTAATGAAGTTATATTGTTTTATGCTCGGCAAACTCTAACTCGTGGCTTGACAGCTGAATATTGTCGGTTTTTGAGCGATTCTCAAATGAAAATTTAGCTTACAGAAGTGAATCGATTACTTTTACTGCGAGCACTGAGAAACATCTCCTTTGCTTTCGTGCTGAAAATGTGTGTAATTGATTATGCGCGTCGTGATGGAAGAAGCTGCTGTCACACTAGAGGAAGTACCTTGTGAAGCAGACTCGATAAGTAAAAACCTACTCTGAGAGCAGCCGTAGCTGGAAATGATAATGTACAGTAACCGGAAGTGTACCGCTGATGTTTGGTGAACAGCAATGGAACCGGCACAGCGTTTTCATTCCTGACATTCTTTTTTTCTTTGCTATGGTGCTGCGATCTTGTTAAACTTCCATAACAGAATGGCAGCAAGTATTTATGCCTAGGTTTCGTTGCACCTCAGGAAACAGCAACAGCTCACTTTCGGTTATTCTTCAGTGCCAGTTTCGGCTTAGTTCCGGTTAGGCTGCCACCTATTGAGCGTACTTCACAGAGCACTTCCTGTGATTCGACAGCTGCTCGTTGCACAAGAGCCTCGTAAATACAATTACGGGTACTGTTTATCGCAAAAATTCACATGTAAGTTATTTCCCAACCCTCGCTGTAAAGGCCGTAGCTGTAAGTGAACAGTAATGGAAGTAGGCCGCTTTTGTTATAACTAAGTTATAACTAAGTTATCGAGATTGGAAAAGGCGGTAGATAGAAATAGAATACACCTCGTCGCGCCTGATTGCTTCAAGATCGTGATTATAAATGTAAACATATGTGCACTTAAGCATCAATGAGCAAATATAAAATTCTGAAACTTTTTCGTTTTAAGCGATATGTCGTTAAAAAAATTATGGTTCTCGGCCTTCTGCGCCCGAGTAGCGTGCGCAAAGGGGGCCAAACAAAAAAGAAGAGCGCCATCTCACCTAGAAGGTCCCCTTGTTCCATGTTCTCTGGCTCCCTCAGGACCGGCTCAAAATCCGGCTGAACCGCGAACACCAACCGCTCCTCTCCAGCCGTTGAAGTTTCTGGGCAAAACGGGAGCGTAGCCTCCGTAGTCATAACCGCGATAATCTCCATAACTACCCCATGGTTCATATGGTGCATATCGTCGATAAAACCGTGTTCTTCTGTCGGGGTACCACCCAGTGTTCGAATTCCACGCGTAATCTGTAAGCGAATAAGAAAGGAGAACGTGTGTGAGTGCGTGTGAGATAGAGCGAGGTAATGGTTTATGTTATGACTAGCACTTCGACCTGATTGTTCAGAGAAAGAAATATATTAATAAAGAAAACGAGGAGAGGTCGGGCTGTTCTAGTGGGCTCTATCCTGTTAAAGTGAAAAGGACAATGGGAAGAAAATAGGTGATGACTGATGTCAGGGACATCATAAGAGAATGCGAGAAGCACAATCTTGGCGCAGTGCCAATGGCACGGGCGCAATTCGATGTTGTGGAAATGTGCGAAAACGTCCCTGAATAAAGGTTGTTGTGCATCTCGGCATAGCGACCAATGACTCAAAGGCGTGCCCTTAAAGCGCTGCCGGATATTGATACAAAACGCAATCTAGAAAACTTTGCGTAGGAGAAGGGAAATAGAAAAAAGACATATAGGCTAGTGTACTGGCACCCTTGAAATGACGCACTATCCTACCCCCTTCCATAGGCAGCAGCCATCTTACTTTTCCCTAG
Source organism: Dermacentor variabilis (assembly GCF_050947875.1). Lineage (NCBI taxonomy): Eukaryota > Metazoa > Arthropoda > Arachnida > Ixodida > Ixodidae > Dermacentor > Dermacentor variabilis. The sequence goes on along the minus strand of NC_134573.1, from coordinate 123,341,255 downwards.
GCTACTCCGGATATGCTCATTACGTGTCCTGGCCTACGAAAAAATGCAAAAGCAATCTGCAAGCTCGGCCCTCACTTCGGTCAGATTATGCAATTCTGCTCCACGCTGCCTCGCAAACAAAAACATTGCACCTTGCTCAAACTTCTCGTATTTTCAGTAATGAGATTTCGTGACTCTGAAAACAAAGAATTTTGGATTCTGCTACAAGTATTGCACGTCCTATAGTTGCAGCAGAGAAATAAAGAAAGCCTTACGACAAATTGTAACATGACTTCAAAAAAAATGAAATTGAATAAAAGAACTTCTTTTGCTGGGTCATGCTTTTGTGATTTGATGAGTTGAAATATTTTATTGCCTTCACGGTCGAAATGTACAAACAACGAAACGATGCTACATGTCATCGAACACGATTCCAACATATTCGGGTGCGCAATACAAGAGTAACCTTTCAAAAAAGTGTCAGGATCAAATATTATATAATATTCTTAAATAAGTTCACTATATTATTCATGTTCAAGGTTTTTGTGTCTGGTGGTAATTCTAGCCAAAGTTCGAAAGCCGCATGTCTGTATACATTTCTTATCTATTTTACTTTCTTTTTCTTCACAAAAAGTTCGTATCACATTTCACTGTGAATTCCGTGCCCTGCACAAGTGCCACCATGGCCTAGCGGATATGACGTTTCGATGCTATGCACGAGGTGGCGGGTTTGCCTTCTGACCGCGGTGGCAGAATTTTGTTGTGGAGTGGACTAAATGCAACACCGCCAGCCTACTTGCATTTAGTTGAGTATTAAAGAACCCTCGATGGCGAAAATCATTCCGGAGTCCCCCACCACGCCGTGCCTCACAGTGAGATCATGGTTGTGCTTTGTAATACCCCACAATTTAGTGATTTACACACACACACGCACACACACACACACACACGCACACACGCACGCACGCACACGCACGCACACGCACGCACACGCACGCACACGCACGCACACGCACGCACACGCACACGCACGCACGCACACGCACACGCACAAACACGCACAAACACGCACCCACAAACACACACACACACACACACACACACAAACACACACACAAGCACGCACGCGCACGCACACAAACAAAAAAATGATATAACGCATATTTTTTACCATCCAATGTTCCTTTGCTTTGACGTTGTAAAATATAATTCGACGGAACACCTAGAAAATTCTGCGAATGCTGTATGTTGTGCTGACCGGCAAAAGGCATGCGCGCGACACAATAGACGGCTAAATTATACAATAATAGAGATTTCAATGTAGCTTGCAAAGCTGTTCACATCTCTGTCACGTCGTGATGCTATATGGTCGAGATAGTGTCCTGTAACAGACGCGTTCACATTGGCAAGGTAACTTTGGGCTACTGGTCAAGCCGGACTTTTTAAGAGGGATAATAGTGCCCAGTTATTGTTGGTATTGCTAGTGCGACTATGACTATTAGATTACGATCGTATAGAACGAGTTCGAATAAATCTTTGAATTGTAGATTGACAATAGATATCTACGGACAGTTTTGCGATTGTTGTCCGCGCTTCATGTTCTTTTTTATTCCGTATTTGAAAAAAAATGTGTACATTTTTTGGTAGCAGACTGTGAGTGCGAGATGCGCTTGTTATTAAAACGACCCTTGTAGTGTACTTAAAACGAAAGTCCAAATACGAAATAGGATTCTCATTGTCTGCACACTGCTACGTTTGATCACAAAATAGTTTTTATCTTTAAATTCATCATATTCTTCATTCACCATCATACCACGAGCTACAAAAATGACAGCCGAACACGGAGACTCGATAAATATAATTTCTTTCCCAGAAATCCTGCTCGGGAATGGCCTTACCAAATCCCGCATGGATTGGTCCGGTTTCGTAGAAGGTACTAAAACTTCCGTCTAGTGATGCGCGGAATGTGGCGCTAAAACCCGGTGCTCCATGAGGACCAACATTCTCCACGCCGGCCGACCAGTGTCCCCTTAGTCCATTGTCATTAAAGCTGCCACCTACGAACTCGTCGGCTCCGGTCAAGCTTGCTGCAACGAAAGTACGAAACAATATAAATGCCATGAAATGCCTGCTCGCTGGAATGCCTTCGCAGGAGAAGGTGCTGCAAAACCTGGTTATAAAGAAGTGGTTTGTGCGATAAAGAAACGTTGAGTATAAGAAGTAATTTGGTAAATGCGAACTGGTGAATAACAGACCTTTATTAACATGTTTAGCAGTTCGTTATACACGATAGCAGAATCTATATATATGCATGACAGTGCTGGAACAACTCATGGTGACCGGACTCTGGGAGCAGCACGCGTAAGTAACGCAGCCACCCCATGCGATCGATAGCTCTCTATCACGTTATGTGCGTGATCGCGTTATAAACATACACAAAAAGCATACGTGGAAAAATGCAAAACCAGTGCGGGTGGTGTTATGGCTTATGTTGTAAGAGCTCGAAGTCTGATATAGGGTCCCTTGAAAGAAATTATTTTGCATGAGTTTCGCCAAGTCTTGACTGTTCAATACAAAGCGTAATTATCTGTATCCAAGTTTGACGTGTTTTGTTTTAAGCGTAAACTTTAACCTATAATTAGGCTTTAGGATTTAAAGACTCGAAGCTGCACTTTGGGTTCCCGCGGACGCCGTAGTTGAGGGCTAGGAATTAATTTTGACCAGACGGAATTGGCTTACCCAGCATTATTGCATTTCATCCCCATTGGAACAAGGTCGCCATGGCAGGGAGTCGTACATGCTGCCTCATGCTGAGCACGAGAACGTCATAGCCATGGGGGACTTATAGCCACCACAGCAGTTGGGTAAGATGTAAACGCGGTAACATTTATTTAGGCGCGTATTTTCGTAGTTATAGGTAACCGCGGCAGCTTTAACGTAACTATTAATGACAACCCAATATTCCTCAGAATTTCGGTTGTTAATTACTTGGTTCGCAGTAGCATCGATATTATGGTACGTCTTCAGCTGAAATATTTTATAGCAACGTAAGACGCGATCTCATGCTTGCTGTGATATCTGACATCTGGCACCTAAATTACCTGTGTTTCGCACCTAAATTTTTTTTTCTCTGAGTGATAACAGCACTCTGAGTGAAAAGAGCTAAGAGCATTTTAGTCCATCCTTCCATGCGTGCATGTTACAGTTATTCAATGTAAGCGGCGCTAGTTACAATAAAATTCTGAGAATAATCGCTATTACAAAAGAGATTATAAGGTGACTACGGCTCTTTCTTTTATTTTCAATTCAATAAAAAAGAGATAAGTTCTTTATAATCGGTGCTGTAATGTTAATATTCTTTTCGGCCGAGAACTCAGCACTACGTGAATTCATGTGAAGAATGGGCATGAGTTTCTTTATGTCAAGGACTTCATGCAACTTCACCAAGCAAAACGCATAAAAGGGAAGTAATATTATCTCACAAATCGTTTCAGGAAGTAGCAGAGTGCGACCTATGCTATCTTCCACGTAGCATTACATGCTATCTATAATGTAAAACATGTGTAACAGGAGACTTTATTTGTCAAGGCGACCACCGTTTTGCCCCCGTCGATCTGTGGGTGCATATCTCGCATGATAGAGGCACAGCGAGCTATATTTCCCATTCTTCGCATTTCTGATCTTGGATTTCCACCAGTTGCTTCGGGGTTATGTGAAACAAATTAGGGAATTTCAGTTTGGTAATCAGTTTATTATTGTACATGACATGTACGTGGCTGGATCTCTTCTGCGGCGATTATTAGAGTGCTAAAAGAAAAGATAACTTTTCATAGGTTAATCCGGTACTTTTACGAAATTTCTTCACTGCTCTTCGAACTCTCTCGATACAGATCAAAGAACGTGTCACAAAGCAACGCATGAGCTCGTTCACAGGCCTAATGAGTTGTCTAAATACGGTAGCTCTGTACGATTAACAGTGGTAAAAACGACTCAGTGGGGCCCTTCCACCTTAAAAGCGAACATACGACTATATAACTTTCCTGTCAAACTAACAGTGCAACGGCCACTTTCGCTGAACTGACTTTGTCGTCTTTCACTAAAACGGGTTAACGCCATCGCATTACAGCCCTACCATCAGCGCTACCTCCGCAGTTCTATATACGGCCTATGCAACGATGCACGTAGGCGGCAGGAGGCACAATCATCCGGTGCTTCGCAGTATCTGTAAGTAGAGTAATGTAACGTTCAACCTCACTTCCTGCTTTCCTAGAGAAAGTACGTTAACAAGATTATGACTGACTCCTCAAAAAGGGAAACCTTAGGGAAAAAGCTGTACGGATCTTCAAAACTTCATTACATGGTACAGGACGTAAATATAGTACCAAGTGACGTTAACTCTAGTGTTTACAGTAACTTTAGTATGAAAAATATTAGTTACCTAAACCTAAGCATATTAAGGAAAGCACGATGCGACAAAAAGGATAAAGACTTTTTTGCTAATGTCCAAATTAAATGACCTTACCAGAGGAAAGGAAGCAGATCGCTAGGAATACTCTCATGGTTGCGCTGTGTACGATGTTCTCAGGGCTGACGACTGCTTCTCGAATAGCATGTTTCGCGAGACGCCACAGTTCTTAGATAGTAAGAGTTCTGCGTTACTTCACTCTACTTTTGTGCCTTTGTTACTAGTCGGCGCATGGTCGAATGATTGCGAGATTTTGCACAAGCACGAAACTGCTATTGTTCGGGGCATTTTGTCGGATTCAAACGGAGAGTGTTAAGAAAGAAAGAAAGAAAGAAAGAAAGAAGGAAAGAAAGAAAGGAAGAAAGAAAGAAAGAAAGAAAGAATAATAAATTCGATGAACCATCTTTGTTCATTTGCAATAATAGCTTGCAAAAAATAAAATCTCGCACTTACGCGTGCCTTCTAATCGCCATAGCTGCAATGCAGCGGCGTCTCTGCATGCGCCTCAACAGCGCTCCGCAGTTGCATTGTTTTATTTCGTTTATTTTTATTTCCTTGTTAATCTACCGCGTCAGCGCTGCACTTGTGTCAGTCTCACCGGCAGCTGTCATGAAAAAAAAATGTAGGCCTTGAACGATTGTCTTGTCTGCGTCTTACATATCGCTTTCCGTAACGCGAGGAATGCTCTTTGTAATACTTTTTCCAGAGCACGTGTACTTGTATGCCTACGTGGAATACCTTTTGGAGCATTAAAAAATTTATGACGTTTTACGAGTCATAACCACGATTTGATTATGAGGCACGCCGCTGTGGGCGACTCCGGAATAATCCGGACTACCAGGGGCTCTTTAACGTGTGCCTAAATCTAAGCACACGGGTGTTTTCGCACTTCGCCCCCATCCATATGCGGCTGCCATGGCCGGGATTCGATACCGCGAACAGGCTTTTGGCCTGGAAGGGCAATGTTTCCTGCAAAACAAATAATATATCGCGTGTTATCTGTGTGTTCGAAGAGAGAGAGAGAAAGCGAATGATAAAGGAAAGGTAGGGAGGTTAACCAGGACTGAGCCCGGTTGGCTACCCTACGCTGGGGAAAGGGAAAAGGGGACGAAAAGATTAAAAGTAGATAAAGTCTACTGGGGATATCGTTCGGTCACTTAGTCCGGATCACAGACGCTGACTCAATCCAGTAGCTAGTTTTCTGACATTAAAGGACCTGAATGGTTTGTAGGACGTGTAGTTAGACAATCAAACGTTCTTGTTCTTCGAAAGTACTGCGAAAGGATTGGAGAAACTGCAGCGCTTGCCTTTCTTCAAATAAGGAAGTACAGAGGGGAGTTAGGCAAAATCGTAGACAGGAGGCGGGATATGACGCAGAGAACGGGTAGAACCGAAGCAGTCACTAAACGAGAGAATAAAAAGCCTTGTCACTCCAGCAGTTCCCATACAAAGGGGAGAGGGCGGGAGAGGTGAAAGAAGACGTGAGAAGGCAGGTACGTTTCTGCTATTTCTGCGGAATCGCGGTCACCTGACGCAGGGCGTGCAGTCTGACAGCCACATTAAAACACCGTTCGGTCTATGCGAGAGGGCGGAAGTGGTGGCTCGTCTAATCAACACTTCTGTGCCCGCCCCAGTAGGTTTGTGGCTACGGCATTGTTCGAGGTCCCGGGTTAGATGCCGACCTCGGCAGCCGCATTTCGACGGGAGCGAGACACAAGAACATTGGTGCACTTAGATTTAGGTACGCGTTAAAGAGCACAAGGGTGCCTGCCTCATAATCCGATTGAGGTTTTGGCATGTACAACCCACATAGTTCGATTAACGTTTAAGTGTTTTACCACGATCATCGGCGGCCGCATTTTGATAGGCGCGAGATGCGAAAACACCGGTGTACTTAAATTTATGTTCACGTTAAAGAACCCCAGGTGGTCGAAATTTATGGAGTCCCCCACTACGGTGTCCCTTATAACCAGAAAGTGGTTTTGGCACGTAAAACCCCATAATTTATTTTTGTTTTCTGCCCGGATGCGATATGCCATGCGAGGCAATGGTAATGCTAAACCCTATCGGACATTATGCACAAATGCGCACAACAACGCCTAAAGCAAACTTGTCACCCTGTGTGTTCGGTGTGCTATGCAGACCAATAGCAGTGATGCATGCAATGTAGCGTTTAACATCAAATCACCGCTGTCGTATTGGACTATAATTCCTGAAGAAAAACATTCGCATGAACGTCACCGCTCATTATCGTCACTCAGAGCAAACAGCTCAGAAAGATTCCGTGACATTGATTCTGACAGTGCGTGAGATCCACATTATTTTGTTTTTCCAAAATGAACTGAATGAGACCCTCTAGTATGAATATTACGACACGTCTTACGACGCTTTCCGGAGATGAAGAGGAGCACTATCGTCTGCTCGCTATCACTTTCCAAAAACTCGCGCAAACATCGGCGACACTACAATGGTCGGCGTAGAAGATATTAGGCAGCACAACTTTTCGCTCACTGAAAAGCTGGCACATTCAGTGCAACGAGCATAATGATGATTTCAGTGTTTGCAAGGTAGCCCCCCTCGTCTTTCCACTATTTAATCAAGAAACCGCAGATTGTAATAACTCTGGCCCGTATTTATCGCTATCATTTCGTTTTCATGCGGGGGGGATCAGTTCTCTATTTGATTTAGGCCTCTTTCAGATTTACCTGCGTTTTACAGGCAAAGTATTTCTGAAAAGGGCTGTGCAAGTGCACTCCCGCCACTTAAATGGTACCTGCCATTAAATGCAAGGATCATTCTTTAAAACTGATGGTAGCGCTAAAAAAGACGAACACGCGGTGAAAAGACGACACGACGACGAGGAAATGGGGAAAGCGTTTCCGCATCGTCGTGTCTTTTCACCCTGTGTTCGTCCTTTTTAGCGCTACCATCAGTTTTAAAGAATGCATCACCAACTGGCCCAGCACCAAGTTTTATTGCTGCAAGGGTCAACTTGTCATATCCTTTTTCAACACCACTTGTGAAGCACTCTCACGAAAACGGATCTGTGCTGTTTCGTGCTCGTCATACACATGTGCCACCTTTTACGCCCTGTAGAACGGACGGGATTTCAGGCCATCGGTTCCGTATACTCTCCTTGTCCTGCGCTTACCTACCTCAAGAATGTCCTGACTTTTCGGCTGATGATTCCGCATTACTAGGTTGCTTCATGCAACAATATGGCCATTTGGATGATGTGCCGAGGTCTTACATATCACTGCCCCAATAGTCACCGTATTTTTTTAATATACCACAGCGCCCGGTGCTCAAACTAGTGCAAGAGACCGAACGGTCAGGGGTAGTAAATACGTGGACACCAAGCTCATAATAACAAAATAAAAAAGGTACATGTTTAGCTGTCGCTACGTGACTTGGCCTATATACATTACGCAATACTTTTATTTACAAGCAATATCTCTTAATGGACAGTCTCTACAGGCCCTACGCTCGCTAGACGGGCTGTGCATTCGATCCTAAATGATATACTCGTCGCATCGGATTCACTTCTTTCACTGCGCTAGCTCACACTATAGGAGACTCACCGCGGTAGCGCTATGGACATGACACTGTGCGGTTGTGCTCGGGGTTGTGGGTTTGATATGGAGGTGGAATGCAGAAACGCTTGTTTGCCGTGCATAAGGTGCAAGTTAATGAATTTTGGGGTCGGAGGGGGGGGGGGAGTCAAAATTATTCGATAGGTTCCCATAACGACGCGCCTCATAATCAGATTGTGATGTTTGCACGCAAAACACTGAAATTTATTTATTTGCTTCTACTAAGGCGGCAAGTATGTTAGGCGCCTTCATACCTATACGAGCATGCATCATCTTCCGGCAATCTGCATGACAGGCATAATCTAAGTGCTTTCCTCGTCACACATTCCTGTGACTCACGGCGACAGCAAAGACCAATGCAGATTCTTTCCGCGCATGCCAAAAGACAGGTGGGATCGGGCGAGGAATTCGGCAAATAAGAAAGCGTTCCTTTTTCGTGCATGCCAGACTACAGTCGATATGCTGCACCACGACTTGATGGAGCAGGAGCAATATTTGTAGCCGTTCAATCATAGCGCACGGATTATCTGACGTTGTTGAGGAGGCCTGCGATCAATGGTCGCAATTCAACCTGTCCACTAAAATGCACGACAATCTTTCTTTGCTTTGAAGCTCTTAAGGTATTTGTTGCTACTATAATTAGTCACAAGCATGTAGAGAAAAGCGTTCCCAAAAAGCGCTTGCGCAGAAAGCCTTCATGCTTATGGCAAGATGACTGAAATTCGGAGGAAGCCAGGCGTCTCCCAAAAAATGAGGGTTTATTGTTTGAAATACAGGCTATATTTCAAGATACACTTAAAATCGATTGTCGCAGTAAATCTTCGTGCCATGATAAGTGCGAATAACAAGTGTGAGGAAGTTTGTAAGGACTTCCTGAAGAAAAGCAAGTATTCTAGGGAAACTTCGGTGACGTCACATGTCTTTAAGATCGGTTAAACGGCGATCGCTTGATAAAACCGAGTGAAACGGAAACACGGTATAGCATTATAGCTGTTATCTGCGTGACCGTACTACCCGCCCGCCTTACTTTGGTATCGCTGTGCAGAAAAATTTAGCCATTTCTCGATTACGCAAGTGTTGCGTACGCAGATGGCGCCATTGTCGCGGCGTGCGTGACGCAACCGAAGCTACATGTAGCTTCACGTGCTGCGTTCCGAGAAACGTAACTATAGGCCGTACGGTTGCCCATTCGAGCAGCAATGGAAGCGTCTAAGAGAGCTCACTATGTCATCGTAGGTATAGACTATCAAACTCATACTGGTGCAAATGTTAAGCGCCTACGACTGTGCAACTTATTGCACAAATTTCAAGCTTGCTCGATCGTGGCACCGCTGCGTTCGATCCGTACGTTTCGTAAATGGCGTGAAGACACTCGGGCAGCAAGATAATTTGTAACCCCTCGGACCACGCTGGAATGTGTCCGTCTTTTAGGGAGTGCAAGAGCAGGAGATTGAGGCACGCGCACGGTACCGAACCACCTGGGAGAACAGCGGGCTCCAGCGGTGCAGGAGCGCATTTCTTTACTGTATATATAGTTTCCCAAACACCTCTTGCAAAGCACGCGGGCCCAGTTTGAGTATAATATATATATATATATATATATATATATATATATATATATATATATATATAAAGTGCTGTGTAGAAGATGCAGCAGCAATGACGCATATGTGAAGTAATTGACGGCTTCATCATCAAATTGCGCAATTTATACACATATCGCACAAAAGAAACGGCAAAGCACGTTTTAAGTATTGCTGTTGTGTACTGTAATGCGTATTGCTGTCCTAGTACACTAGGACAAGCTCGCTCTTCGTATCCTTTGGAGAGCTTAGATGAGGGCGCATTTACAGGAACGATATTGGGGCCGCGGGACTCCAGAATATATGTAAGGTGCAGCGGAGTTTCTTAAGATCCACCATCCAATGTGACCGCTTTTGACTCACTTGACGGCGAATGCTTTACCGTGCGTGCTGCGAAGTTTTTGTTCTCTCCTTCTACACTAATCTTTACGTCTAATTTTGGTCCTCTCCACGTGTCAGGGTAGGCAAGCCGGCTGAGCTTCCTTAAGAGGAAGCTTTAGCTCGGGGGCTCCTATGTAAATACATGTGAAAGGATAATTCGTTTTTCTCGGCAACCACGGCACGAAATTTGACGCGGTTTGCTGCATTTAAAAGAAAAACTTAAACTCTAGTGACTGTTGCTTCGAATGTTTGAGTTAGGTCGTCAATTTCTTACTAAAAATTGGCAGAAATTAAAAATTTTCAAAAAACAGCACTATCAAGTTTACAACTCTATAACTCAACAACGATAAATGATAATACAATTCTGTGCATTGCATCTAATACTAGATCTAAAGCAGACAAAATTGATATGTTACACATGAATGTTAAAAATAATTAATAATATGGAAATACAGCTTTTGCAGTACTCTTGTAACCAACGCAACAAATTCACGTGAGATTTAAAATGACATATAAAATTTGTCCACTTTGAATGATGTAATGGATGCCGCTTACAGAACCGCGATATCTGTTCGTGATCCAGAACTATGAATTTGTAAACTTTGTGCCTTTATTTTTTTTCCCACGGTCGAATATTTGAAAATCTCTTTAACTAAATTCAAGTCCTCAATCGAAATTGCGCTTCCAACAGCCACTAGATTTCAACTTTGTCTCTCAAATGCAACAAATTTCCTTAAAATCGGTCCAGGGCTATCTCAGAAAAACGTTTTTGCGTTTTACATGTCTTTGAATAGGCTCTATCATTTCTCGCTCTCTCTATGCCGTGTTCTTGTTGGGTCCCCTTTGCTGTCTGAACGCAAAAGGGGGTGCTGCGCCGAGGTATTCGAATCGGCACCCAACTAAGGTTCTATTCGCCCGCTTTTGTGATGGTCGATGGTCGTCCCACTTTCACCGCTGATACAAAGGCGTCGATGCAGAGTGTCCGTGCTCTTTCGCAACCAAGTTGGAGGCAAGCGTTTCCAACAGCTATCGTAGTTCTTTGAAAGGCAAACGCAGTGGCGTAGGGATGTTTGCGACGTTTAAAAGAAAATTAAATTATAGGTTGTGCGTGCTAAAGGAACTATATGATTATGAAGCACGCGGAAGTGGGGACAATAATTTTGACAACCTGCAGTTCTTTAACGTGCACCCAAAGCATGATACAGGGTCAGTTTTTTTTCGTTTCGCCCCCGCTGAAATGCGGCCGCCATAGGCGGTATTTGAAACCGCGCCCTCGGGCAGAGCAGAGCAACGCCAGAGCCACTGTGCCATTACGGAGAGTGTTGGGCTTATATTGACACGTGTACTCTGTCATTTGTTCATTCTTTGAAGGCGGGAGCCTTTAGTGGCTCATGAGTGTCCGGACGCAGTCCGTGGTGGATGCAGGAAAGCGGTGATCAGCGGCGAGGGGAGCAAGGAGATGAGGCGCCATGCCAGTAGCGCTGTGCGAGTGGACCCGTGCCAGAGCGCGGACATGCGCGTGGGGGTGCGTGTACATCGGCGACTAACCTTGCAGCCATGTGGCTGTGATTGCATCCCATGCTCGCGGCCACAAAGGCGTCCGTTCGCAGAGCAGCAGTTCAGACAACAGCAACAGAGGCAGTCATAGATAGGCCTTCGCTTATCACAGTTTAGCTTAGCAAAGTGCCATATATTTTTTCGAGAACAACTATTCACCCGCTCACAACTGTTACCGCTCACCGTAAGGCGCGCCGACATGCATCGAAACATTCACGTATGTCATAGTTCATCCTATACTCTTAAGCAAAATTACACCGTTTTGCCACACAACGATAATCGCCATCCGTTCTTGTCCTCATTTCCTTTCTTTAACGTGGCGAGCCCAGTACATCCCAGTAACGAACGGCATGCGCGTTATCAGCATCACATAGCATTCCCGACAGGAAAGCAGCGGGCGCGGCGTTTTGAGGAAAGGAAGCGCAAGCAAGGTAGATGACGATTATCGTTGTGTGGCAGATATACACACCGAAGGGTGTACCTTTGTCTAAGAGTGTACACTTATTGCCTTTGTTGTCGCCGGTCCTTGTAATCAGATTGTATGCGCGACGCCAACAGTGAAGTATTTTCTTCGAGGCACGCGATTACACTGGAACTGCCTATGCAAAATCTCTAAATCACCTACGCGCTTGACCCGCAGATCATATTTTGATGATTGACTAGTGTGCTCGCCGCTATCATTGTGCGGCGTGCTTCTTTCTTTCCTGGGCACAGGTTAGCCCAATATAGAGTTAAATTCGTGACTCAGTTTTCCCGTGCGTCTATGTTCAGCAGCGCTGCTACATGACAATATGCATATGCGCTACAGTTCAGCGGGTCAACGGCTGAGTTCCCTGCGGCATTACGCAATTAAACAACGAACCCTACTTCGATATCCTCACTGCAACAGGCGTATGGAACAAACATTTAGTAGGACCGTAAGCTTTCTTTTTATTTATAGAAGCATTCGACAATTCCCTTACGCTGACAATCATCGTCAGTGGTTTGTGAACAATCTTTCCAATTTTCCGGACATTGTAGGTGACGTACTACCCTCTTTAAACCCGCGCCTCCGTCACGAAATACGGAGTAAAATATGTTGGTACAGTCGGCTGACGGCGTTCAGTTTTTTTGAGAACGCAGTGCTACTTATGGAAAACCCTCCGAACGGAGACATTTCAGACAGATAGGCCGGCACGAACTATAAAAGTGGTGGCTGTCTGCGATGGCCATTCCCACAGCTTCACTCGGCGTGAGCATTGTGAAATGCTTAAAAGCGGAAAGTCAGCAGAATAAAGTAATATCACAAAAGACAAAAAAGCAAAAAAAAGCGTTACAATAAGAAAAGAAGCGGTCAGTCAATAGGTGTCACCCAAAAAATGCGCAAACTCCCCTAAAGCAGATCCGATTCTAGATGTCACCAGCAGCTGTCCGTCTCCGTTGGCGTTTGTAATACGTGCGCACTATGAGGGAAGGAGAGCAATGACAGACTGCTTCAAGCTGTGGGCGCACGTAGCAAACCCAAGCGCGTTTTGTCCTGGTGGCGAAATAGGCGGCCGCATAGCGTTGCTTTTCGCAATGGCCGCTTTCCACTTCGCCGCCCGTGTCTCCGCTGCCCTAGCACATTTCACCAGCGGGTCACGGAAGAAGTCGTATGCCATATATTATGTAAATCGAATTTTATTTTACATATTTATCCCCTAGGAAACTCGGAAACTTATGTAGTAAGTTTTTTTTCTTTATACCTACTAAACATAGATTCATGAAGTGACGTGAAAATCTTTCAATATGATACAACTACATTTGCTGCCAGAGTGGAGAGGGGCACAGCAGTTTGACTTTGCCTGCATGGGCGGCAGAATACCTGAAAACGCTGCTTTTCGCATCCAAGTGTGATTTCCAACAAACAACAATAATTGTTTTCCTTCTATGCCGTTCAAAGTATTGTCCAGCACGTAAGGCAGATGCACTTCTTTTGTTGGTTGGTTAACACAGCGATACCGACTTTAATCGACTCCTAATTGAACCATCTGGACTATCGCTTTAGATTTATGCCCAGCGCACGCTGTCAAGAAGTGCTTTCATCACTAAAAAAATATTAGGTCAGCAAAAGAAACGTTCTGCTGCATAAGGCAGCTTCTGGCAGTATTGACACGCGACTTTAATCACTATATTGTGGTTTCTGTTGTGACCGTCACTGTGTTAGGGCTAAAAAGGCTTAAAAGGCGCATTCACAGAGGCGACTGGCAGGGTTCGCGCGAAAAAGTTAATCGTGGAGAGACCAATCGCAAATGGTTGCTTTTCTCGAATAGCGACCATTTTGGGTCCGTCCCTCGCTGCTCGATATTTCAACCGCGCGACCACATTCGCGGAACAGCTGAACCAATCAGACGCGCAGGAACAGGTCGTCTGCATATGCTGACGCTTGCTTTACGTGGCGGTGGCATTGCAAGCAGACGTGAACGGCATGTGGTGAGAAATTTCTCTATGGCGACTGGCCGTACGGCTGGTGTGAACAGCGGTCGCCGAGAGTTGCTTTTTTGGACGCTACTCGCAATCGGCCGAGAGACCGGCGCGAGGCACCGGTGGGAATGAGTCATTAGAAAGTCCCTCTGACGACTACAGCGATTGTTCTAGCGGACGGTTCTGGAGCGCTCCATTCGAATACTACTCGCTGTAGAATTCGAACTATGTTTTCCCTTTTATATTACCAGTTTCAACGAATCTGGAGATCTATAAATTAATTAGTGGTCTTTTTCTTGTTATCCTGGGAGGGCAAGGTTATCTTTTTATTGGTCCATACGAATGTGAGCAGAACCTGCTGGATGCATCGTAACACTCTCACGCCAGGTTTCCACATCCGGCTTATTCTGCGACATGGGATGATAATTCCTGTGCGTACAAATATTGGTTATTTTGATTGTTTTTGCGTCCCTAGAAGTGCGCTCAGGTCACATCGCTACACACCGATTGATAGAAAAGCTGCTGTGAAAACAAAAAAAAAAAAAAACGCCCCGGCAAACTTTTCACTTTTAGATTACATTCGCGTTTCGATCGCTTCTGAATTCGGAATTTACCGTGAAAGAGGGCAACAAACTTGGATACACCCTAAGCATTGCGGCGAATCATTTTAAGGATCCAGCGATAATGACAAAATATGTGTACTTGCATGATCAACTCCCACATGTATGCGATCATAAACAAGCCTTGCCCTTTGTTGTTGCATTGTCTCTACTGCAATTCTCTACTAAGCACTTGAAATTCATGTAGCTTTTCCCGTACATTTCCACTACGCATCAGCCAACCCTCCCGCCCTTTTGAATCTGTCGCGCGACAACGTTGAGTCCTTATCCACTTTGGCGCATCGATACAAGTTATGAGCTTTGCTTCAGGCAGAACACTGATGACAGCATGAAGGGAATCATGTGTTCCATTACTATTAATCTACTTAGAATGCCTAAATGCCTAAAATATATGCAACAAATATGCAAACATTGCAGTTTCATCAATACCTTAGTGTTCTAATGTAGTGAAGAATACTTGGTTTCCTGCCTACAAGTTGTTGTTTTTTTGTTTTTTCTTATGTTCAGTTCTATTCCTGATGTCTCTCTTTTAAATTCGGATAGAGATGGCCGTCTTAAATACTACTTTGGTATTGTTCGCAGTAATATTACCAACAATCATCAGCTGGTCAAGAAAATAGTAGTCAATAAACAAAAACAAATAATAAACATATAATCAAAACAATAAACAAATAACCATATTTCCTCGGCTTGTATTTAAAAGGCGCAAGGCAGCGCTGCCAATTAGAAAAAGATTAATAATGAGTGCTACCGTGATATCGCATGAACTGTATCAAATGAATGAAATCATCTTGCGTCACACTGGTCCAACGAGATCCATCAATTCACGCGTCCGTCCAAAGCACTTAATCCAGCTTTTGCCTGTAATTAACTAAGACCCTGAATAAGTCTTCCAAGCACGGTTACTATATGTGAACGCCGTTCTACAGTGAAATGACCAATCGTCACTGCTTGGTTTCCTTAAAACTTTAGTTTTCTCTCTAATAACAGTCTTGACTCGAGCTCTCCCAAATGAGCTCCAGCACAATGTGTTCACAACCTTGCGCAAAGCAAGGGAAGCGCGTTCGGCAAGGAGAGCGCGTTGTTTGTTCTAGAGAAGGACGAAAGGCCACGTGCTGTCCAACGAGCAGCCCCAAATAGATCAACTCCCCCTCCCCCAACCCATGTTTCTTTCCACTCACGCTCATAACCTTCTGTAGGGGTCAAAGAAGTATAGTGCGTGCAGCATTGGGCTTATTCCTCGTTTCCATGGAAACTGGCTTCATATGAGGAGTGTGGTTTTGATCCTTCGCTCGGTGCTTGTGCGAGCCGGTCCACAACAAGCAGTCGTATGCGCCTCGCTAGAACTGTCGCGTGGACAAGACGGGCACTGTTTTCTCTTTTCTCATCCGGACCAGCTCGTTCGTGTTTGTTTATGGGAGAGTCGCCCAACCGTACCGTCGCGGCATGGGACTTTTACGTGAAGTAAAACTAGGCGCTTCTTGTAACTCGCGTGCAAGGTAAGAACGAACGGGACCCACATACGTAGAGTTAGATTATGATACAAGATTAGGGCGCAAACTCCAACGTTACATTCGCATTGACTGCAATCTCATGTTGCCAGAATACAGTATTTTGTAAGCAATACTTATGTTACTTATAGTTTGACAAGACTAGCCTTCTAAGTGCTGTCAACGTAGAACACTAGTGTAATCAAAACGTAAGCAATATAAAGATTTTTTTTAGAAAATCTTGTAGTCAGGCAACATTACATGCTACTCAGTGGGAATTAAACTACCGCGTTTTCGCCCGAACTTTCGCATTAAAAATTAACTTTGCATACATGAATCACTTATTTCTCACTTTGCACGAGAGCTAACAGAAAGTGCCTAATTCACACAGAAATCAATAACATTCCGGCAGCACTGAGATCTGAGAAGCATACGCCTCTTTATATCTTTGCAGTTGCCATTATGATATCGCCACACATCTTGAGCATTGGTTCAGCATTGCTAATGTTCAAAAACACGAAAGCGTCGGTTGAAGACAATGTGTCATTTCTAGAACAGATTTGTGCCAGCCAGCGCCACAACTGCCACCGGCAACCACGTGCTTTACTTCTTGAATCATTGCATCCTTACTGTATTGCATCACCCCTCATCAGCTATAAAACAACACGAGCGCTATACTACGGTACTTAAAGGCAACAAATTTTAGTGCCCCACAGTAGACACGCTGGGCTTTGTCTATACCACGTGATAACTCCAGAATGTTTCCTCGCTTTCCTGCTCCCTTTTTCTCGCACTCCCCCGTCCCCCTGTCTAGGTATATGATAGTCCACTAGCCAAAGTCTAAACAGTTTCTGCGTCTCTCCCATTGAAGGCCCGCGTTGTTGATTGCTTGCTGATTTCCTCCTCCTCATCTATGGAGGCTCCTCTACATAGCTAATTTCTAACACTTCTCATACAACTGCTTTCTCAGGCATGTTCTCCGATAGGTGTGCACCTTCTACGTAGTAGACAAGGCCTGCATCAGGAGGTTATAAATGGACCTAACAACCGTGTAGCTTTGAAACATTGTACGCGTTGAGCCAATTGGGCCACCAGAAAAAAAGAACTGCTCAAGTTTCACATGTCAACTAAATTCCGTACATCACGAGACCCTCTGAACCTCACTGAGTAGGCAAGAATTATTCTTTTCGTTTCAGCTATTTTCTAAGACCTGTGTCTTAGGGCATATAGAAAAAAAAAATATATCGACATTCTTTGATCCTGAGTTCCTTATCTTATTTTTTTTACCCTACAGTCACCCAAGGTTAAAACGACGCAATCATGTTTAGTGCTTATTTCTGCCTTGTCTACTCAGTAAAAGTGATTTCCCCGTTTTCTCTAAAAACAACCGAACAGTTATCACTAACCAAAGTGTACGCACGCGTGCAAGAGCCTAAGGCGACACTATAAAAGAACCTTCTTTATGCTGTCTCCGGGGGGTCTTATTATTTCGCGAGCGAATAGAATTTTTCTTAGCTCATGGTAATAGACCACCATATTGGAAGCGAATGTAAAGCTCCACGAAATGGCTCTTTGCGAGGATATATAAAGCGTTCGATGCGAAGTAACTGACCAGAAGGGGCATGTGTGCCGAGCGCAGCAACGTACACGGCGGATTTAATAAACGTGATGTCTTTCTTGCATTCCTTTGAGGCTCTCGCAATTTTATTCGGTCGTTTCTACAATAGCTGTCCTACCGTCTCGGTCTTTACCCCCCCCCCCCCTTTTTTTTTTCTCTGTATGAGCAATATATTTTTCGTTTGGAGTCTGATAACAAAATTTGTATATTTTCGTTTATAGAACTGGGATTCGGGTGTAGAGCGCGGGGAATTTTCCTGCTGAAGAACGGGGCTCCTAGCAAAACATACGCGGAGAATACATATTTCTTTGAAGAGGACATCGGCAACGGGCAACTAAACGTACCACAAAACGGTGAATAGATACCCTATGAAGGATTATTTTACGATACCCTATCGCCTTACGAATTTGGAAAAGACATGTGTAGTATACATGCGCTTTTGATTGGTTGCTTAGTAAGATAATGGCGCAATAATATCGGAATATTCCGAAATTACGCAATAAATGAAGATATCTTGACGCCGCAGGGTTCAGTGTGGAATTGCCGCAGTAACTTATATGAGAGGCTGTATACTCATGGCCCAGTCTTGAAACATTCTCGTTGCATCTCATTGTTTACACCGTTCCGCAGCAATAGAAATTGTGTCCTCGACAAAGACTCTCAAACCAACGACGGCTGTTTTCGTTTCTAAAGCAAGAAAGGCCCTATGTGTTTAGTTAGACAGTTTGTTTCATTGATTATTTGTACAGTGAAGACGACGCTGCACCAGGCACAACACAGTTCATATTTTTGCGGATATTTCACAATAAAATCAGTGCAATATTACTATCCATTCAACTCGCGACAAATCAATCGAGCATTTTCACGTAAGATATCTTCACATTTTTAGATTTTTGCACTAGGAAGACTATTTGAACCAGCATCATTGTGGCTCTTTAGGTTAGGTTAGTTGGGGCAAGATAGGTTAGGCTTTGGTTAGCTTATTTAAGTCAAATTGAATACGAAATTAGGGGGTTCGCCTCGCCGGCTTGCGAGCATTCAGCATATGTCTAGTAGAAAACCACTAAGCATGGACAGTTTTAGGGCTTGTAATAACGGGCGTTTATGAGGTAGTGGAGACGAAGAGTCTATTTACACGGACAATACACAGAAAGCAATGCAGTGCTTCCCTGCCCTTCATATCCTTCGAGCTCGTCTTCCTCTTGGTTGAACTTTTTTTGGTGGAGGAAACAGAGGGAAAGAGATTTATTTACAGAAATCCAGGGAAAACAGGGGGAAGTCGGGAGTAGGAAATGCAAGACAATGAGCAAAACGAGAACATGGTGAAAGCTGGAGCCACCGTTTCGGCGAGTGGACTTGAGGAAGACGCCAAGTCCGCTCGTCGAAGCGTTGGCTCCAGCTTTCACCTTGTTCTCGTTTTGCTCATCGTCTTATCTACAGAAGGGCAGAGTGGTTTATGTTAGCGACGAGAGCCGTTCCCACCTACATCGACGTCATTCATGGCGATAGCTCGATGCTCAGAGTTGTCACGCCGAACGGCGCGTCGCGGCATCGAATGCTGCCCGTAGTAGCCGTTCCGATCAATTCCTTCGGCTCTAAGCAGAAAAAGGCCATACAATACCCAAAGTTTTAAGCAGCACTCTTTCGCGCTATCGCTATCACCCAATAAGCAACTTGGGCCGTTAGCCTCTGTTTTACATCAAGAAAAATTAAAACAGCTTGTTCCCTTTCAGATCTGGCCATGAGGAGTGCACTTGTAGTACAAATCACTTGAAATTGTACTTGAATTAAAACCTAGCTAGTATAGTATTTAACTATTTAGTATTTCGCTTGCTCAACGAGCCACAACTGAAGATTTGCTCCAGCTTGTCAAAAACACTTGGCTATACGTTCAGTTTCGTTTGCCTAAATCAGGATTTGGAGGCGCCAAACTCAGCGAAGCGTATATTTAATACGCTGAGCATTACAGAGTATAACAAAAATATGCATTCAACTGTATCTCTGTCATATACTTCACAACGGTTTGCTCTTTTATTTTGGTAAATGTAGAGCCCTAATATTACAATGATAACAGCCCACTGTCTGCTTCATATGATATGAGCGCGCTTCCAAAAAGAGCAGGCTTTGCGATGTTACACCTCTGCTGTCTGGTGCCGTCACGATACCTTTCAATCAACTGCTGAATCGACCTTACCTAAGCTAACCAAGGTGATGCCAAGTATTTTTGTAAGAGCAGCCCTAAAATCCATAACGATGGTGCCTACTTTAAAAAAATTGTAACAGTCTTAGCGGCACAGAATGTGAATACCAGATAAAAGCCACGTCTTCGGTTACAGAATTTCCGGTCTTCGCCACTCGGTCACGCTTGCATCTGTTAGGCCTACAAGCGTTTGTTCGAATCCAGGAGCAAGAGTTTCTGTACCATGCCTAAGATATTATAGCTTAAGATATCATGATATGATACCATAATATAGATAAAGAGAGGCATAAGACATCATCATCATCATAATTATGTCGATTTCAAAGCGAAGGCCTCTGCTAGTGATATCCAATTACCGCTCTTCTGTACCAGGCGAAACAATCTTATGCCTGCAAATTTCCTATTTTCATCCCACTACCTAGTTTTCTGTCGTCCCCTTTTCTCGGCACCCATTCTGTATGTCTAACAGACCCCCGGTTATCTGACCTACGCAATCAAAGGTTATCTCTAAAGCTACACTTGTGGGTATATTGAGTCCTTTCAGGACGAGCTTTATAATTAGTAGCCATAAAAAAATACAAGGTGTCTGCGATCGATGAGCAGCATATTCAGCCCAACTGATCGTGAACATAAATATACAGCACCATTATCAAGGCAACCCACTTCACTGGCATGTGCTCAGTACTGCAGTTGTGTGCACTGTGCGTGATAGGACAACATCTTTGGCGGACAAATTCTCAGCAGCGTCTATTCAGCAAATATCAGAGAGAGGTAGTTAAGAGCAACAATCTTGAGAAAAAGAGAAGCTGTATATTTGCCCTCGCAAACAATTGCCGCAAACTGCACGGCTGTTGTACTTCGAAGGCGTAGAGGGCGGGTTTGAGCGGCTTTCCTGCCCGCGATATTGTTCGGAAATTGGATTTTGCAGTGCGACGCTGAAATTTGCATAAGCTCTTCCCTATGTCGCACTTAAAGTGGATCTACACCGCCTTGTGGTTGCTTTCAGGCTAGCTTCCCGCATCGTTTCCGCTTAGAAAAAAGAAAGAAAAGAAAAAAATTATACAATAAATTTAGTCCTCCTAATGTTTTTTTTTTTCGGGATTTGCATTATATATTTATAGTTTGCTCGTTTTCATCTAGTTGTTTTTGTTCGCATACACTTTCTTTTCCTCAGAGGTTAAGGGAAAGGCCTAAAGAGAAAATAATAAACGAAGGCTTCGGCGCTTTGACTTCAGCACTTGATGCGCTGAATTTGTTGTTTTTTTTTCTTCATGGAACAGTTAACGTATTAATGTTCAAGGGACTTTCGGAAGAGTTATTACAGTCTACTTGATTCCAAAATTTATTTTTGGTGACACAAAAGGGGAGTTGTGAATATTATTTATGGATTTTACGATGCTGAATTCAAAAGTAACGTGAGTGGCATAAGGAACGCTTAATATCACACCTGTCTTTACTATCATGTTTTTTTTTTCGAAGGGCATGCCTGTATGTAATCTACCGTAGCAAGTGTGCGCGGCTACATTCAGCTTAGCGTAAAGCTCAACTTTTGGCATTTGTGTCAGCGGGAAACCTCCTGGAAAATTAGATATTTTTTTTCCAACTGCGTAACAGCGGTAAGTGTTATTTTCATCAGCGGCGATTCGCGCAATCTGTGTGACGTGTTGCTCAAACGACATCATCCACAGTTTTAAAACCGCGCCGCTTCGTAGGATGCGTGTCACAGTCAGCATAAGTTAGCAACAGTTAACATTTTCTTTTTCTTCTTTCTTTTTTTTCGGAAATCAGATTTGTTTGTTGGCTTTTTCTAACGCAAAAACGTGCTATGGACGATGGCTCATGGACAAGACACATTCTATAAGTCACTTTTAGAGCAACTGCTTAATACGGGTCTCTATTCTTATGGGCGTACTTAATTTAATCCCAACAATATGCAAAGGCCAACCCAGCAGATACGTCAAACCCCAAACCCTAGGAAACGAGGCAAAGAAAGGTTTCCTACAATGAACGAATATTGCCATTGCTAATGTTTCTTTGTGGAAATAAAAAATATTTCTGTAATATTTGTCTTCTCACTGCGTAATTCTGTATCTAACAAGGCCAGCAGTCAGGACATATGGAAGTGCTTTGAAGATAGTTACGGTCAGGAAAGCCCTGGGACATTCGCAACGGAAGCTTCACTTAAAAAAAAAAGATTATGCAGGATGCAGGTCTGACTTACATTTTGGAATCCCCGTGAAGCGAAGCTTTCATGAAGCGGCCAGTTAAATGCTGTCAAGCGGTTCAACTTCGCCGACGCGTTTTGCAGCACAGTGATTACGTACGTGACCGGCAAATCAGCCAGACCCGGAAAACCGTCAACGTGAGCCCCGTCATCAGCGCGACCTTGTATTATACTGTCATCAGGATAGGCCCAGTTTGCCGTCCTGCCATATCGGGTGTCAGCCACTTTATTGCGCTATATTCCGAAGTTTCTTGAAGGACAAGTTTTCGTGCCTTTGTTTCAGTGAATCTGAAATATGAAACACGTAAGAAGGGGCAAAGCAAACCGACGCCTTGTGAACAGAAGAAAAGTAAAACGAAAAAAAGAAAAGAGGGGGGGGGGTTGAATATGCTAAGCGCCAGAGCATAAAAAATCAAAACAGCAAGAATCAGGCCTAAGAGACCATAACTTTAAGTAAGGATCGTAATAAACACATCTGTTTTGTACGCAGACTTGACAAGTGATGCTACTACTTTTTTGTAATATTCGCTTCCATAATATTTATCATTCCAAGTTATATTCTTATGTAAGAGACGAGATTTTAACACTAACTGATTGTAACAGACCTTCGTACGTTTCGTTATTTACAGTACAGGTCACAAGGTATAATCGACTGAAGAAACTTACGACACCCGCGGAGCCGGCTCTGTCGCCATGCATGTGGACGGCTGTCGAGCACGAGGACGCGGGTTCGAATCCAGGCTGCTAGAGCCGCATTCCTACGCGGGTGAAACGCAAAGACACCCGGGTACTACGCTTTGGTTACACATTAAAGAATCCCGCTTGGTAAAAATATACTATACTGCGAACAAGACCGCATCCGTCATAACAAACTCTGTAGTTTTGAGACATTAAACCTCCCAAATGAGTTTGATGTTTTACAATAGCAACCAACAAGTCCATGTTAGTGAATCGACCATATAGATCGAATTCCCGAGGCTTTGTGTTTATAAGAATGGTTTCTCATTGGTCGGTTGGCTTTCGTAACTGCCCCTGACCTGTTTGTATGCCCAAGTGGCGCCGTGTCAGTGCCAATTATCGCTATGATTTTTCTCATAAGGACCGTGGACAATTTCTCGACATTACCTCGAAGTTTCCGTCATAACACCCATCACTCTCATGAAAGACGAGAGCCGCAACGCTGATAGGTTAGATATACTCTTAAAGGAGAGAGAAATTTAGTCATATTAATGGCGCAAAGAATCGGAAGACGCTTGCTATGTGTCTTCGGCCACTCCAGCCTTCGCTGTCTCTCTTCTCTTCGCTGTCTCGCCCCGGAAAAAGCATTAAAGAGAATCTGAAGCACTTTTCGGAAAAAGTAAACTTTGAACGAATTATTGTAATTTTTTGCTCCCTGAATAGAAAAAACCACAGTTTAACCGGCCACAAATCTGTTCAAGTCGCTTTAATTTAGCAAAAGAAAAACGAGCAGCAGCGTCTGCGGGGGACGCTGCGCGTCGGTCAGCGGGCTCTGATGGCGAAGCCGATCGTGATGTCATCGCGGGTGTCGTCGAGGCACGTTATTCAAATAGAGAGCCCACACGACCCCTGTGTTGCCGTCATTCTAACGCTCGGTATTTTGCGACTGCAAATTTCGGGCAAGTGGATCGCAGTAAATCGGTAAAACCAAAAGAAGAAACGAACTTTGAGAAAACGAAACTTATTCGATATGCAGTAAACAGATATCCAGCGGTATCGGATTATATACTATCGTGCTTCGCATGCGTTTTCCTTGCTACTTTTCAGCAATGTTGCTCATATTCATGAGATGTATATGACTCGCAGGCTTTTGACTAGATTACTGCTTTCTTCATCTCAGTTCTCGGATAAGGAGCTCCGAATTACCCTTTCTCAGATTTCAATCTGGGTGCAGTGGGTAATAGGTGCGAAGCGAATTTCTTTTATGGTAAAACCCGTTCCACGCCAATAGAAGATAAGGCTGAAGCGCCCTTCAGATGGAACACTTCACAATATTTTCATCACACGTCTAAAATACAGTTCTAGTCTCACGCTCCACAATTTAAATCTAGTTTGGCTTTACTTCTAAGCATACGAAAAACCGCCTGCTTCTTGGCCAATCCCCCATAGTGGGTATGTGCCACAGGCTGGAACACAAGACAAGACAAGACTAGCGTTGTGAATTAATAACTCCGGCACGATGAAAAAGACCCAAAATGAAGGTGACGTGAGATGCCAGGGACCTGAAACCAAATAAGCCCTTATTTCTGCCACTTTATATTTAAGTCCGTCAAATATAGTGGCTGTAATATCAGTGCAGCCAGGAAAAGAAACTAAGTTTTGATGAGAGGAACAAAAATTGATAGTAAGGAAGCAGCAACCATGAGTGCAAGCAGCCCGAGGGCGTAGCGCAAGGGCGGCGTAGTGTATCGAAAGTGCGTTCAAACTTTGTTGTGACAGTTTTGGCAGTCAGTAAGTAGTCTCAGCGTTGAAGGCAATAACTTAGCTCCGAGACTCAGCGAGAATCCGGAGCAACATGCGAGGGCGCAAAGTCGTTGATATGTACGTTAAGCTCATATTTGTTTGACTTTTATTTTAGCTCTCTGTCCCGAATGTTCAGAGCCCGTACAAATCAGGGGGAACGAAAGTTTGCACGTTCACATGAACATTACCTTCTTGTGATGAGCTGTTTGTGCGCCGCTGCGCCTCTCATTTGCTCGGTACTCAACAAGACCTGATTGCGTTGTTCCGTTTTCTTTTGAGAGCTCCTTTGAACACATACCGACCAGATTGTACGTGTTTATCTTGCTAATTAAGCTTCTGTTCTTGTTGTTCAGAACCATTTATTTATGTTATCAAAATACATATCAAATACCTAAGCATAGAGCGAATGAAGCAGGGCCGTCCTTTGTGTTTTCCCTGCCTCCAGCCTTCGAGAAATTGCCTAAACAAACTATAGCTTTATTTTTTTATTATTCATACACCTTGTCGCTTGATTGATAGCTGAGCATCGCACGACATGGTAGGACTCGTCAATCGCCCAGATAGTTAAAGGAAAAGCCCTATGCTTGAAGTCACACTGACGTGCCGACATTGAGGTTTTGGCACGAAACTAATAAGAACAGAAGACATGCGACCTTTAGTTCTTATCTTAATTATCAAACTATTACCGCAAAATTAAAGAAAACCGAGTTCTGAAAGACTAGTTTATCGGTGTAAACTGGTGTAGGTTTCTTCTTAGCGTAGCTATCACCTCTGACCCAGATTTTCTGCAGTTGAGCTAGGTTCTTCGTTTCTTCTCTGCCTGGGCAGACAAAGCGTGTCATACTCGAAAGTGCTTAACGAAATTTCTCTAACTTCCTTTCTTTATATTCATTTGCTGACCAGCTGAGTATAGCCAGTAAACGCACTGTATGAGCTCAAAACTGTGTTCTTTTTCCTACACTCCTGCAACGTATTTAACTAATTGCACGTTCTTTCTTTGATTAAAGCTCACTTTATGCCAAACAGGGTGTCTTCTCATCGTCTGCTAAGGCAGTTATTACAGAAAATGAGACGCAGATTGAAGCGGTTACCACTTACGCACTTCGCGAAATGTAGCTGCTGCGAAACGATCGCACATCTTTGAGTGTCCTCGTTTTACCTAGCAAAGAGCAGCCCCCTCCTTCACATTTGACGAGCTCGACAACCGCCCTCGTACATAAAGCAAACCCTTGGACACTGGCAAGCACGGATAACCGTGCGAGAGGCTATAAAGACGCGGTTGCCTTATATAAAAGACACCAGATTGTGTGTGTGAAATTGTGGCTGGTTGAACAATGCACTGTGGGAGGTTTTTTTTTTTTCTGTCCTAGTGCCACTGTCGCTGTTTGTGACTGCGTAGCGACATACCATGCCTTTTTGACAGGGTCACCATAAATAGTTTTATGTTGTTAAGTCTTTACATCTTTTCCCTTCTACCCGCCGTGGTTGATCAGTGGCTATGGTGTTAGGCTGCTGAGCACGAGGTCGCGGAATCGAATCCCGGCCACGGCGGCCCCATTTCGATGGGGGCGAAAACACCCGTGTACTTAGATTTAGGTGCACGTTAAAGAACCTCAGGTGGTCGAAATTTCCGGAGTCTTCCACTACGGCGTGCCTCATAATCAGAAAGTGGTTTTGGCACGTAAAACCGCATAATTTAATTTTTTCCCTTCTCTTTCTTTATCGTTGCAGGCCCTTTGTAACACTTCTTCCCTTCCCCACTAGCGGTTAGCCAACCTGAGATGTGCTTGGTTAACCGTCGTATCTTTCGTTTACTTTTATTTCTCTTTCTCTTTCATTTTAAGTAATAACACTGTGTCTCTGAAATATAACAAATAAGCCCGTAATGAGCGCCTTGTTTAGCAGATCTGCAAAATATTCCAAGTATTTAATGTTTGTTTTGATTCTTTATAAAAGCTACTCGTAAGCCATCTGCGGAATACATTCAAGTAAGTTTCGTTCTCGAGTTAAATTCGCCTTTACTCATTCGCTCATGACACACAAAAGAATACTGCCACGTAAAATGGGCGCAAATTGAATTGTGCAAACCAATCATGCTGGTTTATTAAGAATGGTGCAAATCTTTAAAGGCTGCTTTGTGGTATTCTCTGTAACTTTGTTCATAGTTTTCACATACGTAGTGTCATACATAGTGTCATACCTGACAAATTTCTGACATATAGTAATGGCATATTTCATTTCATTTTCTGTTGAGACTCTAAGCACAGGCAAGAGACATGTCTGTTTATGGGTTTGTGAGTCGGGGGGAGGGAATGGGGGGAGGGGTGTTGTGTGTGGCATGCGTGAGGCTTGCGCACGAGTGGGTGTTTGGTTTGTGTGGGTGTTTTTTTTAATTAAATAAAGCTGCTTCAGTGACAGTATGCGCGTGCTGTTCAATTTCTTTTCATTGTGGAGGTTTTCATCATTGCTCCCACGGCAGCTATAATTGACTGTTCTTCCCTACAAAATCAGCTTCATCGTAGTACTGGCTCTCGACAACTTCATAGAAAAAGCCCAAATTTTGCTCGTCTCGCTGTTATTAAAATACAACCAATAAATAACTGTTGGAGAAAATACCAGCTGAACCACTCGCAAAAAGAAGAAACTGAAATTATTAAACTAGGCCAGGGATGAGTTCTAGCAAGAAAACATGTTTAGAATGTGGACAAGTGGTGTGCTTTCCTTTTAGGAGCCTCTTCAAGTTCACTTCTCTGATCTCATAACTTTCACACAGGTTTTGCAGCTAAATTTAATGCTCCTCGCTTGGTTTTGCGATCACTGTTCGCGGGCCCCGTCACGCGAGTGCACGCACTCTGCCTGGTAGTCCTTGGTTGCAGAACACCGAACTTTAACGAAAAAACATACTGTTGTTACGTAGGTACATAGTCACCAAGGAATAAGGGTCATGCTATAAGAACTGCAAGAATTGGGATAATCTTCATTCATTTTTACGCTTCCTTGTTATGATCAACTTCAAGGAGCTCATTGACTTCCATTTAATTATAGTGAAAGAAATCTTAATGAAAGCGCCCGTGTACTTGTGCGCGCAGAGTTACTGTAAAAACGTGCAATTTTGTGAATGGTAGCCTAAAACTATAAAATGAGATCTGTGAAGCTTCGGGCAAGGAGCGAGGAATATATAAATGATTTTAGCAGTGCCAGATTCTACATGACATGCAGGTCTTTCACAGGTGAGTGCGGCTGATCTTCGGTAGAATAGGGACATGCCATAGTATGACAGGTTGCAAGCTTTTAGCCTATCAAGAATTTGTTTTTTCTTTCTTTGTTGGGCCTTTGTGCCGCAAGTGTGTCTCAGGCTATGATGCGCCAACACAAGTTGTAATAAATATTGGTAACTAAGAGAAGGGATGAAGATATTGCCGTAAATACAAAGCTGCTTTAAAATACCAATTTACAATAAGAATAAAAAAGAATTGCAACACGCAAGTGCGTTCGCTCCTAAAACTAAAACGGGAAAGTGCAATGGTTCCTCTTGGTAAAAATTACTAAAATGGCTGAATTGCCGAAAGAGGGATTAAGTGTGCAGCGGGCTACTGCGTGCCACGGTGATCCGACCAAAAAGAAAAGAAAAGAAAACGACGACGGCACGCCCAGCACGCTGATTGTGCGCGAGAAAGAAATCGGCGGTTGCAAGATCGAAAGCCTGCGGCGCTTTGTCCCACTCCGGCGTAATTGAGTGGGCCCTTTTAAAATATAGTTTCTGAACAACAGGCATCGACGTCTGTCTCTTTTTTCCTCGCCCACAAGTAATTTAGAAGAAAAAAAACTCATCATGGCAACCCACGCCCTTCCCTCCGCTTCTCAATGCAGCTCTTGCCATCTACAAGAAAATTACCCTGCTTTTCTCCCCTGACGTTGACGTCAACGTCTCCATTTGCACTTTCCCGCGTCTTTCTTATTATAGTCAAGTCTAGTGAAGCATGTGCTGCATTTTTGCGTCCTTTTTTTTCTGTGTACCTAGGTTGTTTGCGGCACGGTGTTCATATGGACAAAAGCGGGTTCAAAAGAATGTATCTCGGACCATTGCTGTTCTTCCCGCAAGTGGTTCTGCTCACAGCAGATCTACCTTTGCAGACACGCTTCGTCTTTGTCTTCGGACTGCTTTGGCTGCTGCATGAGGACACTTGGACATTGGATCAAGCTGATCAATACAATCTATCTCGCCGCGTGCAGGAATTTAAGGTCGGCGACTTAGTTCTACGCCGCACAACCACATCAGTGATGCTTCAAGTGCGTTGGCCACTACGCGATAAGTGGAACTGACCACACGCCACAACCGACAAAATACCTCCGCTATCTTTCAGGCGGCGCCAATGCGAAATACCTAAAGATGCGGGTTTAATACATATTCCCGACCTGAAAGCTAATTACCTGTCTTTTAACTGTGCGCCTCAAGTTCTGCACGGAAATTAAGCACGTATAAACTTAGTACTTACTCGAGGTTCCCAAATTAGTATGCAAGCATGAATTCGGCCGCTTATGGCTTTTCCCCGAGATGCTCCTTTATAAGCTTTTTTTAACATAGTGATGTCGCGGCTGTTTTGTCTTTCTATGTGTACATGAAAGCTATTGTGAAGACTCTCACGCCTTCGTAATGGGTGATCATCCTGCAGGTTGGTCCTACAATACTGCACTTTTGGTGCTGGTGCACGTAGAACCACTTCTTTTGTGCATCTGACATTTTCGTTGGTGTATATAATGCAAGAAAAAGATATTTTCGCCGTGATTTTTTTCCTTTTTTTATTGTTGCTTTAGTAACGAATTTGTAATTTTCGGATAGCTGGCTTGAATGTAGCGCTCCGTCACATTTTGGTACGCTTAACGAAAAATTGGCGGTGCATACGTGCTTTGGATCTCATCGGTGACATTAATGCGATTAGCAATCTTTCTTATGGTGAGTGTGCAATTGGTGATGATATGCTTTATATACTATGGTTTATGAGACCACGTATCTCTGTACCTTATGGTGACATCATCACACGCACGAATCGGTGATCTCACTGCCCACTTCAATGCTGAATGACAACGGGAAGGAGTATATATTGTAATCCCTGCACACCGATTGGAACTCCACAGCGGTCCTCACCATTCTTAGTATCTTAGATGCAACTTCGCTGTAATGGTTATCCGTTAATCGGCAGTGCTCGATGCGGAGGGGCCTTTTGCGGACTGGCGTTACTGCTTTATTATATTTAGGGCTACGTGCCACTTGTGTCAGCTTGGCGCCTTCATTTCGGGGGATTGCCCAAGAATGTGCCCAAACGCAGTGCCGAAGTTGTCAGTTCGAGCACATGCACAATGGCGCATACCAAGTGACGCCATTTATCTAATAGTGCAGACAGCACCGGCAGCAAGTTATCTATTCGGCTACAGACCCAGTGACGCATTCTTTCTGCTCGGCAGAACACAAGCCAGCACATACCTAATGACCCAAGCTAGCAGACAAATTAACGCTGGGTGAAAGACGCTAGATATACAAATGAGCCAACCGAAAAGATGGTGAAATTCCCTAAGAATGCTAGTCGCATTATTTAAGAGGTTAAGCTACCTCCTTCGCTCTGCTGCTGCTGCCGCCGCTGCCACCGCTGCTGCTTGTTGATGATGTTGATGATGTTGTTGATGATGTTGTTGGAGTTGAATTTGTTGTATATTACCTTCGGGAACAGTATCGGAAATTTAGTTATTGAAGAGCCCGCTGCGTTATCTGCAACGGGATCTCTTTAAAATCTCTATAAACTTAAAGATGATAACCCTGTACCTCATATTTGCACAATAACAAAAAGAGGTGTACAGGAACGATACACGCCAAAACCAACCGCTGAGTGCGTCTGAACATTTTTTTCAATTTTTACCCCGCCACTATTTTATTTCTTTCCTATTACCGTCCGGCTGCACTGTCGCAGCGGCGTAGTAAACAGGTGTTCGGATACATGGTCCTTTAATTTTAAAAGCATGTTTGCTGTTCGCAAACGAAGAAAGAGCACCGCTAGAGTAAGAAACGATAATAAGTAAGCGGATTGACAGAAACTATAGGTTCCAGCTGTTTGCGGGTTTCAAGTTGAATTCGTTGCTGAGTGGCCGATTCCGCTTCGATGCCGAAAACAGCGCGCTTGTTCCACTTACGCACCTTCGACAGAAATCTGTAACTATAGCGAGGACACTTTCACGTTATCTTCTGCAAACAGTACGTAATGCGAAAAAGCATCGGAAGCACTCTAGGGTATATAACCGAGACAGCCTTTGTTGACGTTGCCGAACGTGTGTGCTGATGTTTGTTTGTACAATATGTTCCACTGTAAAACGGAGCACCTTACTATTATTTCGCCATCCATCAGAGCTGAGATGAGGCACGAATGCCTGTAGATTATTACTCTTTTTTGTCTGTGCATGCCTGCCTAAACATCATAGGCACGTTTTTCTGGCAAAGTTTAAACACCGTGTCGTATTTGATTAATTACCCGTAATGCGTGTCCTTCACATGTGCAGGTGTATACGCATGCCCCTGTGTGCGCGCGTGTGTTTGAGTAAATGGGTGGGCGGATGGCGGCGTGTGTAGTGGAGGTGTGACGGCTTACTGGGTCCTACCCTGCTTGTACTGGCGCATGTGTGCTTCTATGCGCACGTATGCTTCTATCAAATCGATACCTCATGCGCATCTGAGTGAAATCGCGATCTTCGTTTCTTGCGCTTAGAAAAACTCGCTTCACGTACATTAGAATCGGGATAGAACATCATCGTAGTTACACACTTATAATCGCACCTTTTGAAAAAGTGTGCAGTTAAACTTATGCTGAGGTGTGTTGATCGATTGAGTCCAGTTCCTGTGACTATGTACGCTGTCTTGTTTAAAGGGAATCTTGCCTCCAACTTAAGGGAAAACATCTGGCGCGGGTTCCAACAGATCCATATTTGTGTAATTTCACGAGAACCATACGTTGGGCGTGTTTTCTAATTGTGTTTTCTGACGTGTACCTTTCTTGCTGCGTACGTTCGTGAAGTCAGGTCTGGGCCCATATAGAGGTTATGGTGTGTAACGATGCGGTGCGTCGTATCAAGTGCATGCCATTCTTTCTTTACAAAAACTTGCTTTTCTATGAGGATATACGGGAGTCGCTGAGTTCTCAGTGGGCAATCGTAGCACTTTTGACCTTTGCCAACGTAGCACTTGCGAGGACGCTTGCTCATAGTGAAATGGGCTCGATTTCCAAAGCGTGATGGAGCCAACTCTCAAGGAGTTTGGATGCATACAGACGGCAAGAAGAAGGACTAGAACGAGCGCTTGCACCTCCTCATTTATAATATAAACGCTTGTCGTCAATAAGGTCACATGCATGCTACAATAATAACTTTCACGATTTATGAATGGATGAGGATACGTTGCGCACGACTTTGTGTTGCGCTTACCACCGAGCTGAGTTTACCACAAGGCTCTTAATTCTCAGAGCATGTGCTTCATAGCAACGTACCTAAATTTTCTAACGAAAGCAGGAGAAACTCAAAGTATGGCGTTGATTTTCGCAGTCGAAAAGCCAAAGAATCACTTTGGAAAGAGGGAAGAAAAGAAAAAAAAAACTAATGAGTTTTTTTCTTGTTTTTTTTTTCATTATTAAGGGCCTGTGTACATTCGAAATTTCGAATACGGTTCGAGTGGTCTCTGTAGTTAGATTTACACTTGAATAAATAATTCGAATTGTGAATTCGCTATTCGAAATTGCGAAATATTCGTTTATTACAAAAATAAGGAATAACAACACATTTTAGAGTCTCGGTGGAGAGAAAACGAAGCAACTAAGGACTGTTCCGAATCATTCCGCAGCAGGAAAGTTGCGGCACCTGGCACACCAGCACCAGTTGCTGAATGAACGTGTGGTGCGATAATTTATTCTCATTGGCTTCCAGTCATTCAAAATATAAATGGGTCGATCTCCATCTTATCTTTCGCTTTGATGTCTCGACACCTTCTTTGACCTGTCGCATCATGTTTGCGTCTCTTCAAAACAATGTGCGATACAGCAATGCTACACTTCTCTCACGAAATAAAAGCAACGCTTTCCGTGCATACCTGTGACGCGCTGTTCCCGTATTTTATTACTGTCACTTTCGCGGTGTCCCAGATAACTTAAAGCATTCGATTCTTATTCACCAGGTCGTCGCTTGTCCGAGTGTCCGATTGCGAATGGTATTACGTACATGTTCATAAATTGGACATAAATCTTACTTTTCTTAGAAAAGACTCTTCGGAAACATGAAGTTTCACATTGTCGAGACATAACAAAACATTCAAGAGTCGTTTTCTGGAATACTTGTATTCTAATCCGGCTCGAAAACTTCGCTGCTAGAATACTCTTAAATACTATTGAAGCACAATTGTGGGATGAACGAAAGTAATAAATACAGCAAAACCAGCATGCCGACATGTTGCTGCATGCCAGCCTGTTTACGGTGCACTTCTTTACCGACCAAGCTACAGTGTATCGTGACTGCCGCGAGTATTCCAGTATCGGGGAGCATGCATCGTGTCAACGCGATAGCGCTAAGGGCGCGTGTCGCATAAAATTCGGTGTCGGTGTCGGCGTCGGCGGCGTTGTCCGTCATAAAAAAATAATCCCGAACCCCATCTACACAGGCCGTCCGCGTGACGCATAGGCGTTAGTGAACTAACTGAATTTCTTGAAGTAAAATGCGTCAGAAAATTCGTAAAACATGACTTACGCACAAGCTACAAACATGATAGCGTCGGACTGTAATCTGAATGTGCGAAAAAAATAATTTCAATATGCGAGGAAATATAGTTTTCTTACGCGGAAGCTCAAAGTTGCGGGGTCGTGAGCCATTGCTCTGCCCTGCACTGTCGCCGGTAAGGGCCCACTATTGTTTTCTATCGGGCCCCGTGTCCCAGAATATCCAGCGTCGGTGTGGGCGTCAAGGGGGGCCTGAGAACGCTATCGCGTTCCACTCTTAAAGACGAGGCTTAAACGTTCTCAAAGTTTTTTTTTTCGGTATAGTGACCGCACAGAGAGAAACAAAGATGGAAATTTATTCAATGAAATGCAGATTATTCTGCCTGGGTACACATAGGCGCCTACGTGCTACTCCGCACACAAAGAAAGAGATCGGGAGTAGAAATGACCCTATAAGGAGGAGGTCGTGAAGAATACAAATATGCGTAATATCTGTGGCCGCGCAGGTATTTAGGACACTTGCAACGATGCGTGTGGCTGTCGCTTACGTGCGAATCTTAAAGGGCATACGTAGTGCGGCTTAACAACTGCACAGGTGTTATTTGACGAGCTCGGATATCGCATCCCATGCAATTATTACGAACGAAAAGCGTCGTGAATCCAGCCGCTGGGTTACATAGCACCGAAGAGGCAGAAAGAAGAAGAGCGGTATTGATCGCTATGGTTGTCGTTTCGAAACACGTTGCACATGCGCCACCACTGTAAGCACCGACACCCGTAAACTCATTTCTATATAGTCGCGTACTCATGGAAATAAAGTCAGTATACCGTGGACAAAAACAGGACAAAGAAAACCTAACAGAAAATTAGGTGGGTGGATGAGATTAAGTTTGCATAGTTGGAGAAGTATGGGAGAGGACTTTGCCCTGCAGTGGGCGTAACCAGGCTGATTATTATTATTATTATTATTATTATTATTATTATTATTATTATTATTATTATTATTATTATTATTATTATTATTATTATTATTATTATTATTATTATTATTATTATTATTATACCGTGGACAGTTGAAAACGCACGAGGGGCGTCCGCAATGACGGCTAATAACGCACGAACGGCAAGCTCTAGCTGGCGGACGGTTTGCTGTATGTTGACATGTGCTTCTCATGAGGTCTACAAATACAGCTGTGCCACGGCTCCTATGCCTAGGGTTAATTATTCGTGGATAACAGGCTCAGGTGAGCTATCACAACGGAATATGCCTGCACCATTCACTGCTAATGCGCCATAAAAAGGGCAACGCCTGCGTGAAAGTGAGGTCAATGTTCTTAAACTCTATGCTGTTCGCTGTTTACGTCACTGGTTTGCAAAGCATTGTCTGTTACCCAAGATGCATGTAACCTTCAGTCTGCTCGAAATTTTATCCGCCAAGCGGACATTGGAGGCTTAAAATGGCTTATCCGGATTAGATGGCCCGCCGCATTGTAATACTAATGCATGCGATGGTAAGACTAGGATAAATATCGTGGGCATAAATTCGCCTGCGTACTGAGCGCATTTACAGCCTTTCTCTCCCGCTCACTCGTCAAGGTGAACGAGATGGAAACTGCAATCGAAACTAGTGCGCCATTACAAAGGCGGTCTCGAGACAAACGTTTTAGAGAGGATTCCCGCCGTCAGAGTTGTGTCACTAGACAGAGCACGCAGAGAACAGCACAATATGATTTGTATGAAAACCGTGCAGTACCTTCACTTCACCGCAATAATAATATGTGAGGGTTTTATTGATCTTTATGCGTCTCGCGCGATGAAGCACACTTTTGATTGCTGTGCCTGCATGCGCAAGTGAATTATATCATTCGTGTATTTTCATCTATGCGTCTGTTCATCTCCGATTGTATCGTAACCTCGCATGCCAGTTCGGACCTTATTATAGTGTGCGATGCAACTACTACTTCTGTATTGTTACTATATGTCTCCATGTGTCTCACGCTATATGCTGACCTTCTTTATTCGCTGTAGCTAACTCTGCTCTGACTTTTATAAGCCCGCGACGTTTTCTTCTTCTTATGTTCTAGTGTGTTATAATTACTATTATGTTAAAAAAGTAGCCGTCAGCTTCATACGGTGACAAAGTTATTCCTTTATGTTCATTTCACTAAATAAAAAAAACCACATGCAAGGTTACGGAAATTAAACGTGGCCTCAGCGAATGACGGTGCGAATTTGCAAAACCCACCGCACTGAACATTTTCCAATTACTACCTCGCACTGGTTTCATAATATATGAAACCAGGTATATGAACCATACGTCGTATTTCCGTAGAAGGGCACGAAAAATGCTGCAGAAGCGCCTTGATCATCACTGTGAACCTATGCATCTGTTCCACTGACTCTGCAGGCTATTCGAATGACAGGCTCTGAAAATACCATGAGCCACCATTATGTGCAATCACCATTTCTGAGTCTTGTACCTGATTAGTATATCTTCGCTAAACAAAGTATAACTATCTTTCAATATCAGTGAGGAGTGATGTTGTGACATCTCATCACGTGCAATCAAACTAAAACAAAACTACACGCCTAGTAATAATTTACATTACTGTAGGTGCAATGATATTGCACAATTTCGGTTAATTTCGAACATAACGAAGGGCACTACGCATCATTAAACCAGCGCATCATAGGTACTCCCCCCCCCCCCCCCCCGCCGAGAGCGTTCATTTCATTTATTTCATTTGATTTATTTCTGAAAGTGCCCAAGTACAGTTCTACGCCTTTGTATTGGTACACTTGAGTTACACAAGAAACAGAAAACAGCTAACTTAACAGAAAACCTCACAGAACACTGGCACAAGAATCAACCAAAAATCGAAAAGTCAGACAGAAGTCAAATAAGGCGCCAGTACAAGAGCTGGACATATCAAGATCATAATACAAGTTATTGTGTTGTGTTACAATACGTGTTAGAGCGTTAGACGTCCAAGCTGAATTCACGCAGAAAATCTGGGATAACGTAAGTTTGGGCGAAGCAAGCAGAACACTACAGCTTACAGGAACCACGGACAGGAGAAATTCTGATTAATTAGTTTGTAAAAGAATAAGCAATCGCGATATGTTTGGCTTATTTCGAAGTTCTAACATTAAACATTCGCAGAACACGATCGTAGGCATAAAATACACGGCGTCCCAGAAATCTGTCGCACAGGATACGAATGAAACGTTGCTGAACACATTCAATTTCTGCCACATTGGTCAAAATAGTACACTTCAATATAACAGAAGTAAATTCTAGCTTACAAGAAAACACAATATAGAAAACAAATACAAGAAAACAATGCCGTTGACATTCGTAAACTTTCTTGTCATTCTTGATATAAATTTAACTTTCTGTAGGGTGCATAAAGAATAGTCGAAACTTGTTCTTCGAAAGTTAGTCGGCAGTCGACCAATATTCCTTAGTCACGCGTACAACTCGCTCTTTTCAAAGGAATGTTGTCACATGAATATTCGTATCGTAATGTTGACATTTTGAGACTAAAGGAAACAAGTGTCTTAGTTGCATAATACGCGTACGCAAGAAGTCAGAGGCACAGCGCTCTGCGATAAAATTCAAATCTTTCTGTAATATTTCTCAACCCTGCGCTGATTTGGTTTCACGGTAAAGTTTAACATCGTCAGCGTACAAAAGGAGCTGCGCATGACGCAAACATTCTTCAAGATTATTGACAAAGATATTGAAAAATAGTGAGCCTAAGTTAGACCCTTGCGGAACACCGCAAGTTGTTTCATAAAGAAAAGAGTAAAAGAGTACTGTGCACCAACGCAAACGTAATTTAACTGAATGGACAGGTAGTCATTTATCAGCGTGCGCAGGCTGTAACTAACGCCGTACCCGAAGAGGTCAGAAGAGAAAACATCAGATGTCTTTGGCAAGTTGAAGCATACTGTGTCTGTCTCTGGTTAGCAACAGCCGTTCCCGCACCGTGACGAAAAGAAACAAGGTTTGTTTCCGCAGACGTACCACCAACAAAACCATGCTGTCATACAGTAATGCTATGCTTAAAGAAAAAGGACAGACTTGTAAACATAGCTATTTCAAACACTTCTGCAAACTCAAACAAGAGCGACACGGGGCGATAGCTTTTGATATTGCTTATGCTGCCAATTTTATGACCTGGCCCAACTATACCATTCTTCAACTCTTAACCTCGTCCTATTGAGAAGCGTGTTCCATTAAAACTCCATTTTATTGAGGCAGATCTTGCTGCTACGCGAACAAATACGCTGCACCGTTCGAAGATTGAAAGTTGTGATTAGAAAGTAAAGCGACTGACTGTGTTCGCATCATTCATGCCCTGCCGTGTGCTATGTAGAGCGTTATATAGATGCGGTGCGTTCTTAAATCGGGAAACTACGGCAATTAAAGCTAGTTGCCCTAGCTGCCGAAATGCCACATAGAGTCAAGCTAAGTGTAGCAGATTAAGCGATAGAGTGAGGTGATAGAAAGGAACAGGTATCAGCACGACCGTGTTTCCTGAAGAATGCTGGCAAATGATGCCTGAGAACTGGCCAGAACTAGAGATGCCTAAGATATGTTGTAGCGGTGAGCTCTAGTATTTGCTAAATCTGTGTCCTAAAGAAGGCATGAAGCCCAATGTGCATCCACCGCTGAAGACGGCAACGGCAACTCACGGCAACGCTTTTTGATGTGTTCCGCAATCATCTTCGAGCATCTGTCCTTGTAAAGCACTCTGTCGAGCAAATCATTTTTTAAATGTTTACCGGAACATTGAGGGGAATCCTCCATCTTTTTCGTCGCAATCATTTCCCTGCGGGATAAATTCTCGTGTTTTTTGTTTAATGTTCTTTACCCGCTTCAGACAACAATGAACCGGTGGCATTGGCGTATATAGGAGGGGCGTTCAATAAAGATTTCCCCTGACCCACTTCCTGTGGATGGAGAGCAGTGAAACTTTGCAGGTTTACTAGTCCTTCTCTACATAGCTGCCACCCAGGGGCACACACTTCTCCCATTTTTTTATGCAACTGTAAACACCTCGCTTGTAGAAGTCGACAGGTTGCTCTAAAAGCCATGTTGTGACTTCAGAAATCAGAGTCTCATCATCTGGAAAATGCTTGCCCTTCAAATATGACTTCATTGTTGAAAATAGGTGGAAGTCGGATGGTGCGAGGTCGGGTGAATAAGGGAGATGCGGTACAATTTCAAAGCCGCAGCAGTGTACTTGCACCTGGGCAACATGTGAGTTGTGAATTGGGGCATTGTCTTGCAGAAGGCCGACGCTTTTGGCGAGCATGCCACATCTCTTGCTTTTGATGAACTCCCGCAATTTCCGCAGTAGTGAAGCATAGTATGCCCCAGTAGTCGTTGCACCCTTTGCTAGGAAATCCATCAAGGCTACTCCGTGCTGATCCCAAAAGACTGTGAGCATGACCTTGCCCGCTGAGGGCTGAGCGCGTGCCTTCTTTGGAGGTGGTGAGTCCAAGTGCTGCCATTGCATCGACTAGACTTTAGTCTCCGGATCATAGTGATGGACCCAGCTTTTATCCTGTGTTATCAGTCTGTTAAAAAAGACCTCCTGGTTTCCATGGAACATGGTCAAAAGAGCCTGGGAGCATTCGACTCGTTCCTACTTTTGGAAAGGTGTGAGCAGCCGGGGAACCCAGCGAGCGGATATCTTACGCATATGAAGATGGTCCTAAATTATTTTTTCTACGGACCCCACACTAATCTTGACATTTTGGGCTAGGTCTCGAATGGTTACGCAGAGACTTTCTGAAATGGCGGCCTCCACTTGGTGGATGGTGCGTTCATCGATAGCGGCGTGGGGTCGCACGGCAATCGGAGCCGTTTCCACCGAAGTCCTACCACATTTGAATTGAAGATGCCAGTTCTTCACTACATAATATGATGGGGAATCCTCCCCACAAACCTCTCTTATCTCGTCGAACGTCTCCCTTGGAGTACGGCCTTTCAAGTACAGGAACTTGATGACTGCTCTGCATTCCACTGCATCCATTATCACATCTCACACTGCTTAAGCACCTGTAAAAGAAAGACTGTTATTAGTTCAGAGTTGCACATTGTCATGTGACCCAGAGATACTTATGTAATTACATATGCGCAGTTTCAGCATCCTGCAATAAATAGGAGTGAGTCAGGGGAAATCTTTATTGAACGACCCTCGTACGTCATTGCCCATTACGCGAGGGATTCGTAAGACCTGCCTTTAATTCTGTCTTTAAAGTGACTAGTTAAGAAACTGCAATTGTCATCACTTCAGTCATTCACGGTATCCTGAACGAGGCATGCTCCGTCGCCTTGCTAAGAGAGGCTATAAAATGCTTCGCCTTTCCTAAAGTCGAGATGCAGTCTGCAATGGGCATACGCACTTTTATCTATGGTGACCTCACTGAATGAACAAATCACAGAAATTCACGCGATCACAGATCCATTCAGTCATGTTTGTAACTAACATAATAGGCCTAGGCTATATACACTATCGGCTTGCGTATATCTCAATCCCGAATACTCTGCAAAGGATTGTCAAGAAGTCACAGACACT
This sequence comes from Dermacentor variabilis, assembly GCF_050947875.1. NCBI lineage: Eukaryota > Metazoa > Arthropoda > Arachnida > Ixodida > Ixodidae > Dermacentor > Dermacentor variabilis. The sequence goes on along the minus strand of NC_134573.1, from coordinate 123,301,288 downwards.
TGCTCGTGTTCTCTGTGTTGACTAGGAGCGATACTTATTTCTGGTACATGGGAACGCTAAAAACAAATGCCAATTTCCAAGGACAAGCGGAAGTTTTAGAATTTAAAAAGCTCATGTTACTTAGTTTCAAAGCTCTTTTTTTGCTTTAACCAATTAATGCTGGCCAGAGGTGGCACAGAGGCCCCTCAGAGGGCGCACATTAGCCATCACGTCTGTGTGGACGATGTTCGTTTTTTTTTTCAACTAACCAATGTATGAGCTTCGTGGCGACAATAATCCTTCGGTGGTTAAATACTGTTAGTGGAGCTCCCCAATCAGTCTACTGCTCAGAAAGTATTCCACGCCGGATACGTTGCAATATATGTGGCAGCGCCTGTACTGTGCCAGTTATTTGTTTAATAATCCCGTATATATTTTACTTCTAAAATCAAATTACAGGAGGGTAAGACTCACGCAAGTACAACTTTTATGAAATAACGCATGCAAGTGCAGAAGCAGAGAGCAGCATAATTTAATTTACAGAAAGACAGAGGTGAGCTTGAGCTTGTGCAAAAATACATGCTACTCTGAACTCTGAACGAACGGGAAAAGGGTGTCTAACAATGGACGACGGCAACGACGACGACGACGACGACGACGACGACGATGACGACGACGATGATGATGATGATGATGATGATGATGATAGCGGTGCGCTAACTCTGGTCGTCCACACAGCAACATTTTTAATGTCCTGAATCCAGTTCTTTGTTCGGCAGAAATTGTATCACGACCTGTGTTGGTAACGTAGCGCATTTGGGTTGGTGTCGAGGCCCCAAAATAATGGCCTCCGCCTACTGTCAGACGTTGATGGTTGCTAGAGACGAGGCTGAAATTTGTCAGTGCTGTGGATGCAAACATCGTGCGCTAATGCCTTTGGTACATGACAGTGGTCGCAACTAGGGGTTGCTCTCGCGACGGACGAGTTGCGTCTATAACGCCGTGCGAATGCCACACGAAGTCGTATTCTGTGCACCGAACTTGGGTCACAGCGCTTGAGCTTAGGTGCCTTGCGAAACCTGAGAGCAACGTCGAACTTGCGCTGACGCCGGTGGCGACAATATGGTTGCGCCAAGTGATTGAACGTGAAGCTTCCTCTCGCGTGAATAAGCAGAGTTTTACACCGAAGCTCTTAGGCGCCCGTTCCTGCAACGAGCGTCGGCGTTCCCGGCATAACCGAGCGAACGAGCGCAGCGGATAAAATAGCGAACGCGGAGGCCAGCGAGGAAATTAAAAAAGCGGCGAGAGCGAAGAGAGTGCAAGGAGAACGGTGTAGCGGAATAATGAGGCGGAAAGCGGAGGAGGAAGGTATGGCGAAAGCGTGAGAAGGAAAGTGGAGTGCCGTGTAAGACACGCACTGCGGCGAAGATGGCTACAATATGACGCCAGTGAAGCGAGCGTCGTACGGGAGGTCACTGCGATGCGGCCGCCGCGGCCGAGATTTCATCTCCCGCCCTCGGGCTCAGGAGCGCAACACCAAAGCCACTACGCCACCAGATTGAATCCTTCAACGGAACAACAGCCTCTAAATTCGTCTGCTTTTGTATTTAAGTAATATTCCAAAGAACTGAGAATGTCCTGCAACTCCGAACCAGTCGCCGCGTAATCTGGCTAGAACAGATGTCGAGGACCCGCTGCTTGGTGCAATCCGACCTGGACGATGAACCCTACACTCGTCCTCGCTTGCGTTACAAAGGGCCTGTCCCGCCACCATAAGAACCACAACCGACAAATTCGTCGCTACTCTTGCTCCTCTCACCACTGGTAGGAAAGTCAGAGAGAGAGAGGAGAGACAAGGATGTCAACAAGATGAGAGTTTTCAAGTTGCTGCCCTGCTCTGGCGTGGGGTAAACAGGAATTGGAAAGAGGACGCTGGGAGAGATATATTAGACATTAGAAAAGTAGCGTTCGCTAAGCTTAATGGTTACCTTTAAATGTCGTACGGTTGCAAGAAACCTAGTAACTCTACGGCCGGAAAGCCCTGGCTTGCTGAGCCTGGATTTTTATCACTTTGAGTGTCCGTTATGTAGTACGTAGGGACACTGAAGCAACGTCCATCTGTCAACAAAATGGCAGCCACCCGACAGAAAGCAATAAAAGAAACAGTTCCTGCGATATCTAGTAAAACAGAAAGTCCTGCAGGCGCCGCACAAGATTGGTCTGACGTACGTTTTTTGATGTCTGCCGTCTACCCATGAACTCGGCTAGCAGGGACACGCCTTTCGAGCGACGTGAGCCTGCAGATTCACTGGCTGTCAGTCGCCAACCGACGGCACAGTGCGGACGGAGAAGCTGGTTCCCTATATCTCTCTCGCATTTTTTTTACTGCTATAAGTGTTTGCACCCTTGGGTACCATGTTTACTTTTGAAGGACGTATATGCCAGTCCACAGCGCTTCTACCCGTGGCGTTATTTTCTGGCTACTGATTCCCATGTGTGCTCCCTGTACAGGGCGCCAAGACGTAACGTGCCCCTTTCATTTTCTTGCTTGTATAAGGCATTTTACTCCCTCTTTCTTGATTGCGTAGCCTACGACAACGACCGGCCTTGCTCTCAGGAAAGTCTCTTTCCTTCGTCTTGTAAATCTTCGTAATCATTGACCTTATAGTACGTAAAACCATGTTAGGAATCATCAGTGCAGCGATGAAAGTTCAGACGTGTCTGGAAATCAGCATCGTTCTTGATATTATCATGACCAGAATAATGGGGCCTTGGGCATGTTTGATATATTTACAATAGAGCGAAATCGACTACAATCCGGGTACTTGACACACATTGCACTTATGCAATGGGAATGGCGGCGTTGGCAAGTTTCTATTAAATTTAAGGTGACGTAACATGTTTGTAGCCATATCTACCGATGACGACATGACGTAATCCTCGTTCTCCCCACAAGCTCGTTATGAGAACTACTACAGTCTTGATGACGCCTTTTACTTCAATACAGAAGCAGAGGCTCTGAAACTTTACGACTTTCGCCGGAGGAGAAGCAGGAAGACGCTGTTCGCGCGGAGATACGTCGATGTTCCCGAGAGAACCAAATACGATGGGTTTGGCCCTCCAAACTAGACCACGGGAAGTTGCGGTCGTTTGCGCCATCTGCTGCGAGCCTCTTCGCCGCGTTTTGACTGTTGAGCAGGCTTCAGACAGTTGTCGTTACTTCGCCGAATGGCTTTCCCAAGCGGCTGTTGTTGAGTGGCGTGGACGTAAGTGGGCTGACTCTTGCCAAAGCACCACGCCGTTCCTCGTCACAGTTGTGGTAGGATAATCAGAAACTAAAGCGCCGACTAGCGCTTTACATGTCCTAAGTGGTCTGTTTCCTCAAATTTGCGCGGTCTCACTACAGAACGGCAAACATTTACGACAGGGCACAATGATCACCGACATTTCGGCAGACACCGAAAATGTAGTTTTCTTGATTTTTTTTATTTACAAACAGATGCTTGGCAATAGACGTTATTATTGGACTTCCCCATCTTGCCGATATAATGGCCTTTGAACACTCATACAGAGTAGCATGCTACGCTTAAGCCATGCCACGTTTCATTCCTCTCCTATTTCTTCCTCTCTGCCATGGCTTCTTTCCTGTTTATTTTTCTTTTACTTTAGTTGATTCGTGGATTTATTTTTAATGTTCATTCTCACCAGCATTTCAGTGGCCTATTTTCCTCCTGTCTCATCAATTACTAAACAACAAACCATCACAACTTTTGTTTCCTCAAAGAAAACTGTCGGTTCATGCCGAAGAACGTGAGTGCAATTGTCATGTTCCTCAACACATGTCCATTTCACTGAGCACCTGATGACACAGGACCTGATGACATCACGTATGCTGCCCTATGCCACCTTGGACATGACGCACGTGATGAGCTTCTCAACTACTACAATGAGTCTTGGCAGAACGGCGCCGTTCCTAAACAACGTAAATCGAGCCGCTTGATCCCCATTCTGAAACCTGGAAAGTCACCGCTTGAGATCTCATCGTCTGATTGCGCTTTCGAGCTGCGTCGGCAAAGTGATGGAAAGAATAATTCTTGCTCGATTGGAATGGTACCTAGAACAATTCACCATCTATCCGAACGCCATGACAGGCTTTCGTCGAGGTCGCACGTCCATCGACAACGTCATTGACATCGTAACATGGGTCCAAAATCAAAAAAGCCTCAAGCGCCTGTCTGCGGCACTTTTTCTGGATATAAAAGGAGCATACGACAACGTCGCCCATGAGGCCATACTAAACTCACTTGAGGCTGTTGGAGTTGGTGGCCGGATGTATCAATGGATTCGGGACTATTTGACTGAAAGGCGTTTTTTCTTACAGAGCGAAGACGGCCCAACTTCAGACCATTACATCTGCCGTGGTGTGCCGCAGGGTGGAGTGTTGAGCCCTATTTTGTTCAACCTCGTCCTGGTAGGACTAGCGGATTACCTACCGCAGACAGTACATGTCTCAATATATGCCGACGACATTTGCATCTGGGCCTCTGCGGTGACTCGCCCTCAGCTAAGAGCCAGGCTTCAGCGGGCGGCAACCATGACGGCTTCTTATCTCCGAGAGCAAGGCCTCAGTGTGTCTACTGAAGAGTGCGCATTACTTGGTTTTACGCGGAAACAAATGTCATCGTATCCTGTTACCATCAATGGTCAAGCTGTATTCTATGTTAAGACGCATCGCTTTCTGGGCGTCATCATTGACCGCAACCTCTCGTGGAGCCCTCACTGCGTCTATCTGAAGAAGAAGCTAGTCGCCATTGCTCAGGTCTTCAAATTTGTATGCTGGAAAAACTGGGGTACACCAGTCTATTCTAGGAGACACCTGTACAGGGTTTTGTTTCTCGGACTCCTACGTTACAACCTACCAGTGTTGTCAAATGCATGCAAGACGAACTTTCGCGCCTTGGCGAGCATACAAGGTCAAGCCCTACGCACGTGTTTGGGGCTGCCTCGGCGCACGTCTACAGCAGCAACAATTGCCATCGCAGGAGACCATATAATCCAGACACATGTAGCTGTCGACTCTCTCAGAGCGCACATTCGCCATCTGTCAAGGATGCCCGACCACCATTTGGCCTCCCTACCAGCCGAGAGACCTCAAGCGACCTTTTCACGAGTGATTAACGCTCATCAAGAGTACATACCAGCATCTTTTACACCGGCGGCGAAGCCTTCCTCCCCCCTGTGGTGCCTGCGACAGCCTCAAGTGAATTTTGCAATTCCTGGAATTACGAAAAAGTCCAATCATCCATCGCCGGCACTGAAGCAACTTACACTCCTATTACTGCACCAGACGTATCATGACTGCATACATATATATACCGATGGTTCGAACTCACCTACCAGCTCAACTGCCGCATTCGTCGTTCCAGCCAAGAACGTTACACTTAAATACAAATTGCCGCACACGACTACATCTACATCGGCCGAACTTGCAGCTCTCCATGCCGCTATGATGTACATCACCGAAGATCCAACCGAGAAATGGGTCGTATTTTGTGACTCTAAGGCAGCCCTTCACATCATCAAGTCCCCATTACGCCACAGAACTTACGAGCAAATGACATCTGAAATCAGGGAACTGCACCACCTTGCTCTTGAAAGAGGACACCACATTATATTTCAGTGGATTCCTGCTCACTGTGGCATCGTCGGCAACAACCTAGCTGACAAGGCTGCCCGGTGTGCCCACGAAGTAACCAAGACGCGTTCAATACCTTTGGCGAGGTCGGACGCTGCCAGGAAACTTCGCCTACTTGCGCGCAAGAAGTCCCAAGATCTCTGGATTTCAAGTGGCTTCAATTGCAGATTACGTAAACTGGACCCCACGCTACGGCTACAACTGCCATCTAGCCTTTCCCGCGGCGAAGCAACCTTGTTGTGTCGCTTGTGGTTGGGAGTGGCGTTCACGAACGCATACTCCTACCGTATGGGAGTGGCCGAGAGCCCGATGTGCGACTCCTGTGGGTGCGAGGAGACCATCGAGCACCTATTGTGTACCTGCCCTCGCTACGATGTCCAACGCCTCTCTCTGCGGGCAACTTTACGCAGACTAGACTCGAGACCGTTCACCGAGTCAAAGATACTCGGACCGTGGCCACAACCGTCACTGGCTCGAAAAGCGATTCGTGCACTAGTGCGGTACTTGAAGTGCACGGGCTTAAGAGACCACTTATAGTGTCATTGTGTACGCTGTCCCTCCCACACGTACTCAGTGCTTACCCTCTCCCTTTTCCCTCTTTCTATTCTCCTTTCCCACACCCCCAGTGTAGGGTAGCAAACGGGATGCTATTCTGGTTGACCTCCCTGCCTTTCCTACCCTTGCTTTCTCTCTCTCTCACTGAGCACCACACCGAACAAGTCTTCATAGCAATATTCAGTTTTGTTTGTCGTCACTTCACTGGCGCTTCTTCTTTTGTTTCTCTGGCCAGCAATCAACGTTTGTCGCTGCTGATATTTGGTTACTACGCTTATAGAATACGCTGGTCGCGCTACAGCCAGGTGTGTACGTGCGTTAGAATAATGAAAATGGCAAAACGCAGGTGGTTTTTATTTACCGTTAGGACAAGTGCATCAGGAGAGCACTTAGTAGAAAGAACAATTGCTTCTGCGGAGCACTTCATTTCAACATTTCCCGCTGACCGCTGGTACAGAGATGAAGAATGATATCTGTGCTTGGCAGCTGCTGACAGGCGGTGCTCATGGAAACTTTGTCATTGTGAAGCCATTCGCGATGTTTCCTACACTCTTGAAACGCTCTCGCTCTTCTTTCTTTTTTGTCGCGTTCGTATCATCCTTCTGCCCACGCACCAGTATTGCCCGACATCTTCGATGGCGCTTACTCCAAGAGAAAAATTTCAATTATCGACGCAGGCGTATTTGTTGCGCGAGCAGACCTGGATGCACGGCGCGCCATCTGTGGTCGGGAATCAGACACGATCCCCACTCGCTTATCCGCGGTCTCTGATTTCCAACATTCCTCGAGAAAAGTAGCATCATGTCGAGATTTTTGTATGTGCACCCAGGGCATTCAATACTAACTAGGACAATATAACGTCTGCCTAATTAGGTTCCCGCGCTTGTTGCTTGTTATTTTTCGCACGCATTAGTACTCGCCGGTAAGTAAACTGAGAAAAATATATTCCTGAACTTATGTGGTTCGACGAAAAATGCAGGGTGCATGAAATCGTTGAGTGCCACATGGGTAGTGGACACATTACGTGCGTCATGTATTGCGTGTCTTTTCAGCGCTGTTCAATTGTGCGACAATTCCAGTATTGGCCAATCGCATGGTTTGTAGCAATATGGTAGAAATTTGGGCTTGTTCGTGCATTTGTCCTTACTGAATAGCGCAGTGGGAAGGCAGACACAAAGACGCATAACGGTGCCTCGAGCTGCCAGACGCGCGGCAATATCGCGTTCGTTCGCGGGCTTCTTTCACGTTAGGAAAAACACTTTTATGTAGACTGTATTGAGCAACAGAAAGCTGTATCGAGAGTTTTTCATGTCGCTCTTTTTTATTTTTCCTGTGCTGAAGCACAGCGGACATCCGCACGCGTACATTCTTCTGTGGATGAATAATGTGCCGGAGGAGGAATTGACCTATAAAGCATTGCGTAACCCTCTCACCTGAAGTAGTGGTGGATTTCAACAGCTTCTCTGGGCATCCACTTTCACTGGGCCGGAACGGCGAGTCAGTTTTTTCTGACACCTTTCTGCCAGACACTTTATTCCTTCCAATGCCTGCAGAATTGAAGTGAATTGAAAATGAATGTCACTTCGTGTGTATGACAAATATGATGATGGGTTTATTAGCCACGTGCTTTCTCTCCTAAGGTCACGTGTTGCGTGACGTCATCGGGCTAAAAAGGATGTTCCACATCCGCCCACGGTGATTTTGAGTGACACTGGCTAACACTCTTGGGGCTAGATCTAGGAAACATAAATGGCCAAGTTAGCGGACTAATTGATAGCCGTCGCCGTAGCACAACTGGCAGTATAACGCCCGCGTAATGCGGAAGTTGTGGGGTCGGCTCCCATTGGTGACAAGTTACTTTTTCGTCCGCTTTTATTTCCCCTTTCTTAATTATTTTATACATTCCAATTTCAACCCTACTTAATTGGTCCGATGCTTTCCTTGTTCATCGTCTGTTGGCTTTATGTGGTCATGATATATGTATCATGCCTCAAGCATCCAGTCGTGCTGCAATTTTGCGTGCATTTGCGGGCTCCTTACATGGTCGGAAAAACACTTTTGCATGGCACATATATTGAGCAACAGAAAGCTGTATCGGGAGTTTTTCACGTCGCTCTACAATTTTCTCGTTGACACATGTAATCTAAACACAATATTTACGATAATTCACTAATTAACACTAATGATCTAAGTACACGGAATGAAAAAAATTATCACCACGAGAAAGCCAACGATCTCACCTTGGCTCTGTCCAGCTACGGGGCATGTGCATATTATTAAACTCTGGCTAAAGTTGGCTGGGACACCCTGCATACCCGGAAAGTGTAGCAACCATTGACCATGGCGTGAAGATATTTCTGTGGTTGACCCCTTCATAAAAAGCAAATCTGCAAAACGGTTTCCTGCCACATGTGACTCTGACTTGGTCATATCTCACCGGAAAATGTGTTTCTCTAAAGAGAAACTTGTGGAGGATCTGGCGTCTTGCACACCCTTCCATATGTTGGTTTCTCTTATAGGGCTAACCCCGTTATCGAAAGGAAGTAAAGTACTTAGTCGTACATGACAGTGGGCTCGAACTACATATGATTATTGAAATCTGAGGACTGTGTATGAAAACAGTGGAACCTAACCATGCTGACCACCTGGGGTGCACCGAAATATCTGACATTGTAGTTTGACAGTGATGGTTATTGGAGCTTATTGCGTTTAGTTTTCGTATCATATATTTACTGTTTCATGCAGTTATTGTGGCCTCCATTTTCTTGTCGTCAGGTTTAGTTTCCACAATACGTCCTCCCGAAAAAGGAAAAACTAAATAAACTCTCGAGCTCTACGTGCCAGAACAGCACTATGATTATGATCCGATCCCGTTCCTCGAAAAAAGAAAGATTTATTTGTTGCTATCAACAATTCAACCTTGCCCGTTAAGATTCAACTCGAATTACTATGACTACAGTTATGCGTAGCCATGAACAAAGGCATGGCTAACGTCATGGTCATGACTATTTGTGTTATATAGACAAACCAGCACCGTTCCAATTGTAATACTCATACTGTGGTTGCTTATGTGCTATGCCAGGTCATGACAAATTCAAATAAGAATCGTTATAGTCCACAAGAGTTGGTCGAAGAAGATGGCATAAGTTTGTAGACCATAATGAAGCAGTCCTCATATAAGTTATAGATCTTCGTTGCCCATGCAATAAAGCTTCGCGAGCTATTGTCTTTACCTGCATAATAGATGTCTTGTGAGCTTTTTGTGTCTATAGTTCACCTTTAAAACACGCTCTTCGAAAGCTGACGTGCCACTGTTATTGTGACACGGCAGCTTAATACGTAATAAACTTTCATAATCACTAAGCAATCTAGAGACCATGTGCTCTGTAGCATTTCTTCTGGATATGGTACTAATTTTAGGGTCATTTAATGTCGAATTAGCGTCAGGTGGTGGAATTTCATTTGCGCAAAAATTGTGCCACCATGCCTATTATGCTTAAGTGCGCTTTTGACGCTCACATTATGAAAGCTAACACTTTTTTGTAGCAATTCTAGCGCCATTCTGCCAGACCTACATAAGTCTGTCAAAGCTGGAGACATGCAGCTCAAACATTTAAAATTATCTGTTTATTGTAGAAGCGTAATTGAAAGCGTTATTAGCGTTTTTGTTAACACGGCAGAGCTCACAAATATGCTTTTCTTTCACGCGCCATATCACCACATAATTGGTGCAGTTTTCGCTCTGTTGTCCTGCTATATATGCAACACGGCTATAAAGCTCTCTTTTGCAATAAGCTTGGACTGTACCAAAGTAATTGGTAGCGCTAACATGACGACATACAATCAACTAGAAGATTTTTCGCTAATCTGGTTATATGGGTACTGTCTCTCGCAAAACCGTCAACTTTCTCATGATATCGGCAAAGTTTTATGCAGCAGTTTGATACACATACAGGCGCCGCACCACAGCTATATAGGGGTGCAATGCAGTTAACCGGGCAAGGAGCCACCGCCGACGTCATTTGATTAGGTGACACGAGATGAAGAATAAAACTCTGAAAGGTCTTTGCTTTATATGCGTCATCAATCTTTCCTGTGCTAATATGCCCGCCCCATGCGCCGGGCAAATTCTTTTGCGCGCCATTGCAGCTAATTCAATGTATTTAGAGAAGCCTGCGATGACAGCAAGCTGCATACTTCATCACTTCCACGGTCCATTATATGCAAAAGGTGCTTATTTCTTATTCCTTGTTGCACAGTCTCGAAAGGGCTTTTATGGGCGCTGACAGTTTGCTATCGTGCAATCCAAGACATCCCAAAAGAATGCACACCGCTGCCCACTTGGCCAGAGTATTAAAGGAAGTGTAGTACATTATAAACCACGCTCGAGTCGGTGATTAAGTGCCCGTGGAGAACGTTCGCATCGGTAATCGATACATGGCTCTGCACAACGACAAAATGTCGCAGATTTTGTTCCGCACGAATTATACGAGTCAAGAAAGAATCCTTGCCTTGCAATGTAGGGAGCCGCCACGTGTTGAAATTGTCAGCACAATATTATATATACGCCACATTACTTGTATTGTGGGCCTCAAACTTAGTAGTTCACCAACGCGAAACTTAATTGCGTAGGATTTTAAACTTTGGTCCAATATGGCAGTCTATACGAAGCGAAATAATCGATAGCGTGACTCCGCCGTGCGCCATGAGCGCCGTATGTAAAATAAATGCACGCATGTGTTGCGTTTTTATTTCGTTGTATTTGTCAAGATTGCCACAACATATTTGCCCAGCAACAAGTTCTAAGGAATGACGATCCCTCTCCTTAGCGCTAGCGTCGACGTAGACATGCAAGCTGTCTTCCGTTACTTGTCGTCTCTTGTTGAGCCATAAGTAGTACGCCGGGGTAAATGCCAATCAGAAAATAAGAATGTATAACCCATGGGACCTGGTAGAATCTTGTTGAGAGTTTTACACAAGACGCTCCTCTTAACATAGCAATTTAAATGCTCTTCGGCAGACCGAGCCAATAATATACTTGTAGTTGGGCATAGAAACCGGCGCCGTTTCTTCAACCCCTGTATCGCATCCGAGGCACGTAATCTAGGCCGCTACTTCCTAATAATGACATCAAGAGAGCATGTGAGAATGCGCTCGGACTCATAACCAAAGCGAGAAGGTTGTCGTTCTCAGTCGAGACCAGCCCTAAAACCAATTCAAAGCCATCGAATGGCAGCCTGCCCAGAAAATCGCGTTCTTCCTGCCCCCCGCCCACTGCATTATCTTACTGACATTCGAGCTAAACGGGGAGAATTGCCTACCGTCAACCACACAAGCAGTATTCTAGAGCAGACCAGATCAAATATAGTTATACCCTTTGAGGAAGCTGGCAGTTGCTCTAAAGTCTGGATAAAAAAATATCACGATTTTATTAATGCGTTCGGAAGTGCTCCCAGTGACCTTTTACTTTCAACATACAGCTCAACATTCATCAATAGCACCTATTTTGACATCTCATTTTGAAACACCCCCTCTAGCTGAAATGTTTTGCTAGCTTAGGCAATAAATTTCATCAGAACTTTCGGCGACTTAGATAGCAGTCAATTAGAACCAATATGCAATTTGAGCACCATGAATAACTTTTTATGCTTCCTCGCTTTTCTCGCTAATGGTGTCATGAAGAAGTGTTATTTTTTTTTTCTCTACACAGTTCGACGCGTTTTTGTGCGTATAAGTGTCAACGCGGTAGTCTTTAACGAGAGAAACTGTAGATGTTTGAGGCATTCGGCGCACAGTGGGGAACAGCAAGTAACATTTCCTGACTGTACGGCCATTTAAATAAAACTTAATAATTTCCCCGAAGCACCTATAACCATAACATTTGCTCAGTGTTTTACTACACAGTTGATTCTTATCAAGACTCTTCGTACCCCACGCTAGGCAATCGTCACCTAAGCGAATATCATCAGCATTTGGTGCGGACATCTTATACCGCATCTATGATTGCAATAAACCAAATTAATGGAAATTTATAATTTTCACTGGGAAACATGCGTAAATATTCGCCGGTGGTTGGGTCAAGTCGTAAACTTCAAAGCAGCTTTATAAAGAAACAAAGCTCGTTAAAAAAAACCTGGCATAAAATACATTTCAACATAAACTAAAGAGATATTCGAGGCAAGAATGTGAGAAATGGTGGGAAAGGGTTTGCACGCACAAACTGTAACAGACAACCATGCACAAGCTAGCAAATAGTATAATACCCTTTTACGAAGGGCGAAGGTCGGAGTGAGGAAGATCCGGTGAGCTCAGTGTTTTGTTCACACTTTCTTATTCAAAACGGTTCGCTCAGGGGCTGTCTGAAAAGCGACAAGTCGTCTTTCAGACGACTGACGACTCCTAGGATTCACACTTGAGTCTACGAAAACCAGCAACCTATAACTACACCAGAACTGTCACGTCTATCCCGAAGCTCGTGCGCAGATTTTACACGGACTACACTGGTGTACTCCTCTTATTTTACATTAAATAACGTGTAAGGCCTCTGCTACACAATACCCAATTTACATTCTCTCGTACCAACCATACGATGGACCCGCCGCGGTGGTTTTGCGGCTATGGCGTCGCGCGTCTAAGCACGAGGTCGCGGGATCAAATCCCGGCCGCGGCGGCCGCATTCCGATGGGGCGAAATGCCAAAACGCCCGTGTCCCGCACATTGAGGGCACGTTAAGTATTCCCTGGTGGTCAAAATTAACATGGAGTCCACCACTACGGCGCGCCTCATAATCAAATGGTGGTTTTTCACGTAACAACCCCAGAATCCAATTCACAAATGATACGGAGGGTGACACTGTTTCACTAGAGGTACGCCATGCGCGAGTGACATAACATGTTGGACTATGATCGAATGTACGGCAAGGACACGTTATTTTATCATCGGCAGTAGCAGAATATAAAATGAAATGTCCTAGCACCACAGTTCACTGTCCCTAGTCGGCCTACACGACAAGCGAAGCACATTCACTATGTGACAGCTGCTGCCAGCGAGGCATCACTGAAATCTCCTGTATGCCGTATTTCCGCACACAAACTCTTTGAAAGGAACACTTTCTTCTCGCGTTTCCCGTCTGGAGCTGTCCCAGGAGCAGGCATTATCCGACACCAAAGCACGAGCTGCCTCGACAATGAAGGGTTCGATAGTCGATACGAGATTCTTCGTTTGTTCCCCAAAGCTGCTCTCGGCAGACTGTGTGCCAGCTGGAATCGACAAGCTGACGCCGGCTACATTCACTCTTCTACTGGCGACGATTTTTGATATTCCGAGGGCGAAACAACATTCTCTTAAAGTTGCTTAGGGCCACCCCAGTGGTAAAACTTGAGCACAAGGAGCAAGGGCCACACACTGGTTGCTGAATTCTATTAGATTACCAAAACTCAATTTGAAAGAAAGAAGAAAATATAAAGTATAACTTTTGTTTAGGCGAGTCTTCTATAATAGGACGCGCATGTTCTGTCATAATAATATTTATTTTTTCCGGCATGAGCTGACTAGTGCACGTGTGGACAAAGTAAAGCCGTATTTAAAGAACGAGCGAAATTATTTGTGGAAGCAGGCCCTGTTCACTGAGTGAAATCATTGCAAAATGTAGGCCACAACAAAAGAAAACCGCCGTCTTCAGGTTATCCTATGTGCTCTTTTTTATTATTATTGTGTGTGTAGAAGAAGTTAGCATCATGCCAAAATAGCCCGCTACCCATCTCTCTTAGGCAAACAGTATATAGCAAACCTAGGTCGGACCAACGAAACACGCACGAGACAGAATACTAACAAAAGATTAAGCCAATAGATGTACTGAATATAGCTAACTGGCGCCTGCGATATGTCACGTCTGACCAGTGTATCGCCGTAGCTGATGCCAGCCAGTAGAGGCACCCACAACAAACGCTGGGAAAACGAGACCATCTTTCACTCACTGACCTGCGACTACTGATTCCTCCATATTTTGGTTGTGATGGTGTACTTGTTGTATCTCTTCCAGCCAGCTTTTTCGCGATGCCACATCACTGTCGTAAATAGCAGTTCCGGAGTGTTCAAACAGTTAGGCGAAATGGCAGCAAAGGCCCCCTCTGTGGTCTTGACAAAGCTGTGTGCAGTAGCACCGTTGGTCGATTCTGCGGCTGCAGAGGAGCGATAACGCGTTCTTTGCAAGCGGAACGCGAAGGCACGCAGTCGTGTGGATCAGGGAGCAAGCCTCGGTCGTACACGCTCCAGTGGAGACGCCACGAATTGAATGTTCTTCTGCCTCGGACCTAAGGTGCATGAATATAGAACTTTCCTTTCTCCTTCTCTTGCAATGGTAGCCAACAGTACACATCATACTACGTGCTGACCTGGACCAGCCGGTAGACGCAGTGTCCAAACTGTTCGGCTGTTTTAAGATGTACATCCCTTCTGTGTTTGATGTTCCTAGTGTGATGAAGGGAAAACAGGGGGAAGGCGGGAGATGGAAATTCAAGAGGATGAGCGAAACGAGGGCAAGGTGAAAGCGGGAGCCAACGTTTCGACAAGTGGACTCATCTTCTTTAAGGCGACATATGCTATTGAAGTCGCTCTTAGCTGTGCTGCATGCACGTGTTGAAATGCACATCTTTTAAAGGCTATTTTTCTCCAACCGGCAAGCACGTTCCCTAATTACCTATTGCGTTGACAATGCTGCCGTTCCGCTTCGTCGTACCAGTTGCCTTGTCCCTCTGGCCATCTTCACTTTCGGATTGTCCGCAATGGTAAGCACGAGATGGTGCTGAGCCGCCTTTCCATAGATTACCGGCATTTCATTACACCCTTACCGATGTATACCTGCATTTCTAGCCGAGACATCTGCATCTCAGTTACGTCACTTTTGCTGCGATTTTGTCAACCTATGAAGCACCGATGATGTAGTCGCTTCAAACTCTTTGCAGGCAACAGGCTCCAATACATTCAATGTTATACAATACATGTACAATATACAATACATTCCAATGTTATGTACAATACGCCTAAAAAGCCGTCTATATGAGCATACTTGGCTATAGATGCAAGCTTTCGTGACAGAAAGAAAATCCTTTTTCATGGAGGGAGAGGTCTTGCAGGGTAAAGTCTCTTTTGGAAGCCGTCATGGCATCCCTTTACTGGCGATGTCTTTATTGCTGAAGTTGTGTTGTGTGTGAGTATGCGTGTTATTATTGCCAGTAGCTTTAAACACCCAACTTTGTGTTTCTCCATGTAGCACCACTCTTTTTAACTCCTCACCTATATAAGAGCGTAGCGCGCAGGTACCACGCCTGCTGCGAAGTTTTCTGTGAGCGCAAAATTGTGTGTAAGCTTCCGGAAGGCTGGCAGCCAAATAGACGAGAATCCATTACATCGAGGCGGGAAGCGAAAACCAAGCATTATCTTGATACTCTCATCCTTGGCAGCACGCAGAGAACGCTTACGAGACGCTGCAATCTGAACTAGGCTATGGAGGGCCGCGGAAGCCTTCACCACCCGTGCTTCGTTATTTTCGCTAAAATCATGTAAGCCAGTGGCGGACCGGAATAAATATAGCACGTGAATAACCACCAGGCTGCAAGCAGCGCCCTCAAATAAACTTCACAGCGCTTAGTGCCTGCTAACTCCTGTGGAGAGAGTTTGAGCTAGGGCGCTGTTTTTTGATGAAGGTGGATAGGTTAGTCACGTGATGTTCGTTTTTTTTTTCACGGGCTTTCTTTCCAGCCGGAAAAAAGAAACGCGCAAGAAGTAGTAAGCTGAAAACACGCCAGTTTTTCGTTTCTTTTTTTCAATCTTCAACAAATTCTTGGCTGTCACCATGCCATTCAGAGCATTAATACAAATATAGCTCATAGCAATTCATTAATAAATTGAATGGAATCTACAATAAAAATTACTGGCGGCTGCTCTACACGACTTCGAACAATATGCACTTAGCCATCTTCGCGCAGAATGGAGTCTTTTCTAAAAACGCGATTGATGATAGCTGGGACATCCTATATATCGGGTCGGCACTGCCCTAGAAACTTGGTTTCTTGTATATGTACTTTTCTTAGCAAAACATACTTTGCATTCAAGCACAAAAGTAACTGGAACGCCAATGCATTTCCGTAAAACTTCGGGAATTAATATCTCGAAACTGGTGTGATGCTGAGAATTCGTTCCGAGTGGATCCGCCTTGTGAACTCCACGGCTAGAATTTGTAAATTCTAGTACGGGCCATAAGGCAATTAGATAAAAAGTTAATTAGTGCTTTCGTTAATTAGCCGATTATGAATGTCAGCTTTCTTTTTGCGAGTGGTGTTTGCCGCTTCGAGTAGACCACCTCATCAACTAGAATGGTGCTATCTGCCACAGACAAGCTTTAGGAATTTTTGAAGTGTTCACTGAAACCCCCCGTAGGTGCGGCTTCACGTAAAGAAAGTGCAGCATCAAGGCACGTGTCATTCAAGGAATTCCTCGAAAAGCATGTCTGGCACTCTCTAACATATAATATTATGACGCAAGCGAAGTGTTGAAACTTTCCGAAGTACTTTCCTGCTTCTAAGGGGCAGACATGAAATAGACAAGATGAAAGAATGCTGACTGGCGAAACAAAAAAATTCAGAAGTCATTCCACTCTGTAAAGGAGGATGGTCAGTGCAGTCAGACAATGTATTGCTTTTCATCAATTGTTAATGGTAGTGACGATAGCGTTGTGATTACTCTGTTGATACATTAGACAGAGTCTTGGCCAAAATTAGATCTATACACGACCATTGTTGAGTAGCTGAGGGATTTGGATTGGTGTTGCACTTCAAACCGAACTCTTCTAGCACAATCTGAGAGAGCCATTTCTTGTCTGGTTTTCAAATGCACACGTTGACGGTAAAGATGATCACAGGGTTAGTGTCATCACGGCTAAGCCATGCAAAGTGCGTGATCATGAATTTTCTCGATGTCACACTTAGGTGTGCCTGCACATATGTACACAGTGTATATCACAATTCCATCTTTCGTTTGTACGGCACAGACATCCCCGCAGTGAGTAGCATTGTCCTCTTGCGAATCAAGCGTGTATGGTTGTACACACATTTTGTCATTTGCACATGTGGCAACGCCTCCTGCTCATAAGTCCATGTGCTGTTCACAAATGATTTCACTTTACCCATCGACGTGAAACAATGTACATTGATTCGTTTAGTCCATTTATAATTTACGATTTTTATTAGGGGCGAAGTGTTTGAAGCCGGGTTCACCTCCGCCACCGATCGGCCCGGTATGCACTATCTTGGGAATCGGCCCGCGTTCGCCTTTTTTGTTGTTGACGCGTGGACACGAAAAATACCTGGAACAATCGCCATATACAGCTTCACTGTACAAAATGCGTTGCTGCTTTATATTCATAACAGTTCTTTGCAGACCGTTCACCACCTGTTTCTTGCACTCTTACGCTCCCAGGGTGTACGCAGCATCGCGTAATTTACGGAGACTCCGATTCATTACCGCACGCGCCCAATGTACAGTACACCAGGGCGGTCGACGCATGTTGCCATGGCCAGAGACCATAACCGAGACAACACTCAAAAGAAGAGCAAAAGCTTTTCCAGCGCACACATCCTGAAAGCTGGGTACCCTGTTTTCTTCTGCTTTTCTGTTTTTTTTTGCTTTCTCGAAAGACTACTCAAAAGAAATTCAATCGTGCTGCCAGACCAGCATGAAAGCAAGAGCATGTTGTTCAAGCGGGCATTACATCCCGCGCTTCAAAAATAAAGAGCCTATAAGGGAACAGCACGTGTCTATGGCGAGGAAGAGCTCCAAGATAGCGAAATCAGACATTAACTCAACGAGTAAGAAAGAAAATGGTGACAGGCGCTCCAGATTTACGTGCATTCCACGGAATATCTTGAAAGAGAAATGGCAGTGTGGTCCAGAGTGGAAAGCGACGACAGTCATAGCTGGAAGAATATTACGCGTGGTTGCAGTGAATGCCTTTCGCCGCACCATAGATTGCAGAAAACAATCGCAGCGGCGCACGAAACAAATGTTCACTGGGAGCTTTGGTTTTTCCTTTCTGTCTTATTGTAGGTTTTATATAGAGCTGCTGAACTTCTCTTTCGTGTTGCATTTCTGTTTTTCTTTTTTCTTTTTTTGCTGACCGACAAGCGCTTGTCTGGGAATGGTCCTTGCACTATGATCTGCAATCGCCACCGCAGCCTGCCTTCTGCTGCTCAGCACGTGGTCATAGGTTTGATTGGCGGCTGCACGTCAGTTGGTCAAGAATATTTTGAAACCCTGCACAACAGAGAGAGAGGGAGAGACGAAAGGGAAGCAACAGACGGTAAGGTTACTTTAACAATTACAGCGTATCTCATACTCCCATAGCAGTCATTCCATGCCAAATCAGCCAGCATTTTTTCGACCGACACAGATGTAGTTGAAAAAATTTCTCAGTGTTTATCAAAGTTGTCACCACGTATTTCTCTTCCCAAAAATGTTCTAGCATTTTCGCGAGAATGTATTGTTCTGGCCTAGCTGCGCCAGAAGGCATCAATCAACATTGTTTTTTCAAAGGCACATTGTATGTCGTTGAAACTGCATGTATGGCAAGACAATTAAGTGGTGGGACTGCCAAAATAACCAATGTTTCAAATAAATATTTAAACACGTTGGGTGCTTTTGGCACCACCAATATCCAATAAAACGTTAAAATTCGATTTTTTTTTTTTGCAGAGCGTGGGAATATTCAGAGCCACGAAATTAAATATAGTGTGCTAGCCTGGTTGACATAGTATAGTCGGAAATTATTTGACGCTTTGGAGGTTCAACCGATTGCCTAAAAATAACGTTGAAGTTATAATTTGTTGCACGATGCTTCGTGTTTAAGGTCAGAAAAGTAGCTTTGGTGGTCGGCTTAAAAATATGTTGGATATATCGTTACATAGGGCGACGTGTGTGCTATTGATATTAGAAGTTACAAGGACATGTTATTTTATGTCACTACCTGCGTGTCACTACACGGCACGCATTTAGTGACATTCATGTCATGACCTATCATTTATGTTCCTCATACACTCTTGTTATGCTATCTCGATTTTGGTGCCTACCAAGTTATCGAAACCACCATGATAGCACCAAGACGTAGGCGGCTGTTTCATGACCTACATGACACACATGATTTCAAAGACGGCGCCGAATAAAACAACACACGAAGAAGGGGGATACTAGCTGCGCCTACGTGCTGTCTCGTGTCCCCCTTCTTCGTGTGTTGTTTTATTCGGCGCCGTCTTTGAAATCATGCTTAACCAACTAGCCCGCCAACACATGCTCAGTTATGACACACATGCCATGATATTCATGTCATGACCGATAATTTATGTTCGTCATACACTCTTGTCATAGTATGCCAGCTTTGGTACCTGCCAAGTTAAGAAAATGACCATGAGAGCACCAAGATGTAGGCGGCTGTTTCCTGACCTGCATGACACACATATCATGACATTCATGTCATGACCAATCATTCATGTTCTTCATGCCCTCTTATCATACTACGACAATTTTGGCGAATACCAACTTAACGAAATGACCATGAAGGCACCAAGACGTAGGTGGCTAGATAGATAGATACTGTCAAACTGCCAAAGGTTCGGTAAGAAATGCCTCGCATAAAAAAAAAAAAAACGCTGGTTGCTTTGGCGTGGGAATGACCTCACAGCTGCTCTGTAACGCTAAACTTCCGTGAATCAGACACTGCCTGCTGACTCATTTATCCTCCTTGCTGTCGCACTTTGCTAGAATTTGTTAGCTCCGTAAAGATTGATGACGATTTCACTCGGGGCTTGGGGGAACGCGCCTTAGTGGGGAATGTCCCTGGATTAATTTCGACCACCTGGGGTTCTTTGCACGTGCACCCAATGCCACGGTACACGAAAGTTCTTGGGTTTCACCCCCATCGAAAGGCGGCCCATCGCAGCCGGCAATGGAACCTGTGACATTGTGCTCAGCAGAAGGATGCCACAGTTGCAGCTACACCGGATGCCTATTCATACGCAGTGATAAGGCGACGACGCCAGTGAAGCTGTGCGTTCTTCTAAAATACAAGGTCCAGATTAAATGTTTGGCGTAGCAAGGCGTAAAGAACGTCTTGTATTTGTAGTAGCAAATTCCAATTGACATTTCTGAGATAACTCGAGGAAAAGTGTGGACTCGCGAGTACGCATGGTGTTGCCGTACATGTCATAACTCAGTCCGCCTCGGTGAAAAATCGGAAAGGAGAATACACGTCCATTAGGGCTGGCATTGGTTTAAGTTTGTCGTATGCGCTATAGAGAGCACAGTTTAACAATATTCATGAACACACATTGAGAGAGGCACCACCCTTAACTTAGAGTTAGGACCATGTTTTTTTTTTCTGATATATCTCAATTAGGTTAAAGTTGGACGCCGACCGTGAAAATTAGAAATATAAGACACTTCGGTCACCGCACGGTAGAATTGGTCTCTAATTCGCCAATGCGTCTGCGTCACAAACCTGGTCGGCGTCAAACCTTAAACTACTTACAATTCTCCTACCCACCGGACTCATTTCCATTAAAGTCATTATTTTTTATATAACGCAAATGGCCGAAGTCACTTCGAGAACTAAGTTATTTATATACCATTGCTGGCAATCTCCATTAAAACAGTCATTCCGGACACTCAAACACAAAAATAAGACGTTTACGGCGCACTTAATAGCGGGACGGAACAACAAGTTAGCTAGGCCGGATGCGTTCAAAGTGACTAGCCGCGAAAAAAAAAATACCATTCGTAAAGGAAGAATCCGGGAAGCGTGCTTAAAGAAGCAGCTCTACGAGTGGATGGCATCCACTAGGAAGTAAAAAGAAGCTCCTACTTGACGCATTCCTTTTAGCTTCACAGCGCGATTCGCTCTACTTGTCACGGAAATTTTTCTTAGCTTGTTCCGTTATTTGCTGACCGCCTTGGTCTTTTCCAGTTCGCGCGAGCAGCTGCAGTGCTTGCAGTGAATAGCGGATAAACACAATACGTAATTAAATGATATTTCTAAAGCGTGTCGCACGAACCAAGTCTTCACCTGAAGGGATTCCAAAGCTGCAAATTGAGGTAGTGTGGACTAGCAATTCTTTACATTTACTTTAACTTGAAGCTCGATCATTAAAAGCAAAAGTAAAAGTAAAAGCTGTTTCTTTGTTTCTTTTTCTTTTTTTGCAAGACATCAATCTAGGGGAGTCCTCTCGGGGCACCGCCAACGCTTGAGGGCGTACTTTCGGCGGTGGATTTCGTGCTCCAGTACTGTGCGACATTGAAGCAAGGCGAACAGGAGCTTCTCAGTGATGCTAAGAAGCAGCTAAAATCACAGGCAAAATTTACTGCCTGCTGTACGCGTAGTACTGTTTTCGATGGTACTGTGCTTGCCTTTTTACCGAGTGTACATATGTAAATTCGTATACCGTAAGCTCTCGTTGTAACAAAGTCATCGGAACAATGAACTGTCTTCGTTATCAGTGGTATTTTGTTAAAACTGGAGAAGCTAAGCCACAGTCATAGGGACACGGAAATCAAAAAACTTCTATAAAGCACTACTTCGAATAAGGAGATTTCGTTATACTGAGAATTTATTTTTCTGGCGAACACATCACAAAACTAAGTTCCAGATCCTTAGGCGAGTTTGGGTATATCCAATTACCTGATATATCGAACTATATTTAGCGCATTATTAAAGCCCGCCCATTGTAAGCGGATTATAGACTATACTCCCCTGCAACGCTCACGGAAAAAGTTTGGCCTTGTGTGGTGCGGCGAAACAAAAATAGTGAAGGCCGTGTTTTTACTTTCGCCTGCCGCGACCTTTGTGTATTCCACGTGTGTTTCCAGATCTTATGATGAAAGCGAGCATCCAACTTTTCCTCGGTGGACGGGCCATTTTTCTTCCTTAAGCTCGCTTCTTCACCAGCAGTGTCATTTCTGCACCCTTGTTTTGATTGTTGGTTGCTTTGCCTGGCCCTGTCCCTTTCTCAGAAACAAAAAGAAGGAAGAAAAAAATACGTGAAAAATTAAGCAACATCCGCGAGAAAAGTGAAAACGTAAAGCCGATAAAATGTCACCCTGCGGTAAGGAGACTCAATTTTTTGTGGCCGACATTTCACGGTGGCAACTTACTTTCTTGAAAAGACAGAGCGAGCGTTGTATGTACTAGGTTTAAAATTTTATAGCTTCACTATTTGTTCACGAAAGTCTCGAATGCTATAGCATTTATTATCGCTTTTTTTGTTTTAAGTGTAAAAAAAATGAAAACGTACGCTTCGTTTGAGCCAGCTATCCCGAAATCCAATTTCGTTACTCGTGCAGGAATTCATTTGATTTGATTTATCTCTCACAAACAAGTGCACTCACGTGCGTGATATGAAGACGAAAGCAGGAAAAAAGCAAGACCCGCGCTGCCTTTTCTCCCAAGTATCGCACGACAGTCGGCGTTCCACTGAACAGATATTTAACACATAAGTGGTACATGAACTTCAATAGTGCACAGAAAATACGTAGCATCTTATATAGGATATATAGAAACTAAATAATAGCACACAAATGAAACCGTGACAATATTAAGGAAAGAAAATGTCCCGGAGCATAACGTAAAGTTTATATAAGAAAAGGAAAAGCAAGAAAATATACCGTATACACTATAATCACACGAACACGTCACAAGCTGACTGAAAGTGTGTCTACGGGTACCAGCACCGAAAGCAGCGACCACTACCTGGGAAGGTAACTCCTCTGACAGAAGTCAAGTAGTCCCCACAAGTCCTTTCATGTACAAACTTCTAAAGCACCCATATATAGAGGTTTTAGAGAGAGCTTTAGAATCTGTTCGCTATGCTAAATTTCAAGTTATGGGCAACAACACTTAGTTTGGTTTCTTACCGCGCTTTTTTCTTTCCTTTTCGTTTTTTTTTTCGTTCTTCTACTTTCTGTTGTTCTCCTTTATTTATATAATTATACCATTTCACTATTTTCCTGTTTTCTTTCTTTTTTTACGAGCACCTGTTTCTGCCGCTCCTTCTATTATCTCTTTCAGACACACGATAGCCTACGAGCACCAGTGAAACTGGTAATGCAGGTCTGCTGTGCACGCTGTCGACATGCCGGCTGTCACACGGGCGTTGACACGTGATTGACACACAGCCGGGTCCCTTGGCCTTGTGCACAGCCGTCCTTTATTCTCAATTCGACACGCTAACACACCGCCGCTCGCTGCCGCACGCACCCTCCTTACGCTCTCTCCCCTTTTCAAGAACCCCACCTATATATACTGTGGCGAGGAAAGCATATGTCGCCTTGAAAAAGACAAGTCCACTTGTCCAAACGTTGGCTCCTGCTTTCACCTTGTTCTCGTTTTGCTCATCGTCACATACGAGTATATATGTAAAGCAAGATGATGATGATGATTTGGTATTGTTATGGCGCAGCAGCCGTGTGGGCTATAATGCGCCAAATATAACGCAAGCTGATCGCAGAGTGGACGACATGGTTGTGTCATCAACGCGTTTAAAGAAAAGCACGATGTATAAAAGACAAACACAACTTGCGTACCTGGAGGTTCTCCTTGTGTACAGTCATTGGTGATATTTTTTTTCTTGCTTTTTATTTTCTTATTGTTGCCTGCGTGGTGTACCTGGGTGTTTAGGATACCCAGCTCCAAAGCGGTTCAAGGCCGACGGCCTTGATCTCGACCTTCAGAGTTGTTTTTATGTGTCTGGTGAAAGCGCGCGTTTCTATAATTAAAAAAAAAAAGAAAGGAAAATGCTTTTAAAATGGCTGAGGCGCAAACGCTCAACGCCTACAGAGTCAAAGAAGAAAACTCCAGCTCAGCTCGGCGACTAGAAAAAGACAAAAAAAGCAGCAGGTCAAAGAAAGAAAGAACGGCTCTGCTACCGGCGTGCTATATTTATACCCACCCTGCGCCTTCTGCTGTCGTTTCAGATTTTCGATGATATCAACAGCTTAAGGCGTCTCGACTGTCGGTGTGCTCACATTTCATATGTTTCCGATGTATTTATTAAACTTAGTGGCACAAAAGAACGCAGCAATGTAGACCTACATGAGAGACCTGTTTGCAGATATGCAGCGTTGAAAGCTTCCGCTATTTTCGGCTAAGTGCTACCAGTGAAATCCGATCCCTAAGGGTAATCAATAACGTAGCAGCCAACTAGGCGGCCAGGCGTTCGCAAGATGTTTGCTGGCACAGTGACCCATGGTCACTTCAGTCAGCCTGTTTTTTGTGCGTCAGGATAGTGCTTGCACGAACGCCGTCACTCGAGTCGCTTGTTTGGTGCGCGCTGCGAAAATACAGTCGCGTGAGGAAATCTCTAAAGGGCACGGCATCTGCAAAAAAAAATTATCATAATAAAAATAATTTCTTCGCACCTCGAACGAAAAACAACCGGCACAAATTGTTGAATAAAGTTTATTATCTACCTATCTTTCTCATATCATAGCCGTGTGACGTGGAATTTCATCAGTGCATTGCTTCGCTCAAACAGGAGCACGTAGACTACCACTCGATTTTAGTCTGCCTGCCTAGGCTTCAAATGTATCTTTTTCGTGGCGTTTGTGGCCTCTAGACTTTTGGTCATGGCTGTACGTGAGATAAGGAGCACATGGAGACGGGAAATTGCGCTAGTTGGATTGGATTTATCATGACAAGCAAAACTCGGTGCTAAGACACTGGGCAAAGAAATGAGCGCACAGCACCGAGTGCAGTTCACGACTGAAGTAATATTTGGATCTAACCAGAATATATACGAGCAGCAGGGACACATAAAAAATCGAAAATGGCAACAGAAAACAACAGCAAACCGCCACACCCACTTGCTTCACTATAGTCTGTTTTTATTGTATGATGTTTGCGTTTTTTTTTTTTGCTTCTCTATGGGTTGTGAAGAAGAAGAAGACGCAAAGTGCGGATGCGTGTCGCGTCGGCACTGCAGATTTTGAATGATTCTCGCCGTACATTCGAAGAATTCACCGGCGCCTTATTATCGAGAAGGAAGTGGAGGTTCCACGGACCACCCTTATATCATTCTCAAGTAGGTGGACCATTTATTTTCGGCACATCGACCACTTTTATATAGCGCCACGCCGACGTGGCTGCTAAGCCTGACCTAACGAAGCTGGTGGCTGGAGCCCCGCCTCTTTTCTGGTTAGAGCTGCAAGATGGCAGTGGTGAGTGTCGAAAGGGAGGATATAACGAGAGAGGAGTATGAGGACGAAGTAGGTTGGCCTGTTGTGAAGAGAGGAGGAAGTGCCAAAGAGCAGACAAAATCTCACGGAACCAAGAATGAGGCAGCGTGCTTCTCCACCGAGAACGCATTCAATAATAGGTGGAGCGAGGGACAACAAGCAAGACAAATCATGGCGCAAGCAGGATGCCCAGTTTGCCGAAGGCAGAGTGCAACATAATAGTGCGCCCAAGTGACGGCTTCAAGGTCACCGACTATGGGATCAATCGCCTAGAATGCTGCGTCGCCAACGCCGCGGGAATCCCCAGGAAGGAATCGGAAGATGACACGGTGTGTGCAAAATACAAATAGAACATTCTAGTGATCAGGACGCCATCGGAGGAGCGCGCCGAAAAATACAGGACTATCACTCGACTGAGGATGGGAGACAAGGATTTCGAAGCCAACGCGTATCGAGTCGGCTCCGAAGGATACATCTTAGCGAGTGATAAGAGTAACGCACGAGGTGTCTCCTGGAGAAATAGTGGAGATGCTTCTAACACCAAGGAATCCGACGGTCCTCATGGCCAAAAGGATGGGAAACACCACGAACATCATCGTCCTTTTCGACGGGAATCACGTCCCAAACTACGTGAGATACAGAAGTGCACTGGTCAGGTGCTCACTATACCGGAAGCAAATGGACGTATGCTACCAGTGCGGACGCCTCGGTCACACAGCCGATGTCTGCCCGAACCAGAACAGCAGGATGTGCAGAGGCTGCGGGATGGAGAACCCGCCACAGGACCACGAGTGCGAAGCGAAGTGCCAGCTCTGCGGCAAAGACCACCCTACGGCGGATCGCCGATGTAGTGCCAGATACAAGTTACCGTAATTTGTAAAGAGGCGCCGCTGGGAGCGAGCCAGACGAGAGGAAGAAGCGGTGTGCTACGAAAGGGAAGCTGAAAGACTGTACAGGCCAGGACGGGAAGACTGGAGAGAGCGGTCGGAGCATCAGCAAGGGACGGATCTGGACTGGAAGATTTCCCCATGCTCCAGGCAAGGGAAAGGGGCCGCTCGATGTCGAACAACAGAACCAGATCGCGATCGTGGTCCAGATCGAGATCCAGACCCAAGACCAGTAATACCGGATCTCCCAGAGCAAAGGGGGGGGGGAGGGGGGGGAGGAGGGATGATCCCAGAGCCCAAAAGGAAAGAGCAACGTCATCGGCGCCGCGGAACCCTTACAGGTGAGCAGGGCGGACGCGGCTTCCGGTGCGCGTGCCGAGGCAGAGGCTGCTTTTCAAAATAGAGTTAAGACGCTAGAGAAAGAATTGGCGCAGATCAGGAAGAGCAATGTTGCGTTTAGGGATAAAATTTAAAAAAACTGAGGGAAGAGAACGACCGCTTGAGGAGTGGGAAAGTGCCACGCAACGAGGAAACCTCGAGAGTTATAATGGAGAAAAAAGGCACGGCAATGGGAGAAGACGTAGCGCTCATTCCCATTAAACGTAAAAACCAAAGCGTTCCAATTGAAACCGAAGTAAAGAATCTAAGCCAGCCACGACGCTCCAAGGAAGACAGGAGGAATTTGAACAGAAAATCGAAACCAGCATCAAACAGAACGAAACCAAATTTGAAACTAAACTAGAACAACTGGAAGTGAGGCTTGAGGCAAAGATAAAGGCAAAGATAGAGGCGCTAGGAAAGGCGATCCTACAGCAAGTGCAACAAATGATGGCTGACTTCAAAGCGAAACTCCCAATATGGGGACCGCAATCAAGTAGGGGGGGGGGGGGACCGGTTAAGTCGGCCACTAAGCCATACACTAGGCCATCGGTACCCGCCGAAGGATTGGAGAACCTGTGACGCCACCATGGACAGACGAATTAGATACATGATTTGGCAATGGAATTGTAGAGGATACGGTCGAAAACAATACATTTTGCAACAACACCTTAAAGACAAAGAAAACCCGGATATCGTAATGGTGCAGGAAACACACGGGCTGGCAACATTGTCGGGATACAAGTCCTTTGGTTCTGCCAAAGGGGAGACGAAGGCGCTAATGACGTTGGTAAAGCGAAATCACTCAGTCGTTCAACACGACACGGAGGTTAAGTCAATCGATCACATTCTTCTAGAACTCATACCCATGCGGAAAACGAAGGACAGTCTCTTTGTATGAAATATTTATAGCAGTCCAAAGTGTAGACACCATAAATTTCGATCGCTCTTTAAAAAACCCTTGCCATAGCTGACAACCGAGTCGCAGTGATCGGAGGCGATTTTAACGCCCAACACGCGGCATGGGGTTACAAAATCGAAACTCAAAAAGGCAGGAACCTATGGCTAGACGCGTGACAGGAAGGCCTGACCATCGTGACCGACCCATCGGTTCCCACAGGATAGGTACCAGCGTTTGCGCGGATACTACGCCAGATTTAATATTCACCAAGAGCATACGGGACACGCAGTGGACAAATACGCAACACGACGTTGGGAGCGATCACAATATACTAGAAATAACGGTAAGGGCAGGACCGCGCAAGACAAAGGGTAGACCACTTAAGATTGTCGACTGGGACAAATTCAGGAAAATAAGGGAGGAGGCCGACGACACGACACAAGGTATTGAGGAATGGACCGAAAAACTAAAGGGAGATGTGGCGGCAGCTGCGAAAATGGTCCCTCCGGAGGCGCATTTAGAGAACGTAGACAGTAAGCTTCTACACATGTGGGAAGCTAAGGCAGGGTTGCAACGGAGATGGAAAAAACAAACACAACCGGACGCTTCGTAGAACGATAGCCAAATTGAACAGGAACATCGAACAGTACGCCCAGCAGCTATGCAGACGGAAGTGGGAAGAAAAATGCAAGAACATGGACAGTCAGATAGGGATGGCAAAAACGTGGAACATCCTTCGATATTTGGTAGACCCGGACGGGACCAAGTCGGCACACAGGCAAAATATAAATCGGCTAATACAAACGTACCGAGGGACAGAGCAGGACTTCCTCAAGGAAATCGAGAAAAGATACATGTCGCAAGCGCTGCCTGTCATACACCCTGACTACACAGGACAGGTAAATGGCGAATTTGACAACAAATTAGGCGAGTCAGAGGTCAGCGCAGCCCTACAGAAACTCAATACCAATTCGGCACCCGGACTAGACGGGGTAACGAATAAAACGCTGAGGAACTTGGACGATGAGTCTATAGCTAAGTTAACCGAATATATTAACGAATTCTGGGAGGCAGGGTAGATTCCGCAGCAATGGAAGACGGCACAAATCGTGTTAATACCTAAACCGGGCAAGCGACTGCAAATTGAGAACTTGAGACCCATTTCTCTCACTTCTTGCATGGGAAACTCATGGAGCACGTGGTCCTAGCGAGGATAACCACCTACCTCGAAGACTAGGACGCGCTGCCACCCACGATGATAGGATTCAGGAGAAATCTCTCAGCGCAGGGCGCTCTGTTACGACTAAAACATCAGATCATAGACGATTCGGGCAGATCGACAAAGGCAATTCTCGGGTTGGACCTAAAAAAAGCCTTCGATAACGTAACACATGCAACGATACTAGATAGAGTTGGATAAGTAGGACTGGGAAGACGAACATACGATTATGTAAGGAATTTTCTAACGGGCAGAAAGGCAAAGATCACGATAGCGGACCTAGTTTTGGAGGAGATCGAAATAGGCAGCGCAGGTCCGTCACAGGGCTCGGTCTTATCACCGATGCTATTCAATCTGGCGCTAATCGGCCTGCCAGCCAAGCTACAAGAACACCACCTGCGACTGCGATAGACGGTCTCAATCATACCTTATTACGCTGACGATATCACCCTATGGGTGAGAAACGGAAGTGACGGGCAAATAGAACAAACGCTTCAAACAGCGGTCGAAGCAATCGAAAAATATCTAGGCGGGACAGGACTAAGATGCTCGGCAGAGAAATCGGAGCTGTTTCTGTACAGACCGACTTGCAGAGGTAGCAAACCAGGCAACTACAGGAAAAATCTCACCCATAGAGAGGAGATACAGTTAAAGATGGCCGATGGGAAACCCATACCCGAGGTCGATAGGATCAGGTTATTGGAGCTCCTCATTGAAGCCAAGGGCAACAACAGAGAAATCCTCAGAAGACTGGTGGGAACTGTAGCGCAAATCATGAGGCTAATCAGAAGGATAACAAATAAACCTAGCGGGATGAAAGAGGAAAACACGATAAGGATAATACAGGCCATCGTAATAAGTAGAATAGTATACGTAGCGCCGTACTTAAAATGACAGGTCGCGGAAAAGATCAAACTAGAGTGCCTCATTCAAGAGATTCAGAACTAGCCATAGGACTACCGATCAGCACCAACACGGACAAGTTGCTGCAATTAGGCGTACACAACACGATAGACGAGCTCATTGAAGCGCAATGTACGGCACAATATGAACGCCTCTCTAAGACTAGAGCAGGCAGACACATCCTAGAGAAATTACACATAGGTTACCACACACAGCACGGTGTAAAGGTGAACATCCCGAGAAAGACGAAGGAAAGATTGGTAATACCTCCCATACCAAAGAACATGCACCCAGAACACAATAAGAACAGAAGAGAGAACAGAGCGAAGCAAATACAGAAGAACTTCGGCAGCGACAAGGGCGCAGTGTTCGTAGACGCGGCTCGATACAGTCGTAGACGGGGGTTTACGGCAGCCGTAATCGATAAGGAGAAACGGTGTAAGACGTGCGCGACGATACGCACCACAAGTAACGAGATAGATGAAGAAGTAGCCATAGCGCTCGCAGTAGCTCAGACTAACGCAACCGTGATAGTCAGCGACTCTCAGACGGCAATAAGAAACTTTGCCAATGGCCGAATCTCCCCTGAGGCACTACGCATTCTTATTGCAGGAGGCCAAAATTACAAAAGAAAGATATACATCACCTGGACACCCGCTCACACCCTCACGGGGGACGGCAACAACGAGGCGGCACACGACGCGGCTCGAGGGCTTACGTACCGAGCCGCAGTCGCAAGTGACGCCCCGACACCCTCCTGACGTGGCGGTGCGGCAAATGAGTGGGAATGGGAGGACAGAATGACCACATATAATGACATCACAAAACACTATAAGTTACAAAGGTGCATATTCTCGCGACCTCACGCAAAATTGACAAAAAATCAGTCGGTCGCATGGCGGCAGTTACAAACTAGGACGTATCGGAATCCTGCGCTCTCGCATATCATATATCCGGATGTATATCCAACGGACAAATGCAAAACATGTGAACCCAGAGCCACTCTGGGGCATATGTTATGGGAATGCCGAGGGATACATAACAATAAAGAAAACGCGGCCTCTAGCAGCAGCCTTCGCACGCGCTGGGAAGCTGCGCTGCTCAGCCCCGCACTCGAGGATCAACTATGGGCCGTCCAGCGGGCCGAGGATGCCGCCAGGGCTCAAGAACTCCTGGCCGTCACCTAGGCAGGGCCTTTGGCCCTCCCCACCAACTCGCACGGCACACAATAAAGTTATTTCATCCTCCTCCTCCTCTCTATGGGTATATTCTCTATGGGTATGGGTATTCTGGGTCAATCCAAATCAAAATTCAGTTCTGAGATTGCACATCAGTTGTGCATTCTTTTCTTCGCCATTTATTATGATGATTACTGAGATGAACTGAAAGGAAAAGCTCCCACCATTATTGGCCCCGGCTGCTCCTTTTCACATGCTCTGGGACCTCCTTCTGTATACTTATGTAAGCACGTATTCCACTTATGAAAGAAATAAACTGAAAGTGATAAATGTGATATGCACTGTCGACAGGACAAGTAGTACTAACACTCGCAAAGCTCTACGCACGCAATTTTTTACCCGTTGTCTTGACGCTGAGTTTTGCTTCGTAGCACGTGGAGTTCGCTAAATTAGGGTTGTAACTAGATTGAATCAGCTTCGAATCGCGGCACGTAAATTCTGCTGCACTGCGCAAGCAGCTTCATTTGCTGCACACCAATAAAACTTTCGTACAATCCATGAGCACAAAAAGATGACGCCTTTCGGCACCGAATTGGTCGTAAAGGGACACGAAAGTGCGGAAGCACCGGTCCCGAAAGGAAAAGCTCGGACAAGTGGGACGAAACATGCTGCGAACGGCACTGGTGATCCCTTTATTATCTTCTCAGAAAGCCTTGATTACGCACTAAGCCAGAAGGATCGAGGAGAAACTGATGGGTTGGAATAGCGTGAAGCCAAGAGAAAATGAAACCAGGAAACCTTCACAGGATTCTAACGGAGAAGTATGTTGGACTTTCAACGTATGTAGTTGCTGTGGCCGGCTGCTGCTCTGCTCCAACCCGAAAATAAAGATAGACATTCTTGGAAAAACCTTATCAATACAAAAGCACTCAATGCGAGTTTTCGCGAGGAATTCACAAGTCATGACAGAAAAATTATTAGTTCATAATCCAAGATCACAATCTAGAACAGAAGTCCGATGCATTCAGTGCGAAAAAAATAATATATATTCCTTCTACCCGCTGCAAATCGAAACAGTGCCGAGCAGCAATCTATTTAGTTGCAGATTTGAAGTATCATTATGGCGAAAGGTCGTGTTTTACTTTAGTCTTTGAATATCTATCAACTGGATCATAAGAGCTTACGTTCTGCTTTTGTACAACGTTCCCTCTAATAAGCAATTAAAGGCAAATTTTTAGTGATATAGCAATCTATAATCACCAATTATTACGCAGCTTGCGGTGCACACCATCGCGAATAACTTATCGCCGAAAGAAAGAAGCACGTTTCCTACACAGTATGCACTAAATGCTATAATGGAGCATCCTGTCTGCACTGACCGCTCACGTAAAAGCACTGTGTGTCTTAAAGACCTCCAGCAACAATACAGACCGTTATTCTATGTGTTCTCGCACACACGAAAGCTAAACATGTCACATGGGGTCAACATGCTATAGAATCGGCGCATTGCGCAGTTATATGCAGAGATTCACAAAAGATGTGCCCTTTAATTGGGTTATTCTAATTGAACGTATAGTAACTGCGGCATTTCATATACAGGGTGCTTTTTTTCCCCTAGACAATACACATGTCTTACAATAGGCTAGAAGCGCAGCAAACATGTCGGTCTTGCAGACGAGTTCCTAGGTGAGGCGGACATAATTTGCCGCTAATGACGTTAGCTTCGGAAGACTTGTTAAGAAGAGTCTATTAATTAACTTCTTTACTAGTTTCTTAGGGGCAGTTGTTTGGTGAAATTGAAGGCAGTTAGGTTTTAATGCAGCCTCACTTTTCTTGATCTGGAATGTTGCACCTAATTCGAGGCATTTATCATAGAATTTCAGAGGTAATCCAGGCAATATCGAAGCTGATATTGCCTTGAACTGCGGGAGCGCTGTAAAGGTGGCTCCGCTGTCACATCGGACCGAAACACAAGCTCGATAAAGTGGGAAACCGCATGTCTCGATCGGTCGTGGCAACCACGGATACCGCGCGTTGCCTGTCGAGCATGCGCAGCGGCGTGTCGGGTCAGGATTTGCCGCGGCTTGACTTAACCCCATGCTTCTTTAGAAGGAAAATTGCAGTCTGACGCGCAGCATGGCGCGCTCACTTTCGACATTACCTCGATTGATCGGTGTAATTTAACGATAAACATCTCGAATGAGGTGCGATCTTCAGTATATTTAGAAGATGGGCGCGCATGAAAATTTCGCGGCTTCCAAATTTTCCAGTCAGACAAGTGCCCTCAAGTCTTTAATAAAAAAACTAATTATTGATACTGCGGTAATTATTTTGGACGTTATTGGCGGCAAAGTATGTCCGCCTTGCGTAGAAACTCGGCTGAAAAAATTCACCATTGCTGCGCTTATTACTTTATAAAAATCTTTATCGTATAAGGCAAAAAAAAATACTCCGCGTAAAATAAATAAAAGGAAATTTCGACAGCGTCACCAATAAAACTTGGAACTATTGAAAACAGAACTATTTAACAGCATAATGCTTAAGTTGTATCCATAGCGTAATGGACATGTGTGACTTGTGGAGGTTGTGAAGCCATTATACAGTGGATGGTAAAGTCCCTTCTCTTGCGAGGTTCAGAAGTATATAATGTTTTAGAACGCAGCTCTTATTCGCCCGTCCTGCGGTGAGCTACGGTGTCGGCGTAACCGAACGAACGAGCACACCGAAGTGACAAAGAGCCAACGCGGAGCGCAGCGAGGAAGGGAAAACGGGAGGAGGAAAGCGAAGGAGAAGGGAATGGTGAAAGCGTGAGAAGAAAAGCGCGTAGCGCGGCGACGATGGCTACGATATTGCGCCGAGGTAGCGCGCGTCGTATGAGACATCTGTCTGCGGCGGTTGCTGTGAATCGCACCCACGCGTCACCCACGCGCTGCCCCTCGCGATCTCCAGATTAATGAGGCACTTTGACAACGCTTCGCTCCGTTTGCAACGTGCGGCACCAGACAGATCGTCTGCGCGAGTCAATATATGACGAAATGAAAACACGTATAGAGATGCGCTCAAATTTATTATTGAGGAGTATCGCGTACGTCGGTGAGTTTTCTATTTTCCTTTTTTTTTGACAGGAAATGTGGTGGAGCTGAAATAGAATATCAGGTTCGCTGCGTTTTCTCAGTATTTCACAGTGTGTGCAGCATTCTACGAAGTTCCGTAACTTAAGCTTGAATACGTACTTGTTTCAGGTGTAACACCACGCTACGCGACCGGTTTGTCAGTACAGCCGTTATTGTCGTATCTAGAGAAACATTGGGGGATACAAATAAAGGCGTTTTCTTGTCTCATTTCCGTTCGCACCTGCAATCTGTGCTAACAACATATACGTCTGCGGTTTAACACAGCATGAGGGAAGTACGAAACATGTGATCGCTCGTGCTTCCTTCGATTGGCTGACAGTTCCCTTCATTTTTCAGCTGATTCCAGCCTCTTTACACTCAAGCAGTGAATAGATTACGCCCCCATCGCAACATGTTACCATCTGTCTCGCGTGTCACTACGGAGGTTCTTTAAGGGCCACTCTAGAGATTTATCAGCGCTGATATATACCGCACAACCTAACGAAGAACTTGGACAGTAAACAGACCAACCCTCTCGGTGAACGACCTTTCGTATCTCACAAGTGTCCACAAATGTAGGTGGAAATGGCAAGTCGTGGTGGCGAGAGAAGAGAGCGCGTTATCCGCCTGCGAGCGTTAAGTTCCGCCGTCGCGATGCGTATTTCCAAGCGCCGTTCCTAATGTGAATCCTAATGTGGCTTGGGAGGAAATTGCCATTCGCCGGCGCTAACTTCTGTGACGTTCCCTTTCCCGGGGAAAGTGCTAGTTAGTAGCAGGCATGGGATGCGGGCGCAGCTATAGATAGGGCTCTCTGGCGATCACAGAGAACAGAAACCTCTTGCGTCTGCTAATCGAGCGCTCGACCTTAGTTCTAAATTTGCCCGATGAAGTTACGGGGAATGATGAGAAGGGTGGTTTGCTGAGCGAGTTTGTGTTTCATTCATCGGGCAAGCCGCTCGAAAATAATTTAAAGAAAATGTAGGCGGGCACAGAGCTGTCCCTCGTGTGATTAAAAAAAAGCGTTTTTTTTTTATAATCAAGTCGGGTAATATCTCTGTTGCCAGACAATCTGTCACATTCTAAATCTCATAGAACGATTATCTTGGTGCGTACGATTAGATTGTCTATTCATGGGACGATCCAGGGAGGATCTCTGTATGCCCTGACAAGGGCGGATCTCTGGATCTCTGGATCTGGATGCAGGGCGGATCTCTGGATGACCTGCCGATGTGTCGTGGAGCAGGAATGTATCAGAGGTTAGTCTCCATAAGTAGACACTCGGGCGTTACAATTCAGTGGTTTGTAAACCAGTTCACTATGCTACTAAATGAATATAGAAAGGAACTTGAGCTGAACAAAGATGGACACTGCGTACATCTTGTGAGAGTGGCTGTCTTAATCCGAAAGTAGCGCTAGAGCTAAATGATCGCGAGCGGTGTTTGCGATTCCGGCTGGTGTCGGAACCCAGTGGAGGGACAGATAATTAGAACAAAATAATAATGTCACGTTGTAGTGACGGTGTAAAACAAACAAACAAAAACTGGGACTCACGAAAATAACTCCTTACTGGGCGAACCTGTACCGAGAAAACAGGTTACACTCCAAGCACAACGACAGTGGCGAGCACAGTCGGCGATCGTCAAAATCTGAGGTCAAGCGCGTCGGCTTTTATACGTGACTCGTCGAAGGTTCCAGCGTGATCGCTGGTGCCCGGGTGCCTTCCAGAAAGTATTACACAATTTGCCTCACGCATAGAATCAAATTGCACAAGGTTCGGTGTCTACAGACAACGCATAGAACCATCGATAGCATTCGCGAAGTTTCTTGAACATGCAGGCGTGTCCTGGCACTGAGTGATAACGTTTAGCATTTGTTGCGCTGGAGAAAAGCGGTTACCGGAGAAAGATAAACAAGTGCACGTGACAATAATAATGAACAATAGTGTAGCTATTCTATAAGCACCAATATCATTCGCCAACGGTATTTTCTGGAATACGTCTTGTTGCGTTTCGCCTGCGACACGTGGTTTTGCCGGCGCGACTGCGGCGGGGCGGCAGACATTTTGGCCCGATCGTCGTCGCCGCAACGCTCCCCGCCAGGTGTTTCCAGGCGCGACTGCGGCGATGCGACCGCAAAGGATCACCCTCTCCTTCCAGTCATTGTGCCTGAACCAGGCGATGCGACAGCAGGGGCACCCTCTCCTTCCAGTCATTGTGCCCGAACCAGGCGATGCGAAAGCAGGGATCACCCTCTCATCCCAGTCTTTGTGCCCGACCGGCGGCGCTACGACAGTGTGCGTCACCATTAGCCCATTGTACAATCACGTGCTCGTCAATTGAGGGGTTCCTTCTTGCCCTCAACTGCGAGAGTATAAAAACAGCTGCCCCCGGACGCCAAAAGGAGGGCTCCGATTTCTTCTGTTGAGTAAAGTGCTCTCCCGTCTCTCTTCTTCGGTCAACCTGACCGCCAACTCTTTGCAATGTTAAAATAAACAAGTTGTTTTGTTGTTACCAGTCGACTCATGCTTTGCCGGGACCTTCGGATGCTTCCAGTTGTACCCCAGGCCGCCAGGCCAACGCTACCCTTGGGGCTTGCGACCCAGGTACAACCACGGGCGTCAGCGCCGAGTTCCTCCCAACCGATCGCGCCAGCGGTGCGATCCAAACATCTGGTTGGCAGCGGTGAGATCGCCTCCGACTCCAAACATCTGTCTGCCAGCGGTGAGATCGCGACAACGGAGGCCAGCAGCGAAGAGATGCAGTTGACGGTATGCTGAGCAGCTCAACGACGATCCGGGAGCAGTGCAACGAGCCCTGTGTGACGACTGGTTGCCTGCAGCGGAACGACTGCGCGGAATTCCTGCCTGCGAGGTTTGGTGAGTGCGGGACTTTCTTCTTCTGAGCTTTGCCAGGCTTTTGTTAGTGTCAGAAACAGAGCTGGTAATTGTGGTTGTCGTTGCTGCCGGGTTAGTTTGCGGCAAGACAATAGTAAGCAGTAGAGAAAGCAGCATTCAGAGCAGCCATGGATTTGAAGTCGTTGCGCAAACCGAAATTGTTGGAGCTTGCAAGAGAGTTGGGTCTGGATGTCTCGGACAAACTCAGAAAACCAGAACTGCTAAAGGCTATTCTTGAATTAGAGGCTGAGGATGACGAGCTGTCGGAATGCCTTGAGACTATTGAGGAGAGGTCAAAAAGACAGGAGCGCGAACTTAAAGAGCAAAAAGAGAAACAGGAGCGCGAACTTAAAGAGCAAAAAGAGAAACAGGAGCGCGAACTTAAAGAGCAAAAAGAGAAACAGGAGCGCGAACTTAAAGAGCAGAAAGAAAAAGAAGAGCGTGACCGTCAACACGCTTTGGAAATGAAGCGTCTTGAGGTAGAGATGGAACGCGCTCGTAATGGAAGTCAGGCACACGGTGCAGGAGAACGCGTATTGTTCAAAATGACTGACCTGATGCGGCCGTTTAAGCTTGGAGAGGACATTGGTTTGTTCCTGGTTAACTTTGAGCGAACGTGCGAGAAGCAGGGGTTCTCTCGGGAAACGTGGCCACAGCGCTTGCTCACTTTGTTACCCGGCGAGGCGGCCGACGTAGTCGCTCGCTTGGATAGAGAGGAGGCAGAGGATTTCGACACAGTGAAATCGAGTCTTCTAAAAAAGTACCGGCTGTCTGCGGAGGCGTTCCGTCGGAACTTTCGGGAAAATGAGAAAGGCAGAAGTGAGTCATATACAGAGTTTGCGTATAGGCTTATGTCAAACATGCAGGAGTGGCTCAAAGAAGAGAAAGCGTTCGGTGACCACGATAAAGTTCTGCAGTGTTTCGGGCTAGAACAGTTTTATAGTCGGTTACCGGAGAACGTGCGATACTGGGTCTTGGATAGGCCAGACGTTTGTACGGTGGCTAAAGCCGCTGAGCTAGCCGAGGAGTTTGTGACGCGTCGAGCTCGCGGAGCTAAGGACGGTCAAAAGGGTGAATTTGGCTCGAAGTTTGAGAGGCCGAGGTTCACGCCCATGAGATTAAAGGGGGACACGCGTAGTGAGGATGCGAGTGAAAGCAGTCCGACCAAACGTAAAGAGACGGCGGCAGCCAAACGCAGAAAGCGGTTCGAGATGAGGCGAGCGCGCGTTTGTTATACGTGCCAGAAGCCGGGTCACTTTTCGGCGCAGTGTCCGGAAACAACACCAAAAGTTGTGTTTTTTTCATTAGGCAGCACTGACGAGAACATGAAGCTTCTCGAGCCTTACATGCGAGACCTCCTCGTGAACGGGAAAGAGTGCCGAGTGCTTCGCGATTCCGCAGCTACGATGGACGTAGTTCACCCGTCTTACGTAGAACCCCATATGTTCACGGGCGAGTGCGCGTGGATCAAGCAAGCCGTGGAAGCTCATAGCGTGTGTCTGCCAGTAGCAAAGGTGCTTATTGAAGGACCTTTCGGAGCGCTTGAGACGGAGGCGGCAGTGTCATCTAT
Organism: Dermacentor variabilis; assembly: GCF_050947875.1. Taxonomy (NCBI): domain Eukaryota; kingdom Metazoa; phylum Arthropoda; class Arachnida; order Ixodida; family Ixodidae; genus Dermacentor; species Dermacentor variabilis. Next base: position 123,262,745 of record NC_134573.1, on the reverse strand, counting down.
GCTGCCACCCCAGTACCCGTACCTATTTTCAAACAGGTCCGATCACCTCCTGCGCGAGAAGGGGCTTTTGTTTGGTGAAGCTAGTGTTCAGGCCTTAACCAGGTCGAAGGTTCGGGAGCTCGCTGCAAAGGCGGTAGTTGCGGGGCCGACGTTATCAAACAACGAAAAAGGGTCAGAGGCGCAGCAAGCTGATATTCAGAGCACGCCCGAACTGAATAAACTTGAGTCTGTAACGTTAAAGGCACCAGATACCGGAGAGGAAAATCCCGATGCGGGAAAGTTAGAAGAGCTATCTACTGATTTGCTCATCGCGCCTACGTCAGACGGACTTGATAGGTTGCTAAAAGTCAGCCGGTCGGCTTTGATAGCCGAGCAAAAGAAGGATGGTAGCCTAGAAAACATACGCTGCAATGTCAAAGAAGGTATCGCCAGGAAAAATGCGCGTTTTGTGGAAAGAGGTGGAGTCCTGTACCGAAAGTATCTAGACCGCCGAGGAATGAAGTTCGATCAGCTGATCGTGCCTCAATGCTATCGTCAGGATCTGTTGCGCTTGTCACACGGGGGTTCGTGGTCCGGACACCTAGGAGTTAAGAAAACTAAGGACCGTCTCTTGCAAGAGTACTATTGGCCAGGGTGTTTTCGGGACGCAGACCATTTCGTGAGGACATGTGACACTTGTCAGCGGGTGGGCAAACCAGGGGACAAATCAAGGGCGCCGTTGAAATTGGTACCTATCATAGCGGAGCCTTTTAGACGGCTCGTTATTGATACAGTGGGACCTCTGCCGGTAACAGCCACGGGGTACAGACACATTTTGACTGTGATCTGCCCAGCGACAAAGTTCCCTGAAGCAGTGCCGCTTAAAGAACTCAGCTCAGTTGAGATAGTCAATGCACTACTGTCCATATTTGCGCGAGTTGGTTTTCCTGCGGAAATCCAATCAGATCAGGGCACAGTGTTTACTAGCGCTTTGACGACAACTTTTCTCGAAAGGTGTGGGGTAAAGCTGCTACACAGCTCAGTGTACCACCCACAGTCGAATTCCGTTGAGAAGCTCCACTCCGTCATGAAGCGCGTGTTGAGAGCGTTGTGTTTTGAACATCGAACTGACTGGGAGCTGTGTCTGCCTGGGGTGATGTTTGCTTTAAGGACCGCGCCGCATGCGGCTACGGGGTTTTCGCCAGCTGAACTGGTGTACGGTCGCTCGCTTCGATCTCCGCTTCGCATGCTTCGAGAATCGTGGGAAGGTAGGGGCGACGACCCAGTCGTGGTGGAGTACGTACTTAAGCTCCTCGAAAGCTTAAGAAGGGCACAGGAGTTGTCAGGTGAAGCAATGACAAAGGCCCAGCAGAGGGCCAAGGTTTATTATGATCGGACAGCCAGGGCCCGTCGTTTTGAGGTGGGCGATGAGGTCATGATATTGCGCACATCGCTAAACAACAAACTAGACGTGCAGTGGGAGGGCCCAGCACGAATTGTTCAGAAACTGTCGGACGTTAACTACGTGGTAAGTCTGCCAGGAAAGCGGAAAGCACAGCAAGTTTACCACTGTAATCTGCTCAAACCTTATAGACAAAGGGAAGCAGTGGTGTGCATGATGGTAAACGTTCCTGAAGAGCTTCCGGTCGAGCTTCCGGGACTAGGCTCAGTGACGAACAGGGAAGACACCGGTCAAGTCATTAGTGACCTTATCAGTAAAGCACCGCTGTCGCCCGAGCAGAAAACCGAACTACACCAGCTATTACAAGAGTTTCAAGGTCTGTTCTCTGAGAGGCCTGGTAGGACTTCTGTACTTACTCATGATATAGAACTTACCTCCCCAGAGCCAGTACGATCCAAGGCGTATCGGGTGTCACCCCGCCAGAGCGATATTATGGAGGCTGAGGTAAAGAAAATGCTACAGCTCGGTGTTATTGAGGCAGGTGAGAGTGATTATACCTCCCCTTTGATTTTAGTTGAGGTACCGGGCAAGGAACCTCGTCCTTGCGTCGACTACCGCAGGCTTAATTCCATCACTAAGGATCAAATTTATCCGATCCCTAACATCGAGGAGCGCCTTGAGAAAGTTAGTAGCGCTCAGTTTATTTCCACCCTAGATCTTGTCAGGGGTTATTGGCAGGTTCCACTTACAGAAGAGGCTAGTAGGTATGCGGCGTTCATTTCACCAATGGGAACACTCCGTCCTAAAGTGTTGAGTTTTGGTTTGAAGAACGCGCCATACTGTTTTTCAAGCCTCATGGATAAAGTGTTGCGGGGACAGCAAGAATTCGCTTTACCGTATCTAGACGACGTAGCGATATTCTCCGCATCCTGGTCTGAGCATATGACACACTTGCGGGCAGTGCTAACCCGCCTGCGCGAAGCGGGCTTGACAGTCAAGGCTCCTAAGTGCCAGTTAGCACAGGCCGAGGTTGTCTACCTCGGTCACGTGATTGGTCAGGGTCGTCGCCGCCCCTCTGAAATAAAAGTGGCCGCTGTGCGAGACTTTCCGCAACCGCGCACAAAGACCGATATTCGGTCGTTCTTGGGTGTCGCCGGCTACTATCAGAGGTACATCCCTAGGTACTCTGATATCGCGGCTCCCCTGACGGATGCTCTAAGAAAGACAGAGCCTCAAACAGTCATCTGGGACGAGACAAAGGAAAGAGCTTTTAGCGCCCTAAAGAGTGCCCTAACAAACCAGCCTGTGCTACGATCGCCAGACTATACAAAAGGATTCGTTGTTCAGTGCGATGCTAGTGAGCGAGGCATGGGCGTTGTACTGTGCCAACGGGAAAATGGAGAAGTAGAACACCCCGTCCTGTATGCTAGTCGTAAGCTGACCAGTCGTGAGCAGGCGTATAGCGCCACCGAGAAAGAATGTGCGTGTCTCGTGTGGGCCGTTCAGAAATTGTCATGCTATCTAGCCGGCTCGAGGTTTATCATTGAGACGGATCACTGCCCTCTCCAATGGCTGCAGACCATCTCTCCCAAAAATGGCCGCCTCCTGCGCTGGAGCCTCGCTTTACAACAATATTCCTTTGAGGTGCGTTACAAAAAGGGGAGTCTCAACGGTAACGCCGATGGCTTAAGTCGAAGCCCCTAACGTAGGAATCAGCCTCAAAATTGTTTGTTACTGATGTTTTTCTTCCTGAGGCAGGATTTTTTTTTAACATATTGCTTTTGTTTAGTGTTTCAAAGTGATGATATGCTTTCTAGTGCAATTTTTCAATTTGTGGACGCGTTCTGAGTGATGCTAGACTACTGTAAGGAACTAGGCAGTGGTATAAAAAGGGGAAAGAGCCTGGCAGGGCTTAGTGAGGGTTGTGCCGTGCTTGCTGACTGAGCGGTTGAGTTTCAGCGTAGTTCTAACGCTTGCCGGGAACGAGAACAAAAATGTGAACTCTCCCGAAGTCACTTTGCAGTTTCCCGTGCGAACCTGAACGAGAGAACGAGGCCTTCTCTGTGCGCTGCGCTCAAGAAACGTCGAGGGACGCCCGACTTCGGTTATGAGCATCATCGAGCGACATCCCTCCGGACAGCGGATGCAGTCCCCTGTCCATCGGGATCTCCTTCCCCCGGCGGGGCGGTCTGTTGCGTTTCGCCTGCGACACGTGGTTTTGCCGGCGCGACTGCGGCGGGGCGGCAGACACTTTGGCCCGATCGTCGTCGCCGCAACGCTCCCCGCCAGGTGTTTCCAGGCGCGACTGCGGCGATGCGACCGCAAAGGATCACCCTCTCCTTCCAGTCATTGTGCCTGAACCAGGCGATGCGACAGCAGGGGCACCCTCTCCTTCCAGTCATTGTGCCCGAACCAGGCGATGCGAAAGCAGGGATCACCCTCTCATCCCAGTCTTTGTGCCCGACCGGCGGCGCTACGACAGTGTGCGTCACCATTAGCCCATTGTACAATCACGTGCTCGTCAATTGAGGGGTTCCTTCTTGCCCTCAACTGCGAGAGTATAAAAACAGCTGCCCCCGGACGCCAAAAGGAGGGCTCCGATTTCTTCTGTTGAGTAAAGTGCTCTCCCGTCTCTCTTCTTCGGTCAACCTGACCGCCAACTCTTTGCAATGTTAAAATAAACAAGTTGTTTTGTTGTTACCAGTCGACTCATGCTTTGCCGGGACCTTCGGATGCTTCCAGTTGTACCCCAGGCCGCCAGGCCAACGCTACCCTTGGGGCTTGCGACCCAGGTACAACCACGGGCGTCAGCGCCGAGTTCCTCCCAACCGATCGCGCCAGCGGTGCGATCCAAACAGTCTGGATAATTGGATTACTTAGTTATGTAACGCCTAAAAACTTTGCGGTACTGGAAGGCTAACTAACGCTCACTGCATCTTCTTCGGGAGAGCGCGACTAAATAAAGCATTGCCGTCTGGTAAACAGGCAAACTGTCTTTCAGAGATATCCATTTCTTTCCAAACTTTCTTACGTAACGGGAATGGGGTGCACTACGGGCTTCCACGAGGCCTAATGCCTGCGTTACTAAATTGCTATGCCGCCTCGTACCTACTTTGCTGCAGTGATGTTGGAGCACCACCACAATTCGGGCTTCCACGAAATCGCGGATTTGCGATCCGAGTCGCGCCCCTAAACCCCCCAGATTAGGGAAGCGCCTCATGCGCTGGAACCTCGCCTTCTTAGCCCTAACGGAAAGCGTAGACAGCCCGCAGCTTTGAATTGCCGAGAAACTACATAAGAAACAGCACAACGTAACTGAAGAAAACAAAATAGGTCTGTGCCTGCCTGCCCCAGTGGCTGGAAAGAAGTTGCCAAGTAATCGTAGTGATGCCCCACCTGCAGCAAGGCTCCTAAGCACCCAATGGGAATAGTGGAACTTGTAACGATCTCTCGCCGGCCTTATAGCTTTCCTTTTCGGGGTACCTTGAAAATTGCGACGCTATGCATGTAGAAGGCGTCCTTATTTCCTTTCCTTACCGCAATGGCAAACTAAGATGGCGCTAGCACTCTTGCAGTCGGGCTCATTTTCGCCATTAGCATATATGAAGGTAATGGTGCGTAAGGGGACATGCGAATAAGCAAAAAAAAAGTGTAAATTACGCAGACCCAACGCACACGCTGGAATCCGTGTGAAACGAAGCTTTATTAAAGTGGTTTATTGTATACTATACACAAACACGAATCACACAACTGTGTTTGTCTTTTCCTTTATACACAAAGCAAAATCATCCACTTTTCGTGCTTGTGCACAGCGCCGGTCACAAGTTTAATCTCGTGTAATGTTTAGGTTTATGCATCACACCGTTTTTCCGAGCGGTGCCTAAATGCAAACACCAATCAGTCAATCTGGCAACCATCCACACCAAACAATATCCTGAGAACTTTATTTTGGCACTCGGCCCGAACCGAGATGTGCTATCCTGGCACTATGAACCAAGATACAATTTCTTCGCATCGCAAGACTGAGCTCAAGAGTCACTCAAGAAAGAGAGAGAGAGAGAGAGAGAGAAGGAACGAATAACAGGGAGGTTAACTAAGCTTTCTCCAGTTTGCTACCTTACACGTGGGGAGGGGGAGTGAAAGAAAAAGCGGGAAAGAGAAAGGAAACATGACTCTTAACCACACTTTCACATGCACTAAGCCTGGCGCAGCACAAATGTAGGGTGTTTTCTTTTTCTAGCTAGACCACATTTCTAAAAATTGCCTATGGCAGATAGCACAATTCAAACCCTTGATCTACAATACTTTATGAGGCGCCCTTTGCTTCTAAGAGAAATGAATATTTTTATTTGAAAAAGATTCACATCACGCGATTTAACATTTGAATTAATTACTTTACGACACATTTCAACCTACGAATTGTAGCAAGTGAGTATGCAGCCACTGCCGAAATTTTGCACCATCAGCGAAGTAGAATTAACTTTATACCTGAAGTGACGGATCTGTGCTTGTTTGTTCGAGATCTGCGTCACCAGTGTCTGCACCAGGCGCCCCACTCATGTTTGCGCCTCCACTCACCCGCTATTCCGCTTGATCTTCCAGTGCTTAGCCAAACATTGGACAAGCGACAACTCTCTATTGCCCCTGCGTTAAATGACTGTGCGTTTGTTTACTTCCTTACTTTAATTTCTTTCTGTCTTTTGTGATGTATACGTCCAAGTTTCCGCGAATTTATGAATACGTGCATGTTGTTTATCGCTGTTGCCAATTTGTCGTCAACGTATAATAGATGCCGGAACGTGGTGAGAACCAGTAAAAGAATACATTGGACAGAAATGCCAACAAAAATTTCACAGCATAAATGCCATCTCATAGAATCTCTTGACACACCCGCTCCATCCTTTTCGCCCCGGAAGTTCCTCCCCTTCTCTCATAATTTCTTCAAATCATTTCTTAGAAAAATGGCTTAAGTTTCTTCTTAATGTCTCGTTAAGATGGCATGACGTCACCGTGCAGCTCCCTAATGCAATTTCATTCAATGCCCATCATTTGTTCTCGCTTTGCCGTAGATGAAAACCAGGACAAATTACCATTTGGTGTGGCTTTGATCTTTGTTAGGGTTAGTGGGCCTTAACCAGCTTTATTGAACTAACGTTTATAAGTAGCTTAATGGTCACTTGCCCAAATTAATAGGAAAATTAGACCCTTATTCGTAATAAATTCTAAGGCTAGAATAGCCAACATTGATGCTTGCCATATTATAAGTGAAGGCTGCCTGCCAATTACCGGAAAGACTTACGACCGTAAAGTTTTTCAATACGGGCTGACGTCTTTATTTTTGTGAGTGTATTTATCTCGTTTGCGACGCAAGTGACAAATCTAAGTTTGATCTTCAAGTAAATTCTACGAAGGGAAAAACTTTCTAGAGAAATACGCATTCCGAAATATTAAGTTCCCTACGTCTTTAATGCCATCGCATTGTGACATGGGACCCAAAGATGCCCCACGGCACTGGAGGCGAACGAAACGGCCATGAATATGTTCTTATGGCGAGTCCAGCTTCGTAGCCATAACATTATGTCGTTTATTTTTTTCTCTCTGTGTGTGTGGCAACCCTTAATTAACGAGGAATTTCTTTAATTGAATGTGTGATCCCATCTACGGGTGCATGAAATAAGCTAAAATTTCCGAGTGACATAATACAAGTATTCATGTACTATACGATAAGGACACTTTCCTCATGTGCACTATTTATTAGCTGAAGCGTAGTTTTCTTTAATCTAGCTTAGCTTTTCTCGTTATTCTTGTATATGCTAATCTAAAACAATAGTACGCTTCTAGTAAACTCACTACCAATACTCAATTCTCTTAGCCAATGCTTAGTCAGATCCTCACACCTAAATGTATCGAATGAAACTAAGTTGTATGCATTTATCAACAAGCCATTTATTGTGGACCTAATAAAGCTAACAGGACGCGAAATTTAAATTTATGCAGCATTTTATTAATGTCATTGGCAGCATGGAGTCTATTGTCCTCTGCGAACTCCAGGGTAATGTTGACGCTGTAATAATATACCGCATAAATAGTTTCAGAGAACCGTACGCGTTATGCAACTTATTAAGCGGAGACAATATAGGCACTGAATTTTGCGACAGGTACATTGAGTAGAGAGTAACATGCAGTGAGATTATTATGAACGTCACCGCCACACTCTCCTTCCTTGCTGTGCCTAGGTGCTGCCCGCGGCCTGTAATTCAGGACGCTATATTTAAAATAATGGAAGTTGGAGCCACTGCACTTCTTCCGTTCTCAGTGAGCTGCAGAACTTCGGTTCCCTCCCATGCTTTGGCGACGTTTATTGTTTCCTGATGAGCTTCCTCTTGTATGACCGCCAACCTGGATAGGGCATCGGCATCTTTCATTGAAGCACCCGAACCATGATTGACTTCGAAGTCGTACTGCTGAAGTTCGCCTATCCAGCGTTCAATCTTGCCCTTATGCTCTGCCATTTTCAAAATAAATGTAGGTGCTTCGCGATCAGTGACTAGCTTGAAATGTACGCCTTCAAAGTATGAACTAAAGCTATCGAATGGCTGTCAAAACAGCTAGTGCTTCCTTCTCTTTGGTGGTGTAATGTACTTCACTACTCATGAATGTGCAACTGTGGTAGCCGACCACACAAATTTGTTCATTTTTGTCCGGCTGCAGTCTCGCTGGTACCGAACTGCTCGGGTTCCATAATGAGAAGTATCTGTACTACGTACCAAATGAATGGTGAAATAAGAAAGGAAAAGGACGGGATCAGAGATCACTTGAACCAGATGTCTCTACACCACCTCACACTCCTCGGGCCAGCAGAAGGGTACGTCATTTCGTATCATCCTGGTCAAACATCGCGTGATCAAGGCATAATCTTATATAACTGCTCCTAGGTGGTCGAGCAAGTCAAGAAACACTCCGACTGAATGGATGTCATATCGTTTCACCAGCTTTGCTATGCATATCACAGACTCTTAGATTGTGTTTTCGGTGGTTCTGTACAGTACTCCACCCAGAAAAGTCACTCTCTTCTTGAAAAATTCACTCTTCTTAAAGCTGATTTTCAGCGCCGCTTCTGAGAGAGCTGTGAGCAGAAGCACCAGGTGTTCTCCATGCAAATACTCACTCTGGAAGCATACAAATGATGTTGTCCACGGAAACGTTACAAAAACGGCCAATGTAGGGCTTCAGAACGTTATCCATCATCTTTTGAAACTATCTTGGCGAATTGATCCAGTCAAACAGCAGGCGATTGTATTCATTTATATCAAAAGGACCAATAAAAGCAGTGTACTTTTTTTTCTTATCTTGAAGAGACCATTCCCAAAACCCATTGCAAATATAGATCGTAGAAAAACACGCGCAGCCACCAGTTTCATTGATAATAATGCCTTTCTTGGACATTGGAAAAGGAATCAGGCGTGTTTGGCTGTTAATTATCTTATATTCCGTATAGAGCCGCAGGATGCCACCTTCTTTCGGAACTATTCTTAATGGTGGTGCAAACGCGGGCGGGGACGGCTGAAGGATGTTGGCATCCACGATCTTTTGGAGTTCTTTTAGCCAAGCCTTCCTTTCCCTCATTAGATTGTGTGCTTTCTTTCGTACCACACTTGTTTTGTTTAACTTGAATGGGACTTGAAACTTTGTTGTGCCAGGCGGGTATCCTTTTAAAGAGACGTAGTGGATAAACTTGGCTAATGTCGTCCCCATTTTTTCGCTGCTCGCAAGTGTTTAGAAATTGCTTCTGCATGCACGTTATCCACGCGACGACACACCGACAGAGTGTCCGCACAGTAAATATTCAGTTTCATTAAGTTCATGCCTGGACGGGAGAGCAGAAAATCGCAGTCCATGCTTTCAATAGCCAAAGGCAGTATACTTCCGTAGTCTGTGACTGATATTTAAACTTCACCACGCACCCATTCATGGTCTTCACATCCCTTGCCGCCATAGCTCAGTGCAATTACAAGGAGGTTCGGCTCAGCAATCCGAAGCACACGTTACTCTTTAAGGAAATACTGTAGGCGAGTACCAGACTTGAAGCGGAAGTAATGAGCCTGCTCCCACCGTTCTACTAAATTTTTTTAAATGTTTAAGCTTGCTGTTTAATTTTTTAAGCTTGCTTTTCATTTGAACCATGGTTTGCATTTCCGATTCAACAGCCGATACTTATGTCATTGTTTTGGTAATCCAGAAAGAAATGATCACGTGTTAATTATACGGTGTCTGTCGAACTTCCATTCATTGTATTATGCATCCTGCTGGTTGAAACCTAGCCAACTTCTTGGGCTATCAGAGGAGCCATCGAATACCACTGGCTGCACATTTTTAGAAACAAGGACTCTCTCAAAGGTTCACAGTTGACTATAACGTTTCATTGCTGCAACGTATGCTGCTGCTGTATTTCCCATGACTCTAGACAAGCTCACCGCACATCAAATGGTGGTGACTTAGTGCCAGGGCATGTCTGAAGCCGTGTCAAAACAAGTTCGCCGAAGAAGGGTGCTGGCAGATTTACTTTTGCTGACCATTTATCTAGAATTTCATTGAAGGTCATTGAGCTTTCGCCCAAGACAATGCCGACAGGTTCAGCTGACCCGCCGAGGTTGCTTAGTAACTATGGTGTTGGGCTGCTAAGCACGAGGTCGCGGGATCGAATCCCGGCCACGTCGGCCGCACATCGATGGGGGCGAAATGCGAAAGCACCCGTGTACTTAGATTTAGGTGCACGTTAAGGGGCCCCAGGTGTTCGAAATTTCCGCAGTCCCCCACCACGACGTGCCTCATTATCAGAAAGTGGTTTTGGCACGTAAAACCCCATAATTACATGTTTAACGGGTTCACCTCTGGTTATCTGTTCACGAAACTAGAGGGCCCCACATTTCTTCAAAACGAAGCGGCCACCACAGTCTTCAGCAAAAATGTCAGCCACATCGCCGTCTCTGTTGCCGGCTGTGCCAAAATATGTAGTGATAGTATACATAATAGCATAAACCAAATATGACGCATGTCGCTAATCGTCATTTCTTCTTTATTCTCCGCTTTTCCTATCCCACTTCTGTTTCCATCTTCCTCTTCTTCAGGTTGCTTAAAGCAGCATCTAACATGCGGCCATTTTATTACGAACGTCGCTGACACACGCCCTTCCTGGCGCATAGTTGCTGCCCGCCGCCTGTTGTACAGCGCAGTTTAATCAAAATTATGGATTCTATGTCTGCGTGCGTGCGCGTCACGTTAATGAACTTTAGTTTATTTGGTATGAGCTGCGGAAGATGTCAGGAACACACGCGGCGTGACGTAGCTGGGATCAGAACGTTTCCTGTGCAGTCATTACTAAACAGGCAGTTAATCACGTACATTCGCAACCTCGCGTTACCGATAACACTTAAGCTCGATGTTTGCTTGTTCAAATAGTGTTTTCCATAGTAGCGGACTGGACGAGTGAAATCCTGACTGACACTCCTATTGCACAATATAGCATTTGATGCAGTCAGCGTGCAGAAAGGCACGTCTAGACAGGCTTTTCAGCGCATTGCTACAATAGAGTAACGGCAAATGAAGGGCCTCGGTGTGCTCTCCAAGTGAAATACAATTTCAAGTGTTGTGATCCAGTATCGAAACTAGTCAAGTAAACATAACCATAGAGCTTCTGAAAAAAAAGCAGGTCGCTATCGGTTGGAAACCTGCGCGCTAGAGTTTGTATAGTACGGAAAGTTTGTATAGTATGATACGGAAAACATGAACGATGGCCATCTGCTCCCATCGTTCATGTTTTTCCGTCACTGCTTATGTGCAAATAGCTTCAGCTTGAGAAGCACACACAATCTCGCTTGTCACATTTCTAGATAAAAAGTTAAGAATTACCTTCATTTGTGGCGGCCCACTTCACGCTTGACTGAAAAGAAAATACTTTCAAAGCTCCCTCTCCCTAGAAGATTGAAGTGTTCTAGTATGCGAAATTGAAGCTCACAACTAGATGCAAATGTCTGGATTCCTTGGGGACGCGGCACAACACAAAGAAGAACCTAATCGGAGAAACTGGTTTATGGCTGACCTGATAAAAAGTGCGCATATATGTTGCTACAAAAGCTGCACCATTACTGGAAATAAACATTATAAGCTGTGATAAACTAAGATTGGAAGGATCAACTCTTAAAGCCTGTTTTTAATCTAAGCGAAACGGTGAAGTACAACTCTTTGTCTGACAACACATGAGAGAAACAAGAGGGTTTTACGTTTCTAATTAGTTTGATGTAAAATGTAGAAATCATTAAAACACTTTGGCAACAAAAAAATATTGGAAAGAAAGAACCTTTCAAAGGAAATGTGGAAGTATGCTAAACAAAGGGATTGATTTTTGAGTGAGAAGTTCATTTTAAAGCGACCGGCATAATTCTAAGGAAACAATCAGGGCTAACGCAAATTAGGAAAATAACTAGGAATACAGGCTCGTTTTACCACAATTTCGTATTCTAATTTCAAGAAGGGCAAGTGAATATGGAATGAAATGCAACTTGCTTCCATTGGGAGCCGCAGTATGCCCAAAACTTTATGAACGGGTGGTGTCCAAATCCATGCTCCAGCATATCCTACCTCCGAGTAACAGGACATAATCACGAAGGCCATCCTTTTATTCACTACATGCACCGGAAGCGACTTCAGACAAGGGAATACGTCACTAACCTGTTGTTTTAGGCATCGCCAAATCAAATGGGCGATGGGTGTGCCTCTATCCGCTTTCTTCGGCATTTGGACACCGAATAATTTATAATCTGGCCCTGGAGGCATTAGCCAGCACCACTGACGGCGTGGGTGAGAGAGACAGAGAGAGAAAGAAACACAGGAGAAGAAAGGCAGCAAGGTTAGCCAGACGCACGTCCAGTTTTCTACCCTGCACTGGGGGAAGGGTTATGGGGACGAAGAGAGGTAGGACCTAAGAGAGCACAGTCTTGCTCATGAATGAAGGTTCGCACCTTCAAGCCTGGAGGCTTACGGAACGGGTTCTGCTTAAATTGGGGACGACGCAAAGAGCTATGGAAAGACGAATGATGGGGGGCAACGTTAAGGGGGGACAAGAAGAGGGCAGATTGGGTGAGGGAACAAACGCGAGTTCATGACATCTTGGTTGAAATCAAGAAAAAGAAATGGGCATGGGCAGAGCATGTAATGAGGAGGGAATATAACCGGTGGTCATTAAGGGTTACGGAGCGGATTTCAAGAGAATGGAAGCGTAGCAGGGGGCGGCAGAAAGTTAGGTGGACAGATGAAATTAAGAAAAGTTTGCAGGGACAACAAGGCCACAATTAGCACATGACCGGGTTAGTTGGAGAAGTATGGGAGATGCCTCTGTCCGGCATTAGGCTTATCCAGGCTGATGATGATGATAACCGAGTCTAGCTACACTCGGTCGCCAAGACCTGTCCACTTGAGGTACTTCAACAACGCTTTCGTGGTATTCTGTGACATCGACGCATATGGCCATGATCCAAGGATCTCCATTTCCAAAAATGGTCTAGACTCCAGCTAGTTCAATGCTTTCCAGCTTGTTCAATGCTTTCCGATTAATGTTGCACTGAAATACCTGCAAGAGGAGTTAACTACATCGAAGGTTGTTATCTTTACGGACTCCCGTGCTGCCCTTAGCAGGTTACAACGCAGTGAGTTTGATTGTCCACTTGTGCGTAGCATTACTGACTCTGCGAGCAAAATTACATCACGTGGGTATCTCTCGTTGCTCAATGGATACTGTTTGGATCGCACCGTTGGTACGATCGGTTGTTGGGAACTCGGCGCTGACGCCCGTGGTTGTACCTGGGTCGCAAGCCCCAAGGGTAGCGTTGGCCTGGCGGCCTGGGGTACAACTGGAAGCATCCGAAGGTCCCGGCAAAGCATGAGTCGACTCGTAACAACAAAACAACTTGTTTATTTTAACATTGCAAAGAGTTGGCGGTCAGGTTGACCGAAGTAGAGAGACGGGAGAGCACTTTACTCAACAGAAGAAATCGGAGCCCTCCTTTTGGCGTCCGGGGGCAGCTGTTTTTATACTCTCGCAGTTGAGGGCAAGAAGGAACCCCTCAAAAGACGAGCACGTGAATGTACAATGGGCTAATGGTGACGCACACTGTCGTAGCGCTGCCGTAGCACCATGTCGAGCACGATCTCGTAGCACCCTGTCGTAGCGCTGCCGTAGCACCATGTCGAGCACGATCTCGTAGCACCCTGTCGGAGCGCTGCCGGTCGGGCACAATGACTGTAATGAGATGATGATCCCTGCTTTCGCATCGCCTGGTTCGGGCACAATGACTGGAATGAGAGGGTGATCCTTTGCGGTCGCATCGCCGCAGTCGCGCCTGGAAACACCTGCCGATGAGTGTTGCGGCGACGATGATCGGGCCAAAATGTCTGCCGCCCCGCCGCAGTCGCGCCGGCAAAACCACGTGTCGCAGGCGAAACGCAACAATACCTTCACACGTAGGAATCGCCGGAAATGAAGAGGCTGATCGGCTCGCTTCAAGTTGCGCTCATAACAACTGTGACTGCCCAGAAATTTTGTACAAGCTTGATGACGCTCGTTTGCTGATTCGTCGCCACCTACTCAAGCAGCATCCAGATCAGCACGTCGCAAAGGGAACGTTCCCGCCCCGTGTTCGCGGTCGAGGCTTGCCTCGTCGCACTAGAGCACAACTGCTCAAGCAGAGGTTTGGTTGCGTGAACGTGCACGAACGTAGACGAGGGCGTGTGGCAAGTCCAATGTGTACGTCTTGTGGCTGGTACGAGACACTTCAGCACCTTATATTTGAGTGTCCCGCTTTCAGTTCCCAGCGCATGTCGCTAGTGAGAGACTACCATCTCCTTGGCCTGCGGTGTGCGACACTCGAGGAATGCTTATACCCCAGTGGTTGTGCATCTAAACGTGATCAGGCCCATCGCGCCCTACTGACCTTTCTAGAGCTAACTAACTTAGGTTCACGTTTGTAGCGTGAACATTCAACATTCTGTAGTAGCGTGACCTTCAGTGACCGGCCCTACTGTGTGTGATCTGTACTGCGTTCTAACGCTTCTTCCTTCGAATATGGGAGGTGGCGGGTTCGAACACCTTGTAGTGTATATTGTGAACCGACCACCGGTGAAACCGTGATTGCGTACTTGGGCTCTGATCGTGGAGCGCACAATTAGCCGCATCGCGAACTAGCCATGGATGTGATTGATAATTGCGGAAGCTGTTCGACGCGGCGTCACTTTAATTCCGGCTGCAGAGTCTAAACTCCGCAGAACAACGTGCGTAGTGTACTGTGTTCTACTTTAGTCTTTAGATTTGTCCTGTTGCTCTTCCTTTCCTCTCTCCTCCCCTCCTTCCTATCTTTCATTTCTGTGTTGCTGTCACCTCCTTTCAGAAGGGCAGGCAGGCGTTGTGCCCCTTCCGGTGGCAGTTGCCAGCCTGCTCGTCGCTTTCCCTTTCCTGTTAACTGTGTATATGTGTATATGTGTTCAAAACAAATAATAATAATAATATCACTGTCAGTCTGTAGCCTGATTCGTTTCCTGGAGGCGGCCGTCACTGATGCCACCAGTTCTGACAGACGCCTTGGACGGTCCACTTTCATGGGCACCGAACTAGGCGGGACGACTCTTAGATACGCTGGAGATTTCACAGAAATAGCCGGAGCTGGAAAAACAACACTTTGCCAAGAGACACTTCGTCGTCGTCTTCTCGCCTTGGTGACACGTGCGCAACAACCTATGGTATGGTATGAGGAACTTTATTTAGGTCCTGAGGGATCAGTCTGGGACTGATACGGGCCCCTCCCACGTCGGGACAGAGAGGCCGAGCCCCTCTGCCGTCACACGTTCCCTATGAACAACCCTGAGTTGGTCCGCCAGCACTTCACTGTGCAGCATCCACTGCCACCACTGTTCACCTCGAGAACCATCACCGGCCAACGTCAAGCAGCGCCAAAGCATGTGTTCTAAATCGAGCAAACCCCCACACTTACTACAATAGACTGAAACCCCGCAGTCCGGATTAATTTTATTCATGATGACCGGGTTAGGGTATGAGCTTAAGGTTTAACGTAGTACGCGATGTCAGAAGCAGGCAGTGGCAAAAGAAACGGGCTTGCGCCGCCTCAATGCGTTAATATTGCCAGAATCGAGACTACCTCTATGAAAGGAGCAAGAAGATAACTACATAGAGACGGGCTGGTTGTTTTAGTCACAGCCATACAAAGGCAACAGGCATGCAGATGGAAAAATGGTTCATTTTGTTTTTGCTATTAGGCGATGTAGGCGTAACTTTGAAATCTTCTTTTCAGCTTGATCGATGCCATGCCCTCTTTGCTTCTGTTTTCTTCGAAGGACCTCTACCAAAAATGTACACCGGCAGAGAACGTTAGAAGATGCTTTTGGTTGGTTTGCTGCAGAAATTAATACGATAGCCTGCTGTAGCCGCAGTACTGCGGTGCGCGTTGCCGAGTGCAGGAGTAATTTCTTTCATAGATGGTTACAAATTATGCATATGTGCGTTCAATGTATTGCTTGCTAAGCTGAGAAAAGAGCAGAAAACACGAGGAGAAAGCAAACGACGATATGTATAATCCGTCGGTACAAACACGGTGAAGAAAACAGCGGTGAAAAGCGGCGCCTTCACCGGCGGTAACACGGTGAAGGCGCTTCACTTTTGGAGCCTTTCATACAGTCCCGGTGGTTTTGAAAAGCACAGCGGTGTTTTTAAAGCAACTGACGTTGGCTGACGTTGGCTGGAGCCAAGGTTTAAAATTTATGCTTACCGTAAGGCAACGGTTCTAGAGTTTGTCGAATGCGTCCAACAGCATTGTTGTTTGTGCACTTAATCGAGAAGGTTAACCAGGACAACGCACAACAGTGCTAAACGCGAACTTGAGGCCGAAAAGAATTCGGCAGACTTTACAAACCAGCCAATATGTTACCTGAGTCCCAAGAAAAATCACTGCCTTCCGCACGGCCTGCAATGGCGTGACGTAACTGTCATGCACAGTCTATGACTTGTAGCAGCATTCACTAATGCCTTTCTCATCTGGACAGCCCGAAGTCTGCAATGTGAATTTCGCGGGCGAAAGCGTAATGTTAGTGTTAAAAGCTGGAGACATGGGTACATTCATATGTAAACAGCAAAGCAGTTCTTTCAGATAATGACACAAAACACTTGTACCAAGGTGCTCTTCTCACGGACACGTCACGTAGCTCGATAAAACATAGGAGAGAAATGTGCTCTAAAGAAGCACTACAAGATCGCTTTTACCTTGCTACTTCTTTTGCCTATTGCAGTATTCATCATATACGTTCTGATGCACGCTTGATTGATCGGCTGCTGATGAACAAGCACATATGTTCAGCCAATATATATGCCCCCAGTAGTTTACAGAACGCGGACAACCCCTGCCCCGCACAAAAAAAGAAGCAGTGAGGCAGAAACTTTGTTTCCTTCCTGCAGAAACACTCGTAACATTCGTTGCATTCGTAACAGTTGGTGTAGGTGTGAGGTATCAATCCCAGTACACATATTATATAATGTCCGAAGAGGATGTATAAGGCACGAACTTATATACAATTAGCTACATATAGACGCGCAGGTTGTTACAAAACCCACAGCTTCAGTCTTCGGCCTACCATTTTTTTCGTCTATCCTTCGCGCGCACGTCCTGCCTAAGCACTCTGTAACAATAGTTACCGCAAGAAGTCAAGGCGTGCACTCTTCGACTCCCCGCCATACCTGCAGACTGACTGCCTCTCTCAATACCTGACTACGTACAGACACGCACGCACACGCTCACACCCATGGTAGCGATAACAATATCTCTGTTTTCGCCGGAAGTCCTCTGCTTCGCCAATTTATTCGTCAGGTGTACGCTTACCAGGGCAGAGCGACTTCTCCCTGCTTTCTCGTGGGGCGCATAACTCAGCTACGATGAGAGGACCCTAATCTTCGCTCCGGCTTCGATTAATCAGCGCCGCAACTTTCACCACCGTGAGGCTACAGCGCCGGGTCTGAGATAAATCGTCTACGGCGAGGCGGGCCAACGCAGGCTATTTGCGCGCTCGAGTTGTGTCGGCTCGGCCCTTGCCAAGCACTTGAGCTGCTTGCCGGCTGTGCTCCTGCCTCGTTTGTTAAGTTGATGACGCCATGCCACTGAATCCATGTGAAGAAATCGGCGAACTAGATCCCTCAATCTGTAGCTCTTCTCTGTTTTTGTACTCTATTTTCTGCTAAGAAGAATGCTTGCAGTGAAATGAGCGCTTTCAGCAGCAGTGTCATTTTAAGACGAGGCAACCTCCAGCGTTGCGCTTCCCGAAGGTTGTGTCGCGGTGAAATGCCGAAGTCGTTTGCCCACTTGGAAATTCTAGAGGCATTCTCTGACATCGCCAATGTGCTGGTGGTACTTTTAGTTGGACGTTTCTCCGGACGTTGGTGAGGTTCATAGGCAGCGTCGATAGGCAACCACTGTCGGAGGGCGCCGTTGTCGGCCCGTAGCCTCATCCTAAAACTGCGACATAGACAACGAAAGCGGTGTTGGAGTTCCTGCACGCCACGTGAATGCTCGAGCGGCTTTAGTAGGCCTACTGTGGAATGTAGACATATGCATCTACTTCTTTCCATCCGCTCAGCATCATCCATTCAAATACCTTCCCGCCCATTCCCACTTCACCAGTGCCGAATAGCAAGCTAGAGCCCGCCAACTTACGCTGGTCGCTCTGCCGTTCTGTAAATACAATGTTTTTTTTTCACTCTATCTTTAGTTGGCCTGCTTCGAGCTCAAGAGACAGAAAGATGCTTACGGTGTTCCGACGAAACATACGTTTTCCGGGACGAATGCGTCACGGGTGAACAAATCAGTGGGAAGTAGAACGACGGAAAACGTTGGCATGAAAGACAAGAAACATGGACAGAAGAGAGGACGAAACAGACTGAAACCCGCTATTTACAAGTGCTTCATCGTGTCTACGCTCCTCGTAGGCTCTCATATTTCCTAAAAAAAAACGAGCTCTCGAGCTGCGATTGTTCAGTTACCCTGGGAATGGTAGTTCGTAGTAGTCTGTTATTCATGCATGGGGCTTCAAGCCGACAAGAAACGTTATCTATTAAGGTTTATCGTTCCAAATTTCCAACTACTCTCAGTTTTGCAAGCAAAGTGAAGCAATAAGTCTCTGCACACATGCGTAATCTTTGATAATTGTTCCACTGACAATGCTTTATTTGGTTGAAAATTATGGAGCTTGAAAGTCACAGAGCCACCTGATGCCATATTGACAAAGTTTAGGCGGATACGTGCAATAAATTTCATTACAGTGCTAGTAGAACCACCATGTACTTCCAGCTTCCATCGCCCGTAATTCCTCATGTAATATTAGTTGCAAGCGCCCATCTCTAGACACTCTATACTCACCCCAGGGAATCGTAGATTCATTTCTCGACGCTGAGCGGCTGAGCCTCAATAACGGACCTCCGAATTACTGGGCAGCGTTGTTCCTGCTATAGGTAACTGCTTGAAAAGCACCTGTCTCAGGTACTGCTTTCGAAGCGTTGCTCTAAGATTTCTTAGGTGCGGCATTGGAGCAGTTTGATTACGTTGCTTTCGAGAAATGGCAGTTTCGAAGTACATGCACGAATGCTTCCTTCATTCTCGAAGGTGTATCTTAGAAAAAGCACCCGCCATGACAGGTACACGAACTTCCGTAACTGCAGAATACATTTGCTTACTTAAGGTCACACCGTCACAGCGGATAATCACCACTGAAACTTTTACTTGCTGTAAGAATTTTTCGGGGTCCTTTAAAATTTGGAGGGGTGGAAGGGGATGGGGGGGCACTGGCAAGAATTGCCAACTGTATACGTACCGTTTAAACACGCCTACAATAAACTTGATACTTCAAATGTTGTAGTGCGCACCAAGTGACGTTCTGAGCATCGCAAGAAAAAAAAAACAGTTGTTCTTGAGAAGGTTGTGAAGCCTGCCGTGGGAAACTTCTGATGTTCCAGCAATTGGGTTCGGAGTGGGAGGAATCATTAAATTTGCAGATTGCTCACTTCTTTCGCGACTTTCTTACGTTCTGTGAATTTTCTTCGAAGCTTGAGAACGCTTAAGATCGCCGTGCAGCTTAACATATAAAGACGTTTTTTATCAATCAGGCGAAGCTACTTCTCGTAAATACTTGTCCTACAAGAACCCAATTAAAAGTTAAAAGAATCCAATTAATAAAAGTTTTAAACACAAGACAGAGACACACAAACCAATAACCAAAGGAAGGGCCAGGATTATCTTTCATGGAATTAATAATCTTACATTGAAGGAACGCTAAAAATAATTAAAAAAGCGCCGGAAGGCTCCTTATTAACGTCGAAAGGCGCCGTTCCTTGGAAATCCAAGTTTTGAAGAAAGCTTGATAGAACGCAGTCCCCTAATGAAGTAGAAACGACGTAGCGCAAGGCAGCTTCACGACAATTATGTAGGTTGCTTATAAATGGGAAGTGTTCAAACGTAATTAAATGGCAGCTAAGCAGTTTACCTCCATTATTTGCCTCGTCGGGCAGCAGTATCAATATTGAAGAAAAAATATATTCAAGGAAGCCTAAAGCTAGCCATTGTTTTGATATCAGGAACAAATTTCTGATCGGTGTAGCCTCTTTGAGCAGCAACTTGAAGGGCTCGTTTCGCAAAAGAAGGGTAAAGTTCGCGCAGGGTTTGTGAGTTTTTAATAATCGCAACGTTGCTAAAACGCTAATCGCATCTATATCGTCTTATGAACAAGCGCATAATTATGCGGGAGGCAAAATACCGTTACATCGCTTTTTTAACCTTAGGGGAAAATGCACGCCAAGAAAGGAAATGGCTCTTTAATCATGAATTTAGTGAACAGGTGATAGCCAATAATCATTCGAAAATTTATGGGCTCTATTGTCGTCATAACCGACTTTGCTGCAGACCACAGCATTGCAAATGGAAGGCACTGTACAGGATAACGCTAGCAAAATGAAGTGATAATTACGAGAGGAGATTTCCCAGTTATTCATAAAAGGCAGGGATATTAGTCAAACGAAATATATTTATGTCTTTGCATGATTACCTCTGCCGGGTTCAGCCATGAAAACAGTGACATCACTTCCTGCCTGCTTGCATTGCCCTAATGAAGACATGATATAAAGGTTTAGGTGGGAATTTCTTGTGACGTCGCTCATGTAGTTCAACTTTTCTAACGTCCTGGGTGTGAAAGCAAGGTGCAGCCCTTCACAGCATACGAAGGCAGGCCCCTATATTGTTTTTATAGATTACCTCATACGTTATACAGGGTGTCCCAGCTAACCGTAGCCAGTGTTTTAAAATGTGAGCATGCCACGTAGCTGGACCGAACGAAGATAATATTGTGTGCTGTCGATTTGAGATGCTCAAATTCCTTTTTTCTTTCCGCCTAATTGGTAATCAGTTTTAATTAAATAATCATCTAATCTAATATTATATCTACGTCAAAAGTGTCAATATGTAAATTGTAGAAGGACATCGAAAACTCCCGATACAACTTTTGCTCAATTCGTGCTACATAAATTTCTTTTTCCGAGCGTGAGAGAAGCCCGCGAATATACGCTACATGCCTCGAGCAGCCTGTCGCCCGGTAATTCTATCTATCTATCTATCTATCTATCTATCTATCTATCTATCTATCTATCTATCTATCTATCTATCTATCTATCTATCTATCTATCTATCTATCTATCTATCTATCTATCTATCTATCTATCTATCTATCTATCTATCTATCTATCTATCTATCTATCTATCTATCTATCTATCTATCTATCTATCTATCTATCTATCTATCTATCTATCTATCTATCTATGCTGGAGTTTATCGGTCAAAGCGACCACGTTACCCGCAAGAGGTCCCGTCAAGGTTATCCCCTGGCATCTACTTTCGTAAGTTAGTCGGTGTCATGAAATTGCGCATGACATTTCGTCGTGCCCCAACCAGAGGACGTTGGGTACTAGCGGAACTACGAACATTGGTGAGTGAGCAAATATCTTACCTTGCATACGCTATTTAGATAGGCAGTTGTGTTGACAAAAAAGTTCATTTCATGATTTCTGTGCGCATTTGAAAGTTATAGAAATGCGCTGTAGTGAGGCGCGTCAGGTTGTGTTGATCATCAGTGGTTCGTAAGAACAGTGGAGCTCGGTTCGTAGGTGCTTTACTATCTAACCCTATAGCAGAAAACAGTTCTTGAAGTCGACTGCAGAGGACCACATATATGTAAGCGCAGAACCCCACATAAATTTTGCTTGCACTTTCGGACAATATTTTTATGTCTTCGCAATTAAGGAACAATAGCTGGAACCTCTAGAATCAGAGAGTGCCTAGTAACACATAGCCACTGAAATGAAGCAAGATCTACAAAAATATGCTAACTAAATGTTAACTCTTATTGCGATAGCAACTATATGGATACTCCAGCCGCACTTTTGCCATCGCCGTAGGTGCCGCCGTCGTCCTGATGTTTCGTATAAAGTCAAAGGGTGAGAACACCATAGACGCGCGTCGTATGCTGCATGTGCGAGTGAAAGTACGCGACGGATGCCGTCGATCGCGGCTCAATTTGCCGTGCACGAAGAAAGAAAGCGGAGAACAAACACCGCCGCGCCAGAAGCCGTGGGGGGATGAGAGGTAGGCAAGGGGGAGAGGAGCGGCGTTGGGCTCCAGCAGCAGTGGTGGATTTCGCGACCGGGCGCAAGGGGAACTCACGATCACGGCTCAAGCTCCAGCGTCATATGTGGCGGAAAGCGGGTAGGCAGCCGGTCAGGATGGGGGCGGCTTCGACTCCGCCAAAAAGTGCGTACTTTGCACGGCCGCGCGCGGTCGCGCGTGATTTATCCTGAAAGGGAACTGCAGACGGCTTATATCTTTGTGCGCGCTGTGTACTCGCCGCTCTCGAGTTAAAGTAATAGACCACACGAAGGGCCACTTCGCTCGCTGCTGCTGCCGCACTTGCTCACACCAGCGTTCTGACAGTGTGTGCGCGCGCTCATCGAGCATGGTGGGCTCATGTTAGCTTGTGCGGGCTAACACCATGTTTGTTAAATAAATTAGTAAGCCAATATTTCAATGTTGATAGGGCCGATAAAACTACTATCCTTCCTTCGTATAGCTGTGTATTAATTTGCTAGCGGAATCGATGCTTCGCCTTTCGGGAGAAACTGCGACTTTCTTGGTTCATTCGCTGGTGCATTAGCATGTACACTTCTTTCAAACAGAGTTTACAATTGGTGCAGTATAGTGGTATACGTAGCATGGTAGAAGGTCAGGCTTACTTTCATAGCAAAAGCTATCACCACGTGAAAGCACCGCAATGCAAATTTTATTCTGGCACTTAAGATCGTTAAAACCTACCCATCTGTTCAATAAAGGGCTTGCGTTCTACCAAATCGCATGTTATACCGTCCTTCTGTGTGCTGCATAGCTTGGTTACTTTAAGCGCAGAGCCGGAAATGTTCAAACAGGACGGCATGCTTTGATAGATATTCTTTCCCCCTTCGTGTGGAAGGAGGGGGAGTCTCTAGTAATTCGGCTTCTTCATAAAATCTTGACAAAAAACGAGAGGACCCTCCCAACGAAACGGCTGTCCAATATTTATGACTCCATGCGAGCCCCTTCTTCATTAAGTATGCACCGCATAAGTTTTACGAGTCGGCGAACCACTTTATACTGGGATGCACATAAGACTAATTCCATCGCTTGAGAAGACCCTTGTCGGGATGTACAAACGCGTGCGCAGGCCGGTAGAGCTGCGTGACGTCCTTTTCCAAGTATAACCTCTTGTTTAAGACGTCGTCGTTGTGTGAACGTCCTCGGTGCGCCAGTGGACGAATTAATCTCCACTCTGCTCCTCCTTAGAACTACCGGTTTCAAATCTTGCGTATTAGTCTGTCTATCGAAGGACTTCTTGGGCTAGTTGGTGTTTGCTTACGGAAATAATGTATCGCGAAAACACAATTACGCAGAAAGGCCACATAACGCATCACAGGCGCTACTAACAACTTTATGTGAGAGACAGCGAGAAGAGTATATATACTGTGCCCAACACGCAGGCACACCTACCCCTGCCGAGGGCGATTATGAGGGCTGGCAAGATCCCTTGGCAGATCTCACGAAAGCAAGCTCCGCTTTGTACAAAACAACCAAAGTCTGGCTTACGCAAGCACTGCTTTCTTCTTATATGTAAGATGTTTCTAATAGCTCACGCGTCGTTTTATCGTTACTTCTGCCCAGGCTCTTCAGATCATGAAACACCGGCTTACAAGGGCAGGCTTTACAGAGGACTGAAAGATGCCCTTCCTCGTGCAGAAGCCGATAAATCTTGCCCGGCACGTAGCCGCCACGATGTTGACAATGAGCGTGCCGACACAGGGAAGAGCAGAGGGAATACAGAACGGAAAAGGCGATCCCACTGTATGAGATATATAATGTTGAAGGACTTGTGGGGCTAGTGGGTGTTTTTTTGGTGACATCATGTACAGCGAAGACGCAATTACACAGAAGGGACACAGAACATGTCACAGGCGCTACTAACAAGTTTATTTGAAAGACAACGAGAAGAGTATATACACTGTTCCGAACACGCAGGCGCACCTATCACTACCGAGGGTGATTATCAGGGCTATCTACTGAAGAAGGTACCACCTTCTTCGGCGCATTCCCGCCGTCGTGGAAACATGTCAAAAGGGTGAGCAAGATTCTTCGTTCCGAACTCTGGCGCCAGATTCGACTTTTAAACGACTGGTTAAGTCTTGCATTTCACACGAGACCCAAACTGGTTAGCCTCAAGAAAGCTAAAGAACGACCGACGTATTATTCACCGAACGATAGACGCTGTTTGGAAAAGCACCTTGGTTCAATTACTGGGTCAGATTAGAAAGCCTCATGAGAACGGGACGCTTGTGTGTCTGGGCTACAAGTGGTACGTGTTACTTGCATCCCTGAATATTTCGCAAAGATACTTCAGAAAAGCCCGAAGTTTGGAGTGGAGACTCAGATTCCAGCCCATGAAGTGGCAGTGATGAACAGGAAAGCGGCTGGAAAAGCGAACACGGAACCATGTGAAAGGTGCCTCCTTGAAGATGTGGACTGCCTCCAAAAACGCGCTACAAAAAGCAAAGTTAGTGAAATGCGTGCCTTGTGGTGCTGACCTGCTTAGTTTAAGCGCAATGACATATGCCTTTTACAGGCCGACAAAGAAAGCATTGTTCTTGTAATGCCGAAAGGCACCTTTAGTGAGAAAGCGCAAACGGCCGCTAACAAGAACTTTGTTCCCTTAAAACCTAGTTTGCTTAAAGCTAAGAAGGCTATTTCGAGACATTGTGAAGAGAATGAGCTGCAGCAACTCGCTAAAGGTATTGATAAAAGCGCGTGTGGTTCACTGATGGTGTTATTTAATGCAAAAGCCCATAAGCAAGATATTCCTCTAAGAGCGATTTTAAGTGAGCGCGGCACACGGCAACTTCAAGTTAGTAGGTTCTTGTTAAAGAGCCTGAAATAACTTCACATTCATCATCCTTTTCTCGTCGTAGAATCCGATGATATCAGCAAATTCTTCCAGCAAAACCAGAAGATAGGTTATGCATATCCTGTTGACATTGAAGATCTGTTCGATTCCGTGCAATACGACGCGTTTTTTACTGCGTTTCGCAAGGTTGTAGAAGTCAACGGGTATATAATTTTCAGAATACTATTGGTATGTGTTCAAATAACTTTTTAGTTTTATTTGATACCTACCTGAACAGTGCTTTTATCTCGTTTCACAACCGGTTGTTTTTGCAAAAGAAGGGCATATGCATAGGATCATGCGTAGCACCTTTACTGTGTGACATACCCCTGTTGGAAATAGACAACGCTCTTGACAAGAGCTTGCACGGTTCACATGTTTTTAAAGTTTTTAGATACGTTGATGATTTTTTCAGTTGTGATGGACCAACGCAGTACCATTTAGCTCTTTTCATGTTAAAAAAAATGTTAGATTATTTCAAACTTCACGGGAAAGGCCTGTCATTCACACTTGAACTCACCGTAGACAATAAACTTCAGTTGTTAGATTTAAGCCTCACGTACTCAAAGGATCATCATCATCATCACCATCATCATCATCATCATCATCATCATCATCATCATCATAAATCATCTTTTATGTCCCCTGCAGGACGAAGGCCTCTCCCCGATCATCTATGCAGATGCTATTCACGGCAAGCAAGAAAAGAACGTCTTCCTAATGACTCCGCTCATTCTAAGCTTGTAAAAGTAGCTATAGCTTCACTCTGCCTGGGGTTAGCACTTAAGAGGTCCTGTGAACGCAAGATGCAGAACAGTTTTAAGACGCTGATCATTAGATTTTCAAAAGCCGGCTACCCTCGTTCGGTCCTGATATCCGGGGCCGATTCCCTGCTGCAGAAGCTAAAAGCGAGCACTCCAGAGATTGAGGCAACAGCCGGTAAGCGAAGTGGCCCAAGGCCGGAAGTTGCATAAGATGAGCCACACTTTGAAAAAAAAAAGTGGCGAACAGGTACGGAGTGCCTGTAGTGTTCGCCGCTCCAAATTGTCTGACCCACCTGTGTCCCCGAGTTATGGGCAGCTCGATGTTTGGCTGCTAAGTAAAACATGTCAAACCCTACGTGCATTGCACCACCTGGGTGGTTTATGAAACCCCACTGTCTTGTGGAAAGTCTCCTATAGGACAAACAGGCCGCTGCGTCAAAGGCCGAATGAGAGAGCATGCTAATAACCCGAAAAAGGACTCCACCGCGCATCTTTAAGTGTTCTGTAAAGCCTGCCCTTGTAAGGCGGCATTTCATGATGTGTAGATCATGGGCTGCAGTAAAGATAAAACGGCGCGGCAGCTAGTTGAAGCGTTTTACATGAAAGAAAAATAAGTAGTGCTTGCGTAAGCCAGATTTCGGTTGTTTTGCACAAAGCGGAGCTTGCTTTCTTTAGATCTGCCAAGTGATCTTGCCAGCCCTGATAATTGCCCCCAGTAGTGGTAGCTGCGCCTGCGTGTTGGTAACAGTATACATACTCTTCTCGCTGTCTTTCAAATGAAGTTGTTAACGACGCCTGTGTTCTGTGTCCCTCCTGCGTAATTGTGTCTTCGCGCTACGTAATGTCGGTATGTATTTCTGTCATTCTCTTTTTTATCATCTGTGGCTTTGAAGCAACGGGGGTTCTATGAAGTCTACAGTACACGGCCCGATGGAAGCTTCTATCACGGGTGCACTAGCTTCGATAGATTTAAGAAGAAAAGAAGCCTGGCGGAAGCGATCTCGCGATGAATGTTGACACTGATGCGATTAGCATTGCAAGAATGTAGCAACGCACTGCAGTTCTAAATTCCTAACTTCTGTGTAGGTGACTTTTTCAGTATTCTGTTACCGACATCCTCTTGAGTTCTCTATAGCTCAACGCTCCTCGCTTGACGCACGCGCGCTGTTCTCATTCTGTTCACTTGACTTTCTCCTTTATAGTCGGCTGCTTTTGATGCCGACTTTTAAACTTCTCTACAGATGGCTTTATGAATTTCCTGTTGCCGACGTCACTTATTTTACTTCTTGTTCTGCTTTTCTGTCCAGACACCTACCCATTGGCACATATCCGCTCTGAAGGGCTGGCCAAGAATGTTCACGAACCTTGAGTCGCATTACCAGTTAAACAAAGCCATTGTCTCAAGTTGCCTATTCAGGCTCATACCAGCGACACATGCCCAGTTGCAAAAGCCCACTTGCACGAGTTGTCTATTTGGGCACATATCCAGCTGCACTTGCCCAGTTTCACATAGCCACAGCGGCCCATGTTTGCATGAAAAAAGGTAAATGCGGACAAACAAAACAGTATCGCAAAGTAGGTAAGGTACCCAAAGAATGCTAATCGCAATAATTACAAAACCTAACTTTCCTTTTTGCTGTTGTCCGCATCTAGCCTGTCGTCATCGACGGACCATGTGCATGAGACGCTCTCTCCTTGGTGACATAGTGTGGTCGAACAATCATTGTTTCGCCATTCATGATCGCGCGACCAGTGGAGTACAACACAATCGGCAGAGTTTTATCGGAACGTGCTTGGTGATTGGAACAAAGATTTAGGTATATTGTTGCTGGCAGAAAGAATAAGTAATCCGCCTTTGCTGAAGAAAAGAGAAGAAAAAGCGCCGCATCACCTAATATAGAGCTGACATGGCGACCTCTACACACAGGCATTTCTAGGGTATCTCATCCGTTTTCGCGAACAAAAGCTGGGTGTTCAACATCATGCATCTAAGCTATGAGCTCTAAAACAACAAATGGACCGGATCTCGATGGCATCTAATATCCTGCTTCATCTATCGCTCTCCCATGACTTGAACTTCTTTCACCCTGCTTTCTGTGGACAATGACCATCGCATTTTTGTGGCTTCGCAATCCAGAGCCTACGTTGCTTGGATGGGCACTTTTGTATTGCTATGAAGCAATATCCTGAATGCGGGCGGCTGAGCTCAAGATCGACTTGGAACTGAGACCGTCGGTATCGTTTATTATTGCCGTCTGTCTAACGGCGCCTAACACACACCAACCATACGAAGGACCATGTGCTTATATGTTACGATAAGCTACATCCCGCATAGGAGATACACCATTATTGCAAATGAGATATATTGACACATGGGCTTGTTATCTTTTTTCGGGTGAGCGCTTTTCACTTTTTGGAACACACGTGAGCACCACCGATTGCTCTGGAAGCTTCAGAGACTCGTGTGTAAAAGCTGACGCGCTTGGCTGGCAGATCTGATTTTGGCGATCGCCGACTGTGTTCGCCGCTATCGTCGCTATTTGAGTGTAGCCTGTGTTTAAGGGCACAAGTTCGCCCAATAAAACGCTAGTTTCGTCAATCACGGTTTCGCTGCCTTCCTTA
The DNA here is from genome assembly GCF_050947875.1 of Dermacentor variabilis. Lineage (NCBI taxonomy): Eukaryota > Metazoa > Arthropoda > Arachnida > Ixodida > Ixodidae > Dermacentor > Dermacentor variabilis. Next base: position 123,234,370 of record NC_134573.1, on the reverse strand, counting down.
CCGTCACTACTAGGCGACAATATGTAGAACGGAGTCCATAAAACAATCAGCCACGTAACTGGAAACTTTCTTTATGCAGTCATGGCTTGCGGTCGCCACACAGCTACCCATAAGAGATGCTATTAGAGAGGTCTGTGAACTGTAATATGCTACTGATGTTGTGGAACAACTTTACAGGGCCTCCAAGCTTTGCGAGCATCTGTTCAAAAGAAAATATACTTTCTTAAACTGCCACGTTGAAGATAGATTGAGTTCTACAGCCTTCAAATTCTTAATTTGTGTGTCACTATTAGTAGAAGTAATGAACCGGATGGGGTGTGAGATCTTGAAAAAGTTCATTGACAATTACGATACTCCTTAATGCAAAATTTGAGCGCATGGTCAGTTACCAGGAAATAACTCAGCACTACAGGTTAGCCAGGGCAGAGTACCCGCCAGCACACAAATCGCTTAACAAGCGACAAGAAGTAGCTTGGAGACGACTTCAGACGAACACCTACCCCAACCCCGTAGCCTATCACTACTACTACCCGGACCAATACCCTAATACATGTAAGCATTGTAAGCAAAAAGCGGATCTATTCCATATTATGTGGTCGTGCCCAGCCGAAAATCACACAAATCACGAAATAAGTAGTACTGAGCAGTGGGAGGCCGTGTTGCTCAGCTCCGACCCTGACCTGCAGGCCAAGGTCATCGAGAGAGCTGAGGAAGCCGCCCGGGCCCAGGGGCTCGTGGCTGCCTAACAACAAGGTCATCTGTCAATACCTTGTTTTCAAATAAAGTCTTTACTCACTCACTCACTGAGCGCAGCTCTACACATATTTTCATTTTGCGATATATTGAGGCAAGGAGGAGGAGGAGACAAAGGGGAGGAAAACAGGGAGTTTAGCCAGTGTAAGAAACCGGCTGGCTACTCTGTGCTTTTGAAAGGGGTAAATGGAATAAAATGAAAAAGAAGAAGAGGAAAAAATAAAGGAAACCGCGAAATTCACACAGTAACGCGATACTACGCGCTACAACGCTCAAAGACGGTCGCACAATTAGCATGTCCTTAAACACTTCAGCAAAGGCCTTAAGGCCTTGAGTGCCGAAGCCCGTCTGGACCAGTGTCCTAGAGCTTTTTCCTCTGTAAATAGGCGATTGTCCAGTTTTTCGAGCGCGGTCACGAGCACTTTTCTTGGCACTTTGTAACTTGGACAATCACAAAGGAGGTGTGCAATCGTCTCCACGCAGCCGCAGGTGTCGCAAATAGGGCTGTCAGCCATTCCAATGCGGAATTGAAAGGATTTGAGATTACAAGTAGCAGAATCGGTGATCGTCGAAAATGTGATCTGCGGGTTAAACGCGTTGGCTTCTATACATGACTCGTCGTCGGTTCCAGTGTAATCGCTGTTGCCGCGTGGATTCCAGAAGGTACTACACAATTCCCGCAGCGCATGCAATTAGAAAACAAAACAATCGCGAACCGTGGCAACCCAAACAAGCATGAACGAGGCCTAACCAAGGTAACCAAACAAACGCGAGCGAGAGCCGACGCGAGCAGATAGTACGAAACGAGAGGTCCGGCCGAGACCCCACTCGGGTATGCATCGAGTAGTCGGCCGGGTCCGCATTACACCTGTTTTCCGCGCGCACGTCACTGAAGCAGCCGCGCTCATTGGTCTCCGATGTTCGTGACCCTCGTCTTTCATCTCCCACTCCGCGTTCGCTCCTTCATTTCTCCCTGTGCTCGTTCTCTCTGTTACGCCGCCAACGCCACCGCTCGCCGCAAGTACGGGCGCCTAAGATCTGTGCTATAAAACAAAAAAAAAACGCTGTGATAGCATTGTGGCTGCCCGTGCTATAATGTTCCCTGGCATTATTGCTGTCACACAATATTATTCATCATGATCATCCTCATCACCAGATGCTATGTCCACGGTAATATGAAACCCAGAGATCTCCAATTATGCCTCTCTTGCGTTTGCCTTCTACGTCCTATATGACTGCCATTTCTATTGTGTCATCCGACACCCTAACGATCTACCCCGTACCGGCAGCCTAAAGGCGGAAACGTATTGTAGTTATTGTGGACATTTGCTACAAATAAATAAATAAATAAATAAATAATGGATAAATAAGTAAATGAAGAAACAATGAATTAATCACTAATTAGCGACTAAACGCTTTAATGAATGAATGAAGTACTATCTATCGATACATCTGGCTGTCCCTCTATCTACCTAGTCGGCTTACGTCGACCCAGCGGTTCAGGTTAGTTAGGGCCACTAGGCACGTGCTCTTCATCGTGATGCCGGCGTGGACAATGTATGGCCGTCATTCTAGCTTTGTAATCCGATTCTCGTCATGCCGTCATCGACGCGCCATCGTCGTCACCCACTCATCACCCTATCGTCGTCGTACAGGCGTCACGATACAGTCATCGTCACGCTATCTTCGTCGTACACCCGTCGTCATGGTACCAAAAAATATTTTCAAAGAAAGAAAGAAAGTAAGAAAGAGAGAAAGAAAGAAAGAAAGAAAGAAAGAAAGAAAGTAAGAAAGAAAGAAAGAAAGAAAGAAAGAAAGAAAGAAAGAAAGAAACAAACAAAGAAAGAAAGAAAACCTGACATGACAGACAACGGTGAGAGCTGATGAAAGCCCGTAACAGCTCCCCGCAAGAAAATGGTGAACTCTTGAGACGCGCCCGAACACATGACGTCACGATTGAGCATGCGCAAAAAGTAGTTAATAGAATCGGGATAGAGGGTGAGCAGCTCAAGCGGCTGAATCAGAAATATCAGTTGGCAAGCATTGCCATTTATGTGCCAAAATATCCCGACACTAGGAACTACTATCAGCACAAATTTTAACGTGGTCAAGTTGAAAAAAAATCCAAGGATACCTGCGCGCTTCTTTTGAGTTGGGAATGTGAATGCATTAGTATCCAGTTGAGCGCCGCTGACTGGTCCTTCGAGTTATGAAGGACGAAGTTATGGCAAGTTATGATGAGCGAGAGCGTTGAAATGTTTGGCCACTGCCAGCTAGATAGTACAAGGCCGCTGCACTTCAGTCTGCGACGTCATGCTACCTTGCTCGACTGCCATATAAGCTAATAGGGACGCTCCCTACTAAGCCGCGATGATTTTGACGTCACAGCTTTCGTCACGCCGGGTTTGGCAATGGGAATTTCGGTCGAAGTGGCATGCTGTCACAAATCACAGTGGACAGGTATGCTATCTAGCACGAGCTGGTTTAGCCCAGCGGGTAAGGCACCTGGACTCTGAGCGTGAAGCCGTCTATAGGTTCGAAACTGGCTACCGCTAAGAATTTCCCTTTGTGATACATCAATTTCCTTATAGCGATTACCAGGGCGAAGTTAGCAGGCCGGCGAGAGCTTTCCCGGTCATGGAATGCGCGGATACCGTAGGCCTCCGAGAGCGAGGGTGACATGTCATCGCGGAGCTGTCCCCTCTCCTCACGCAACACCTGGCGCAATAGCGCGGCAGCAAGTTTCCCCTTTCGCCCACTATTCTCCGTCGAGGCCTGCACGTGACGCGGCAGCGCTGCCACGTGGAATTCAGGTCCCGCTTCGATGCGCCAGCGTTTTCCCTAAATGAGCCATTTGATGCTTTCGCATCAATAACTCGACGGTGTAGTTCCGCACCTCCCTTCACCTGCATTTGTGAGACTGGCTTGATTCAAGCTACAGATAGTACAGCCGACCAAAAAAGTTTACGGAACACGGGATCTCAGAATATACAAGCAGCCTTTAAAAACAGCCAGTAAAATTGTGCATCACAATGTTGTTCGCATATGCCACAAAAGGCTGGAAATGGGAATAACAGTCTGTGTTTTGAGACTGAGGAGATACTCAGCTTTTTGTCAGATCTCTTGGTCCGTAAACTTTTTTGGTCGACTGTACATGTGGGATAATTCTATGGTTAGAAACCGGCTATACAGCGATTACAGGTGACGATCCCCCATAATGAAGGTGAACTGTCATTCTAGTCATTCACGCTTTGCTCGCGTTTCAATTTGCGCACATGGTATGTTGACCCATTATCAAAGAAAATAGGTCATTGTAGAGACAGTAAGACATGGCACAACAAAGGAAAAGTATTTTTAGTCAAAGCTAGAAATCCGGTCAACCATTGAAAATTCATGTTCCCTGCTTGCAAGGAAAACGTGCAAAGATCTCGTCGCTCACGCGCCTTTATCTTCATAAAACACAACCGTACCAGCTCGTCCACTACTGAATATAATAAGAAGCCTTACAGTTGACACATTCCACCGCTATGACCAGATTTCATAGAATGCGTTAATGAGGACTGGAGAATAGCAAACCGTGTGCTCTATGCCAGCTATCAAGTGCGCTGGCATAAGTAATAACTACGACACTAACTAGAAAAATTATCTACCAAAAATTGACATTGCGATGTTGTATTCTCTCTGGAACACAAAAAAACAAGTTCCTTTTGAAAGCAGCTGCGACGTACCAAGTGTGTTTGTTACAGTTCTTTTTACTAACTTTGAGACATAAGTTAAAAGTGATAAGTTAACCTGGCGCCCTCTTCCAATCAATGCAAGTGAGAAGCACCAGAGACGCCACTTGAAGAGGCAGTTCTCCCTATAGCGGACAAAACCTTCGTCTTTTCGTGTTCTCCTCGTCTTTTCTTGTGAAACGTTTTCTTGGCACGTTTTAGTCCCACTTCATATCGCAGTCAGCCAGGCTGCTAGCAAAAAGTGTGTCAAACACTATAGTCGTTTTATCATCACTTAGTTTTATGCACGCAGAATGATTTATGCGTGATCAGTTTAAATATGACGGCTATATAAAGCAACTACTTTGTAAAGAGGGCCAATAAAATTCTTCTTTTTCTGTGCAATCTAATAGTACATCAAGTGTTTTCGGTGAGTTTATTTGTATATGAATCTTATAAAATGTGTAAGGACTGCATCTTTATATATCATACAGTAGCACTAATTAGTCTATATGGCATGTACGAAGTGCTGTAGTAGATATCTAGTTAAGCTTCCTTCCACTTGTTTCCTTCTCTTTCAAGCAATACTTAGTATTGTGCTCGAGAACGTTCTGCCAAAAGCACTGCACCCAAAACACTGTACAGTTATCGATATGATCCCCTTACACAAAGCACGCGGGATTGTGCATAACTTGGTTGACGGCAGCTTCTTATAAACAGTGAAGTTATGCACGAAACTGAATACCGGTATATATGTGTCGTACCTTTTTAAAATGCAGAGCCATGTCATTGCAACATTATTGCGATCGAGAGTCGGCATCCGCTGCAACAACGAACATTGTCTTTGTTTTTTTCACTACTGGTAACATGGTAACAGAAGAAAAAATCTATCGCTGCTTTAACAATGACCAAAAATAGTAAAAAAAAAATACGCCAAGCACCACTTCGAAAAGGAATACAGGCCATAGGGTGGGCCCAACAGGAGACATATAAAAAATGGCACGCGAAAATATGACAAAACTACTCTACTGGCGTCACCTTTTGCGAAACAGTGGTAGTTAGACACGTAGCGACATCCTCAGGCAATGAAGCTTTGGTATACGTATGCTGTTGCTGGGCGGGAAAGGAGAAGAAGAGGTCGGGAGCAAGGCAAACATTGCGGTCCTTTGGACAAGCGCTATATCCTAACACAGATCGATGGAGGGAGATAAAGGGAGAGGGGGAGGTCCACCGAATGTAAGCAATGGAACAAGGAAGAAAGTATGGGAATAACAAGAACGAAAAAAAATCATAAATAGGAGGACGACAGGAAAGTGGTCCTTCTGCGAGAAGCGCCACCTCTCGGTGAGTCGAATGACTCCATATGGAGCCACATTAGTATGTGCGACGAATATGGAAGAGCAGCTCCGAATACAGCTAAGATTCGTGTAAGGCACTGGGGGAAATGAGTGTCGGCGAAGACCAGTCGTACGCGTCTTCTCATGTCTGATCAGAAGAGCAAACTGCTCCAGTGAGTATTTGCCGCCCACCGCTGCCTCTTGAGGGCGAGTTGGGCCGGGAATTAGGCGAGTTTGTAGAGCCCGAAAAATGTGCCTCTGTAATGTGCAGGCTCCCTGCCCGTCTGATAAAATGAGCTTTTTATTTTTTTCTGCTTTCGTTGGCTGTTTACTTCGGTGTAGGTTTTCCTTTTTTCCGCCCCTGTGGATCTCAAGCTGCCATGAGAGTAGCTATATGGACGTTTTCGTAGGTCCTCTTCTCGTATGTTGTAGCGCAGGCGTAACGACAGCCACATAGCAGGCACATGAGACAAGAGACAGGTTTGTTCGTTGTTCGATCTCTTGCATCTATAGCTGGTTTATAGGCCAACTGCAGCACAAGCTTGAGTCGTGTGGAAAACTTACGTGGAATACTCTATGTCTAAACAGGAGTATCTAAGTCACAAAAGGCTCGTAAAAATTCAGGTTTTTGATACTAAAACTGAAAAAATAACGCCTCTATTACTGCTGACGCATGGTTCCAGAACGCATGGCTCTTCGCCACGATGATTAAGATTTGTATTGGCATCCGTTTTTAAACAGGGCGGCGATAAATATTCACCTAGCCGGCTTGGTATAATCAGGTGGCGCTGTATATACGACAGTCTAGCATTTTGTCGCTTTACCTTTGACCTTTTCTTTATTGATTAAAACCTCTATCTTCATGTTATAAAAATCATTTCCCTGATCCTTTTCCACGAATGCTCTAAATGTATCTTGCTTACATACACTGCTCACCAGGTAATGCTTCTATCCACTTCAAATCTCAAGGCTTCTAAAAGGCGACCATTTCCAACGTTTCTTAGTGGGCGTGCATCATCGAATTCAGTTACCACGTGCTAAGTGAATGCAAATATTTGCTGCAGGATACGCATACCTGCTCCGGTTGCGAATATTAGTTCCGCAATGTTTTTGACCTCAGGAAGCCAGCTCAGGCCTGAAGTAATAAGCCGCTTCCATGTGGGTCAGAAATTCTCACTCCTAATTTATTTCTTGCTGTATTTGTAAATCTCTGTCAACATTTTAGGTTTACAACCCTTGCATCCAACTTGCCGACCTGCGATAGAAGGCGCCGCCCATGTCTGTAAGAAGCGCGCTTAAAGATTTCGGAGATGACGTGCTGGGATCTACGTCATATTCGCTAACCACCAAGTGCCCGAGTCATCTGTTTAGGCTCTATTTAAAGACTCCTTGTAAAAAAAAATTAGACAATTGTGAGCCCTTCAGCTTTTCGAAGATTCCTACAGTAGTATATACTGCTTGTTTATAACCAATTTAGGCAAATTTAAATGTCATTAATACTGTCTGAAGGGGTGGCGCCAGAAACAAGACTGTTTTCAGAAGCGAAGAACACTAGACCATGGCCGTGCGGGTAGCTAGTGCAGAAAGCAAAGAGGATGTTGCGACAGTGCCCGAAATCTACAGGTTTCCGCACTCGTTGGTAACCTTCGTTCCCACCTTCAAGTATGCCCCGCTACCAGTGCTTCTTTCTCATCGTTTTTTTTCTCTCTTTTCGTGCCTTTACCTCCTTCCCCTGTGACGGGTACCAAATCAGACGTGCGTCTGGTTAACATCCCTTCTTTCCCATGCTTTTCTATGCCTCGCTATGTCGATCTCTTTGACAAGTGTCATTTTGCTTGGACAAATGTCCTCGGTGAATTTAGTTTTCACAAGACATAGGGATTTTTCGTGCAGCAGCTGCAACTTTTTCTCACTGCAGAGGCGCAGTAAAAATGAGTTGTAGTGCCACACTGTGGGTAACAGGGATAATAAAGAAGTTAAAAGAGTGAGGAGGGCCTCGCGGAAAGTCGAAATCGTCGTATTTTGATGCATCAAGAGCATATGGAGATGTTCGGAGCCGTTAGAAGTGTGTCAATATACTTACGATAGTTCCGAATGGCTCATTCACGTTTATGTTTGGGGAACATCCCTTCTCGACCTTCTCACTGAAACCATTTGTAATATATATTGTCATCGCCTAAATGTCGTCTTGTTGAGAGATCATAAGCATCTAGCCTTGCTAAAATCTAGCCTTGGATGTAGACCTAACATGGAATAAATGTAAGCTCTTATTCATTTGGAGACAAGCCCGGCCATAATGGCACTTCTATAGGCACTGTGTCCTTGTCTTATCGTGCCTAGTGACTTCGCTTCTATCGTGATGAATATAAAGTGTATATATCATAACAGGTTTATTACAAAATTTCCCGCTTGAAGCGCGTATATTTATTGCAGTTAAGATGTAGCATTTGTTTTTCCTTAGCGAAATTCCGTAGGCAATAGGGAGGGTCACTACAGCTCATTTGTAAATTACAAATGAGCTAAAGTGTCATAGCTTAGCGTTTTGCGTTTGGAGAAAATTCGTTGGAAGAATGTGTAATTGTAAATAAGCTAACCCATAACTCGAATCGCTGTCGAAAGTGAACAAACTACATCATAGTGCATCTCTGACTCTTTGCACAGCCTGCAGATTTCATTTTGCAATTTCGTCGTGATATGGCTTTGCCTGCAGAGATGTGGGGGTGCATCAACAGCTGCTGAAATGTATCACAGTGCATGTTCAAAAATGTTCACAGTGCAAAAAAAAAAAAAGATAGAATCTGCAATGCATTCACAATTATCTCTTACCTGAATATAACTTGACACCAGGACACAACAAGCGATCTTTGGGGAAGTAATCAGAAAATACTGGACGCAGCTTGTAATGTATACGATATGATTGATAATACTGTATTGAAGCCGTAATTGTACGAAATAAGAGGAACGCGAAAGGTGGCGGAAGGTGGTGGAAGCACGAAACGTGCATGCTATACCCAAACAGAAGCATAACTAAGCAATGAAATGGGAAAAGTAGAATACAAGGTGTCGGTGCTATCACTCCATTCGCGGGTGAATGAGATATGTTGTCTATTCAATTTCTTTCTTTTTTTTTTGTCTACGTCGAGTATGAACATCGGTATGGTTTGTATAGTTGACTTCCAGGCAGAAGAGACAAGCTTTGAAGCAAAACTCTGAAAGCTGTCTCCTCGATCTCTGTAGACGCTCTGGAGCACTAGCGAATCCAGTGTGTGATCCTACTCCTACCCAACTCCAGTCATTATATGTTTTCAATAAGGGCCCGCCGCCTGCTGCTCTGAATACGACTCTACTCAGTGAACTCAAGAATGTATTTCTACAACGAACTAGTTGAGGTATAGTATGAAGTATGGTTACGGTGTTAAGTAAGATTAAAAGCAAACATGAACCACACAAGAGGAGCACTGATGTAAACACGGAACGGGCTTTCCCTGCAGATATACACGCGGTAACACTTACCCACTTCTCTTTTTATTCTTCTCTCTCTTCCCTCCCTCACTCTTCCTCTCTCTCTTTCTTAGGTTCACATCTTCTAGGATTTTCTAGCAAAGATAGAAAATGTCGACGCGGCCGCTGTTGACCATTTGGAAATGTTTATCCGTGGTTGAAGGCAGGAACGTTTCAGTGTTCCTTGACTATCGCTAAAGGACATGTCGGTGGTGACGATACTGTGGGGCGCCCTGCGTCTCCTACGTTGGCTCTGGCTTCGCTTGCGACGCAAACTTTGGTACGTTTGGCTTCACTGCGCTATGAATGCTGTTTCAGTTCTTGTTATTCCGAAACTCGAAATGCAGTGTGCATTCTAAGCGTCCCATCAAAACATCACTGCGGGTGGCAGCTGCCATAATTGATGCCTCAGTCGTTAAAAGAAGTCCGGCGTGACAGACCTGTATTGATGTTTTACGGCGTTGCTAAATATGAAGCCAGCACCCAACGAGTTGCTGAGATTTATTCTTGCTAATCTCTGACGCGGGTTTATGAAGGAGAAATCTTCTTCTGCACATATTTCTACTCAAAAGCAGGACATCACAGTCAGCTGAAATCACTTGCTACAAAAGAACATTCAGCAAGTGCGATAGCGCCTGAAAAAATGGCGGTGGTGAACGTTTTGCTGGATTATTTTCCCCATTTTCTTTTTCATTTTTTACGCGGCAATGCAATTAAAACAAGGCATACTTCCGCGACAGCACTGCAGCACGGTTGTGCGTCCCTATATCGTCCTTCGTGGATAAACTAACAAATAATTTACTGTGCATTCAATGCGGACGCAATGTCGGAGAATAGCGATCGCTCAGAGAGTTCCGTATACTTTACGACGAAAAAGAAGGAAACAAAGAAAACAAGGAAAGCGCGTATTTTAGGAAACATGAAAAATTTTGTTTTTCGAAAGATCTCGGAACAATGCACCTGCGTCGGGTAGATGAGAAAGAACTATACAGGAAGAATTAATAATGCATAACCTGGGGAAGAAATATAGGCAGGGACTCGCACATCGGCTGAAAGGCCTTCTTAAAGACATGCTTCACTTGCTTCGTATGCACTAGCGCGCAGTAGCAACGGTGCCGTTCCTGCCTTTACTGCTTTCTTGCTCAACCAGGCGTTTGTATGCGTCAAGTCGAGCGAGTTTCTTTACTTTCACCTGAATAAACATCTTCGCTGCTCGTGTTTCAGCCTAGGCCTTCTCTCTATACCTCTTTATTCTTTATCTTTTATGCGCACCGATTCTGAAGGTCTAGATAGGCGAAATCTCTTTCTTTTGTTTTCTCAACTACATCCCTGATAACGCTTTGTTGATTCTAAGTGACTGCCCGTGAAAAGAGGCATTGTCCTTGTCACGGAAAAATGTAAACGCGCACAAGGTGTGAGGCGTGGAAGATTATGCGGAGAGTCTTGCGGCACTGACACGACTGGCTGAGAAAATGAGTGGTCGCGTTCGTACGTGTCAAGTGACAATTGAAAGAACGCCAACGCAGCAGGTCGGGAACAGCCGGTAGGTCATGAAGGTGCACCCCGACCAGACCACCGGATATATCAAGAATCACTTGAGATGCAAAACGGCCGCTATCCTAGACGCCCGCCTGCTCGGGCAGACAAACAATGCTGCTAACTTTTAAAACCGGATCGCCTTGAAACTCGCTCGTATTCGAGTATGAGATCACAAGGGTGCACAAGTGCAGACCAAAAATTACAGCTTGCTCTAAATGTTACGGATTGGGACACACTGCCAAGTACTGGCCTTCAGACGGCATTTGTGAGCAGTGCGGTCGAAAACACTCTCAAAACAAGGAATGTTTCGAAGAGATGTACCTGTGTTGTCTGCCAGGAACAGAGTCATATAAAGCTAAATTCAGCCTGCCCTAGCCGCGCGTCGACACACTCAAGGAAAGTAAAGCAAAATATAGAGGTTCCGAAAACGGTGATTCGTCTAAGAAAGTGCGGGCGGGAACATATCAACAAACCACCCTATCCGCTGACTATGAACGACAAATAAAAGAACTAAGAAAGGAAAATCACTAGTTGATAGTGACGCTACAGGAGATACTCGCATGACTACTCCTAGAGCAACGAGATATGCGACAACGAGATTCCCGCGGCAACGGGAATTGGAAGCGCTGGCACACAGAGAAAAACACCGCATTGGAGCAGTCGGGCCCGACGATCAGTGAGTCGTAAAACCACGTCAAGCTCTAGCAAGTCGCACTAAGCAGCAACTGCACAGCCCCAGAACACCAAGGCACCGTTAATGTGAAAACCACTCACAGCCCAAGGCTCGGCCTATGTGTAGACGCTGAGCATACCGAGTCAGGTGAAACAAGGTGAAACACACCGAGACCCAGCATCTAAGAAAGAACATATGGTAGGAAGTTCAGACAGTAATGAATGCAACACAAACCCACATGCAAGCAATATTCACGGAAATTCGCAGAAATATTCAGAAGCAACCTAAGGATCACAAATGGCGTAAGCCAGCAGATGAGAGCTGACCGCAAGACCTATATGCATCCAACGGAACTATCCAAGTTTTACGCAGACTACGCACTAAGACAGAACATTAGAAAATCGAACCCCTTGTCATGCTGGTACAAGAGACAACGGGACCGTTCACTATTCAAGCTTACCGAACCTATCAGCAGACTACCATATTACACCAGGACAATGCAAACCAAGAAACGCAAGGCCAAACCGTTCTTTTAGTTAGACATGCCTGGGCCGCAATTCAACTGCAAATACCAAATTTGTGCAAAGCTTTCAGAGAAATTCTGACAATTAAGCACTGCCCGCACTGGCACCAATGGCTGCAGTCTCTGTGTACTACAGACCCCTAACGGGCAGGGAACAGAATGACTCGTACTAATGGTTTGGCAAGGTGCAGGCACAAGCCAGAGGCCTTCCCATCATAGTGAGTGGGGGGGGGGGGAGACTTTAACACCAAGCACCAAACCTGCGGTTACGGAAAAGGTGACCCGACGGGGCTCATATTACACGATGCAGTAAAAATGTCAGCTCTTGACATATGCAACACACCATAAACACCAACCCGCATAAGGCACCAAGCGCAAAAACAGGGCACGACACCCGATTTGACACTAGCCACTCCAGTAGTCATAAGGCGATGGGAAGTAGAATCGACGTGGGGATGTGAACATTTACCAATAATTACTACGCTCAATCGCAAAACAATATAAGGGCCGAAGGAAACGTTATTTTATTTATTTATTTATTTCGACTGGAGGAAATTTCGAACAGCTACGGGGACTCTATTGCGGCCAATTCAGCTCTATGATCGCGGAGGCGCGGCGGCAGCCAGAGAAATTATCCCTTGTGGTGACAATAAGGCTCCCATCGACATGCACCTTGAAAATGTATGGCGGAAGGCCCACCGTGTCACACAGCAATACCGGTATAAAGGGAAGCATCAGCAAGATATTATGCGTTTTAAAGATCACTCCCGTGTCATCAAGGAATACCAACAACTAGAAGAAGACGCGTGGCACAATACGTCCGCGAAATCGGGTCACGAATCAGTCCTAAAAATGCTACGGCAGATTTTAGGCAGCCTGCTATATGCAGTAAGAGCGCCTCCTCTTGCAGAACGTTTTTAGCGAGTGGAGCACGCAGTGCGGGAAGACCGCGTCGTCCACACTTTCTTCCCGCATTCTGCCGAAACGCCTCCGGCAGCGGTGCCTTCTCTCCCGACAGACAACGCGAAGGCGGAGTTGGAGGCACCCTTTATGCTGGGTGAACTCGTAGCGGCCCTTCCATAATGCAAAACGAGGACAGCTTCCGAGTACGACCGAGCGACTTGGCAAGAACTTCGAAACCTCAGTAATCAAGCTCACAAACAGCTATTAGCAATTGCCATTGAATCCTGGGTATCCGAACTGGTGCCAGCTTCACTGAAACTATTACTCATTTGCTATGTAGCCGAAACCAGGCAAATACCACACGAAGCCAGCTAATCTACGACCCACAGGTCTGAAGTCGGCGGTCTGCAAATTTAGACATAGAATGACGAGAATACAGCGCTGCGATCAAGTAAGCGTGATTGCATCCTACGCGCTCAGGTTATCGGCCGAACAAGCACGCATACGACTGCCTATAGTTGCTCTTCAGAGTGATCACCTGCAAGGCTCTAAAACTTACGTCAGAGTATATTTTTGCATTGTATATGCATCAAGCATTTTACAACATGAAACAAGATGCATTCCTAGAGGAATTGGCAACCAGGTACTCTAGGCAAAGAGCATACAGTTTGATCCGTAGCTTTCTCCAAATCAGACTAATCCAGTTCCATGACAAGGCACCGGGATGAGTCCGAAGAGCTACTACTTGGATAAGGAAGTGCCGCACGGCTCCATCCTCGAATCTATGCTATTCAATCTTTCCATGACGCGGATCGCCGAAAATCTTATGCGAGACAGTTCGGCCCGTTTTACAATTTACGTGGAGGATATTACAATATGAACAGAAGCGGCGGATTATCCCGACGTGCAGTGCATGCAAATTGAACTGCAAGGAGCGATACCGAGGCTTACCAACACTTAAGGTAACCTCGGACTGTAACTGTCGCCAGAGAAGGCGGAATCGATCAGCGTTGATCGAAAGAAAGCGACTAATGTAAGCCAGAAGAGCACGTTACATCGGGGTCAAAGCGATATTACGTCGGCCAACGGACAAATTAGGATATTCGGAGGACAAATTGTTAGCTGCAACAGCCCTCAGCAGTGGATTCGTACGCTGAAACATAAAGGGAGGCCGATGTTGAACACAGTTCGACGAATATCAAACAAGTATGGCGCAGTACGGCAGAAAGCTTGCCAAGTGCCTGCAAAAGTACTCGCGGTTGGAAGGATTCTTTCAGAAGCACATGGGTATTACTTCTGGGAGCAAGAGCTTGGTGCCATCGAAAAGTTCGCACTATCACTGTGCTACGGAAGCACAACAGGAACCAGGGCCTGCTCAAGCTGGTCATTTTACCACACATACAGGACATAATCATTGAAGCATGAATTTGAACGGGATCCGGGTTGAAAAACACGACACATGAAAATAAATCACGCTGTGGATTAACCAAGTATACGCGAAGGCGAAGCTCCCACGGACAACGCCGCCATCGGAATCACCACTGAGCAGACGGAGGCAACAACGCCATATCTCCGGCGAAACACGGACGCTAGAAGAGTATTTGAATGGAACATGGAACTACGATCGCCGCACCACACAATTCACATCTACGCAGAAGCTGTAATCTGAAAATAAATAGCCAGTATGGCCTGGGTCGGCCTGTCTGCACTCTAACACAATGACTATCACAGATAACAGCTTTCCGGGGAATGAAACCTTACACGCAGACCTGTTAGCGATATGGGGAGAGGTCAACACCATTCCTATTGACAAGGGAAATATTGTAGAGAAAATCGTTCGAAATAGTTATCGGATCCTTATTCATGACCTAAATCGCAAAAGAAAAAACGAATACACAAGAAGGAAGATCAGACAGGACGAGCGCCTGTCTGAACTTCCTTCTTGTGTCGTCGTTTTTTCGTCGAGAATGAATTCTTACAAACTCGCCCAAATTTCACTTCTTGTAAGATCTTTACTTACTCGTACGAAGAGGTGGCCGAACTATAGGCGTCTACGACAAAAGATTCTGTGGCCAACAACACTAAAAAAATCTAAAACGAGTACAACACAATGGGACAAATTTTGAAATTACATGGACACCGGGGCACGCCGACACAGATGCGGGAAGCGCAACCGCTCACGTAGGTGTCACGCATGTGGGTGGGCTTTATTCTGCGTACAGCATCACCCCCCCCCCCTCCCGCGCGTTCCTCGTCAAAAACCGCGGACCGAAACCACTACCTGAACGTGGCTGCCGAAAGCTCCTCTGTCAGAGCACTGATGTATTACATTCGCACGAAAATAAATGCCGCCAGTGCACCAGTGCATGTGTTTGACGATCGGGCGTAGCCGTTTGCAAGCGGTCCTTCTAAAAAAAAGGTATGACCGACGCTGCGTACATTACACATACATGCATGACATAGGGCAGCAAGCCAGATAAATTACTACTGTGAATTCTTTTAGACCCGATGCACACATTGTCAGTAGTCAGGCAAAGCGAGGTCGCGACACTTTACTTGGAGTTGCGCAGCCTTTTTGCATGAGAGATCCAACACCTGCGGCACGTAGACATTAGAACCCTAGGAAATCGAATACAAGCTAACCCCGAAACACTGAAATCGATCGCGACATGCGACAGACAAAGTGGCGTGTTTCGAGTGGCGCAGGAGGGGTGGACCAGCCCATGCGAAAGCGACCGAACTGAACATGCGCCTTAAGATTCTACATAAACTGGAAGACCAAACATTAAGGTGAAAATGCACCTCAACCAATACTCCGCTAACCTAGACATCTTGCTCACATAATTCCAAACAGCGGCCGAGAGCCATCCCCTGCCTCAAAATAAAGGTTTTATTCATTCAGTCAGTTTCTTTCTGCCCCTCTGATAACGAATTTATGCGATCGCCTAAAGAATTTCTACTCCCCGATAGTGCCGAGCTATTCAGAGGGGTACTCCTTTGCGGTAGACCACACTCTACACACTGTACAAATGGAGGTTTATTCGTGTACATCAGAGGTTGCTGTTGTTTTTTGTTTTTTTAGAAAAAGTGTATTTCAAAAAGAGATGACGCGAACACTGAGTCACAATGACGGCACAATTACACCAGGACGATAACATATACAAATAACGAAGCATTGTATACACGGCCCGTTTTGAAAGAAATGTCCAAGTCCACACTCACTAACATATAACCACATAGACCCACGGAAACGCACAGTTACACATAAACTAATTGTCACATTATACAAAATGTTGTTCAGTATATACAGTAAAACACCTGAAGCAGACCTACATTTTAACGAGTAACAATAACGATTAATTACAATCGCCTGCCAAGAATATATATGAAAATATACCTTGGTAACAATTTGCTGCAGTGTTAAAACGCAGCTGAAAACATGACGTTTGCTTCTAATAATCAAGAAAATCCGCGTTCTTCCCATATTTTAGCGATATATAAACAACGTCGCCTATTTAACTAGCCTAGCAGACCCGGAACTCCCAATAAACGCCCTGTATAACGCATAAAAATTGGGATAGAAAGGACATGCTGTTATCATTTTTAAGGTATCTAATTAACCTACAAATTTTAAGCTTTGAGTACACGTCATGCATTGCATAGTTGTAATGTTCTTGACATATAAAAATGCCATAACATTCCCTTCTTCCTCAGTATTGGGAAACGTTGTAAGCGTCTCATATAACGCCTTTAGACAGGCAGACAAGCAGTCCATTAAATTCCTAGTTTAGTCCTACTTAGTCGGAGACCTATTTCTGCTTCATTACAGCGTTTTTATGCCGCTTCTGGATCCGGATGGCGTTCATGAAAGATTGTTCCATATATTGGAACACGTGAAACACTTTTGTGCAAGTCCTGCCAGAGTGAAATACTGAACGCGTTCTGTACTTTTGCTCACGTTAGCCCCTCCAAGCAGCATTAGACCAGTTGTAATTCAGACCGCTTTCAGAAGTCAGCGTCGCTTGCTCAGAAAGCGACCGAAGTTGTTACTGCGGTACCTGAAGTAGACAGGTCTCAGCGACCATATGTGTGTTTTGTATGCACATTCAAGTGTGAGCACAACTAGGGCTGTACCTCTTCCTTTCTGTCTCTCTTTCCGACGATTTTTTCTCCCAGTAGCAAGCCGGACGTGTGTCTGGTTAACCTGCATACATTTCCTTTCTTCTCTCTCTCTTTTAAAATTCACCTGTACATCACGTCTAGCATGCTTCACCTATTCTCTAAATATAAGCCAACTGAATGGTTTAGCGTTTTCAGAACTCTTTGAAAATAGGCATATGCTTTCTAACGTCTTTCGTTGAACTACCATCTTAGCTGTAAGAACAGCGCAGAATTCACGCACTATCGTAATTTATGTTATGCGAAACCTTTTGCAAGCATCTGGCTATCCAGCACCGGTTGTGGATCTCTAAGGTGATGACACACAAACCTACGTGTTTGCGTAAGACGAGCAATTGCGTGTGTCACGGCATCAGCAGGATAACGGCAAACAGAGTAGTATCATGACTGATTTTTCGCATTCCGGAAATCAAAAGTTGCAACCTGTCGGAATTTGTCGTGGAATTTGTCATGGAATTTGTCGTGAGCGCATGCGCTCTCGTTCGTTCCATGCGACGTGTCGTGTACCGTTCTATTCTACTATCGGGGTAGATAGTGCCTCAGGTAATCCGCTTATCTGTTTTAAAGTAGCAAATCATTGATTCAAAATACTTAAATACATATGTCAAAGAAGCAATGACAATCGAGGTATTAAACATAGGAACAGCGTGGCTGAGAAATCACTTGGCATCTGTTAATGCCAAGCCGAATACATATGCATGCAGTATCGTCCTCAACCTTAGGTGCAAGAGTTTCCGCGTACTAAATGGATGGTAGGTACTGTTACAACTGGAAACTGTGACAAAGATTTTGTGTCACGTGGCCAAAATAATGACAACAGCCCGGTCATTAAAAATGTCGAGAAGCTGAACGAGTGTAGAAATGTAACGAGCATCCACGTGGCGGTTGGCATCTTTGTGTGCGTATGTGCGCATTTGTGCCTTCTCCCCTTCCGCTTGACTGATTAGAAGAACTTCTTGCTGGGCTATTTTGTGCATTGCTTTGAAGAACCAAGTTGCGCATTCAAAAAAGACAACCACAGGAAAATGCGACACAGACAGAAAGAGTAAGTGTCGGCGCCGGCATGACGTAGCATAGGTAATAACGACGAGCGATTAATCGAATAATCGACTAAATGTGTCCCGGAATACCATTAATATTCACCAATATCCACCTTTAATTTAATCGGCTTAATCGAGCATACCTGTTCGATTAATCGTTTTCTATCGTTTGACCGGAGTGGCGCCAAAATTTTGAAATATTACTGGAATGGCGGCGCACGAGTAGTGACTGTGAGGCTGAGGTAGAGCGACTGTCGACTGTTTTTCAGAGTGATGCCGAGCCAAGCCGTTCCCCTCTCTTCCCCCACCGGCCACCACACCGGTCGAAGCCGGGGGCTTGATATGCCCTGGAAATTCAAGGAATACTATAGCAACCCATCCGTTGATCGTCGTGTCAGTCCCAGTCCACTAAAGGTGTGGCACAGTGAGCGCGCAGGCTTGGAGCATGTATTTGACATAGCGATGGAGTTCGCCTCGATTCCTGAAAATCTATAGTGTACGAGCGTCCATTTACGCATGCTGGTTATGTGACCATTCAAATAATGTGTCGGTTTCATCCAAACATCCCAGCCAATTGACATTCTTTCGCTCTCTAGAAAAGAGCCTGTGGTTTAAAATCCTAAACCAGTAATTTTCGTTTCCTGTGTGCAAATTTTATATTCTTGCATATTTCAGTTGGACTTCACCTTTCACTATTGCCAGTTTTCTTATTGCTATTTAGCTGTACTGTGCAGGCATTCACTAGTACCATGTCTCTCTATTTATTCCTGCACTAAGTGCCATATTACAACATATATTGTATATCTTTTCAAAAGCCACTAGTGCCAGCTATACTTAGTCTTTACCCATTCCAAGATCATAGTGTATCGAACGTTTATAATCTGGTCTTTCAAACTTGGTTCCCCTTCTCAAACATTAAAATAGGGTCCTACAAGAATTGACAACTGTGTTTCAACCTTTCTAAAAGTGACCAGGGAAAATTTCGTTTAATCAAATAAGCGATGAAAAGCCCTGCATCAAAATCGGTTAATCTATTAAAGGCTAACATGATGAATAATTAATCGTTAATCGAACAAAAAAATAATCGAACATCCCTTGCGTGGCGGGAGGAAGCACCGACATGTATAGAGTGCCAGCGCAACCGAGGCGAGAGTGTCCCGTCGAAGCCACAGTTCGAAGCTATAAGAAGTGCTCCTCGCCCTCAGCCTTCAGCATTAAAGCCCAAGCTTTGAGTGTTGGCTTTCTATCTTCGTTGAGCAGCTTGTCTAGTTTACCGCTCCTTACGTAGCAACAAATGCAAACGTTGTGCTATTTTTTACGTCGCCTCGCCGCTGCCTGGGTCCCTCTCTGCTGCTGGTCGAGCTCCAGACCACTGGTACGACGTTGTTCTTATGGCCCTGCGTCCCTGTTGAGACATTTGTGTCAACGGTGCATTGCAACAGTGGTAACAGCGAGGACATTCTAGATAGCCAAATACAGATTTCTCATCTCTTTTGAATTACGTACACATTTTGGCGCGGTCGCTGCAACCGAGCGTTGAACCATCGACCTCTTACTCAGCCACCAGTACACCACGGCCCCAGAGTCACCACGGTGCGTAATGTTGTAATGCATGCGTGTATGTTCACTCATTTAGCGCGTTTGTAAAATGTTAGTAATTTTAATTCAACATTCCATGGAAAGCATTCTGCAAACTGCGCATCGTCCGCGTCAAATTAGAGAGCACGTATGCAAAAAAAAAAATATTTCAAGATATCTACGTCGTGGTTCACAGCGAACTGCAACCGTGCTTTCGCATCCGGAAGTCCTGATGAAAGGCCAGGGAATCACAATGAGTTAGGTTTTCAACTACTGCGCGAGCGTGGTTTTAGGCGCCGACAACGCACGAAAGAAAACTGAGCCTTCGTCTTCGTTTCTGCAATTTTATTCTTGGAACTCACAAATTTCCAGGACGGGCATGACTGCCGCTTGCTCCACTTCGCAAAGTTTCTACGCGACTGATCCTGTTCTGTTTGCTCGGCTCGCTCGCGGTAACCTCTCCAAACTTTTCAGACAGCCTGATTTATTCAAGGTGTTGTCCAGGCTTTGAAATAGCGAACAAGCGCTTCTTTGTAGGCTAAAGGTGTACTTCTCATTACTTCAACAAACACATTCTTCTCTGCGTCTGTGGCGCGTCTAGAAAACGGGTGACAAAAAGAAAAAAAAAGAAAAGAAAGTCTGGGGTGATTTAACGGTAAGTGCTAGAGGAATCCGTTAGTGGGACATCTTTTTTCTAAAACGCAGTTCAGGAGCTATCTCGACAGACCTCCTGCCTCTTCGCGGAGCGAAGTGCAACTGATGGTTGTCTGCTCCGGACGACCGTCAGTTCAGCAAATGTACGTATTTAAGAGGAAGCTTTAGCTCGGCGGCTCCTGTCTAAATACATGTGAAAGGATAATTCGTTTTTCTCGGCAACTACTGCACAAAATTTAGCGAGGTTTGTTGCATTTCAAAGAAAAACTTGAACTGTATAGAGGCTGTTGGTTTCGAATTCTTGATTTAGGTCGTGAATTTCTTATTAAGAATTCTCAAAAACGAAAATTTTCAGAAAACGAAACTATCAAGTTTAGAACTCTGCAAGTCAGTCATGAAAAATGATCTCACAATTATGTGAATTGCATATAATTGTACATCTAAAGCGGACAAAATTGGTTTGTTACACGTGAACCTCAAAAAATTTGGTAATATGGAAATGCGGCTTTTGCAGAACCCTTGTACACGACGTAACAAATGGATGTAATGTATAAATTGACACAACAAATTTGACCGCTTTGAATGATCTAATGGATGCCGTTTAAAGAAGCGCGCTATCTCTTCTTGATGCAGAGCTATTAATTTGTAAACTGAGTGGTTCTATTTTTTCAAACTTCCGAATTTTCGAAAATCTTTCAAACAAAATTCCGGCCCTAACTCGATATTCTGCTTCCAACAATCACTATAATTTAACTCAACTGCAACAAATATCATTAACATTGGTCCAGGTGTTATCTAAAAAAAACGTTTTTGCGTTTTACATGTATTTGAATGGGCCTCGTCGGAGTTAGGCCCGAGCTAAAGCTTCCTCTTAAAGTGCTTCAATGATACGATGCACAAAAGGCAAATATTGCATTTTGCAAGTTGTTGACCGCGGTTCGGCCTTTGTCATGTATATATATATATATATATATATATATATATATATATATATATATATATATATATATATATATATATATATATATATATATATATATATATATATATATATATAGGGGACTGAATTGTAATGATCATATCATAAGAAGCCAAGGAACAATGACACTAAGGAAGGCACAGGGGAATTTATTCGTACTTCCTAATTGAATTAAAGCAATGATAAACTAATGAACATTCATATGACATTGGACGAGAAAACAACTTGCCACCGGTGGAGAGCGATCCCACATCTGCGCTTTACGCGTGCGATGCTTTATCATTTGAGCCACCGCGGCGCGGTTTTCCCATACACATTGTTGGGTATTTATGTTTTACTATTAGACCTAACCCTGGGTGTGTTAGCCAGCGCCACCACTCGCTAATCTTGGCGGCGGATGCGGAACATCCTTTCTGCCGCAGGCGTCACGAGTACGGGATCTTTTTGGGTGCAGGCTACTTGTCAATTAACCCACACGTGCTACCTGAAGGCATCAATGTTGCCGGATTCGAAACTTTCGTTATGTAAGAAACGAGAAAAAAAGGGGGTTAAAGATGTTCTGAAAAATCCGCCGACGAAAGGGGACAACGTTTGCAAGGTAACCAAAAAGAAGCGCGAATAAAAATCACCTTGCAGCAGTCAGCGCATATGGCAGCTCACGTTGAAAGGGTTATACTGCCACAGGAGCGCGTGGAAAGGCTACATGCGTTTGTTCACTTAAATAGGCATTACTGCAGGCGATAAATTACTGAGCCAGCCGTCTGCTGCAATATTACACAATAATTTCGCAGAAAAATGAAGATTTATTGCATAATTAGCTAACTATTGAAATGACTTGCGTTAGACCGTTCAGGGGTCGTATTCATAAAACGCGCTGATGCTATAATTGTTGGTAAGGGCAAGCTCCAGCCAGTCCTGGTGCTATAGATATCGTAAGCGAAGGCAGCCAGTCAATAGCAGAGAGTTCTTAGCAACAAATAAAAAATGTGACTTCTGGCGCAGGTCTCTCTTGTCCGATGTGGACGTCACGCACATCCTCTTCCTCGTCAACCTCGGCTACGGGTAAATATATTGATAACCTTGTGCTAGCAAGATGCAGTTACTAGTGGCGTCAGAGTTACTATTGGGGTTGTGAGTTTGCTGCGGTGCGGTATTGTGACGTCATCTGACGCACACTCAGCGAATGAAGGCTCTTCACTTCTAGATGTCTGAGCACACCTTTGCGTTTTCCTCTAGAGCGAAGTTGTATATAGCATAGTTTCCATGTTTTTTTCGTGTTTGTGCATCAGTACTAAAAATATGATCGTGGGCTGATCCCGTACATAATGCAATACCGGGCCGACCCACAGCGGGTGTGAAGTGGGATTCAAGCACCCGTTCATAATAATAATAATAATAATAATAATAATAATAATAATAATAATAATAATAATAATAATAATAATAATAATAATAATAATAATAATAATAATAATAATAATATAATAATAACAATAATAATAATAATAATAATAATAATAATAATAATAATAATAATAATAAATCAAGTTGCATTCTTTCAAGTATATGGCAAGAGCATTCAGTGTTTGCGCTTCAACAATAAAAATATTAGCGGGGTCCTATCCCGCAGATTTTGCACCAAGCCCTTATTCTGCGTGAGCTACGATAAGTGACCCAGTAAAGCTTCCTAAGCCTCTAAATTATAATTTTCAAGGTCACTTTGATAGGAAGTTTTACTTAGCTTCTCTTACAACTATAACGCTGACGCGATGGTTTGTAGGCGAACTGCCACTCTAGAAGAAAAGGCTACAAACTGACATTCAGCATCGACCACTGGCCGAGTCAGTGAGCATGAAAGACCTGAGCCATATAAATTCTGCTCAGAGAAATAACGCGGAGAGGTCGTAGAAAAGAATGACTTCTCCGGCATAGAGAATATCGATAAGAACAATGGACAAAACCGCTGGCAAAGGAGTGTCACTCTATTCACGTCATAATTAAGCCAGGTGAGCTTGCGTCAGAGGAACAGAGTGGGTACAACACTTTCCCACTCGGATAGACCGGGCTTTACCCATGACTGGGAATGCGCACGCAAACTCCTCAGTCCCAGCTACAAGCATGGATAAAGTGCACTGTACAACGCCAGGCCCGATAATAGAATATTTCGGGAGCAAAGACTTCAAGGCATCAGATTGAGAATGGCGTAAGAACAGCAGTAGGCACGCGTGCTCCAGAAAAAAAGAAATATTTGTGAATCGGAGTGTCCAAAAAGTATAAAGTGCCGTCCAGGAGCAAGTTGACAGATTGGGGCGACGGGCCGGAGTACGGAAAAACCATTTGTTTCACGGCACACTGCACCTTTTCTTCGTGCCGTAGTGCCGAAAAAATGACGTTCTCTATCCCTTCCCGTCTTTCTTGAGCTCTTGGTGGCAAATCTCTTCCAGCTCTTCATTTCTTTGCGTTTCAGTTAGCTCCACATTTGTGTTTTCTTCGATCGTGGCATGACCGCGTACCTGCTAGCTCTAGGACTTGCTTCATTAGCACGCTGGTTCCACGCTTCCATGCCTATTTTGGCGCCGAGGGTCGGTTTATGGTTGTTACGGTTACTTGATCGTTGTACGCAGCGATTAAGATAATTGGCGCAGTTGTACATTTCTTTGTGCGTTTTTCGTGCGCTGAGCTTTGTATCCACGCTGGGCATTGGCTCGATGTTTGTTTGTGCTTACTTTCTATGGAAGAAGCATCCACAAAGTAGACCTACATTACATTTTTCTGTTTCTAGTTCAGTTTTCGACAAGTAAAATCAGCAGATTGTTACACTCACTTTAGCTTGCGAGTGCTTATGCAAGAAAAATGCATTAAGCGCCTTCTTTTCTCACGAAAGTCAACTCTAGGTGGTTATATTCTTTTTTAACAGCTTTGAGAAATTTACATGCACGTAAGTTGGTATATTTTACGTAAGTACCGCACATAATATTCATTATACGGAGCCCTATTCAATAAATGTCGATAGAAACCCGAAAACAATTTTTTGTCACTATGATGCGGTATCCGGCGCGACTAATTGTTCTATATGTATTTTTATTATATTTGTAATATTTTATTATTTATTATTGCCCTCAGTGCCAAAAACATTAAAGAGCGGAAGGGGTTACAGCAAATGAGAAAAATATACAAATATAAGCAGTTAGAGCGTTTTACTACAAAGGCTTCTGATTGTACAGCTTTAGCTAGGGTTTACAACTTCATGATAAATTGGTAGCAAAGTAAGACAGTAAAGCGGTAACTACAAAAGCACTTAGGTTTCAACCATACAATAAAGAAAATGCTTCAATTACACAATGTTAGCTAAGATTGCGCGAAATCTTTGGTTATCGTAAATGAATACGACTTCACCGAACAACCAAAGAAAAAATGACTGCAAAAAAGTTTTAGTGGGTCATGATTCGTGACCAGCCTTATAACGGTGCTTGATTCGAGGCGATAGGTATTGCGGCTGAAAAATGAAATCGTTGCGAAGTGTTGAATGATGGTATAATTTATGATAAACAACGAAATGTGCGATTTTATGACAAGAAGAAAGTGGGGTGAGTGTAAGGTTAGTTTTTGTGGCAGAGACAGTTGCAGTTCTGTTGTAATTACGTAAGATGAAACAAACTGAAATATCTTGCGGGAGTTCTAATAATTTGATTAGTTTGTAAATCACAGGATCCCAAACAGCGCATGCAAATTCAAGGTTCGGACGTATAAGGGTCGTTAAAAGAAGAATTTTCAGAGATTAAGAGGTGGTTAAAATGTTACGGCGAAGGTAGCCAAGCATTCGGTTGGCATTGTGGATAACGTAGCCGGTATGAATATTCCAAATTAAGTTAGCGGAGATATGCACACCTAGGTATTTATAAGAGTGCACTAATTCCAACGAAGCATTATTTAGGTAATATGTATGCATGCTGTTGGTTATTCGGTATACGCGGATCACTTTAAATTTGCCAACGCTTAGTTCTATTAGCCAGCATTTGCACCAGTTTGCTACACTAAATAGATCGGACTGAAAGTGGTTAGGATCCTCTGCATAAGTTATTTCACGAAAGATAACAGAGTCATCAGCAAAGAAGCGAATATTAAATGATACTGAGGAAGGGAGGTCGCTGATATAAGTGAGAAACAAAAGAAGCCCGAGTACAGAACCTTGTGGTACAACGGAAGTTACGCCTCGAAGTTGGGATTTATGGACGTTTGCGGTTACAAATGGAGAGCGATTAGATAGGAAGCATTCAATCGACTTCAGGATCTTGGTGTCAAGGTTCAGCTGACTTAGTTTAAAACGTAAAGTTTATTAAAGACCTTATCAAATGCTTTAGCCAAGGCTAAAAAAATGCAATCAGCAAATGATGAACAATGGAGAATACGATGCGATTCGTGCGTAAAGATTGCAAGCTGAGTTTCACATAAAACGTTTTTCTAAATCCATGCTGAGCTGGTGTGAAAAAACGCATTGGATTCCAGGAAGTTAACAAGTTGTTTGAAAATTGTATGCCTGGGCAATTTACAGCAATTGCTTAGGGTGAAGAGAGGCGATAATTAGCTGTTAAATGTTTGTTATCTGATTTATGCAGTGGAGCTACCTTCCCGTTTTTCCATTGGCTAGGTTCAGTAGGGATATCCAGTGATTGCTGAAAAAGGTTTGTTAATACAACAGAAGTAAGGGCGTTGGTATTTTTTAGAAATTTGGTGTTAATAAAATCGTGACCATGCGATGCGCGTTGATTCACGGAATCAATTAGTTTCGCAAAGCCAGGCGTATCAACGATCACCAGAGGCATAACTACATAGTCGTACTGGCGAGTGGCAGGTAGGCGGTCATAGCAGGAGACAGAAAAATTTTGCACAAATGCGTCATTAAAGGCGGCAGCGCGCTGATCCTTAGGCATAAGGATGGCCAATGGGTCTTCCAGAGTTAGGTGCTCATCACGCGAGAGGTTGATTACACCCCAAAACGTTTTACCGTTAGTTTTTAACATTGATGGAAGTACGTTGGCTAGAAAGTTAGATTAGTGCTTTTACGTACATGTCGAAGGCGGGCTTATAAGCACACCAGCGTTTGTCAGTTCGTGAGTGTTTCGCGGAGTGATAAAGGTGTATTTTGCTGTTACATTGGCACTTCAGATAGGTATTGTATCAAAAAGCATCAAAATTGTAGGTGATGAGGCGAAATGGAATGTACTTTTCAGTTATTTCCTGAACTTTAGCGAGGGAACAATAGAAAGGGAACGCTAGCGTTCTAAACCCAGTATTTTGTGGGGTAAATAACATACCACCGTATTTCTCTATCACACGAAATGTCCGCACCCGGGTAAACATGACGAGGGCGAACCCTGACTTGGACACCGGTAAGGATACGCAAGACAGACTCCTGAGCTTGGCAAACGTTAAGCTGATTGGTTGCGGGAATGAGCATCTAATATACTCTCATAGAACGAACTCGGCGTGTATACGTAACTCTGCAATATACTATCGCTGTAGATTTATAAACGCCTGTATTTCACTGGCAAATAGATATAAAGCAGAGGCTAAAAAGATTGATGAAATGGTGCTCAGTCTGCAGAGCCAATCCACATACCTCGCCATTTTTGTTTTTCTTTCGAAAACAAAAGAAACTGTAATTTGGCACAGCTGTTTTATTTTCCTTGAGTTTTGTATCCATGTCACATTCTACAAGTTACCCCTGTACCTAACTCACAATATGCAATTACATCGTGCTCGAATTTAATTCTTTGCTTTAAATTACCGTTACATGTCGTTGGAAGTCATTAGGTTGCTCGCTAACGAGACCATTTCATTGTTGAACGTGTGTTTGAACACGAAAACCGGAGTTAGCCCAGCGAAAGAATTAGCCTCGAGCGTATTTCTCTTGACGTTCATGTCTTCTTTGATTGCCTAACCAGCTCACAGGTCATTAGGCTTATGCAGAGAACATCAACTTCATGTAAAATTAGGAGCAGGAAGCACCGTCGAGTGAGCTTCTTCTTCCTGGTGCTGTCTTTTTATTCGGCACGTCGAAACCTTTCACTTTTTAATATGCTTTTAACGACGTCGCTAAAAAAACGGTAATGCTCTGCGCTTTTCATTTAGCTAATTAAAAGGCATCCTTGCTGACATCATGGTCGCTGCAACTTTAACTCCTTTCTTCATGCGGCTACTGAAACAACCTTACGACCCAGTGAGTTTGTTGTATATTAACAGGTACATTGAGCTCGGACCCAACTCCGATGCCGCCTATTCAAATACCTCTCAAAATTGAGTGCATTTCTTAGATAAGCCCTGGACAGCGTTTAATGAAATTTGTTGCATTTGAGAGACAAAGTTAAATTCTAGTGACTGTAGCAAGCGAAATTTTGATTTAGCGTCTAAATTTTTTAAAAGAAATTAGAAGGACGGCGGAACTCCGCCAACATTTTTAATATATTTGCTAAAGATCATTTAACCTACCACAAAAAATTGGCTATCATATGAATCGAATAGTTTAACAGTGAATAGCCGGTGAAAAACAGCCACCGTAGTGATCATCGCCGATTACGCTGCAATTTACAATGAGTCACTTATAAATTGCGGTAGCACGTGATCTGTGCTTGATCATACCTCGGTGACCGACGACTGTACATATCGCCGTCATTCTGCTTTGAGTGTTGCTTGACTATCTCCGCCAGAAGACACCCCAATAAAAAAAGTTTGATTTGTGACTCGCCGTTTCACAGTGCTTGGTTTCTTCGCCGTCACTACAACGTGACAATATTAAGCAATAACATGAATATCACGCCGAGCAGAGACAGTTACAAGTACTCCGAATTCGAGTGAAAGGCGGAAACGGGGAAAGCTATTAGGGACAATTATTTACCATAGCGTATGCCTCAGCCACGCACTACATGAATTTGGAATAAACTATATCTAGCCAGTGGAAGTATTAAATACTGTTTCTTTACATTCCGCTGCGTGAAAAGAACTCTCGGAAGCTCACCAGAGAGCAACGTCGTAGCATTATACAAACAAGCAGCATTAAAGACGGCTATATTAGGTGCGCTATACGGGCTGATTTCATATTAGAGTTTGAGTAATGCCCGTTACCGTGTGTTTTAATGGCACTCTGGCTCTAAGAACAACTATGTCAATTGCACAATTAGAAGAATAACGGAACTGCGAAGAGGGGGGGGGGGGAATGACGACCGAAAGTTCTAGGGCATCTTTAACTAGCTACAAGACTTCTCGCTCGAAAATTTTCAGCTGTCTACTCGTCAGAAGAAATCCGAGTTATAGGAACCGCGAAAACTTCTTGCGTAACTTCCAAGAACGAACATGCCTTTTCTGCCTGCATCGAAGCTGTAATGAAACAAGCACATAGAATGAGAGAACTATATTTGTGGAAAGTGAAGGAGGAGCGCGAAAGATAAATACAAAAATACTAGTGCTCGTTCGCCTTGATGCTTCAAACCACGGCCAATCGAGTTACACGCTCGGACAGGCACCGAGTCTTTGTTTCTTTTATTTTACTTCTTTCATTTCTCTCCGCGCGAGCGACCAACACCTTGTTCTTTACTTCGTCCAGCGTTTTTCATCACTTTCCTTCAAGTACTGACTGTGTGCTTTCATCTGGATCAGATTGCAGCTGCCGATTCGCAGAGACCTCTCTTCCTTGTCATTTTTAACAGGCTGATTTTTGCTATTGACAAGAAGAGCCTCTTTCTTTATCTAACAATCTCCCCAGATGTACCTCTTCTCTTGTATTACTTACTTTCGAGTTCTTCAGGAGTTCGCAAACTATGCCCTTTTCAAGCCGTACTTTTCTCTGGGATTGAGTAAATTCAGAGCGGTTTGTCTGCGTGGAACAAGTGAGAAACGCAAGATAACCGACCGACGTGAACATCGAACGCAGTATGTTTGCTTTCCTGGACGCTGTATCGTCTTATCTTTGAGTGCTTTCGAGCGAAAGAAACACTGAGTTTCCTGAAGGCCTTATTCGACACAGCTTCTAATGGTCATCGAATCTGGAAAACAGGCTTCGAATTTTAAACCTACATTTTTTTTTTTTGAAAACGAAAACCGCTAACTCGGCGAACACGCTCAGGTGGTTCTTTGGAGACCGAAGTTTGCGGGCTGCTAATACCTTTTTCTCTCTCAAGCAACATTTCAGAAGATGAGAAGAGGTTGGGAAATCTTTATACGCGCTGGTATTTTTAAGCCAAACTAGCACTTAAGTATTGATACGAGATCAAACCGGAAAAGTGGTTAGGTAAGCCCTTATAGGCAATACTAGCTCGACAACGTACGGCGCGCTGGGAAATGAAGAAACTCAATAACATAAAGTGGACAGCTTACTAAACCGTTAGACGGCGCCTGCTACAAGTCTTGTGTTAGTTTACAACGGGGCCACAGTCCGAACTTCGTGAGGAGATTTTTTTTTTCCAGCCTTCCTCTTGCTCATCTGTGTAGTCTTCGTGGTTAGAGGTGCATCAGGTACTTTCCGGAGGCTGTGTGTGTATGTGCGTTTCTATCGAACCGCTTTCCCTCCTACATTGGTCACTGCGTAGTCCGTGGTCGCATGGATAGCACATGGGGGTGCTTAGGTGAGAGAATATGGTTCGAAACAAACCATCGAAGCAAGTTGGGCCACTGAGTATGTGGCAATGTGTGGTCGGTGCTATGCGTGCCACTCCTCAACGAACACCTCTCACCTGGGCTTGGGTTACTAGAATTGCGGGACTGGGTGGGTACCGTTGTTCAAAGGAACTCTTTGTGGCCGACTTGGAGTACTGGGTGTCTGACACTCGGTCTGTGCTGGTCTTCAATGAGACTCTTTGAGGACAATTTAGGCCTATGGGTACATTCCACTCTTCAGTGAACGCCTCCGACTTCCGTAACTAGGTGTGTGTCTAAGGGAATGGGCCGCTCTACAGTGACAAAAAATATCCTTTAAATTTCTCCGACTGTGAGTCGCGATTGCGAGGATGAAATCCACGTCACAAGGGTTCCTCGAGGGCAGCGTTTATGCCACTCTTGTTGATCAAATTCCGGATCATGAAAGCCTTTTTTTGAAAATATCGTTTAAGCAAGATACCTTTTTTCCTTTGTGCCATGTACCGTACACCCAATGCAGATGATTTGTTTTTGAATAAGCTATACGATCGACTTTTAGGTTTGCGTAATAAAAACATATTGAGAACTGGTGATTTTAATTTACCAACGATTGATTGGGAGAACCTACGTTATGGCTGTTCTTCTACTAGTGATTCTATTCTTGACATCATGCTTTTGCTCAACCCTAAGCAAGCGGTGACTGACTATACTCGAGGTAGCTCAATTTGGGTTGACTGTTCCTCAGTGAAATATTCATTCACGGCACCGTTGTAATTGAGCCTGGTATTTCTGACCATAAGCTAATCTTCTTTATCTGGGATAAGGCTTTAGGTCGAACTAAAAAAACTCAGTCAGCCACTGTTGTAAAGGAATTTTCTAAGGCTGATGATGTCGCTATAATTGATTACCTTGACACGCAAATCGAAACCTTATCACACGATGTTGACACCTCATGGCAACTCTTTGTTAAAACCATACATTATTGTCTTGATAATTTTGTACCCAGCCGAAAAATGTGTAAGCACCGTGTAAATCCGTCGATTAACCGAGAAATGATCCACATGAAGCGTAAAATTAAAAGACTACGCAAGAAGCGTGCAACAATGACTTCCCAGTTTACAGAGTTAAAATTTAAGCTACAAACACGCTTGGCAAAATGAAGGAAATATTTTTATACTAATACATTGACAGATTTTCTTCAAACTAACCCCCAAAGTTTTGGCGGTACTTAAGTGAGTCGAAAACCGGGATTAGCAAAATGAATGTCGATGGTTTGGTGATAACTGACTCCTGTGCTATTGCTGAACATTTTAATGCATATTTCCAGAGTGTTTTTACTAAAACCGATGATTACGAATTTCAGAATTCAGTCGTTGAAACTGATACTGACATAGAAGTAAGGAGGGAAGGAGTAATACATATGCTGTTAAAACTTGATCCTAAAGAATCTGCTGGGCCTGACGGTATCCCTAATGCCTTTCTTAACCGATACGCTGAGTATTTATCCGGGTTTGTAACTGCTCTTTTTAACTGTTCACTGTCCTCAGGGGAAATACCGGCTGACTGGGGCATAGCACGCGTTAAGCCGATTCATAAAAAAGATGACCACTTGTCGTTTGAGAATTATCGTCCTATCTCTATTACAAGCAGTTGTTGTAAACTTCTCGAGCATGTTATTGCAAACTTCGTTCATGAATTCCTTAGTGATAACAATGTACTATCAAAATTTCAACATGGATTTAGAAAAGGTTTATCCACTGTTACACAACTAGTTACAACTGTGCATGAATTTTCACGAGTGCATGATGCATCAGGACAAATAGATGTTCTCTTTATAGATTTCTGTAAAGCCTTTGATAAAGTGCCACATGGGAAATTGCTGTACAAATTACAGTGCTTGGGGTTACCACGAAAAATAGTTCAATGGATTGGGGCTTATCTTCACAACAGACAACAGTATGTGGTAATTAATGATTCATCATCTGCTATTCTTCATGTCACGTCTGGAGTCCCACAGGGAACTGTATTGGGACCACTTTTGTTTTTAATTTATGTTAATGACTTGGTGATGTTATTCCCGAAAATGTGTCTGTACGTTTGTTCGCGGATGATTGTATCATATTTAAACAAATTTTATCACCCAGAGATCACATTGAATTGCAACATGCACTGAATGTTATTGACGACTGGTGTCAAAAATGGGGCATGCAGCTAAATACTCAGAAAACAGTACTACTGCGTATCACCAGGAAACTAAATCCTAGCCAGTTCTGTTATACCCTTAGAAACAATAGTATCTCGATTGTAGGCAAATATAAGTACTTAGGTGTCACCCTCACAAGCAAGTTAACTTGGTCAACCCACATTTCTGATATCTGCACATCTGCACTACGTAAGTTATGGTTCCTTAAAAGAAAGATGAAATTCGCACCCTCGCAAACAAAGCTTTTAGTTTATAATACGTGTGTTCGTTCTAAGCTTGAGTATGCTTCTATCCTTTGGGATCCCTATTTAATGAAAGATATCATGCAACTTGAACGTATTAACAGAAAGGCTGTTAGGTTTATATTTGGCAAATATCGTAGACTTGATTCCCCATCCAACCTAATGCAATTAAACTGTATTTCTACTCTAGGAGCTCGCAGAAAGTTTAGTCGCCTTTCATTTCTTTATAATTGTATGTTTGGTAACATAAAGATAGATCTGCCTGACAGTATAAAACCCCTAACAACACGACGCACACGCCATGGCCATGAATTTGCACTAACCCCAATCTTTGCCGGATCAAAATCTTTCAAATTCAGTTACTTTCCAAGAACTGTGGAAGAATGGAATTCTTTGCCGTCTGATATTTTTGGTTCCAATAATTTTCTCGCTGAGTTGGAGTGTCACCTTCTCTCTTAAGCTTTATTTTTCTTTTTGCTTTTTTCTTTCTTGCTTGCTTTTTGTTGTCTGTTGTTTTGTACATTCATGTTGGATGTAACCCACACCTGCTTGGGCCACCACATTGGCCTGGAGTATTTTGAAATAAATAAATATTAAATAATAATAACCCGACGCACTAGCAGGCTGCGCCACTAGGGAAACGGGCGTGTGCCGCTCTTCAATGAACCTCTCGCCAACTTCGGTCACTGAGTGTGCGGCAAGCGATCGAAGAATTCTCAGCGTTCGCGTGCACTGGAGCACCGCGCTTCTCGTCTCAGAGGCCAGGCGCGAACTTCTGGGCCCTGCCACTAGATGGCGCAGCGCGTCCATAAAGGAGCGCCGAGAGACGAGCCCGGCTCCGCGTGATGCGTTTCCTGGCGGTTATGATTGTTTGATGGTGCTGCTTTTTGATGCGGGAGAACAATTAGTCACCCGATATTTTTAATGAGAGAGCATTACCTTGCTGATTGCGCGACCCCGCCATCATCAGAAAGCCGCGGCAGAACAGCCGTGGTAGGAAAACGGCACACAAATTACGTTATCTTCGTCTAACTAAATAAAATTGGCAGACGGTGTAGCTCTGGCTAAGCGAGAACTATTGTGCGATGGCACCGTTAACCCTAGTTTTGCATAGCTTGTCTTGGCTTATCATTGTTATGTGCCGCTCGGTCGGTGCTAGTCTACGAACGGCACTATTCAGAGCGCCGGACATTACTTTCTCGAGAAATCGGAGCACATAATCAACCAAGTGCTAAAAATCCACTAATTGTCTTCTTAATTTTTTTTTTGCTTTATGGTACATATTGCAATTTACCAATTGTAGCCGGTGAGTTTGCAAGGCATTACCATTTGGAATGAATTTCCAGAATGACGCTGATTTGGAGACATTCGCCATCAAACCTGCCGTAAAAATGTACTATTGCTCCACTAACTTTTTTTAAACAGAACATTCTTTTAGGCATTGAAGCAGAAAAGTAACTTGAACGCTCATGTATTTCGTTCTACGCTTCGGGAATTAATGTTGCGAAACTGGCCTCATCCTAGAAGTTTATTTTCACTGGATGCGTTTAGCAAGCTCACCAGCTACAATTCGTAAAGTGCAATATGCGCCGTAAAGTAAATAAAAGTAAATTAGAATTTTTTCTTAGTTAGTTCAATATGTGTCGCAATTTCTCATGCTAGTAATGTCCACATCTTCGAATATTCCAGTTCAAGGACAAGGATTATGCCTTCTGCCACAGGTTATTTTAAAGATTACATAAAACTGAAAGATGATCACCTTGTGTCAGCATCTGTTCTATTAATGTTACTAGCATTCCGTAGTATTTTTTATTGAAACTAAACCGTATTCTGTATCCTACTTTTTGCTCTCACTCCTTTTCCTAAGAGTTACTCTTAATGCTTACTACTATTGCCAGTCTACAAAGTTATTTGATTAGCTTTGTGGTAATTACTCACAATATCACAAATATACAAATTCTTTTACTTATGTAACATTTGCCTACTGTATTCATCAATTCTGCAATTTGTACGCTTTGCAACCTATAGAAGTTGATTTTATTACCTGAGTGGAATGGCCCTAATCAGGATACCTTCGAGCGTTTTCTCATGTCTCCTGAGACAGTTTTAAAATTGTCGTGTATAAAAGTGGA
Source organism: Dermacentor variabilis (assembly GCF_050947875.1). Lineage (NCBI taxonomy): Eukaryota > Metazoa > Arthropoda > Arachnida > Ixodida > Ixodidae > Dermacentor > Dermacentor variabilis. Next base: position 123,199,793 of record NC_134573.1, on the reverse strand, counting down.
AAACGCAATGAAATAACTGCCTGCTCATTTGGACAGGTTGGTACATGTTGTAAACAACAGCTTTAAACCCGCGACACAGGAGATGGCAAAAAAAAAAAATTGCTGGCTCTCCCATAATCAAGAGTAGATGTAAGCATAGAATGGAAACCGGCAAAGCAAATTGGTTGGAGACGACGCTAGCCACAATCTTAAAATGAGTGTAGTGCATATTTATACTTTTTGTGCGCAAACAAACAGGGACGAAGAATAGGGGCAACACAAGGACGAGCGCTTGTGTTGCCCCTATTCTTCGTCCCTGTTTGTTTGCGCACAAAAAGTATAAATATGAATATGTTCCAACTAGGCCGACTCGCAGTTATGCTTCAGTGTAGTGCATGTTCCCAATGGCGCACCCCACCACACCATAGCGCATCACACCATACTGTGCACTGGTTCATACAGACACTGCCCAGCTAGAAGAAGAAAACTGGCTGAAGGCCGCATGACAGGCAGCGATAGACACCAGAGAGAAAGAGCACACTGCCTAGCTAGAAAAAGAATGAATCGAATTCTGGGATTTTACGTGCCAGAACCACGATTTGTTTATGAGGCACGCCGTAGTGGGTGGACACCAGAATAATTTTGACCACCAGGTGATCCTGGTGGTCAAAATTATTCGGGCGTTTCTGCACTTCTCCTCCATCGAAATGCGGCCACCGCGGTCGGGATTTGATCTCATGACCTTGTGCTTAGCAGCGCAACACCATAACCGCTAAGCCACCGTGGCGGTTAGACGCACCTGAACGAGGCGCAGCACAGCGTTGCGCTATCTCTTGAGGCGACGCAAAACCTGCGCAGCGGAGTTCGCGGACCGCTGGCGTTTCAAAAGATGACATTTAAGGGTCTGGTGCCCTGTATCTGCCTTTTGAACCTCGCAATTGGAAATGACAAATACAACTTCAACGTTCTAGAAGTTACAGCATGAGTGATATTGTGAACAATGATTAGGAAGAGCTCAGAAGCAATATTTTTTGTAACTTCTTTAAGCAGTAACTAGCGTGTTTAATGCAGTGGTTGGGGGCCAGAGACCGCATTTTCTTAAGTTTTGACTGGCTGCCCGGCTGATATAGTTTCGCTCTTGCCATTGCCCTGATATTCTCGTCTGAGTGCCCCCATAACTGCTCTGCTTTTGGCCCAAGGTCACTGGAAGCCCGTCAGCAGCGGCACCTAAAATCATTCCATGCTTAAAGAACTGCGGGACAGAGCTTCGTCCTGTGGACCATTGAATATGGAAATGAAAAGAAGAAGGGGATAGAAAGTGGCAGGTAGGAAGGACAGATAATCAACGACAAGAAAGGGCAGTGATAGGCATAGAAAAGGTACCCGCAGGTAGGACTAATCGCAAAATAATATAGTGATACAAACAAGCTTTTCTCACTTTCAAAGAAAGAAGGCTCTACAAACGGTAAGCCAGTGTGCTAAGTGTATAAAAACAAGCAGGATGCGGTAAGCCCAGTAGCGTCGACACTCGAACCCACTCGTATACAGACAGTCATCGAGTCGCTGCCTTGCTATAGGAGCCCGCATGGCCCGCTCGCCCTTTCGCAATACCTGCTTTTTCCAGATTACTTTAATGAACAAATATTCAGGCCAAATTGCGCATTGACAAGGATAGAGGAGCTTGAAAACAGTCTGGAGGGTGGAGGGAGCCACTGGAAGACGTCCAGATTCAGAAGATTGGAGTTATCTCAAATTACCTAAACGCTGAAACTTTATGCGGCAGCAGCAAGCTTCCTGCGCCCTAACCACTCGCCTTCCGCATATATTGACATTTTTACATTACACCAGAACTCGAAAGATTGTGCTGCTTCATTGTCGTCGTCTTCTCATATATTAGAGAGGCTAGTATGTCTAGGACGAACCGAACATCTCGTAATCATCAGCAGCAGCTGTAGAGTGCAGTGTACAATGCAGTAATTTGAATGCAATGGTTGCAGACATATTTTTTTTTAGGTTAGCGGTAGGCTAACACAATTACGCCGAAAATGCTCGGCTCGAATAGGAAGAAGTAAGAACTTCAGAGCCGCACCGTGGCAATCAATTCGTCGCGGACGATACTTCTGCCTATAATGCCCAGATTTCCATGCTGATATTCCTTAGATGCAAGAGATGTCGTTGCTATTAAAGAAAAAGAAGCGCTAAGATGCAAGAACTTGCGTCGCAATAAATTGCGACGCGAAGAAGTCATTACTGCCTTTTCGTTATAACAATTGAGATTATTACTTTTCTCCTTCCGGAGAAATAAATAAACTGGAAGAATTCTCTTTTTATGATTCGAAGGACTTCACTATCACTACGCGAGCATAATTAGGCGCAATGTGAGCAACGCAATTCTGTATTTTTCCTCCGTGTATCTGTGTCTTCTTGAGTCCCTGTGGCGCTTGCGCTTCTAGAATGCCTTTCGGAGCTAGGGCTAAGTTGTCGCTAGAAGCGCCTTTAATCGTAAAGTCATTCTACCTCTTCCACCCTGAACATTATGTATTCACCGTCCATTGATAAATGGGGATGGAAGAAATCAGCAGAAATAAAGAACGCAGTATAGCAAGCTAGAGGCTTAAGTTGCTTTACAACTCGGTTTAATCGTCATCTCAACCATCAGAAAACGGTGTTGTCAAATGAAGCGGGAAGAAGGAAAAAAAGTACTCATTTCGTTTTTTATTGCGCAATAATAGGGACATTCCAAGCGCATTTCTGCCGTCGGCGTCGCGGTGAGGTTCCGTATAAAGTTAAGGGGCGACAAAATTATCGCCGCGCCCCGTGTGCTGTATATACGAGTGAAAGCGCGCGAGGGTGAGCCGGCGATGGCGGCTCAACCTCGCGCAAGAAAAGGAGGACGCGTCATACTCTGTTACGCGCAAGGCTAGGGTAGGGGAGCGCGTTCTTCTCTGGCTTGCCTGTGCGCCCTCGCGCGTCCACCCGGGCCGCTGGGCCAAGTTTGCCTGGGGTATAGAGAGAGAGAGAGAGAGAGAGAGGGGGGGGGGGGCGCCCGCATGCCCGGGCCGCTGTTTCTCGAAAACCATCTGCTACACGTGTACAGATTCCGCCGCGCGCTGTGCTTTCGCTCACTTCGTGATGATGAGAGCGGCAGTTCGAGGGTCGATTCGCTCACTGCTGCTGCCGCGCTTCCTCACTCCAGCGTTCTGACAGCGTTTTCCCGCGGTCATCCAGTGAGATGTGTTCATGTGTGCTTGTGAGCGCGTGACACCATGCTTGTTATACGGTTAGTGTGACTACAGTCGTTTACAACTCTATACGGCCGGTAGAACTAGTATATTTGCTTAGTATGGCTGTCCACTAATTTGCTATCAGATCGATGCTCCGCCTTTCAGGCGAAACTGCCACTTTTTTCTCTCTCTTTTACATTAGTATACATTGTTTGAACATGTACTTCAAAAGGTCAGTGAATGCCATGCAGTCACGCCTATGCCAACTCAGCAGTCTGCTTTTATCTCGTTTAAGTGTCGACTGCCGGCGTTCTGTTACTGCGAAATGAGACCCAAATTTTACCTATTTGATTTCACGATATAACTTGCAAAACTGTTTGAAAGTAAGCTTAGATACTTTATTCAAGTAGCTGTTTTCGTTCTGTAAGCACGCAGCCTACAGCCTACCTTCGCAAAAGTATTTTAGATTACCTGTAGAATGTCTAAGCTACATTAAATGTCAATAAAATGTATACAGAAAACCCGCGAGCTGATAGATTTACACCTCTTTCAATGCTTACCTCTAGACCTTGCTTTAGAAGTATGCTGAGGTGTATACGGGCCGCAGTCAAAGCCGAGAAAGTAAACTAATTACGAGTTTTGTCTAAGGACCCCCACACTTATCATCATCATCATCGTCATCAGCCTGGTTACGACCACTGCAGGGCAAAGGCCTCTCCCATACTTCTCCAACTACCCCGGTCATGTACTAATTGTGGCCATGTTGTCCCTGCAAACTTCTTAATCTCATCCGCCCACCTAAATTTCTGCTGCCCTCTGCTACGCTTCCCGTCCCTTGGAATCCATTTCGTAACTCTTAATGACCATCGCTTATCTTCCCTCCTCATTACATGTCCTGCCCATGCCCCATTTCTTTTTCTTGATTTCAACTAAGATATCATTAACTCGCGTTTGTTCCCTCACCCAATCTGCTCTTTTCTTATCCCTTAACGTTACACCTATCATTCTTCTTTCCATAGCTCCTTCCGTCGTCCTCAATTTAAGTAGAACCCTTTTCGTAACCCTCCAGGTTTCTGCCCCGTACGTGAGTACTGGTAAGACACAGCTGTTATAAACTTTTCTCTTGAGGGATAATGGCAACCTGCTGTTCATGATCTGAGAATGCCTGCCAAACGCGCCTCAGCCCATTCTTATTCTTCTGATTATTTCAGCCTCATAATCCGCATCCGCAGTCACTACCTGTCCTAAGTAGATGTATTCCCTTACCACTTCCAGTGCCTCACTACCTATCGTAAACTGCTGTTCTCTTCCGAAATGATAATACCGTAACGACCCGCCGTTGTTTATTGGAACATTATAGGCTCTGTAGATGGCTTACATTAATTTTTGTACGGTTATTACGGGACGAGGAAGTCCCACTTCCCCCTTAGCTCAAATCCGATACTCCTTGTGTGCACCCCACATCGAGACACTTAGGTCTACTCTGTTTCGGATAGCGTCTCGAAGCATAGCGTTGCAAAGATTCCCTGTAATTCATCATCATCAGCCTGTAATTAAGACTGCATATTCACGGAAGATATCACTGGCCTGTCTATTATGCTTACACTCCCTGCTGTTTCTGTTCTACTTGTGCAGGCCGCTGCCGAGAGAAAAGCTTCCTTCCCGAACTACTACCTTCAACGAAACGAACCAAGTTTAAATGTTGAGAGACTGTTATTCCTTAAGCTACTTCGTGTACTTAACCATGGACTTAAGCCGCCTGTGCGTCTCGCATAACGAAGATGGCCTTAAGCTTCCATAGAGGCACTAAAATGAAATACTGTTGTTTGCTGAGTGCATTGTGGTATGTATGTGTACGTTTTGTATCTGCCACCGTGCTATTTGTATATAATTTAATTTTTCATCACTCCTATCTGGAGTAGTATGCTAGGCAGGTTGTCACGCAAACCTCTGCAAAATTCACTAATAGGCACCATTCCCCCCCCCCCCCAACCATTTCTCCTAAAAAGATTCAAAGAGATTCAAACATTAATGTTTCACTACCTACAACATATTGCTTCGACAGTGCTCCCGGGAGCAGTTGCGTAAAGACCTCCCAAATGTATTTTTGTAACATACTGTTGCACCACTTTCTTTAAAGCACGTTTTGTATCTCCTTCTAGACTTCCGCGAAAATGAACGCATAAATGATTTTGTGCAAATGTGAGGGGAGAAAATTTGCATTGGAAATGACTCGAAGCCTCATATTCCTATGCATGAGCATAGATCTTCAAAAGTAATAAGAAAAGTTTAAAAAACCGAGAATGAAAAAAACATTGACGTTTTAGATTGGGGAGAGGTTGGACAGTGGCTGTCCAATACTGAGACGTAATATTTAAGGGAAATGTCGGTTGCTAATCTCCTTGCTTGCCAGCACCTCTCTTAATTAAGCCCCCGTTTTCAATAAAGAAAGCAAGCAGATTATTGATAAACTTCCGTCGAAAGCTGTTGAACTCATTTAAGCTGAACGCAATTCGATCGCACCCCAAAGAAGAATCTGGAATAATGCACGAAACTAGGATCGAGTGCAGTGCAGACACTGACACTACTTCTAATTACAAAGTCAAATGAATTTTATGCGTGTTACCGACAAAATACCGTGAGCGATGAAAAATAGATCCTATTTGCATATTACGGCTCCTGCTAGGGAAGCTATGGTTCTTCATCGTGAAGTGAAGATATTATTCATCCAATCAGTTTACAGCAGCGAATAGCTGCAGTAGGTTACTACGCTGAGAAGACTTTATGTTTCGCGCATGGGCAGATTATTGACAACCTCTCACGGTTCTGGATAAAACTATGAGCCACACCTGTACACACTATGATAGCAGGCATTGTTGCAGGATAAGAACGTATAGACATATTTACTTGAATGTCTGCACAAACGCGACGTAATTATGTCTTTATAGAGTAAAGAAGAAACATGAAAAAGCTTTGGTGCTTATATTATCACAAAGGGAAATACGCAAAGATGTAAGAAAATGTAATTAAATACTGGTGATACCATGCCACAGTATTTCATGAACATTTCCTTGGCTGGGTGTCCTTGTGAAACTTATGTGACGTGCGTAATAGACTCTTTCATCTATTTAAATTTCACGCTGATCAAGGTTGCCGTGTGATAGGTGCATTGTTAATACATCAAAATATTTTGCCATCGGTCTTTTTGATATTCCTCTGTCATCACGTTCCATCCTGGCCTGACATGATTTCTGCATCCTATCAACGATTTCAAGCCAGGCTATCGAGTCGGAGCTGACCAGCTCGGCCTCGAATTGCTGTGCTGTAGTTAAGTTGAAACCTCGTGAAGTCTAAGCGGTAGGTCGGCTACTGCAAGGAATGTGGATAGAATTTTCTATGGATATTTCTTTCTCTGGTTTTTAATAGGCGTTAGTTCACCCTTAGTCGAACGTCTTCCTTTTTACAAGGTGAACGTGAATTTCACTGTCGTTAGATCATTCATGTGTGTAAAATCATATGTATCGCAGTAATTTTAATTTATTTACTCACTTAAGCATGCGGGTTTTCGGAAATTTGCAGCGCAAGAATCTTAGGCACAGTTCAGTTTGCTGTTCTTCTTTTATTTTCTTTTTTTTGTGGCCCTCGCAAGATACAGCCGAAAGAGGGAAAGGCACCAAGAAAAGGTGGCCACAATTTAAGAAAAATTTGAATTTCTATACCGCTTCGCTTACTTAGCCTTGTCAATGACTTCAAGTTCAATTTATAATCGTAAGTTCTCTAAGTAATACGTGCTAAGACCGAAGAGCTTGTATAGCCGAGAGTGGTCGAATCCATGGCGGGAAGTGCGAACCACACTGGCACTCTCCCGTACTTCTCTTTAAATAACTACACAAAGAGAAACAAACGCCTATTTCGTAAGCATTCGTAGCATTAATGCCGCAGAAAAGTAGAACTCAGAATTTTTTATGTTAAACAGAAGCTCTGGTGGACATTTGTACTGAATGGTCACTGAAGTTCTTCCATCACTTTCTAGTGTTGAAAGTCACGGTACCGAATTGTGGAAATCATTTTCATTTTTAGATTGTAATGTGAAGATATATCTTATGGCTAATGTTCCTAGATCACACTCCACCAAGGCCTGCGCAGTACCTGTACACGCAGAAAATGTGTGCTTACACTGAGTAAAATAATAACAATCACGTACGTAAGAAAGTTCGTAGTGTTTTCTACCGTAGCCACCCTCGTCGCTGGCGCAAAAGGCCATCCGTACACTAGCGCGGCATTTTGTGCATCTTGCCACGTGCAAAGAGTGGTCCCTCGTTTCCTCTTTTCTGCTTTTTATTATCCCTCTCTTTCGTCCCCTGTGTACGGTAACAAACCGGATGCTCGTCTGGTTGACCTCCACGCATTTCCTCTCCTTGCTTTCTTCCTCTCGCTGTTTGTTCTTGCGTAATGCTAAAACTCGCGATTGTGTCCTGATCTTTCAATGTACTTACATCGAATCCTTTCTTCTAACAACCCGCCGTGGTTGCTCAGTGGCTATGGTGTTGGGCTGCTGAGCACGAGGTCGCGGGATCGAATCCCAGCCACGGCGGCCGCATTTCGATGGGGGCGAAATGCGAAAACACCCGTGTGCTTAGATTTAGGTGCACGTTAAAGAACCCCAGGTGGTCAAAATTTCCGGAGTCCTCCACTACGGCGTGCCTTATAATCAGAAAGTGGTTTTGGCACAGAAAACCCCAAATATTATTATTATTATTTCTTCTAACAGCCAGAATGCTCTGCAGCAGCAGGCGACACAAATACTATACCGAAAATGAAGCTGACCACGTAGGTGCTTAGCATGAACTCCTAAAAACATCGGCAAGAAAAGCGGCTAAAGAACTGGCTTTCCTCGAATTCACCGAAAATCATTGTGCATTTGTGCGCAGAAACCATTGAAATTTGATTCGTAACAATTAAAGAACCCGCAGCGCGCACCCAAGAAAACCGCAAATAAGGGAGGCTTGTTCGACACTTCAATTTTAAGAGCGTGGATAGCAGTCTGGCAAGGTTGTGTGAAAATCTCAAGAATAAAAGTATGAACACCATCAATAAACGTACCATCCTGATAAATAATAATAAAACCTGGGTCCTTCTTATTTAAACATCGTTTTGTAAAGCACCAACGAAACCTGAATGCGCTTGCCAGGCGTAACTCGGCTGTGCTCCTATCTCCAAACTGCACTTACTCGAATAACTTGTAATGAGGACGACGAATGGCAGTCGTTAATGATGTACCCTCTCCCTTCGAACAAACATTTATTCGCTTTGCATAAATTTTTGAACGCCTTCTGCTTAAAGAGGATTCTCAATTAGCCGCTTCTTTTTTCTCTCAACATAGTCGCTTTCTGTCTGTCCGATTCATCGATCCTGTGCCTTCTCTTTAAACAATCTCATGTTAAAGAAAGCAAACAATGCAATTATAGTAATGACGTCTACTTCAAGTCAGGCATCCGATTATATTCTCGATCCCGGTTTTAGACTTTTCTTGTTATGTTTACCAACGACAGCAGAGCCTAACGAAATTAAGTTCAAGCGAAGCTTAGGAGCTTGAAATTGAAATAGCAATGCAGTAAGAGTGGAAGGGGGAGCAGATGTATTTTTCATCTTCTGCTACAAAATATTCAGCAGTTGTTGGGCTGCATTTTGTATGAAAGCGTACAGACGCTAATGCTAAATGTTGTACAAGTGAAATGTTTTGGAGAGAATGGCATGTTACTTCATCCTCTCCTGTAGTTTTACCGTTTTGCGTACCTAAGGGAGATAGATAATCAAAAAACGATTCTACATTTAGCTCATCTAACTTAGCGAAATTCCCATGAGTTCATCAAAATCTTCTGCACCAAGCTTACTACTACTTGAGGTAACCGGTAGTTTTGCCTCCTTTAATGATGAACTGACAATATTTTGCGATCACAATTGTTTTTCGGATAGGAAATACTTGCACAAAGTATAGAAAGCACTTAATGGCAATGTTTATCTTCCTTGTTGAAAGGAAGTAAAGCTATCACACTGGCCGCAGTCACATCTCGCAGTCAGCAAAAAGAAAACTCTACGAAGAAGGAAAAAGAAAATACTGGGATTCCGGAGCCTTAGCCTTGTAAAGAACTTGAAGTACAACGGCACAGAAACTTCAACGGTCTTCAACAAGAAAATAGGACGCAAAGTGGGGTTAAGGGTCTTTGTCGACCGAAGTCATGGGGCCTGTGGCGTAGGCACTTTACTCAGTAGTGCAAGATGGTGAAAGATCCAGTATTAGCCCATTTTTCAACACAGTGGCACGCTCAAACGTCCACGTTCGAAACAGCCGCATCAAGATATGCCACGCCGAATAGCTCATTCATGGGGCAATAAAGCGTTCGCCGAAACTCCCTCCGGTAGATGTGAAAGGCAGCGTGGATCCACTTTTCATGTTATCGCCTTCTAAGCACTCCGCATCTTCTGTCCGTCTCAGCTTTCACGCTGTTACATGGACGCTACCTTTGTCTTTAGTGCAAAAGCACTACTAGCGTACCAAGCTGGATTTCGCCTGCGTCTGTGTGAAGCCTTTTCATACGCGCGTTTCTTCACGCGCGTTTGGCGTGCGTAGCCTTCTCTTCCTTATCTTCCTTTCGCACATAAATACGCGTGCGTATGCGGGGAAATAAATATGGAAAGTGAATCGGTATCGTCGTCGGAAATGTCTAAAGATGAGATTAGTTGAGCCAAGCGCAGCGAAGAACAACAAGCTTGGCGACAGAGGCAGCGCGAGTCGACCGACGAAGAAGACGTGACCAAGCGATTGCAACTGCAGCAACAAAGAAGCCAAATAATGGCGTTCAAACGTGCCAACGAAACTGCTGAAGAATGACAGAAGTGATCGGACGACAGATTGTACTGACCTACCAAGCGCGCTGCGGCAACGGATGAACGGCGACAAACCCAACTAAAGCTGCGGACGTTGCATGCCAGCATCGAAAGGCCGAGGGACATCTTTCTTTGGCAACGGCGGCGACGGTCATCTACAAGCGGAACTTCATCTAAAACACACTTGGCTTGGCGTGTTCTGTGTGTGACAGACTGTGGCACATGGAGGACTGTATCACGGCCCCCATGTAGGTGACCTTGGCGTGGGCTTTTCCCGACGTTGAATTCTCTTCGTTTAAGAGGTGTAGAACGTGTAAGTCCTCACAAGCCCAACTAAAGTACCTTTGTACTCTGTGGGTAATAGGTATAAATATTTGCCTATGTCTGCCCACCTCCCTCCACTGAACTGCATTGCGGAGCGCATCATTTCCCCGCGCATACTTTTCATGCACGCACGGAGACTTCTCTATAAGACTGGTCAGTACGCCGTAAAACCACATAATGGCATTTGTAAAAATCTGCAGTCCTCTTCCGTCTTGTCCACGGTTAAGGCTGTACACATTATGCGACCCAGTGTACATGACTATGCGTATCATGCGTGCAATAAAACATCAGTTTAAGAATGACATCACGACTGTAAAAGATTTAATTAGCAACCGGTGAAACAACGGCCTGGCAGTGCCTAACTTGGTACGAGAAAATGTACTTGCACATGATATTTCGTGGTTGGCGCAGCCAAATCGTCTGTAATTTATTAGTGGCGTCACTAAACTAGTGAAACCGCGTGTTCAACTGGAATTTTCTTATTCATAGCGTAGGTCCTTTTAATGCGATTACAGTTCCTTGCCTCGAGTGTCTTGACCTTATCCATTCATCCATCCATCCATCCATCCATCCATCCATCCATCCATCCATCCATCCATCCATCCAACCATCCAACCATTCATCCATCCATCCGTCCGTCCGTCCGTCCATCCATCGTTCCTTCCTCCCTTCCTTCCTTCCTCTTACGCCGACCCAGTGGCCAAAGTAGCGTACTAGGTCGGGCCACACGGTATGTGTTGATGGTGGGGATGACGTCGTGGTCGCTGAATCGTCGGCAGTCCAGCTTCGTCATTCGTCTTTCGCTATGCCATCGTCTTCACGCCTTTTAGGCTGACTCAGTCGGCCAAGGTGTCCATAGCTTTTGCCGCTATATAATGCGCTCGTGGTAGTGCTGGCATCGTGGTGGCTGTATCGTGGATAATCCAGCTTCGTCATCCGACTCTTCTTATGACGTCGTCGTCGTGCCTTCTAGGCAGACTAAGTCACCAAAATTCTCCATAGTTTCTGCCGCTGTAGCTATGTGCTCGTGGTTGTGCTTCCATCGTATCCGCTGCATCTTCGACATTCCAGTTTGGTCATCCGACTGTCACAATGGCACCGTCGTCACGCCCTTTAGGCCAACTCAGTGGTCCATGTTGCTTTAACTTCGGGCGATTAGGTAAGTGCTCATGATCATGCTGCCATCGTGGTCGGTGCATCATCGCCATTACAGCTTCATCATCCGACACTCGCTATAGCGTCGTCACGCTATACTAGTCAAACACTCGTCATGCATTTTTTGTCATACCATCGGTTTCATTCCGTCGTGGTCAATCGATTGTCGTCACGCCAGCCTCGTCATCAGACTCTCGTTTTGCCATTGTCGTCACTACTTTTACGCCGACCCAGTATCCCAAGTTGTCTAATAGCTTGGACAACTAGATTTGTGGTTTTCGAATCATTGGCCGAACTTTATCCAACCCCTCTGGGGTGTGCTAACGCCGACCTGGACCGCACCGTCCGAAAGCGGTAGCCAGACTCACGCTTGCTACCTACCAGCCCTGCATTGAGCGTGTTCAAGCAGTCGCCTACAGAACTGGGTTAGATTTGTGCTCGTGGTCATTATGCTACCGTGGTAATTGCATCGTTGTCGTCACAGCGTCATCATACAGCTCACGTCATGCCATCGTCGTCATACGGTCGTTAAACATGCGTTGTCATACTGTCGTGGTGACGCCATCATAGTCGTTCTGTCGCCCTCGCTGCGGCTTCGTCATCACCGCCATGTCGTTATGTTCAACCATCGTCACCATAGAGTCGTCGTCACGCAGTCGTAGTGACACCATCGTTGTCATGCTATCATTGTGAGCATATTGTCCTCATTCTGTTTTCATGTCATCGTCTTCAGTGCATTGTCGTCATGCGCGGGCCCTTATGCATTCATTGCCATACCGTGGTTGTGGTGCCGTAATGGTCATTCCGTAGCCATCATTCTTACTTTATCACCCTTCTCTCGTCAAGCCGACTTAGCCACGCCATCGCCACACACTCATCATACCATTGTCATTATACTGTCGTCGTCACTCTATCGTGTTTCTAAGATCATCGCTTCACATTCCTCTTTACAACCGTTGACGTCATTTGTTCTTTTTATCAAGATCATGCTGCCATTCTAACATAATTATGCCATCCTTGTCATGCCATCTTCGTGATTGATTCGTTTCCGGACATTCGTTGTCATGCCGTCGTGGTTGTTCCATCATCATCATTCCAGCTTCGCCATCCGGTAATCGTCATACCATCATCGTCATACATTCTTGGTGATACAGTTGTCGCCATGCAATCGCTGTCATGCGGTCGTCGTCACTATGTCATCGCTCTACCAGCAAGAAATTTAGCGCTAGAAGCCACGGCCAAAGAAAGAGGGGTAAGGGAAACGAGCCGCCCATTGTGTGCCCTGTACCTCCCTTTCTTTGTCACCATCATCTATCATGCTAGTATCTTCTATGAGTAGTTTCTGTTTTGCCGCAGGGAAGGTGTCCTTAACATTGTATACCGTTCATCGATAGCGCGTTCAAAATCAAATGCAGGCTGTTTGCCACAGCAAACAGCCTACACAGTTGCTGCAGTAGACGACGCAGGTTTTCCGAATATATTTCTTTAACTCGTTGAGATGTCGAATGCGGATGAACTATAATAAAGGACATTGCTGTTTTCTTTTGCACTTTTAACCAAATCTCTTTTCTAAAGTTAGGTGAATATGACAAGTGGATTTGTGTCCGAAACATGTGGTCTCCTGAACGCACGATACATTTCGTCGCCGATCGCTTGCGGCGTCCGCAGTCGCGCAGTGTCAAGGGGGGACGCTACGAGCTCGAAAAGTGATGGAACGTACGGTGCATCGGCTCCGTCGACTTTTGACTGGAACCGCGGACCTGTAAGCTAAACCCTAACAAAATTGGAGCCACCGGACCCCTAACATCACAAGGAATCTGTGGACACCGATCTTTCACAGGGGGGCTAATTTTCGGTACTTCTATGCCAACTTGAAGCCTCCGCATCGCCGCGGCTGAGCCAGCCCTAACGAGGGCTACGCTTGACGCAGCAGGCGCTGGGGATGCCGCGGGTGTGGTGGCGACCAAGATCGCCGAATATGACCTGACCACTATGCAGTGGACTGAAATCGACGCCAAAAACCAAAATGAAGATGTTCCACCCAGCGAAAATGAGTGTTTGCAAGCCCTAGTGCAACTACGCCAGGAGAATACAACCAATGGCGATGCCAGCGCGGCGTCGCTGACGCAGGCGAGTAGTTCCCGCTCCGGGATTCGCGGCGGTCCTCACGCTGCACCGAAGAAGGGAAGAAGGAAGACGGCACCGCAGCGGCGCCTGAAACAGACGCCACGCCTGCATGTGCTCGCAAGACCTCATCGTGTTCCTGAAGCCCCGAGGGACCCTCGATTTGAAAATGGTGTTCAAGCGCGGAGATGCGGGCTCCACGGTCTCTAACTACGTGGGTGACCTGTCGGCCGATGACGTCAGCGTCTGGCCCGTCTGGGAACAGAACGTGATCGTCTGCGGTACGCAGACCGCACCCATGGCGGACAAGCTCATCAAGGAATTCGATCTTTATGGTTGGGGAAGAGACCTACCCTTTCCGTGGCCATCGGAATATCAACGGTGAGTGTTGCAAAGGGATCATCCGCATCCGCAGGGACGAAACCTCTGCTTCACTGAAGGCCAAACTCCGATTTAGCGAGAGCGAAATCGCTTTCTTCAGGATATTGGGCTCCTCCGACGTAGCGTTGGTGACCTTCGTGGGCCGAACATTACCTCGATACATCCAGTACAACTATGAGTGTGTCCCCGTGTTCACCCACAAGACAATCCCTGCGTGCTACAGACGCGGCACAGTCAGCCACAGGGCAGACAACTGCCCCCACCACAAAGACGGACGCTGCAGATGCTGCGGCAAGCAAGTTGGGGCCTCTGCAGACGCCCTAATCGAACGCCAGTGCCCATCATCCTGCAGAGGCGGTACCCACCTCACTGGGTCGGCGGAGTGCACCGGAATGTTTCGTAAGCTCCAGCGCCCAGCGGCAACGAACCAGGCAGGACCCTCAACCACACGGCGCAAGCAACCACCACCACCTCCGAAGATGGGGAAGCAAGGACAGCAACAGCAGAAACCTCCGCAACAGAAGGCCGGAAACAAGATCACATCTCAATATGTCAAGCACAGACCAGGAAAGAAGCGCCCGACATTCCAGGCCGGAGATTTCCCTCCATTTGGTAACGCTCCAAAACAGCAGGTGATCTGTTGGGCAGGGGTTGCCTCACAGTCCTCCTCTCCCTACCCACCCCTCTCACACTCGATATGAATAAGGAATTGGAGCCCTCACGGAAACAAAATGGGCAGCTAGCAAGCAAAATACAGGCACTAGAAAAGGTTAGGGCGGAGACCTCTATTCCGCATATGCTTGACGAAAGTGACTCGGTTTCTATGTGCTCGGTCAGTACGATAAAAACTCGCACAGCTTCGACCGCAAACCTGGAGGCCCGGGTACCTAATATCGAACAACAGCTATTAGCCAACACCGAACTGATTGCACAGCTCCCAAATATGATTACTCAAGCTGTGCAGACCGCTATCCAGCTGCAGACGCAGCACGTGGTAGCAACTGTAACCAAGCAAGCAACGCAATCCACTCAGACATGGTTTATCAGCAAACCGATACTCCTTCGACGCACCGGGGCCACATGTGAGGATGGACGTTCCAGTAAGTTCCTTCGCGCAACGGAGGAGGAATAACACGAGGATTTCACAGACTCTCTAGAGACTCCGCAAAGTGCCCATGCAGCTCTCCTCACAAAACCGCTCCACTAACCCTACTGAACAAACATAATGAATATGGTAGGGACTACTTCTAAAGTACGGAAAAAAGAAAAATTGCTATCGATAATACAGTGGACTTGTGGAGGTCTGAGGGACCGGCACAAAAAAGAGCTCAGGTGCTTCTGGACATTAAAAATTTGGACGAGATGCCCGCAGTGTTGGCCCTTCAACGTTGTTTTCACGAGAATGACAGCGAAAAGTTGCATGGAAACAAACACCCATTTCGTCAAGAACAATTTCTACGTGATGCCCCATTGTGTATATTCCTCCTCGTCTAGAGTATTTCTCGTTCTAGCCGCTATAATACGTGTGCAAATGCCATTGTTCTCAAAAAGACGACATACAACATGAAGATTGCCACTAATTGCCCACCACTGTCGTTGCGCGATAGCTCCTTTGGAGCGCACTCGAATCCAATATATCGATTGCTTCTTTAACATGGCTTTAAAATCACAGTGGACGCTGTATTGGGGAAGTTATTTTTTTTCCCGCCAGGGCAATGATGAAGCTGAGGATGAGGAGGTGGCCTGACTACAAAAAAAAAAAAAAAACGGAAAGAAGGTTCTGTGTCGTCGCTGATGGCAATGGTCAACGTCGACGTAACAGCGTAACAAAAGGACAGACGGATGTAACAGAATGGATAGTTGGACGGACGGGACGGACAACGGAAACCGAGTTTCAAGCACTTGCTGTCACAGGAAGAAGTGCAGTATCGTTGAATAAAGGCGTACTACAATTCAAAGACTTGGTCCTGGAAGCGAGCACTTCATTGTCCCCTGTTTTCCTGCAAACCAATGCCAAAAACTGTAAACTGAATTCACACAGTTTGTAGCGATATCACTGGCCCGCCACCCTTATAACAAGCTAAGACTGTTTTATTTTCTATTCGAGCAGTTTCCAACTTGTTAGCTTGGGTTATGTGGCGAACCAATGGTAGCCATGCAGATGCCAAGCGTATTTTTCACAACCATAAAGGAAACTTGAGCCTGCAGGGAGTGTAGTACAACGGAGCGAAACGAAAACCCCTCCAGTAAGAATCTGAATTCTTCTCCTAGCAGCATGTCGTCAGATACGTTGATTTGTCTACGTGTGGCTGTGAACATTCCACTGTCGTAATGGCATATACTTCTGTTACAGCATTTGATCGTAGGTCGCCGTGACTTTGGCAAAAAGAAGGAAAAAAGTAGCAGGCAGAAGCAAGGATAGGTTTGCTTGGATGGGCAACATAAGATAGGTGTGAGTTTTGTTATTTTCTCTATGTATCTCGTTAATTTTCCTTACCACGATTTTATTATCGTCTGGAGACAGTTAATCTTGAGAAGTGAACCGTTTTCAAAGCTTCCCCACGTGTTGGCTATGGCTTTCTGCTAGCAAGCATGACGTATCAATCTGAATTGCTTACCGCAGTTGCTGCGTTAAGATGGAGGCCAAAATATATATAAAAAAAACAAGAGCATGCTCGCGTTGGCGTCAAAAAAGCCCGGGTGGCAAAAATTATTCCGCAACCCTTCACTGCAGCGTCCTTTATTAGCTCCTTTGTAGTTTAGCGAAGTTAAATCCGGCAATTTATTAATAAACTCCCTTTAACAAGTTTAGCTTATCGACTGAACGTTATTCACCTTAGCTAACTGCATGGTTGGCACGAAACTGCTATTCCTCACTGCCGTATGCGAGAGCTAAGTTAAAGGGACACTAAAGGTTGATATTAGGTCAACGTGGACTGTTGAAATACCATCCCAGAAACTTCTAAACGCTTGTTTTATCCGAAGAAGCGACTTATTTTAAGAAAAAATGCGTTCTGAAGCGTCCGCGTACCTCTAGCGCAATTCAAATCGCCCGCCCTCCGATTGAGGAGTGCTAACGGCATGGTCTCATAGTAACGTTGCGCCTTCGGTGAGTAAAACGGCGCCCGCAGACGACGCTATAGACTTCTCTGCTCAAAACGCAAACGCGCGGCCTGAAAAAGAGCCAAGACAGAGCCCACAGCAGCGCGAAAACGGAACTATGGTGGCTAGCGGAAGGGAAAGCGCGAGACAATAGAGAGTTTTAGCCCAGCGGGTTTACGGCCAGCGGAGCGGAGCGGGCGAGCGGAGACACGACTGCGCTTGCGCACAACGCTGAGGCGGCCAGCGGTTTTACGCAGCAGCGTTTACGCCCGCTGGAAAGCACTCCCCAGCGGAGGGTAAACGCAGCGCGCGGTCGTGCGTAAGCGCGCGCGGGCGTGTATGGGAAATGCAAGATGGCAGCCGCGAACATGAACGCCGGCAGTTCTGCATCGACGACGGCGACTGCGGCGGTGACCCGTACATTAGTACTCAGTATATTATTAACAAACAATGTACTGAGAACAGGTAATATATCTTTATTCAACATTTCTTGCATTATAAAAGCAAGCGTAATTCAAATTCATTTCTCAGTAACTCCTATTCGGACCACTAGGTGTTGGGAAGCAGAGCGCCCCGCTCTCTCCGCTCGAGCGGATGAGTGATCCGCCGGGCTAAAATTCTTTTTTCGCGAGCCGCTCCGCTGGCGCAACGGTGGAGACCGCGAGCGGAGCGACACGTAAACCCGCTGAGCTAAAACTCTCTAATAAGCTGGTTCTTTATTTTATGACGCAAATTTCAACGCTCGTTGCAATGGACGACCCCGACAATGACATATTGACTCGCGATGCTGGGCTCGACTTCAGCGATTTAAGCACTGATGAGCGTGACCTGCTGCTGAGAGCTCGCGCTGCCGGCGTCGTTGCGTACTACTACGACGGCAACTGTATGTCACGGCTCTACATACTCGCACGTTTCTAGCTTTTCCTTTGTGGAAACCAAATGCCGCACTCACCGCCCCGTCTTCGACCTGCAGTTGTTCTTGCGCTTAGGAGAATGCAGGCAAGACCGACGGAACAGCGCTACGGGAAAGCATTGCTTTGAAATACACTCCACACGACTTTAGTAAGTCAGCGTTGAACTCGTAATCCTCCTGACGAAAGTCCAGTGAGCACGCTATGCGATTTTTCCGCTCTTTGCCAACGCGCTGTGGCAGAGGTACGGCACTTAACCACTTCGAAAGGAGAGGTTCACTCGTTGGCACAAAGTGATAGGTAACGTTGGATTCGCCGCTGCAACTGCCCTTGGCCAAGTTCCGCGGACCGTTCGCGCATCCGACGACATCACACGGACGTGGCATGCTCGCTCCTTGTTCCAAATGCAAATTTCGCGAGCCAGTAGAACCAGCGCTGCACGACGCGATAACGAAACAACTGAAACTCCAAAGCGCGCGCGGCGCAGAGTCGGGCGCGCAGAATCGAGCGAAAATGAAACCTTTCGATCACCCATACTAACCAAGTGTAATGTCAAAATGTTATTTTTTCTTAGAATCGAAGAGAAGTACACCAGTAGCATTTTCTTCTCTCTTATAATCTAATGAAATTATGTTTTTATTACGAGCAGTTGAGTACTACTGACATTAATTATGACGAGGAGTGTCTTCGTCATCGGGCTAGTATCAGAATGTCGCTGAGGGGTCTGAAATCGTGTCATGCATTTATCTCAATTTCTCGGTTACTAAAGTTCTGTTCGCGATTATATTGACGCCTTAGACGTTCTAGAGCATTGCTTTATCACTTAGTTGACTTCATTGTAACCTTTAGTGTCCCTTTAAGAAGACAAAAGCGTCGGATTCCGCAAGAACGGTATGCTATACAAAGTCACTGTCTGCATACGCACCACACGTTCTAGCTATATAGTGTATGCGCGGGTTTTTCAAATGGCATTGGAGGCTAAGGCAGCAAACTTTGCAGCTTTTTTCTTTTTTTTTTAATTTATGTAGGAAAAGTAGTGGCAAAACAATTACTTCAGCAGTCAATTTATTCCAAAAATGACGATTGCTAACTAGATAAACTATATTTGCGTACATGTTGAATAGGTAATTGGATTTTGCCGCCTTTAGGGCTGCCTGTAAGAAATAGACACACGCATGTTTATATCTTCGCTTTCGCCGGGGGTGCAGGTTAGACTAATAGTTTGAACATTAGTACAGGCATGCCGAACTTGAAAACAATTGTCAAACTTGTGGTCTTTCTTTGTAACTTATGGATTCCTTTCATAGTCCATTATGAACCCGTCTTGTTCTTGCCACAAAATAAGTCTTGCTTTCGCCCATGTCCCCATGAATACACCTAAAATAAGTTAAATTTACAAGAAATTTTTGAAAACATAGCAGATGAGCTTCAGAAGACAACAACAGAGCATGCAAAAAGGAGCCGCGATAGGGTTCGCTGCCTCATGAAAAGTTATATAATGCAAAGGTGGCGCGAAATAATATTTGATCAAGTTTTCGGACGACGGATCACTTGGTGGCTCCAGAAATAATCGATCATAATATCACGGAAAAATAATATTCTAAATGTAAAACTTTACTCTCGAAAAAAAAAACACCTACCATCTCCAAGAAACGTAGTTGTACGACTGATTCTTTGCCTGAGAAGGCAGGAAGAAAAGAATGGCGAAAGTAAAACAAAGAGCACAGCAAAAACACGCCTGCCTTTTGAAACGAAGAATCCCTATGGACTCGCTAAGCTTTCTGTGGTTCCATATTTATGACATAGTTCCGCCTTCGTATAGATGCACGTCGCATGTTGTCAACATTCCTTCTCCGTCTACCACAGCGTCAGCAACACGAAGACAAAGTCCTTTGATGTTTCCTTCCTTGCTAAAAAGGCCAGACGTCCAGACTGTGCCGCCCATTTGCCTCCGCAGACATTAAAGATGCGCATATGTACAAGTATGCATCTGCAAAGCCGATTTTCTGGACGCCTATTTAACGTGATATCTTTACTTCCTGGCTCTGTGCCAGTCTCCTTATTTTTACAGTGCTCATTTCTCTGGGCAGCTCTGTCAGGAACGGGGACGCAGATTTCGCACAGACGAGACGTTATTTTTGCTCGAGTTAGCTTTATTGGTATCGCAAATACAGTTTCCGCTGCTCGCTAAATTTTTGAAGGCATGAGTCCTCACGAATGCAGGAATGAACTCTGCGCCGTTGCCAAAGCAAAGTCACATGCGCATGGATACTGCATCTGTGCTTTGTGTCGTCAAAATTTTCGGTTTGCATGAGTAGACACGAAAAAGAAAGTGTTTGAGTATGGTGTCCTACTTCTGCATTTCGTGTTATTGCCGGCTAGTCGTACGAAAAAGCTGAAACGCGCCAATATTTTTTTTCTCGCATAAATGGCGGGAAGGACGAAGAACGTGAGTTATGGTTTGTTATCGAGCCCAGCCTGCTTCTTGAAGGGTCACGCTGAGCCCAACGACAAAACTGGAAATTCTGCCGCAGTTACTCTCACTGACGCCAACGGAGACGTTTCATTCATCTCCGGTTCCTGCATGCTGTCAGCTTCTTCCATTGGCGCTATTTTTTGTGAGTCATATATATATATATATATATATATATATATATATATATATATATGTGTGTGTGTGTGTGTGTGTGTGTGTGTGTGTGTGTGTGTGTGTGTGTGTGTGTGTGTGTGTGTGTGTGTGTGTTTGCCTGCTTCGTCCATATAGTGTCCACCTATGTAGCCTCTTTACGCTGATCTTCAATTTAAAAAAAGAAAAAAACAATATTTGAAAAGTTATGGTTTAAAAGTACTGGTCAAATACGCACTGGCGTCACACGGGTCACTCAAACACAGCAGGTGGACGCCTTGTCCACGCAAGAAGAGGGGTACTTCGCGCGTGTCCCTGAGAAGCACGAGAGAAGCCCAGTTGCAGTGCACCGATCGTACATGACGTGTTTCAGTGCTGGCAACACGGTGTGTCAGTACACTTGCTTTAGTGCTAATCTCTTTAACGTCGACAGTCATCGTGAGGCGCGCTGGTCCAAAGTTTTCATTCAGTGATTGTCAACCACCACGCCATTACTCGCACTACAGGCGAAATGGGGTCGGGGGTGAGAAAGGAGGTTATTGCACATGATATGCAAAGCACACAAGGCAATCGTGTTTCTATATTGAAGCACAGAAACGAATACAAAATACTGTTTATCTAAAAAAAGCTTTAGAAAAGAGAGCTACGTAAGCGCCATGATCGGCCTGAGAATCATTGTTAATTATTGCCGGATGATATTCAGTGATACAACTTTTATCGACTCAAGCAAAACCTTCGAGATACAGTGTTTAATCAACAACGGGGTGCTTTAGGCGAGCTGCTGCTGCATTTTGATTACATATCAGCGCAGAAAGCAGGAAGGGACAAAGACAAGTGCTGTGTCTCCACATGATCTTGAAATACGTAACTTCCTGAGTTCAGTTCACTTGGTATCCAGTTTTTTATTTAGTTAATCGCATGATTCCCGTGTTCTATATTTTTTTCTGGTACCAGATGAGATCAGCTGATCAGATGAAATTTTCTGGCCCATTTCTCTAACATGTGGCCATATCGGTATTAAGTGACTGGGAGGTTGGAATCACTCGTCTCTGTCCCTTCTTTTTTTGCGCTGTTATGCACTCAAAAGCACTGTTCAGCTCTCAGTATCATTTGGTAAAATTGAAGGCACCCTGTCATAAATAACGTGTATCTTAGCTATAGGCTCTATTCACTGCAGTAGACTGCACGACGTTGCGCTGCTGAAGCTTTATGTTACGGGTTCAATCCGGACGTGGCGGCTGCATTCCTACGGGAGCCGAATTACAAAGATGCTCGTGTATACAGATTTCCTTGTACGAGAGAAAACCATAAGTAGTCCCAATTATTCCACGATTGGGCACTACAGCGAGCCTCAAAAATAGATGCTTATTTTGGCTCGTGAAATTCCCCAAAATTAATGTTTTTTGAGCTGTAGGGCTTTATAAACCTACCGTTGGAAATATTCATAAAGCTCGGTACCCTCTTAATTACACGGTAACCTATTTCCCCTACAGTGTCAATTTGACTTATGCTTTCGCCCTGTCGTTGTATGGGTTTCAGTTCAGTTAGCAGGGTTTATTAACTTAATTCGGAAAACATGCACACAAGTAATACTCGCTAATCGCAACTTTTGAAGAACTTTTAAAGCATTTCGTGAAGGCACTTACACCTGCTCCCTTTGGAAAAAATATTTGTAGAGTTGGTTTGGATCACAAGGATGTGCTTTATCCGCTGTGCTGCGACAACCGTTTGCCGTGCAGCAGAGAAGGGAGTCCTTTACTTTATTTTGACAAAGAAATTAGGATGGCGTTGGTGCGTCCGCCGTCTACAATAAGGGAGTCCACACTGTATGGACACGAGTCGTAGATGAATGTGGTGACGAAAAAATAAGTAATCGTAGAGTGTGTGCGCCTATATTTGCTAACAGCTTAATCACAT
The DNA here is from genome assembly GCF_050947875.1 of Dermacentor variabilis. NCBI lineage: Eukaryota > Metazoa > Arthropoda > Arachnida > Ixodida > Ixodidae > Dermacentor > Dermacentor variabilis. Next base: position 123,177,162 of record NC_134573.1, on the reverse strand, counting down.
CTGGGCTTCGTCCATAAGAAAGAGAGAGATGCACACTTTAATGATGAGCTGGAGACGTTAACCTGGCTCATCGCCTGGCAAGCCTGGCAAGCTATTCCACGTGCTAGTCCATACTTATGGTGTGCAGAGTGATCACATAAACGCACGAATAGCACATACAGCCACACACACACATACATACACAAAATTGATATTGATAAAGTTTTGTTACGGCCTGTGGACCAGAAATACCAACACCGTTTCGTGGTGCGTTGCACAACTTGAGCTTGGAGCTGCGGAACGTTCTGGGCCTGCGGAAAAGTACCAGCTGTGGTTTTCTGTTTCTACCTCATGGATGGATATGAATTACTCTCAATTACTCTCACACTGGGTTGCGGGGAACCAAAACTAGCAAGCAGTTTTTTTTTTTCGGAGACTAAAAGGGAAATAATTATGTTGCTGCTTTCGAGTCTTATCTGATGCAATACTGCTGAAACTGATGGCTATGAAGGTGCGCAAAACCTATTCCTTATACAACTATGACGATTTCACGAATGGCGAGAGACAAATGCGAATGCCTACGAATACCAGGGCGATTTTAGTTCAACGGTATCTACATACGTGTTGGTGGCGACGTGGTACTGTCCTTAATGGTATTTTTCCTCCACTTCTACTTTTATAGGACGTTTAACGACTTGCTCGACTTGTGTCAGCCTATCTTGTGAAAGTGATTACCGGTTGATAGCAGTGTGAAAGAAGGGAGACCTCTTTTCAATGTTTCTTGCTGTCAGCCACAGTGTTTCCAGCTTCCTGTAGAGAAACATGAAATACCGACGCTTTTCCAGCAGGGACTCCAGCGACCGGATTAACTCATTTTTGGTATGTGTTGCGGAGTGGGGGAAGGCTCTCGCTCTTGACCCCAAACGAAAGAGAGGAAGAAATTTTCCTACAGCGTAAATATACTGAGCTGATGGTCTTGCCCTGCCGCCATGAACGGCAACTATTATCGACCGCACAAGTCCTTTGAAGCACTGGCCAAAGTACGGGGCGTGCACAGGTAATATCCTTGAACTGCGGAATATAACTCCTGGCGTAATTGGCTGATTATTGGTAGGATTAGGGAGTTTTATTTTTGCCTAATGCGTGATGCGCTACCGTGATACGTGACGTTTTAGGACCTTTCCGCTTACCCGTGGTATACCGCAAATTACTGTAGCACTGAGCAGGCGACGGGGTGCAAATGAACACATGTCGAAGGACATTCCGCATTTCCACTGGCTAAGGAGTCGTGCAGCTTCGACAGCGCTGCAAGCGACTTGTGTGATGGAGTATCGTTCCCTGCATTACACGGAATGCTTGCAGCTGCGATGCTGGACTAACGTGATGAGCCGGAGGTCTAGTGAGGAGAACTAGTGAGGTCGAGGTAGCTTCTTTTTTTGGCTAATAATTATGTTCTCATTGCTTGTTAATGTCAAACTAGATGCTGTACGCAGAAGAAAAAGATCCGAGGGGCTTAGTTGCCCATGGTGTGAAAGCAGTGCACGTTCTAAACTGCAAATTACAAATTATCTACGCATCGCCGCAAACGGCAATTGCCGTGCTGGCAGTCTTATCAAGTGTAGCTTTTTGCACCTGCGGTTGAAGTCCCGTGACTCACGGACCACATGACGGCTTGACAACATCACAACACGCACATGACAACATCCGAATGCGCAGCGCCACGCATTTCGCAAATCAATTGCTTTCTCCGGATGCCTTCAACGTGGACGAGGTTGTAAGGAAGAAAACGTTGGCAGTGACCTAACTGTAGCAACGATATACAACGCAGAACAGGTTCTCCAGAAAAACAAATGCATTGCAAGGCATATTCCCCCTGGCCTGGGAACCGAACGCAGCAGCGCCAGCACTTTATTGCGGTATAGTTGCTCACTTAACTGAGCTCACCATCCAACTAAAATATGGCAGGGTGTCTGAGGAATTGATAACTCGAAGTACAGGATCAGTGTCAATCCAAATAAACGAGTTCAACTTAATGCAGTAAGCTGTATCAACTTTCTTTAAAAGGGACGCTGATTAAGTGGTTATTTTTGTGCCTGTGTGTATGGTCTTGCGCTGCGCCGAAATTGACTTTCAGCTGCATTTCGCGACGCCTTTTTCATGGACCCGGCTGCCTTTAACACGTCCAATAGACTGCTTATAAGGAAGACGTTTGTTGTACCACCCAGCAGCATCGCCATCGCTTTGACCGGGATCCCGGTGGTTCAACTATCCGGTGCTTGGGGCTGCTGCAGCAATCTCCTTCTTTGCTGCCACGAATGCGTGACCCTCTTTTACAGGTGCTAGCGAGCGTCCGTGTTAATTCGACGTTAGGTTTAGGGCCACGATCCTAATGTTCTGTTTTTCTTTTTAGTAGCGGTCCTCGACTCCATCATGCGGGAAGTCGTTAATTTGTTGTTTACTCCAAAAAGAAAATCAATTTCTTCGTACCGCCTGTAAACCTCGGCGAGATCTGCGTTCAAGTGTTCTGTTGGTGCTTTACAATGGCACTCTTCTTTCTACCAGGCTGCATTCTCCTCTCGACGAGCGTTAGCACACATGCAAAACTTGGACAGCAGAAGAGAAACTGCGTGCTTTTGCTCTCGTGTATTCAAACGTGGAACTGTCAGTATACCACTTCCTATCAATATGTGCGGCAAAGCTGCTGCTCGCCAGTAACGCTTTGACGTCGCTTTCCCACCTTCGCATGCAATATGGTCGTATAGTTTGGTTGGGCCACCGAGGTCAAATAAGTGGTGCAAGCTTAGTGCATGATCCTAGCGGCAGAAAAATACGTCGCTGTCAAGAACGCGAAAGTGAAATCGCGTGATTCACGACGTCGAATAGCCATACTCAGTTTATACTGTGTGCATTTGCAGAGATTATTGTGGCTGAGGCAATGCAACTAAAGCAGCAGAGCAAATACATAGACAATCTAATGTCCTCTCAAAGTTGATTGCAGCTTCAGAACTAGAGACTCGAAATCGAGAAGAAAAAAGCTAGATAGTTCTCAAGGAGTGTGAAATATTCTTATGTGTGCAGGACACAAACACAATTTTTTCACGCTTCTGCAATAGGCTTGGTGCTTAGGAGGTAGAGACTCAAGCATGCTCATTAATCTAGCCGTATGAACAGCCTGCCCCACCTCAGGAATGCACGAGACTTCTAGTTTGTGAAAGCATACTAACAAAACTGGAAGCGCGTGCTCTTTATATGGAGCTAGAGTATTAAAAGGAGCTTCGTTTTATTTTGCATTCGAACGCTTTAACTCTGTATTTGGATATATCATTGTCGTTTTTTGTTGGATTAGCCAAAATGAAAAGTCAACGTTTGCGAAGTAGCTTTTATTGTAAAATATATAAGTATCCCATGTTTTCCGCTCAGTTTAGCTTCGTTGTGTCGCTGACAATGTTGAAAATCGAGCAGAAATTTGAGTGAAGTTTCTAAAGAGGGGGATTTTTTACTTTTGTCTCTCGAAGGAGGCAAAACACTTGCGTCCGCTCCACTCCTCAGCTTCGTCATACATACTTGGTAAATAAGTGTAGCATTTGGGCTACATGTCCATCACGCTTTTTTCGTTTATAAAGTCGGTAATACTCCTCTAAGATCAGCATTTTATATCCCGTGGCATGTTGTAAAACCATGGTCGAAGTTCCGGAAGCATTTTTATTGCAAAAAGGTGCGTGTAATTTACCATCCACGTTTGCAATGTGCCCTATCTCGATGGACTCACGGCTTTTCCCAACGTTCCTGGTACAAATTGCACTTCTTTTGTGTAAGCGCCGATGTTCTACCTGATCACTGAGTTCACCTAAAAAGATAGTATGCCATAGTATCAGGAAGCATGGTAATTGCGAGTGATTCGATTTATATTTTTTACCTGTAAACGCTGAACCAGCACCCATAAGATGAAAAAGGGAAGGATGAAAGAAGAAAACGAACCCCTAGCTCTCAGTTGATGTTAAGAAAGAAGCGACACATGTACATAAGAAAACACAAAACGCCCCCAAAAGAACACGAGCACGATCGTGCTAACGCAGGACGTTACGCAAGGATGCGAGGCCTATTATTTTTTTTTTAAATCAGCTCTTTTTCATGCAGGGAACCCGGAAATGTGGCTACTCAGGGACGCGCTACCGTAATTAAATATTACAACCAGTTAAACTAATCGCTCTCTCTGGTTTTTGATATTGAGAATACAAACAGAACCAGCTCGAGCTACCCTTCAGTGGGCCTAGATTAAAAAGATTAATGTGCTAAAATTGTTCTTGACGTGTTTAAATTTGACAACCATCTGTTGCTCTTTACGTATGCTGGCTCTTTTTCCCCGCAATTTTGCGTTTCTATAAATATATGCGCTTTTCTCTTTCTCTAACAAAACCAGTCCTAATTTCATCGTTCTTTTGTACTCTTCTATTCATGTCCTATTTTGCGTGTTTGCTTACAGCAGCTCTGCTTCAATGACGATTATTATCATAAGCAGCCCGTATCCAATGTAGGCACCCTCTATGCGCACACTGTGCAAGCTCGACTGTGCTCAGCGTCTTATACACATGTCGCCACCGACTACGACGTACCCGCAGAAACCCAATCGAATAAAGAACCCTTCATAGCTGTTACAGCGCATATAAATTCTTGTCGGGCCGCGAAAGCGTACTCTCGGTGAGTAACAGAGCTCCTGCATCCTTTGTTGTTTCAGTGTGAAGGCAGGGGTTCTCTTCCTGATTGCGTCCCTGATTTGCAGGCACGTCAAGCCTCATTCTGCGCCCACTCATATGCACTCTCAGAAGAATAGATGCGGCTGCACGGGGCGCGCTCGCGACGCTGAGGTGGCATTAGCGGGGGGACAGGCGCGGGATCGTTAATCAGCACAGGCGAGTGACAGCGAACACGGATGACCTCGCGCGTGTTGACTGTGCATATTAGTTGCGCCGTGCTCTCGCATGTCAGGTTCATCGGTTAACTCAAACAATGGTACGCTTTAGGTTCTTCGTTTATCGCCGTCCGACGCATAGGTATATGAAATTAAGGATGAGGATATGCGCGGAGTAAAGTTCAATACTAGCCGTAGCTTACAAAAAGCTATTGCAAAAAAAAAAAAAGTAAAGTTCAGTCGGAATAACTCTAATACGATTGTACGAAATAGGAAAATGAAAGAGGAATAAAGCTTCGTGAGTTCATTTCTGAATTAAAAGAAGACGGTCAGCGGTAATTAAATTGTTGGCCAACACTGGGTGCACGCCATCATGAAAGGAAAACGAAGCGAAAGGAATCATACACAAGGGCGCAGTCCTGAACACCGTCAGTTTTATGTCCTTAAATTCTGCATGCCAGCGAAGATAAGCGATTTATATTGCCCATTTCTCTCCATCTCCACCGATTCATCGTTTTTGCAAGTTTCATTAGGCATATCTCATGTCGAGATTTCTCACTGCACACTAATTCAAACGCACTACGAGTAATGGTACCACATTTATCGTGAACAGGCATTGCTTAGTTAATTTGCCTTAGGGGAAAGAAGGATTTTACTGCAGGAAAGGCAGAGAGCTCGTCCCGGGCTAGTGTGCCTTAGCCTTCTAGTATGCGTTGGGGAGAGAGCGTGGAAGTTAAAATACAGTGAATAATGATGAGGTGAACAAGGGACGGAGTGAGCCTGGAAGGACATTGCACAACGGCGCTACTGAAGCCAGTCGTCCAGTCCCGCGGCATGCAGCAGTTCCACTAACACTTTCATTGTCTGCCGCGCCGTTGTACCACGCCAAGGGTCCAAGAAAAGTGCCATTGGCTGCTGCCCTGCCGACGCTTGTTAAGGAACTGTCGAGTTTCCGACTCTTTGGTCCATGAGCTAGGCAATCACATATTATGTGGTCCGGCGTCTCGTGCACATGGTTGTGTTTGGAGTCGGGGCTGCTTCACTATACGGTAGACGTGCCTGGTGGATCCTCGTAGATGAATCCTGGGTATCAAGTGTGCCTAGTGCTGCCTTACATTTGAGGGTATGCGTAAGTTACCGTCTGGCATTAAAACTTACCGGTGGCTGTGGAAGTTTTGCTCGAAAGCTTTGTACGTAATCGTAAGGGCCTGCATGACTGACATGCTGAGCGAGCTGGTAATAGTTTACGAGTAGGCAACTCGCACGTCATCCACTTCACTATGAAGACACCAATCGGAACTTGAGGTTGTGGCCCCTTCACAGAGCACTGTCGGGAAACTGCAGTTTTTTAGCAGAATTATGTAATACAGCCATCTCTTTAAAGAACGCTGTACTTCCTGTAGCCTGCCCGACTAATCAAACAATTTGCCTGTTTAAGCTAATTACTTATGCTTCAAAAATGTCGTGCCGGTAACCAGTAAAGCTACAGATAGGGCCATCGCGCCTTTGAATTTGGCCTACTGTCAAGCGACCGCGCTGTGGTCTTTTTCCAATCCGTGGAACATAATAGCAGGTTTACGTTCCAATCGTTGTCAAACTGAAGATCGTACTGTGCAGTGATAAAAGTAGTATATTATTTCTAACTTTTAATTGCACCATTTCACATGTCCATACGGAATCATATCAGCTCTCATAGATGACACCATGCTGCAACTAATATGCGTTAAAGGATAGCGTGTATAACGCTAACAAGCACGTGAAGGCACTTCTAGCATTTATGTGTTCGCTTTCTTTAACATCGGTCTCTTCATCTTTACAATTCTGGCTTAATTTGTTTATTTTTTTATTTATGGAAAGCCTCTCTCTTCGCGCCGGCAAGAAAAAGAAACATGGTAACATGGTAACGGTGACTTCAGCGTCCTTATTTACGATGCGGTGTGAGCACGCATGCAAATTTTACTGTGGTCGCCATAAATAACGAGTGCGAACGGCACCTGCAGTCGGCGTGCGGCCACATTCGTCGCTTTGTCTCGGGCTGCCAGCTTGCGGTAACTGCCTTGACGTGCGGAAGTTCTTGTGTCGCTTGCCTCTGTGAGCACTTTTCGGATACGTTTGCTACAGTGTTGCTTCGTATTGCTCTGTCCATTCGACAGGGGTAGTGTAATAGTACCCAGTTCTCAAAACGATGGTTTTCAAGAAACCAAAACAGACTTCATGAAGTCGGAAACTACAGTATGGTGTGGTGAGGCGTGCCGACTACAAACACATCTCAGTGAAGAGAAGAAGGGATCGAATGCTCCTTCACAGGCATTATTTTATACATTGCGTAAGCTGGCGGTATGTGTTTCGCGAAAGCTTGAGCAGCACTGCTCTGACTTCGCTTCAGAAACTTGTGTGAGCTTTTGAATTGACTGCACGGACATTTCCTTATAAAAAGGAAATAACGTCTCAAATTCTCGCTAATTAGCCGCTGCTATGTTGCTGATATCTTTGCCGTAATAGCTGGTACGGATTGTTCACAGTTGTAGTTCCTGCATTGGTGTCGTAATGTCTGAATGGAACGCGCCAACTTTGTGTGTATGGTGTGAAAATTATTTGTTTTCGTAATATTCGCTTGTGTTTCTAGTGCCAAATGTCAGCTGAAAGACATGTACCAGGAATAGTAGTTATTGATACAGTGCACCACAACGGCCACGTTTGCTTTTTCATTTTTTTCCTGGAACGAGCACCAACGACACGTACGTGCGATAGTAGCATGTAAGAAATTAGCATCCATACGGCCGCTCTCTTGACGCGGTTGATCACGTGAGCTCGCTCGCGAAAAAAGACGAAAACGGCCCAGCGCGGGTGCCGTTATATTACGGGTCGCGATGCTATACATACGCGCTACAGTTACAGCATTACAGATCATTGCAGTTACAGGTATATTTTTATTTATTTTTATTTTTTTATTTAATGATACCTCAATGGTCCCAATCGGACATTACATGATATATTGCATTAGACTAAATCTCCGACACTGGAAAAAACAAAAGCGATAACTAGCTTGCCAAATAAAAAAATGAAGTTGATAGCAAATTTTATCACATAATTTATGTATAGTAAGTATTCCAGATCACTCGCCATCTCTTAAATTTAGAAAAAAGACTGTATGTCGCAGCGTGCCGAGATTAGGCGTCAGAGATGCATTTTGGGAGCGCGTGACCAAGCGTGTAGGATCTCCTAGGCGCAGCAGGAAAACAATGAATAAATGGTGCCCACTTCTCACACAATCGCAATTAATATGCTCATGTTTCGGAATCGACAGCGCCACAATATACTCGATTTGTGAGAGAAGGCTGTCACTGATCATGAATAACTGCTCTAGTGCTTGTGTCTCTATTTTCCCTCTCTTTTCTCATTCAGTTGCGCAGAATATGAATTTGACATTCTTCAAGAAAACCTTCACACGCCTCTTTCCCAACTGATATGTCAGATAAAGCTAAGCTGGTCATGGGAGTTCCACATCTTTCGGAAGTGCGCGGTGTCTCCTTTCTGTGGCTTACGCCTTCGCCCGCACACAACAGTAGCTCCCATGGCAGGCTAATGTTAGTGACGACAGCTACGCAGGATATGTTGCGTCAAGGCACCGTCGACTTTCATGTTTGTATACTTGTACCAATTCCGGGCTGATGTCCAACGTGAAGTCCCACCAGTATACCACGACGCCAGAAAAAAATAAAAAGTACTGCTTCCTTGTTAAACAAAAAGCGCGCATTCATAGCTTGTTTTCTACCTGAGCGATATATAGGAATGGTAGCTCACGTTACATAATCTTACAAACTTGTATTACATTACGTTAACAAAGTGTTAGAAAGCAAATTCGCGGCTGCCATACAGGTTGCGTCGAATTTAAATTTTACGATCGATGACGCCATCGCACGCCGCATCCCGGAACAAGAAGGATTTGAATGTGCTATATTGTACTTAAGTATTATTTGAAACCGGTATCATCTTCACGTTCATCATCATTTTTCGCTGGCAGAATGAGTCGCCAGAAGAGTGAGAATAATTGAACTTAAACGGCGCGCTGACTTCGCCTACATGGCCTATCTGGGGAGGTACGTGTTATGCGGGCTAAACAAACGTCGTACATCTAGGCTTCGCAGGAAAAGCTCTAGGTTCCGGTAAGTATAGTTAAGTTCATACATTTAAAATCCATTTATGGTGGACGGCGATCTTATGGCCTAATTCCAGCCACCGCATTCCCATCAGTTAACCATTACATTAAAAAAAAAACATTCGTCCTGCAGTTGACATAAATTTTTTAATTATAGTGATGTAGGAGTGCCATTCGAGTACGTATAATATGAGTGCATAAAATATATTTCAATGTTTTTAAATGCCTACATTATACTATTTAGTTTTTGTTGAATTATATATTATACCTTGTACGCCGCCATTATGTAATGCCTTCGAGCCTTTAAGGTGAAATAAATGAAATGAAATGAAATACGCAAAATAAAGAAAAATTTGATGTGAATTGTGTTCCATATGCAGCTTTTGGTATGTAGTGCAGAGCGACACAAGCGCAGAGAGTGACACTGTCTACTACAGGGTAAAGTTACCTTGCCGCAATAAACGCAGGTTTATCCTCAGCTGAAATTAGAAAAAAAATTATATGAAAGCGTTGGAGCAAATTTTCTGCGATAAAGGTACTGTGGTCTCTCAATGACGAGCAAATGTAAGTTTTTTCCTGTGCCCTGCGCTGTACGATAGAAAATGACAAGTGCAGTCACTTTTACCATTGCAAACATAAGCATCGTTTGTTGCTATGGTAACCATCTTTGCCGCTCGAACTTCCATTTACTTATGCTAACCTGAAGGTTCTTCTACGGCGAAAGGTCGAGTTAGCGCATAGAAGATATGCGCCTTGATACTCTCCGTGCGTGCGTGTGCTCGCTTCATTTAAATTTACAGCATATTGTACAGAAACCGTATTTGCCAGGTGTGGTACAGCCGCTTGTCCAGGGAGCTTGTTGGAAGAGGCAGAAACTAACGGCGCAAGAGATTACTGTGTTTCAATAACAATAAAACGTCTGGCTAATTACTCGTGTAATTATCTAGTTATCTAGAGTCCCTCGAGGGAGAAAACACGAAAGGAGTGTGTGCCTGACGCTTATTGACTATCACCGTTGAAACAGTTGCACTCGAGTTTCGTTAGCTTCAGAGGACAGTTTGAATGCAGAGCAAGCAGCCCCATAGGTTGCCTCCTTGCTGAGCGGACGAGAAAAAAACGGGAAGAAAATATTAAACAATTAAAAATGAAATAAAATATAATACATTCGCGGAAAAAATCGTAGTAGTTATTCTGTCTAACGCTTAAAGGGGTTGGGACACCAAATTTTGAGGCTATAAAAGGTATGTTGCAGGCTGCTTCCCTATGCAAGGACACCTACAATGAGGTATTGGACGCTGCAAACATATCAAAATAATTTTAATTCAGCGCCAAAAAGTCATTAAAAGCTCCTTTTCGTTGTCGAGAACCATCGCTAGCGCGGTAGTTTTGACGTCACATCGGAGGAACGAAAATATTGACGTCATAGCACACTAGCACAAAAACATGACGTATGATGAGTAGCGATGAGATGCCGATTACAGAGCCTGCTGAGCCGATCGACCGACCATAGCCTCCACGATGACCGAGCTACAGGCATATAGAAATCTTTTCTTAATGCAAAGAAGGGGTAAAGCGTGCAGACACGGACACAGGAGGAGAGAAGTGGACAACACGAACGCCGCACGGCGGCCCGCGAACGGCAAACTGCGTGCGGCGAGTTGCCGTGCCGGTAATGTGGACGGGCCTTTACACGTTGAGTGTAGCACTAGCTGGCCGACTCCGAAAGGGACCAGGATATGTGGCGTTCGTGTTGTCCGCTTCTCTCCTCTTGTGTCCGTGTCTGAACGCAATTGCCCCTTAATTTGCATTATGAATCCCAGCCAACTAGCTCAACTTCCTGTCATTCTAAAAATCCTTTCTCTATGCTACAGGCTTCTAGAACACTGTAACCGAACTAACCCTGGCCCCTGGCTAACCGAGGCATGCACAGCGCTGTCGCGGAGAGCAGTTGACGCAGGATGGGCCAGTCGCATAGTTCGGCAGCTCGGAGCGGTCTCTCGTTCGCTTGGCCTTTCTCAATGTGAAGGCTGTTGCGTTTCGCCTGCGACACGTGGTTTTGCCGGCGCGACTGCGGCGGGGCGGCAGACATTTTGGCCCGATCGTCGTCGCCGCAACGCTCTTCGGCAGGTGTTTCCAGGCGCGACTGCGGCGATGCGACCGCAAAGGATCACCCTCTCATTCCAGTCATTGTGCCCGAACCAGGCGATGCGAAAGCAGGGATCATCCTCTCATTACAGTCATTGTGCCCGACCGGCAGCGCTACGACAGGGTGCTACGAGATCGTGCTCGACATGGTGCTACGGCAGCGCTACGACAGGGTGCTACGAGATCGTGCTCGACATGGTGCTACGGCAGCGCTACGACAGTGTGCGTCACCATTAGCCCATTGTACATTCACGTGCTCGTCTTTTGAGGGGTTCCTTCTTGCCCTCAACTGCGAGAGTATAAAAACAGCTGCCCCCGGACGCCAAAAGGAGGGGCTCCGATTTCTTCTGTTGAGTGAAGTGCTCTCCCGTCTCTCTACTTCGGTCAAACCTGACCGCCAACTCTTTGCGATGTTAAAATAAACAAGTTGTTTCGTTGTTACCAGTCGACTCATGCTTTGCCGGGACCTTCGGATGCTTCCAGTTGTACCCCAGGCCGCCAGGCCAACGCTACCCTTGGGGCTTGCGACCCAGGTACAACCACGGGCGTCAGCGCCGAGTTCCCAACAGATCGTACCAGCGGTGCGATCCAAACATCTGGTTGGCAGCGGTGAGATCGCCTCCGACTTCAAACAACTGTCTGCCAGCGGTGAGATCGCGACAACGGAGGCCAGCAGCGAAGAGATGCAGTTGACTGTATGCTGAGCAGCTCATCGACGATCCGGGAGCAGTGCAACGAGCCCTGTGTGATGACTGGTTGCCTGCAGCGGAACGACTGCGCTGGACTCTTGGCTGCGAGGTTTGGTGAGTGCGGGACTTTCTTCTTCTGAGCTTTGCCAGGCTTTTTGTTAGTGTCAGAAACAGAGCTGGTAATTGTGGTTGTCGTTGCTGCCGGGTTAGTTTGCGGCAAGACAATAATAGGCAGTAGAGAAAGCAGCATTCAGAGCAGTCATGGATTTGAAGTCGTTGCGCAAACCGAAATTGTTGGAGCTTGCAAGAGAGTTGGGTCTGGATGTCTCGGACAAACTCAGAAAACCAGAACTGCTAAAGGCTATTCTTGAGTTAGAGGCTGAGGATGACGAGCTGTCGGAATGCTTTGAGACCATTGAAGAGAGGGAGACTGCAAAAAGAGAAGAGCGTGAACGTAAAGAACAGAAAGAAAAAGAAGAGCGTGAACGTAAAGAACAGAAAGAGCGAGAGCAACAAGAGCGTGACCGTCAACACGCTTTGGAAATGAAGCGTCTTGAGGTAGAGATGGAACGCGCTCGTAATGGAAGTCAGGCACACGGTGCAGGAGAACGCGTATTGTTCAAAATGACTGACCTGATGCGGCCGTTTAAACTTGGAGAGGACATTGGTTTGTTCCTGGTTAACTTTGAGCGAACGTGCGAGAAGCAGGGGTTCTCTCGGGAAACGTGGCCACAGCGCTTGCTCACTTTGTTACCCGGCGAGGCGGCCGACGTAGTCGCTCGCTTGGATAGAGAGGAAGCAGAGGATTTCGACAAAGTAAAATCGAGTCTGCTAAAAAAGTACCGGCTGTCTGCGGAGGCGTTCCGTCGGAAGTTTCGGGAAAATGAGAAAGGCAGAAGTGAGTCATATACAGAGTTTGCGTATAGGCTTATGTCGAACATGCAGGAGTGGCTCAAAGAAGAGAAAGCGTTTGGTGACCACGATAAAGTTCTGCAGTGCTTCGGGCTAGAACAGTTTTATAGTCGGTTACCGGAGAACGTGCGATACTGGGTCTTGGATAGGCCAGACGTTTGTACGGTGGCTAAAGCCGCTGAGCTAGCCGAGGAGTTTGTGACGCGTCGGGCTCGCGGAGCTAAGGACGGTCAAAAGGGTGAATTTGGCTCGAAGTTTGAGAGGCCGAAGTTCACACCCATGAGAGCAAAGGGGAACACGCGTAGTGCGGATGCGAGTGGAAGCAGTGCGACCGAACCTAAGGAGACGGCGGCAGCCGAAGCCGAACGCAGAAAGCGGTTCGAGATGAGGCAAGCGCGCGTTTGTTATACGTGCCAGAAGCCGGGTCACTTTTCGGCGCAGTGTCCGGAAACAACACCAAAAGTTGTGTTTTTTTCAATAGGCAGCACTGACGAGAACATGAAGCTTCTCGAGCCTTACATGCGAGACCTCCTCGTGAACGGGAAAGAGTGCCGAGTGCTTCGCGATTCCGCAGCTACGATGGATGTAGTTCACCCGTCTTACGTAGAACCCCATATGTTCACGGGCGAGTGCGCATGGATCAAGCAAGCCGTGGAAGCTCATAGCGTGTGTCTGCCAGTAGCAAAGGTGCTTATTGAAGGACCTTTCGGAGCGCTTGAGACAGAGGCGTCAGTGTCATCTATGCTGCCACCCCAGTACCCGTACCTATTTTCAAACAGGTCCGATCACCTCCTGCGCGAGAAGGGGCTTTTGTTTGGTGAAGCTAGTGTTCAGGCCTTAACCAGGTCGAAGGTTCGGGAGCTCGCGGCAAAGGCGGTAGTTGCGGGGCCGACGTTATCAAACAACGAAAAAGGGTCAGAGGCGCAGCAAGCTGATATTCAGAGCACGCCCGAACTGAATAAACTTGAGTCTGTAACGTTAAAGGCACCAGATACAGGAGAGGAAAATCCCGATGCGGGAAAGTTAGAAGACCTATCTACTGATTTGCTCATCGCGCCTACGTCAGACGGACTTAATAGGTTGCTAAAAGTCAGCCGGTCGGCTTTGATAGCCGAGCAAAAAAAGGATGGCAGCCTGGAAAACGTGCGCTGCAATGTCAAAGAAGGTATCGCCAGGAAAACTGCGCGTTTTGTGGAAAGACTGGGAGTCCTGTACCGGAAGTATCTAGACCGCCGAGGAGTGGAGTTCGATCAGCTGATCGTGCCTCAATGCTATCGTCAGGATCTGTTGCGCTTGTCACACGGGGGTTCGTGGTCCGGACACCTAGGAGTTAAGAAAACTAAGGACCGTCTCTTGCAAGAGTACTATTGGCCAGGGTGTTTTCGGGACGCAGACCACTTCGTGAGGTCATGTGACACCTGTCAGCGGGTGGGCAAACCAGGGGACAAATCAAGGGCGCCGTTGAAATTGGTACCTATCATAACGGAGCCTTTTAGACGGCTCGTTATTGATACAGTGGGACCTCTGCCGGTAACAGCCACGGGGTACAGACACATTTTGACTGTGATCTGCCCAGCGACAAAGTTCCCTGAAGCAGTGCCGCTTAAAGAACTCAGCTCAGTTGAGATAGTCAATGCACTACTGTCCATATTTGCGCGAGTTGGTTTTCCTGCGGAAATCCAATCAGATCAGGGCACAGTGTTTACTAGCGCTTTGACGACAACTTTTCTCGAAAGGTATGGGGTAAAGCTGTTACACAGCTCAGTGTACCACCCACAGTCGAATTCCGTTGAGAAGCTCCACTCCGTCATGAAGCGCGTGTTGAGAGCGTTGTGTTTTGAACATCGAACTGACTGGGAGCTGTGTCTGCCTGGGGTGATGTTTGCTTTAAGGACCGCGCCGCATGCGGCTACGGGGTTTTCGCCAGCTGAACTGGTGTACGGTCGCTCGCTTCGATCTCCGCTTCGCATGCTTCGAGAATCGTGGGAAGGTAGGGGCGACGACCCAGTCGTGGTGGAGTACGTGCTTAAGCTCCTCGAACGCTTAAGAAGGGCACAGGAGTTGTCAGGTGAAGCAATGACAAAGGCCCAGCAGAGGGCCAAGGTTTATTATGATCGGACAGCCAGGGCCCGTCGTTTTGAGGTTGGCGATGAGGTCATGATATTGCGCACATCGCTAAACAACAAACTAGACGTGCAGTGGGAGGGCCCAGCACGAATTGTTCAGAAACTGTCGGACGTTAACTACGTGGTAAGTCTGCCAGGAAAGCGGAAAGCACAGCAAGTTTACCACTGTAATCTGCTCAAACCTTATAGACAAAGGGAAGCAGTGGTGTGCATGATGGTAAACGTTCCTGAAGAGCTTCCGGTCGAGCTTCCAGGACTAGGCTCAGTGACGAACAGGGAAGACACCGGTCAAGTCATTAGTGACCTTATCAGTAAAGCACCGCTGTCGCCCGAGCAGAAAACCGAACTACGCCAGCTATTACAAGAGTTTCAAGGTCTGTTCTCTGAGAGGCCTGGTAGGACTTCTGTACTTACTCATGATATAGAACTTACCTCCACAGAGCCAGTACGATCCAAGGCGTATCGGGTGTCACCCCGCCAGAGCGATATTATGGAGGCTGAGGTAAAGAAAATGCTACAGCTCGGTGTTATTGAGGCAGGTGAGAGTGATTATACCTCCCCTTTGATTTTAGTTGAGGTACCGGGCAAGGAACCTCGTCCTTGCGTCGACTACCGCAGGCTTAATTCCATCACTAAGGATCAAATTTATCCGATCCCTAACATCGAGGAGCGCCTTGAGAAAGTTAGTAGCGCTCAGTTTATTTCCACCCTAGATCTTGTCAGGGGTTATTGGCAGGTTCCACTTACAGAAGAGGCTAGTAGGTATGCGGCGTTCATTTCACCAATGGGAACATTCCGTCCTAAAGTGTTGAGTTTTGGTTTGAAGAACGCGCCATACTGTTTTTCAAGCCTCATGGATAAAGTGTTGCGGGGACAGCAAGAATTCGCTTTACCGTATCTAGACGACGTAGCGATATTCTCCGCATCCTGGTCTGAGCATGTGGCACACTTGCGGGCAGTGCTAACCCGCCTGCGCGAAGCGGGCTTGACAGTAAAGGCTCCTAAGTGCCAGTTAGCACAGGCCGAGGTTGTCTACCTCGGTCACGTGATTGGTCAGGGTCGTCGCCGCCCCTCTGAAATAAAGGTGGCCGCTGTGCGAGACTTTCCGCAACCGCGCACAAAGACCGATATTCGGTCGTTCTTAGGTGTCGCCGGCTACTATCAGAGGTACATCCCTAGGTACTCTGATATCGCGGCTCCCCTGACGGATGCTCTAAGAAAAACAGAGCCTCAAACAGTCGTCTGGGACGAGACAAAGGAAAGAGCTTTTAGCGCCCTAAAGAGTGCCCTAACAAGCCAGCCTGTGCTACGATCGCCAGACTATACAAAAGGGTTCGTTGTTCAGTGCGATGCTAGTGAGCGAGGCATGGGCGTTGTACTGTGCCAACGGGAAAATGGAGAAGTAGAACACCCCGTCCTGTATGCTAGTCGTAAGCTGTCCAGTCGTGAGCAGGCGTATAGCGCCACCGAGAAAGAGTGTGCGTGTCTCGTGTGGGCCGTTCAGAAATTGTCATGCTATCTAGCCGGCTCGAGGTTTATCATTGAGACGGATCACTGCCCTCTCCAATGGCTGCAGACCATCTCTCCCAAAAATGGCCCCTCCTGCGCTGGAGCCTCGCTTTACAACAATATTCCTTTGAGGTGCGTTACAAAAAGGGGAGTCTCAACGGTAACGCCGATGGCTTAAGTCGAAGCCCCTAACGTAGGAATCAGCCTCAAAATTGTTTGTTACTGATGTTTTTCTTCCTGAGGCAGGATTTTTTTTTAACATATTGCTTTTGTTTAGTGTTTCAAAGTGATGATATGCTTTCTAGTGCAATTTTTCAAATTGTGGACGCGTTCTGAGTGATGCTAGACTACTGTAAGGAACTAGGCAGTGGTATAAAAAGGGGACAGAGCCTGGCAGGGCTTAGTGAGGGTTGTGCCGTGCTTGCTGACTGAGCGGTTGAGTTTCAGCGTAGTTCTAACGCTTGCCGGGAACGAGAACAAAAATGTGAACTCTCCCGAAGTCACTTTGCAGTGTCCCGTGCGAACCTGAACGAGAGAACGAGGCCTTCTCTGTGCGCTGCGCTCAAGAAACGTCGAGGAACGCCCGACTTCGGTTATGAGCATCATCGAGCGACATCCCTCCGGACAGCGGATGCAGTCCCCTGTCCATCGGGATCTCCTTCCCCCGGCGGGGCGGTCTGTTGCGTTTCGCCTGCGACACGTGGTTTTGCCGGCGCGACTGCGGCGGGGCGGCAGACATTTTGGCCCGATCGTCGTCGCCGCAACGCTCTTCGGCAGGTGTTTCCAGGCGCGACTGCGGCGATGCGACCGCAAAGGATCACCCTCTCATTCCAGTCATTGTGCCCGAACCAGGCGATGCGAAAGCAGGGGTCATCCTCTCATTACAGTCATTGTGCCCGACCGGCAGCGCTACGACAGGGTGCTACGAGATCGTGCTCGACATGGTGCTACGGCAGCGCTACGACAGGGTGCTACGAGATCGTGCTCGACATGGTGCTACGGCAGCGCTACGACAGTGTGCGTCACCATTAGCCCATTGTACATTCACGTGCTCGTCTTTTGAGGGGTTCCTTCTTGCCCTCAACTGCGAGAGTATAAAAACAGCTGCCCCCGGACGCCAAAAGGAGGGGCTCCGATTTCTTCTGTTGAGTGAAGTGCTCTCCCGTCTCTCTACTTCGGTCAAACCTGACCGCCAACTCTTTGCGATGTTAAAATAAACAAGTTGTTTCGTTGTTACCAGTCGACTCATGCTTTGCCGGGACCTTCGGATGCTTCCAGTTGTACCCCAGGCCGCCAGGCCAACGCTACCCTTGGGGCTTGCGACCCAGGTACAACCACGGGCGTCAGCGCCGAGTTCCCAACAGATCGTACCAGCGGTGCGATCCAAACAAGGCCCGTCCACGTTACCGGCACGGAAACTCGCCGCACGCCGTTCGCGGACCCCGTGCGACAGTGGTTTTGCTCGCGAACGGCGAGATTTCCTTGCCGTAGAGAGGACGGGCCCGGGACCCATTTGTGTGGCAGCCGTACGGCGAAGCGGCCAATCAGCGACCGAGGAGTGGTCACTCTGGCACCGACGGCAGCCTCACCGCCTCTGATCGTTCGATGCCCCCGATATCGTCGCTAGGCCTTTTCCGGTTCACTTCAAAGCTAAAGCTTACGGCACTTAGGAATGAATCGCCAACTCTCGCACGCCGTAATATTTTCTTACCGTTGTCGCTCTTCGCAATAATTACAATAATCGCGACATGCACTTCGAATCGCCATTTGTTTACCTCTGCTGGCAGAGCACGCGTATGCGCGAGCAGACGACGAACCATAGTTTACGTCACTATTTTTGTGACCCACGTGACCAAGCCGTGTTGCGTTTCCTCTCCTATGACGTCATAGCATCACCCGGAGCCCAGAAACCGAAACCGAAATCGCTCGGTATAATAATGCTATTATTAAATTATTTATCGGGTATATATGAATCCCGCGTTGTGTATTGTGCTTCTTGAAGCAGTACGCAACGCTTGAATTACGGAACGCATGAACGAAAATTTTCATGTCTCCACCCCTTTAACTCAAGCTATTCATGCGAATGCGACCTATTAGCAGGAGGGAACCGACAAACGGCAGATAGAAATCGGTGCGTCTGCTTTCATATTACTATTGACATATTTTGTATTAACAAACCACATTGTTTAAATAAACCCGAAAAAAATATTACAGTACGTACCGTTGACATCGTGAATCCCCGCAAAGCACATGCAGTTTTAGTAAAAGCGTTCAGTTGATATTTGGTACAAATTACCAAATATTAAATATCATATAGAAGCCTATTCCGCCTCGCGTAATAGACTTCTACAAAATTCTATTACGCAAGGCGTCTACCTGCACAAGATGGATAAGGTTTTTGATTAGACTTGATATTAACGATGATGACACAAAAATGCTGTTTTGGTGTGTAAACCTAATGCGATGCAGTTATCTATGTTGACAGCATATGAGGCTTCATTTATACACAATCCAGCAGCCATAAAGCTATAGCCGCTCAACTTTCTGTTCTAGAATCTGGCCGTATCTTTGGTATTGTAATAACTTCCAAATAATTAGACAACACTTAAAGGAAGTGTAACTGATGTAATAAGTTTAGTGTAAAAAAACGAATGTACTTATTCATACTGGACGGCTACATACTCGATGTTAGTTCTATTAAGAAAGCCACCAATATTTCAATCCCACACGGATGTTTAAAAACATGAACAGAGAAAGAAAATATGTTGCCACTTACAGCCTCGATCCTGCTTTCATTTAAAGCGGAGGTATTATGAATTCAACCACACAACCTAGAAAATATGTAGAGTGACATTTTGTGTGGTTCCACCAAGAAAAAAAGTTTGACAGAAAGAAGACGTTCAACATGGGAAGTAAAAAAGTCTAAAGACTTGGTGAAAAAAGAAGCCTAACATGCACTTTTTGTTGGCTTTGTTATCGCTTACCATAGTCTACCAGAAAACTAGCGAATTACCTATCAAGAAATGTGTCAGGTAGGAAGACACAATCTCCCCAGCGGTATTCTCTGCATGCTTTGAAGTATATATATTCAAGCTATTAGACGGGGAAAGCCCATGAGAGAGGATCAACGGTCAATCTCTCAACAGCCTTCGGGTTGCAGATGACATTGTCCTCTTCTGCAACACTGAGGTTGGATTGCAAGAAAGTATTGAGGACCTTAATCGAGAAAGTATAAGAGTGGGGTTGGATTTTAATATGCAGAAGGCGAGGGTAATGTCCAATAGCCGGGCAAGGGAACAAGAGTTCACGCTCGCCAGTGAGCCTCTAAAGTCTGTGCAGTACTACGTTTATCATTCAATTACTCACAGGGGAATCTGATCGTGAGAATGAAATTTACAGAATAAATGGCTTGGAGTGTATAGGGCAGGCATTACCAAATCCTGACTGGGAGCTTACCACTGTCGTTGAAAATTTCACAATAATTTCCTTCTACCAGTGCTAACATATGGGGCATAAGCAGGAGGTTAACAAAGAAGCTCGGGAACAAGTTAACGAGCGCACAAAGAATGATGGTACGAAAGAATGTTAGGCGTCATTTTAAGAGACAGGAAGAGAGATGCGTGGATCAGAGAGTAAACGGGATTAGCCGGTGTTTTATTGACAAAGAGAAAAATAGAGAGCGCAGTTGAAAATGGCAGCAAATTATGTGGGGTAACGTAATTAGGAATTTCGTCGGCACAAGTCGGACTCAGCTACCGCAAGACAGGGATAGTTGGAGATCGCTGGGAAAGGCCTTTGTCCTGCAGGGGAAATATAAATATGATGATGAAGATGATGATAATGATCTGCGCACCAAGGGAAATTATATACGCAGTAAATATTTTTGCAACCTTAAAAAGTGCTGGTTTGTGTAGTGTTCAACACCCATACCTTTAAGGCAGCAAATTTTATTATTGCATGAAAAAAATACACCTGCGATAAAAGACCTAAACGTAGTTTAAAAAGTGTATTCCTTATTATACCCAAAACCTGGCGCGCACCGAAATATCTCCCGCGAAAATGTGACAGTGGCCGTTATGAAAGCTTATTCCGTTTAGTTTTCGCGTCGTGTGTTTCTGTTTCGTGCCGTTTTCGCCTCATGTTCACTTACCACAATTAAGTCACCCACAAATGAAAACTTAATTAGCCGTCATTGGCGATTCGATATTGCCCTTGACCATGGCCGAAACCAGCCCCCTTAAAGATGCAAACATTTTTACGTTCTACGCAGTTATCGCCCGAGCATTTTCATAAGGCCGGACCTGGCTGTGACCGCAAATTGCTTGATGAGGACGAGCACGGAGGCGCCACAAAGCGTTATAGACTCGTTGGTGGTGACCGATAATCTCTTCGCGCTTGTGGGCAGAACGGTTGCGTCATTAGCGTGGTCGCTGGCCGAAGCGCGTTATTGCGTTAATGTTGATCGGTTCGCCTTCATCATTGAGGTCGTCTCGGCACCAATGCATTATTCGTTCCTCATTATATCTTGGCGTATAAGGAGAAGTTAATTACTAATTAGCACATGCATTCGGCCAACCACCAACGTGGAGTCGGTTCGCGGTCATTGCGACCGCTATTCGATGAGGGCAAAATGCGAAAACGCTCTTGTACCGAGCTTCAGGTGAACGTCAAAGAATGTCAGGCGCTTACAATTACTCCGGAGCCTCCCCCCTCCCAACTAAGAAGTCCCTCATGACTCATTCTGCAGTATCGGCAAGGTAAACCTCACAGTCGTGTCTGGTTATGGCGTGATCGGCTCAGTAGTGTACGTTTTAGGCAACTTGATCGGAATAAGAAAAAACGACGAATATAGCTTGACGAATATGTTCAGCATGTTCAGTATTATACACGCCATTGCTACTCGATTGTACGGTAGTTTTCTTGACCGAGTGAGCCCACTGAGTTCCACATAAGCACGCTTCTTTAATATTGCTATTATCTTGCGAACTACGCAGTTTACGGATGGTCTCGTATGCTCGTTGTGTCTCGTACAAATTGTGCACGGGTTATAGTTCCACATGCAGAATTGAGAAATTGCCATCTTAAGCTAGAGCTGAGATCAGTGTGCGGTTCTGCCACTGCAGGTCTGTAGCTTAGTATCCCGATGGATTTGTCCTATTAACCCGTCGGCACTTAACTCTTGTTAACGCGTCTGGCAAATTTTTCTTCCCTTTTGTCACACTTCTCATATACGCTTCACTTCACTGCCCCCTAGTCTCCACCGCTCGTCGCACTTATGTGACTAAACAGTAGCAATCAGTTTTACTCCAACCGACTTCCTAGCTTTCCCTCAATATATGAACTTCTTTTTATATTCATCGCTTCAAATTGAGCAGGGTGCCGCATTTTCGGTCAGTTTCTGTCGGGGTACTGTAATTGCATTTGTGAAGCATTCACGTCTTACAGGGACGCCTTGTCAAAGTTCAACTTTTAATATCAAGGCCGGTACACAAGGAGGAAGTGGAAGAGGAAATAAAGAGAGAAGGCAGGGATGTTAACCGTCTGATTGGAAACCCTACTCTGAGGGAGCGGGAAAAGGGAATAGAAAGATAAGATAGAGAGAAGGAAGGGAGGGAGAGGAAAGCCGCGGTGAACTCGCGCACGCACGCGCAGGTCCTGAGCGAGTCAAAGACGTTCACGTAGGCCAGTCGCCCTCAAGAAAGGCAAAAGTGCCTTCATAGCTTTGTGGGCCGACGAGCGATGGATACGGTCTTCAAGTTGCACCTGCACAGTCAACGGCCGATCATCGCAATGCGATAGATAATGTTTCTCTTTCCGACGGAAATCGATGACCGCGGCACAATAAATTTTCGTCGTTCTCTTCCACGCCACAGACGTCGCATGACGCACTGTTGGTCATTCCAATCAAGGTAGTGCACTGAGCACGTGCTGGTGGGCGAGTTGGTTACACATGATTACTACGAAGACACCAAATAAAACAACGAATGAAAGAAGGCGACACGGGACAACGACGTAGGCGCCTACGTGGTTGTCCCGTGTCGCCTACCTTCGTCCGTTCTTTTATTTGGAGCCTTCGTTGTAATCAAAGTAGTGTACGCCTTCGTGAAAGCCACTCCCAACCGCAGCCGGTATAGAAGCGATGCATCACGTCGGTTAAGCCCGGGTGGAAGTCGGAGATGGAGCCAAGGGTTCAGTTTGTACAACCTGGTGTGCCTTATATTTGGGGTGTACCGCTCTGTTAAAGAGAGCCTGCATCAGGTGACGAAGCTTTCTTGCAGCGTCTGTCCTGGAAAGAGGAAGGGGAATGCTTTGTTGTTTTTGATGTGTCTCTTGAGCAGCTTTGTCTGCTTGGCAATTTCCACTAATCCCGCAATGGCCAGGTAGCCACTGTAAAATAATTTCGTGGCCTTTCTGTTTGATGTCGTGATGAAGCTTGACGATTTCGCATGTTAGCTCTTCGCGAGCTCCACGTCTGAGAACTGACTCCATGCTGTGTAAAGCCGGTCTCGTGTCTCAAAGCACGGCCCATGTACCAGGACTCCGTGTGTCAACAAGTTGAAGTGCACTGCGCAGAAGCATGAGTTCTGCAGCCGTCGACGTCGTGACATGTGGCGTCTTG
The DNA here is from genome assembly GCF_050947875.1 of Dermacentor variabilis. Lineage (NCBI taxonomy): Eukaryota > Metazoa > Arthropoda > Arachnida > Ixodida > Ixodidae > Dermacentor > Dermacentor variabilis. The sequence continues at coordinate 123,154,115 of NC_134573.1, read as the reverse complement.
AATCGCAGTGTTACTCCTCTTGTCGGTATAAACACATCACCCCCAGAAAGGGTCGATGTGGTCGATCCGTCAGTATAGATGTGCACATGGCTACTTTATTTCTCGTACAACAGTATAAAGCTCGGTTGTTTTAGTCCAAACGCTGGTAGATCTGACATTTTCTGAAGTCCTGGAATTCTTAGGTGTACTTCAGGACTGCACAAACACCATAGAGGAGACACTGATGTGGCCGGAGGTGTGTACCCTTTGTAAGAAAGGCACGACATGCACTGAAAGTTGTGCTAAGTGATGTGCGTGGTCTTTCCGCGGCGATGTGGTGGCAAGGCGTGCGGGCAATGTGCCTGACATGTGCATCCATTGTCTCTACGGTGATGTGCGACGTCGTTGAATAATTTTGAGCAATGGCAATATTTTCGGCCGTTGACGCACTCCGTGGTAATCCAAGGCGTATCCTCATAGCTTGGGCATGACTGCTCTGAACTGTACGCAAATTGGTTTTGCAATTGTTGGATATAACAAGTAGGTTATACTGGAGGGAACCGAAAAACAACACCCTGTCCAGCTGTAACATGGATTGTGTGGACACCACCCAGTGCTTTCCTGACAGGAACCTGAACAGATGACGTATAGCGATCAGTCGCTTTTTCACGTGGTTCACGTGAGGAGTCCAGGATGACGCTGTCAATCACAACACCCAAAACCTCGTGACCTCTCCTGGACGATATCACTTCTCCGTTGATTGATATGGCGTGTGCAGACATTGGCTTCCGGGTAAACGTCACCACAGCGAACTTTTCCCACGTCACCTCCAGACCTTGTTTACGAAGCTAGCATGATGTCACTGAGGACGCCTTCTAAAGCTGAGCGCGAAGCTGAAGCCGCGTCACCCCTGACATCCATATCCAGATACAGATGTCGTTGGCGTAAATAGAGTTGAACGGTGCTTGACTGGTCCTCAAGTAGTCCAATAAGGGCCAGAATAAAAAGCGTTGGGCTTAGTGCTCTGCCCTGAGGGACTCCGCGGCTACTGTAGTACTGGAGTGTCGGGCCATTCCCAGTGAGCATGTAGAATGATCGCATCTCAAGGTGGCTGTGAACCCAGGGATATATCCTGCCTCAAGTCCTATTGCTTCTAACGTTTTCAGGATGGCTTCATGGGTAACGTTATCGTAAGCCCCTTTAACGTCTAGAAACAAGGCAGCAGAGAAGCGTTTACAGGCCTTCTGGAAGTCGACATACGTTACCAAGTCGACAACGTTGTCTATGGATGAACGGTCGCGCCTCAATCCTATCAACGCCTCTGGATAAATTTCTTAGGGCTGTAGCTACCACTGCTGATGCGTTAGAACCATCTGTTCCATTACTTTTCCTACACAACTAGCAAGCTTGATCAGAGGGTATGACGCAATGTCCAAAGGCGACTTGCCAGTTTTGAGAAGCGGAATCAGGCGACTTGTCTTTTATTCCTGAGGGACCACGCCAGTCTGCCACGAGTTGTACAGGAGCAGGAGTGCTTTTCGAGCTCGTTCACCAAGGTTGCACAAAGCGCGGTATATAAAGCCATCTGGTCCTGCGGCTGGCAAACGCCTGCGTAAAACAAGCACAGCCTCTAGTTCGTCCAGAGAAAAAGGGCACGCCATACGGGGACCACATAAGAGTGGTGAGTGGTCTGGAGCCTCGAACATGCTTCACAGGCAATCCTCCTACATGAAGATTCTGCGACTTCAATCTCTTTGCATTGTAGGTAAAGAGCCGGGGAATTAAAGGCGGCGCTGTCCAGGGGTTGCACGGAGGCCACGAACAGATGGCTATATAAGAGACAAAGGCTTTCGGAGATCCAGAGACTCGCAGAAAGACATCCATTGTTTTCAAGCCAGCTTTTTCATACGACACTGTATTTTCTTCTGCGTGCATCTGACCAATATGAAGTCATGAATGGACTTTGTGCGACTATATCTTCGTTCCGCACGGCGGCGAATAGCCCGAATTTTCTTTACCTCGATGTCAAATTCGATGCGCGTAGAGCTTTTCAAAATCGAATGTGAGGCAACCTGTAAGGCACCTTTTATTGCGTTCCCTAGGCTGCACGCTATGTCGTCTCGACAGCAGTCTTCCATGATTGATTTAAATTTCGGTCAGCCGATGCATTGGACGGCTCCAGTGAACTTGGAGCTAGTCAGCCTTTCAATCGTGCAATAAGTTGTGATGTAGTCACTTCTCCGCTTTTCCAAGTCCGAGGACCATTCAACCCTTCTGTTAAAGGAGGGCGAAACAAAGCTAAGGCCGAGGCAGCTACTATACGCTATGCCTCGCAGATAGGTGGCGCTTCCATCATTTAACAAAGAAGGTTCTCGTTAAGAGGCAAGGGACTCCAATCTTCTGCCCCTCGAGTTAATCTTGGAGCTTCCCCAGAAGTAGGGGTGGGCATTGAAATCTGCTGTGACCAGGCCCGGCGGTGGAGTCGTCAAATTTTACCGTAAGAGCTCGCAGTTTAAACGACTTGATGGTTATAAGTGAACTCCAAGAATTGCAATAGAGACCATGCTCTTCTTCGCAGACAAACACGCGTACTGGCTTTCATTGTCGGATGACACGGGGTGATCAACATACGTCAAGTCACGGCGTATAAAAACCATAATCTTGCTACATTGCCCATCGGTGGAGGACATACTCGTATAGCCCTGAAACGCGGAACGTCTGATGGGAGATGACCGGTTAGGCTCACAAATGACAAAACCGGAAAACTGATTCATGAATACAAACTGTCGAAAGTCGGACATACGCGACTTAAGTCATCTGGCGTTCTATTCAAAGACAGATGCATTCTGGACCTCCTCTCGAAACGATGACATCTGGCGGGCCATTTCTTTATCCTAGAGCCGTAAGCACTGGACCGAGGATGTCCAGCAACTGCAGCGCGCTTTGCGCGGACAGAGTTTTCATGTTGCTGAGTAGAACACGCGTAGCATTCATCAGTGACCGCAACATTATCACAACCTGGCGATCATCAGGCGTCGTTGTCTCAGCGCTTTGTGAGAATGTCCATGGCGGTGGTATTCGACGTGCCTTCATGGCTGGTTGTGCGTATGGAATTGCGAGCCGCTCTGACGATGATCGAGTCTTGCCACTTTCTTCGGTTTCGCGGTATCATCATCGTTGATGCAGCAGCCGCTTTGCTGCTGTTGCTTGTTGCATTGTTTCGTTGCGCTCTTCGGTGGTGATACTGTCGCCGCTTAAGTGTAGCGGCAGCCTCGCTGTGTGTTGAATTATCCCGAACCATGCGTGTTAGAACCGGGAATTCCTTGTGAATTCTCTGGCAGTCCTATGATGAGGCTTCGTGAGAACCACGGCAATTCGGGCACTCCAGGGCTGTCGCGCGGCAGGCGTCTTCAGGGTGGGATTCAGCACACCACGGGCACACAGCATTGTTCACACAGATGATTTTTACGTGGCCAATGTTGAAGACCTTCTAACATTGCAGGGGCTTCGGTATGTAAGGTCGAACTGCATGACGGACATGGCCAACTTTGACGCGAGAAGAAAGGCAGGATCCCTCAAACACAAGCTTCACGCAACGTGTGTTTCCGAGTCTGGTAAAATGCGTGATGGCAGTGCCTTCTGATGTTGGCTTTATTAATATTGGCAAGTCGTAGGCCGGAATGGAAACGTCGGCTTCATGAATGACGCGAACAGTACCGTCACCGCATGTAGTAAACATTGATCGCACTTTTACTTTGCCGATTTCCGTGGCATTACGAAAGCTTTATAGTGCGCTACGATAGTGCGCTACGACTTTATAGTGCGCTACAATTTATAGTGTGCTACCGCACGGAAGAATGTCCGGTCTACATCAGCGAGATTCTTCCGTGAGTTCATTCTTACGTCCTTATAATCATTCGGTGTGATGCGCTCGAGTAACAAAGAAAGAACCTGCCTGTTCAGGAGCTGCAAATTGGTCATAGGGTCCACAGGCATGAAGAGAACAGTGTGCGGCCAGCGCTGGGGTATATCCTTCACGGCTGAAACACTTGCCAGCGACGACGCCTGCAGCAGTCTTTCTTTTTGTGCCTTTCCGCTCATGACAACCTTAATGTAGTCGTCCGAGGAGTCGCAGCTGTCTGAGTACAACTCGGTAGCCTCGCTGTCTGTGTCGCTTGACTCGCTGCCACGTTTCCTGGACATAGGCCGACCGGACGGCTGCGCGCCAGCAAGGTCCGCGGAAGTTTCTTCGTTCAATGCTGCAACGAGGGAGCGGTAGCTCCCAGAATTTGCTAAGAAACAAAGCGAAAATGCAGAGACAACAGTGTGAGCGTTCAACTAAAGAATCACTTCGTCGTCGTCCGGTGCACAAAATATACAGATAGGCAGATACGGTATAAGCAGGTACTCTATATCATGCGACTCTATATTGATTTGCTGTGCTTATTATTATTGCTATATATTTGTTATTTGATCCACATCAAACAGGCCGCTTCAACACACTCAAAATCGCACTTGTTACGGGGCACAGACGCTATAGGCACTGAGAGCATCATCTTTGGCGAGTGTACGTGAAGGATAAGTTAAAATTAAATTATGGTGGCTAACGTGCCCAAAAAGCAGAGTGTGTTATGAGGATCACGGTAATGGGAACATCGGATTAATTTTGATGGCATGTTGTCTTGTGTGAATCTGCACCGGAAGCACGGTACGCGAGCACGTTTGCATTTCGTCCCCATCGCAATGCGGGCGTCTTGGCTGAGAAGGAAACGCAATTTCTTGTTCTCAGCAGTGCAACTCCATAGCCAATGAGTCACCACCGCGGTCTTACGCAATACGACAAGTCCATTCAATTGTTCCTTGCGGAGAATTTGGCCATTTCCTCGTGATGTGAGTGTTGGAGCCGTGTCAGAATAAAGTCTTGTTTTCTATTCCACCTTCGTAGAACGCAAAGTTTCAAATTGCTCTTTTGGACGGTGTTACAACTGCTTTTCATCAAGTCTTCGATACAGACTCGTCATCCGCTGAAAGAAGCACCGTATTATTATTATTGTGATTATTATTATATTTAGAGTAATTTCTTGAATACGTTTGAATCCATGGGTTAGCAATACGTGGGCGTTGCTTGAAAAACCGCAAATGCCTTTGAACTGACAAAAGAACCGCTGTCGCGACGCAACAGGCTTCCGAGAAGCGAATGCCTCCTCTACTGAGAGCAACTCCGTAAAGAGTAAAATACTTCGGATGATCCGCGCAGAGTGAGCTACTAGGCACATACGCGCACTCGATTCTTCGCGAACCCTTCAAATTGACTCATGTTCTTTGCAGACTAAAACAGCTCCGCCTCGATGCCCTGAGCAAGTATTAGTGTTGTTATGCAACTCATGGCCGCCATCGATTTAGCCCCATTGTGGGAGTACAATGCTATCAGTGATGCGAGCTCTCCTTGCGCTAGACAGGCGATCTTGGCTCTCAGCGAGATGCATTCTTATAGCCCGCACTTTAGAATTCGTTGGCTTCGCTTTCGTTTAAACGCAAAGGAGCTTTGTTCGGCGGAGAATGGGTCTTTTGCATTCTCGTTCGCTTTTGTCAAGCCGTCTGAGTGTTCGAGTACCAGTCTCAATTGTTCGAGTGCTAGAGAACTTAAAATATATAGTACCATTAACACTTTAAATTCAGAAAAGCACTGGGATTGTCAACTTTCTCTTTAATTTATCATTTGCCACAATGCTACTTTTCAGCCGCCAGTGGATTTCTCTCAAAAGTATGTCACAGCATTGCTCTAGACTAATGCTGAGATTAAGAAAAGCTGCAAACCGCTGGCGCTGAGGGAATTATGTACGACGAAAAACGGTAATTATGTCTTGGCTACAAACAATGCTTCACATTCCGCACGACTACGGTCAGAGATAAAACATTGTAATCGTAATCTTCATATTCTCGCCAGTCAAGCAGTCCATCTAGAACCACTCAACGTGCGGTAAATACCGCTGCAAGCTTGCACAGTGTACACGCTACCCCCATGATTCAGCTTTATTATTATATCGAGAGGGCTACACTCTGCGTATGCATAGTGAACGAACAGTTGTCTTACCATGAGGAGAGAGAGAGAGAGTGGTGCCTATAATGGAAAAGGGTTAGCCTTTGTAGCATCGTTAGCCACGTGAGCGGGACTGAGATACAGTAATTGTATCAAAGGAAAATGGAAGAAATGTAATTTGGATAATCGGGCATCTTTTACTAAGACGTAGTGTCCAAAAGCTCGGCGAATGTGGCAGCGCCGATGAAGATGTAAAACAGGTTTTAGAGTGCCACAAATGCTTCTAACTAAAAACTGACCGGCGTCTAAGCTCACGTGACTTGATCGAGGACCAACGAACATAACCCATATTATCAAGGGCACCGCCATAATATGATGATGATGATGTTGCCGCCCCGTTTCAAAGAGAAGGCAGAGATTAAGAAAAGCTGCAAACCGCTGGCGCTGAGGGAATTATGTACGACGAAAAACGGTAATTATGTCTTGGCTACAAACAATGCTTCACATTCCGCACGACTACGGTCAGAGATAAAACATTGTAATCGTAATCTTCATATTCTCGCCAGTCAAGCAGTCCATCTAGAACCACTCAACGTGCGGTAAATACCGCTGCAAGCTTGCACAGTGTACACGCTACCCCCATGATTCAGCTTTATTATTATATCGAGAGGGCTACACTCTGCGTATGCATAGTGAACGAACAGTTGTCCTACCATGAGGAGAGAGAGAGAGAGTGGTGCCTATAATGGAAAAGGGTTAGCCTTTGTAGCATCGTTAGCCTTCTCTTTGAAACGGGGCGGCAACAAATAGTCCCCTAGCCTGCTTGAGTTAATCACGCATGGTATAGGCATGCGCTTTATTCTGGCATTTTCCATACGTCTCCTTAATCTTTTTTCTCCTTTAAATCACTTCTCTCTAAATCTACTATATCTACCTTGTACCGCTACCTATATCTTTAACAGATCTTGTAGTATCATTTTATTCCCTGTTTTTTTCCCCTGCCAATAGCTTAAACGCCTCTCGCTTATTTCGACTCCCGACCGACTCTTGCTTGCATCCACTTTAAATCGGAGCACTCCTGGAAGATATGCGTTAGCGAGGGGTCTAGTTCGGTGAACACCTTCGAATTAATGTGCTGAGTAGTTTCCGGATTTTTGCTCCGTCAGACACATGGCTCATCTTGATAGGAATATCTTCTCTGGTGCGTTTCTTTCCTTAGGCAACCAGCTCGGACCTCAAATAACAAGGTACTGCCATTTTGGGGCCTGTACAGATTTTCTCTTCTAATTCATTTCTTGCAAGTCTGGTAAATCCCCACGGTCTTTTCTTGTTTCCACACTTTCCATCCAATTTGCTGTCTCTGTCTCTCTTTCATTTTTATCGCTACTGGTTATTCATCTACACTTTCAGTATCCCTGTACTTGGTTGCCAACTTTATTGACCTCTGCCTCAATTTTGTGTCCGCGCTTTCGAGGTACAGATACTTACGCACTTTAGCCACTCATTTATTATCATGTTTTCTTTTAATTTCTTATGGAAGAAAAATTCAATAAATTAAGAAGGTTAATTGCTATTATGGAGGTGAATACAACTTCGTAGTGTCTGCGCGACAGCATTAAGCTTGATGAGCTCCAAAGATGCATCAAGCTATGGGAGAAAAAGTTAGAGTAGTTTATTAGCTGTGTTAGAGATTATTGTAAAGAGATTACTTGCTTTTTGCCATGCATGAAATTCTTATTTTTTTACACAGTTTAGTTGCCTTTGAGTGTGCCCTCGCATATAAAGTGGTTGGAGATTTACATAAGGCTAACGAAAAAGTATGCATTTTAATCCAGTTGAAAAAGCGCAAGGCGCACATGAAGCCCACGAATATATTAATTAATTAATTAATTGAACCGTCGACCAATCAATAATTCAATCAATTATTTATTAATTTATTTGTCCCTCAGTCAAAAACCACTTCATTTGAAATTTTTCTCAACATTGTATAAGACGCGTTGCCAGCGATGCGTTTGAGGGATACATATCATATATCATATTATTCAGGGATGCAGGGCCATACAGGAATACATGTGACTAGCCATTTAAATACTGTTTGCTTAAGCAAAATTCAGTTCAGCTGTTTCGATTCGCCCCCCCCCCCCAAAAAAAAACCCACAAAATGTTCAAATTTACTTGAAGATCGATCTGTTAGCAGTACTTAAGCGTTTTTCAGCGTTGCACTACGTAAAGTGATGCAGGTTTTCAGTCCCTGCCCAAAACAAAATACAGATGCGTACACGCAAGTGAGTGTTCTTGTAACACATATGGGTGTTTACACAACCCCAAGGGTGATAGTCGCAGCCAAACATACTGTCGCTCAAACACAGATGCAAATGAAGCACAATTGTTTTTACTACCCAGCAGCTGATTTGCTTGCTACTATCACTGACTGATTACAGTTGAAGGCTAAGCAGAACCAAGACCACTCTAATACACCTATCTTAGGTGTTAAGTTCCAGACAGAATAGGCAACCTTATGTCAAAGTGAGAATCCCCATTCTCTGATTTAAACGAAAAAAGAATTACCATTATGCTCGCTACATTGCGATGTGATTATCATCAGTTAAACTAATCGGGAGCGGTTTCAGCGACACGAGTATATGCAAGGTAATCTATAATTCCGGCATTTCGTTTCCTGTAAGACTTCTTTCTAAGGGCATTTCGTTAAACTTGATTTCGTGTACCTCATTGACTTTACTACAGTTTGTCGCTCCAGTTCATCTTATAATAAACTGACACCTATCTCGTACATATTCGGGGTACTTGATTACGACCGCAGGTTTCTGTGAACTTGCGTTTTCAATTAGTTTCTTGTTGAAATATTGTTAGAGATTACCGTGAAAATATACTTTGCACCCACAATAAGGTAATAAATTTATGCTGTGTGTTCGTGGCAGCCTACCCACATAAAATTTGCGAACTTTTCACATAATGTTGTGCTCCTTATGACTCACTGTGTTTTCCATGCAGGAATAGGAACACTGTCTGTTTGAGGGTGAATGATTTTTTTTTTTATAACAGGAATGGCTAGGAAGTACCTAGAGTCTGCGCAGGATCGACAGCGATAGGGATAGTCTTGCTGCAGTTGTGAAGTTGCATGTTGGAGATCGATAATACTGCTAAATGCAGAATGCAACGCGTGCACTTTTACACCGTTGGTTTGGTTTGCTACACAAGCTCAGTCAAAGCAATCCTCCTAGCCACTAAATGCACATCGGGTACTTTGCCCGGTTTTAATGGCAGCAATTGATAATTGGGCTGCAGAAAAAAAATTAATTCGTAGATTACTAACCACGCCAGCATGGGAGTTGACGAGACCCATGCATCAACTTATTTGATGGTCGAGCACTATATATGAAAGCTTAGCATGCTTTTTTCGATCGACTAGTGGTGTGACAGTGGAATTTTCGGACAGCTAAGGCTTTCATTATTCTAAACCCGCGGGTGAGGCAAGCCTGCGCAAGCTTGGGATAGGCTAAGCATCACATGAGAAAGGACATCACGTGACGTTTCAGTGGCTGCCAAGTCACTGCGGCGTCATCGGAAATGAAGACGCCGATAAAGCCGCTAGGACAGCTCTTGAAGACACACAGGAAGAGGCCATACCACTTTCACGGTCCGACGCAGCCAGCAGACTTCAAGTGCTTGCACGGGAGATCACGCTCTCTCTATGGTGCACACCCAGCAGCCAGACCAACCGCAGCAATCATCAACACGACCTGCCCTCCTTGATGCATCTATGTATGCCAACCGGACTCCGCCGAAGTGAGGCCACCCTGCTTTATCGCTTATGGCTAGGGGTGGCCTTCACGAAATCTTACTCGTTTCGCATTGGAATGGCCGACAACGCTCTCTGCAATGCCTGTCTTTGCGAGGAGACGCTGGAGCACATTCTGTGCGACTGTACTGAATATAACGTTCAGAGACAGTCCATGGCGTCCGTTCTAGCGCACCTTGACAATAGACCATTGTCAGTTGCAACCATTTTCACATATCGCCGACTGAAGTCATCGCAGCTGAAGGCGACGAAGGGACTACTTCGGTTTATGAAGGATACGGGCTTGGACAAGCGGCTGTGACAGTGATGTCACGTACCGTACAAGAGTGACAGACTGTAACCAACGATGTGTGTGCCGTGCTATGTGCCCTCTATCTCTTCTCCCCATCTTTCACCCCCCCCCATCCCGCTCCCATGTGTAGGGTAGCAAACCGGTTAGGCAAAACTGGTTAACCTCCCTGCCTTCCTTCTCCACTTTTTCCTTCCTTCCTTCCTAAGCTGTCATAATCTAGGAATAGTCAACTAACGATGTGTGTTAGGTTAGTGGCATGGAAACGACACGGCTAAGAAAAATGGATGCTACGCTAGCCAAATGCGTTAATTTTTTTCATGATTTAGTTTACCCGTCAGAAGGCTAAGCAGATGTGCTGGTTCATGGCCATGATGCATTGTGTAAAAAACATGCTCTCACTAAGAGACTTATGACTGAAAGGACCAGCAGACAGCATTGTATTATGAGGTTCCTCGCCCATGTGTAGTTCGCAGCACTTCTTGTTTGCGGTCCTGTCAATGCACCACAAAGCCTGTATAATTTCAATATTTAATCCACCTTACTGAAGAAATATGCCTTATACGACGCCTATCGATGCCGCTAAACGAAAAAAAATGTTTTCTTAGTGTTGTACCAAAACATCAGCTGCTGTGAGCTGATACCAGCTTGAATACTGACGCGGTGTTTCCGCCTTAGATTTGCCAGTCCTGTACTCGTCTTATGTTCAATAAAGGGTGTAATCACATTTTAATCGATATACAAAGTTACAGTCACTGACGGTATTCTCCCTCACAATCACAACCAGACCTAAAATTATGAGGGGTAATGAAGGCTGGCCCTACATGGGCTGACTATCTGTTAAACATTAATCCTGATCCCTGTGACGTGAAAAACGGCCGTCCTCTTTATTTTGTCTTAAGATTCTGAAAGGTTTCTTCACATGCTAATACATAAACGATTGCATCCACATTTTAGGCGCAATGTTTCTAGTCTTCAATATAGGTTTATGCCCAAGACCACATCAGCAGAAATGAACATAAGTAATGTGCTGCTTGTTAAGTTACAGCGAACTATTCGTGTTTAATTGCAGTCAACTGGAGGCCGTTTACCTTGATCTCATGAAAGCGTTTGACAAGGTGTGTTATCAGTTACTGCTTCCTAAAGCGCGCAAAGAATTGTTTGAGCATTTTGTGCTTTATTGCATGGTTCGAAAGCTATCCTGCTTATCGAGTAAAATTGGTAAAACGTTTCACGCATTTTAAAGAATAATCACATGTTTGCGGGGACGACGAAAGGCTCCAATTTTTTAATGTGTTAGTACTTGGTGCCTTTTTTAATAATTTAGTTTGTCTTAAAATCAATCGCCAACATTCATGTTTACTTAAAAGTTATTTAGGATAACAGACAGCGTAAGTGACTGCTATCAATTGCAGGAGGACATTTGTTTTATCGATCAGTGGTGTGTTGGGGACAGATTTTGAATTAATGCGAAAAGAAAAACGACTGTGACGCTCTTCACAAGGGGGCGTGCTGACAAGTATTTGAATTACACTTTGTAGGGCGAGGATATTTGCCGTGCTTTTGATGTTCGGGAGGTTGGCGTTTACGTCAATTCAAGGTTGCATTTTCACCTTTGTGTGTCTTGTATTGTCAGCTATATCGTGAGTCATTCGTGCTTAATATCTCCGCTGCCGAAAAATTCTCTCTGCCAGGCACGTTCTTCGTACAAACATTGTCTTATGCATTGGTCAGACAGCGACAGGAATTTGCAACTATCGTGCGGAATTCTACTTGCATCCACCAAAGTGTACCTTACAGAAGTCGTCCAGCGTCGATCTGTTCGCGATTACTGCGACGGTTGAATTCATTGACGCCGATATTTTGACTCTTCAAGCTTGTTACTTAACATGCGTGTGCCTTCTTCGAAGGACAGGAGTCTCGCACGTGACTTAATAGTTGCGGTTCCGGGTTCGCTTACTGAAAACCAGCAAGTTATCTGACGTATATTAAAGCGAAGCTTCCTGTGTGAACCCTCCGGACTTTCCTGATTCTGGCTTCTGGGTTCTGCTGCTGTCTTGGTTAAAAGCTAATACATAGAAACAATAGAATTATGTGCCAGATGATGGGGTTGAACCTGCGCGCCAGTTTCGAACCAGCCCAAACCGAAACATGAGAGCGCACATGTTGCATTTACGTCAATGACACCAGAATAAAATGGGGCAAAGTTATAGCTTCATTACCGCTTCACGAAACCTTCGCTTCACATTGGTTCCAAGATGTGCATTTGATCTGCGTAACTTTTATCCTAACTTTCTTTATCTTGCCCCGAGAGATGGCTGCCGCAACGGTACAATGCCTGTTCAACTGATGTCGATATTCTTAATTGAGTGCTGCTTGTTACTGTGAGTGCTTGCGCTTGTTACTTGTGCATGTTGTGCGTTAGTCTGCTCTTCGCATGAGTGAGTCACTTTATGCATCATTAATCTCATCTTGAGTAACATCCTAGGCGTGTGGCCTGGCAAACATCTCTAGCACATGTTAAAGACTGTATCTCTCTCTCTCCCTCTGTGAAGTCTGCGCACGAAATGTTTCGAGCAAATATCTTCAGCAGTTATATAAAGTTCTGCATTTCTGTACTAGAAATGTTGGAGTGTACATTTACTGCAGTAAAAGCAACAGAAGGCAGCAAAACAAGCAAAAAGCAACGGAACAGTAAATAAAAAGAACCGAACGTTCTTTCTGACCAGTTATTGCTCTACAAGTTCTGGTGCGTTTTCGACAGCAACATGTATGAACCAAGAGCCCAGCAACAAGTAGCAATACCTATCCTATTGTTAAGCTAAAGGAGGAATTTTAGGAAACCTGGCGGATCAGTTTTGAGTTGTGAAGAATGCCGGCGAAACACAAAGGGATGTTAGAATACTCAGGACGTAGTTTCGCATTCATCGCCTTTGTCCTTCGCTTTGATAAAAAAAGTCTTGACGACCTATTTTACAGAAGCTCACATGATCCTAAAACATTCCCTGTCGCATCAGAGAGCCGCTTTGCTTTTCTTGCTTTATTCGTGCGGTGGAACTATTGGAAACTGCAGCCAGCAAGAACCAGCAGCAATTTCCGGGCTGTCTTAAAGCAGTAAAATCCCGCAAGCATTGCGCCTTTAGGGGCAAGCTGCTGCCTGGTCGTTGAATTTTTGTGTGCCCAAGTGCACTTTTCCCTTTGTAAAGCTTATTCAGATATAAAAAAAAGAAAGATAACAAAATCCTTCTCTACTGTCACAAACATGCCGTAAGCGGATAACCACTCAGAATTCCGAGCTTTCGTAAATATTTACGCACAAGTGATACCAAAGCCCTTTTCCATTTCGATAAGTAAAGCGTCAGTAAGAAAGGCCAAAAAGAAGCAAGCACGTCAGATACGCATTGAAACCAGACTATTGACGCTTGTCCAGTGAAACGTATATCTACCTCGAGGAGGGTCCTGCTCAGACTTACTAATAATCTAAACCGAGCAATAGAAGAACAATTAGAAGTGTGAACAAAAGAAATTACTCTCTCAAAGGAGATCTTTTTTTTTCCTACACTAATGAAAATATATTGCACCGCTTTCCTGTTGTCAAGCACGCGTGTCAGCATGTTATCAATTTCGTGGACGTCAAAATCTATTTAAACAAAGGACATTTTAACTGTCAAATGAATGGACACTAAAAAATTAGACACCACAGAGGGAACCGTTGCCATAAACCTCGTATATGTCATAAATGGCAGGATATCATTTATTGTTTGATTTCTACATTTCCCTTGTTTAACGTAACGAATTAACACGATATTCCCATGGGATTTACCTCATGGGATTCGAGCAACTGCCGCGTGGAGTAATTGAACAATTTCGTAATTAAACCAAAGAAACATATTGTAGGAGTAATCTTAATTTCGTTTCAAGGATTGCCTGCGTTCAGAATTACGTCTCTCGCATAAATAACGCGATTCCAGATGCCTTCATTGGCACCGATTAGCGCGGCCCCACTGATGCTTTCAACAATAATACCCCCGCACTCAGGGGCTACACGTGCCAGGAGAGTGGCCGCACCGCGACTCTCATAAGTAACAAAGTAGTAACCATAGCGCATAAAGAAATCGAGGACACCCAGATAGAACACGTGATCACGGAGGTGATTCCCAAAAGGAAAAGAAAGGCTAGAAGTACGTACATAGTAAACTTGTACAGCCCACCTAAACAGACAAAAGGAAACTTTATTAAACTTTTCGAGGAGGCCAAAAAATTGGCGGGACAAAACACCCTAATCATAGCGGGAGACTTTAACGCTAAAAGCCCGCGCTGGGGCTATAAAAAGGAAGACAAGAAGGGAGGAGGCATCTGCACGGCGGCAGAAAACACCGGGTGCGAGCTGCTAACCGATGAAAACCAGCCGACTAGACAGGGAAACAGCGTCAGTCCAGACACGTGTCCCGACCTAACCTTTATCAGGGGCGCCAAGCAGGCAGAGTGGGAAAACCTGCTCGAGAACCTTGGCAGCGACCACCACATAATAAGAGTCAGCACGGTGGCAGACAATGTCAAGAGGAAAATTGGTACGGCTCGGCTGACGGATTGGGACGCCTTTAGAGCACACTGTCGACAGCTAAAGGGTAACATTACCTCGGTTGAAGAGTGGAGCCAGCAACTCAAGCAAATTCAGAAAATGTACACGCAAGAAGTGCATAGAACCGAACAAACACCGGAGGTAGACAAGCGGCTCCTCAGGCTCTGGGAGGCTAGACGCGGGCTCACCAAGAGATGGAAAAGACAAAAGCTAAATAAGAAGCTAAAGAAGAAGATAGCGGACATCACTAGGCAGACGGAGGAGTACGCGACGCAGCTGGCCAGACAGGGGTGGCAACAGTTTAGCAACTCGCTGAACGGGACCCTAAGTACGGCCAAAACGTGGCGCATCCTCAAGGCCCTAATGGACCCTAGCAAGAACAAGTCCGAAAGCGGCAAATCGATCCAAAGACTGGTCCACCAGTACGAAGGTTCCGAAGAGCAGCTCCTGAAAGAAGTCCGAGAAAAATGCTACGGGAAAGACCAAATCGAAGGTTACAAAGGAGATTATCTCGGTGAGGAAAACCCGAAAATGGACCGACCCATCACGAGAGAGGAGGTCACCGAGGCCGTGAGAGCGGCCACCAAGAATACAGCGGCGGGAGCGGACAAGATTCGAAACTCGCTCATAAGAAACCTTAGCGACGAGGCAGTCGATCAGCTGACGTCGTACCTCAACACGCTCTGGCAAGAGGGGAAGGTACCGGCGGAATGGAAACACGCCATCGTGGTCATGATACCCAAGCCGGGCAAGAAACTACAGATCGAGAATCTCAGGCCGATCTCGCTTACGTCGTGCCTGGGAAAACTGTATGAGAGAATAGTCACCAGAAGGATCCAGCAGCACCTGGAGAACGGGAGGTGGTACCCTGACAGCATGTATGGCTTCAGGGCCAACCTATCGACGCAGGACGTCCTCCTGCAACTCAAAGAGGAGGTACTCGACACAATGCCCAAGGCGGGTGAAAACGTTGTGATGGCGCTCGACATCAAAGGCGCCTTCGACAACGTCAGCCACGCGGCCATAATGGAGGGCCTCAACAACACCAACTGCGGAAGGAAAGTACACGACTACGTCAAGGACTTCCTAACCGACAGAACGGCAACGGTAGGACTGGGGGAGTGGAGGAGCGACACCTTCTCCACACCGTGTAAAGGCACACCCCAAGGCTCCGTGATATCGCCCGTGCTATTTAATGTGGCGATGATCGGCCTGGCAAAACGACTCGGCGAGATTCAGGGCATCCAACACGCGATGTACGCGGACGACGTCACGGTTTGGGTCACGCAAGGTTCACTGGGAGAAAAACAAGAGAAGCTACAAGAGGCTGCGCGCTGTGTCGAAAAGTACACCAGAGAGAGGGGACTGGTGTGCTCCACAGAAAAATCCGAATTACTGAGAGTAGGTAGACACCCCACCCAAGCAACGCTGGAAGTAACGCTTGATGGTCAAAACATCCCGGAAAAGAATATGATCAAAATCCTGGGCATGTGGCTACAGGGCAGCAGAAAATGCAGCCACACCATCAACCTGCTGAGCAAAGTGACGGAGCAGGTGGGCCGGATGATCAACAGGGTCTCCCAAAAAAGATACGGCATGAAAGAGGAAGACACACTCAAACTCGTCGGCAGCCTGGTCGTCAGCCGAGTCATCTACTCGCTACCGTACCACGCGATGACCAAAGGAGAGAGGGAACAGGCGGACACGATAATCAGGAAAGCATACAAGATGGCTCTCCATCTGCCAAAAAACACTTCAAACGAAAAACTGCTCCAACTGGGCATCAGCAACACTTTCAGCGAACTGGCGGAAGCCCTGCTTGAAACGCAAAAAGCCAGACTCAAAAGCACCCCTGCAGGGAGAGCGCTCCTGACTAGGCTGGGACGGGACACGAGTGGACACGTAGATAGATACGCAGACGTGCCCGACTGCTTAAGAAAAACAATAAGCGTTAGGCCAGTGCCTAATAACATGGACCCCAACCTCCACGAGAGCAGAAGGCAGGCGCGAGCCGAATACGTGGAAAAGACACTCGCGCTACTAGAGAACACGGTGTACACGGATGCTGCCACGTACCCGCGAGAAGGGAAGCGCACGGCCACGGCGGTGGTGGTGGACGGCGACGGGAATCTGATCACATGTGCGACGGCAAAGGCAGCCGACACAGCGGAGGCCGAAGAAATTGCCGTGGCGCTGGCGGCAGTAGAAGGATATAGGACAGGCAGGCCTCTAAACATCTTAACAGACTCAAAGGAAGCGTGCAGAAATTACACGAGGGGCAGGATTAGCAAAGCCGCCCTCAGAATTCTTGTCGGAGCCAACTTCGCCGAGAGGAACGTTAGGCACAAGTTAATTTGGATTCCGGCCCACGCAGGCATACAGGGTAACGAAAGGGCAGACAGCCTAGCTCGAGAGACCACGTGCCGAGCAGAGCAGTCGCGCGCCCCGGAGTATCACCCACACGCTTGTGAGGGAGGATACACAGAAATCTTAAACTTATACAGAGGGACGAGAGCCAAATATCCCCCACCCCACAAAGCTCTAACGCAGGAGGAAGCAACGAGTTGGCGCAGATTGCAGACAAACTCCTTCCCAAATTTATACATCCTAAACAAAATGTACCCAACACAATACAGAGACACCTGCCCATGGTGCGGGGCCACACCCACACTATACCATGTCACATGGGAATGTAAACACAATAAATCATTCCACCAACACAATAACCCGAGTGCGGAGCAATGGGAGAGTCGGCTTACCAGCTGCGAGCTCACGGCCCAAAGGGCCTTAGTGCAGCACGCTAGTCAGGTAGCTAGGCTCAGTGGAGCCCTGGAATAGGGGCCCACCCTTGCTGGAAGAGGCTCCAAGTCGCCGGCGCCCAAGACGACCGAGACCTCGAGACGCTAAATCCTTGAAGGAACCAAAATAAAGTTTCTCTCTCTCTCTCTCTCAACAATGCGAGTATGAGCCAGAATGGTTCGTAGTGTTGAGCCTCAAAATACCATTTGCTAAAGTCGTATTTGCTTCGATTCTTTTGTTATATGGAACTTGAGGTTGAACCAACATTTTCTATCGCCTTGAGGCCAGTGTCAAAAGGTCGGGACACATAAAGAGCGCAGGGCTTCTTTTTTATATTTGAACATGTTACACACAGAAAAAAAAAACAGAAAGTGAAGCAAATGTGAATCGCGAGACAAAAAGCACGGAAGCGAAAAGTAGCCTCACGAACCCAGATGAACAATGAAAAGTTAGTAATGACTATAAAAACAAACAATCTTCTATAGTTTCTACTTTTTTCTCATTGACATTTCATAAACTTAAGGCACAGTTCTTCCAAAAGAAGGTCATATGATGACTCGACCTAATTTTTACAACGAAGCTGCATATGGCTAGCCAATTGGCCCGTCCGTCCGTGCGTCCGTCCCTCTGTCGGTCACCTGTAAGCCGAAAACTCCTCCGGCGGAACACAATCCGCATGCGCGAAAAAAGAAAGAGAGTAAGAAAGGCGCGCGATTAGTCAAGAACACCTAGATAGCACAACGCCTGTTTTCTCTGATCCATGACGACACGCTACCTGGACCAAAATTTCCTTTGACAAGCTGGTGTGATAAAGCGGTGACGTCAAAATCACTGCTGCCTGCACGAGAGCGTCCCCATTAGGTTCTATGGCAGTCGGGCCATGTAACATGACGTCATGGATCGGAGTGAAAAGGCCTTGTGCTACCTAGGTGGTGTTTGTTTAGCTGCGCTAGTAGTGACGTCGCTGCCCCGTCAGAACCGAGCACGCGTGCGTGCAGCATTTTCTCTCCGGCTCCGAAATGGGTAGGTTAGCGTCATACGTAGTCCATAGAAGCAGGCAGCTTTCTATCAGCAACGCGCAACGGCGGTGGCAGCATGACCATGACGGCATGGCGACAACTGAATCGTAGTAGCGTAACAGCGATAGCGGTAACAAGAATACTTTGCAGCGACGGAATGGCAACGGCTACGCACATGGCGTTTTCATTTCCGCTCTTTACCCCTTGGAGTCCTCATACTATCCCGTTGATTTGCTTATAAATCGTGCAGATGCGACGCACTGCGCTAATTCGTCTAAGCTAAGCTAAGAAACACTGTAGTTCGGCAGCATACGTGTAGTGGATCTCGGCAACGAACGCGCACAGCAACTGTCATTCCAAGCAGCGGATAAACGCTACACAGTGCTGCCACCGACCATATCTAAACCTTCAGGTGTCATAAATCGCTTGCGTGACAGCTCAAGAGCTTCAAACAGCTAGTTGATGTTTCTCGACCAGCGTGCCCCATAACTCGGTCAAATAACTGTCGCACTGATATGTCTTCAATCTCGGCAATATATCCGAGATTGAGGATATATATATCATTTAGAAAAGTTACAGAGGCACTTAAGTCACCTGACGTGCATTGAATGCGAAAGCATTTTGGGCGTGTCGATTACATCGACGTCCATGTGACGCGACATTGTTGCAAGACGTCATTACTTCGTCACGTGACCTTGCAACTTCAGGCTCTTACTTGGTCACGTGGCTATACCACATGACACGATCACTTGGTGATGTGCTCGAAGTGGGCAAGTCAAGTCACCGGAAATTAAACTGCTATCATACAACGCATTTATTCGCCCAGTTCTCGAATATGGTAACACAATTTGGTTTCCTTATACACAACAGCTTATTAACAAACTAGAAGGAGTGCAGCGAAAGGCAATTAGAATCATCTTTAACAAATATAAGAATAGCGACTCGCCCACCCAACTGCTAAAATAATCCTGTATTCCTACTCTGCGAAACCACGCCAAACTAGCAAGACTAAAATTATTGTTCCAATTAATACAGAACGCATTACGAATAAATACTTCGTTGTATATATCCCTAGCTGACAGCAGACCTTCCCGCCATAAGCATTCACTAACACTTAAAGAATATGCATTTCGCACTGGCTATTTTAGATATTCGTTCTTTCCTCTTGCAATAAGAGAATGGAATAGCCTGGACCCCTGCTAACGACTGCACAACTACTTATTTTTGTCAAACTTTAGAATTTTTCAAAACTTTGTAACACAATCCAAGTCCTAAATCAACATTCTGCTTGCAACAGTCACTAGAATTTAACTTTATTTCTCAAATGCAACAAATGTCAATAAAATCGATCCATGGGTTATCTCAGAAAAAATGTTTTTGTGTTTTACATATATTTGAATAGGCCGCGTCAGAGTTGGGGTCGAGCTGGAGCTTCCCTTTAACTCCGGATGCCGGTTTTCCGCTTCATGGGGCATATAATGCTTTACACCGAAGTGGCGTTTGTCGAGAAACGTGAAACAAAGCAACAATGGGGGCAGCCAATGCAATGAGCCCAGCAACAATGAGCATGGCTAACTAGTGTGCCCCATTTTTGTTTTTCGGAGGTTTGTTCCGGCAATAACAAGTGCCCCGAGCACAATAACTAGAGAAAAGAGCACCGCAAATTCACCTAGATTTAACGCAGGCAACGTATAGACACTCAAATGTATTCCTCTTTCGCATCAGCAACAACAATGGCACGAAATTTTTTTTGTCATTTCCGCAAACCTGTTTGTCTAAACTGCGGCAATTTTTGTGTGCTTGGAAGCTAGAAGAGAAGTGTTCACTTGCAGCACCAAATTTTATTTCAAGCTCTGGAATAATAGGAAAGGAGAAGATTTTAATGGTTAATTATTGAGGTAGGCGTGCGGCTAACCGCTCGAATTAATAGTAGGAGGGCAGTTATTCTAGCAGAACTCCATGATGACTAGCCAGGGTCCTTCAAAACTTTCTGGAAGGTATTCATGGATCGTGATACAGCTGAAACGTGGGTTGTGTGAGGCGCACTGTACTGTCGCCAGGCTCCTCTCTCGCGCTTCCCTAGCTCTGGCCATGCTGTCCCTTCTGGAAACGCCACCATAAAGTGCTCGCGTGCATAGCGGTACATGCAGAGCTACCCAAGTCGTTGCCAAAGAGGTTCACTGAGGAGCAGAACATACCCAGTAGTTCGTGCGCAGCGGCAAAATGGGCACATAGGCAGCAACATTTGCACCATAAGCGTCGAAGAACTTCATTGAAGTGCGGCGCTACCCAGATAGACATACCCAAGTTAACGGCCCACATTTTTGGTAGGGGGCATACATACATACGTACCTACATACATACATACATACATACATACATACTTACATACATACATACATACATACATACATACATACATACATACATACATACATACATACATACATACATACATACATACATACATACATACATACATACATACATACATACTTACATACATACATACATACATACATACATACATACATACGCCATACGGCTTCTGCATTGGCTACGACAACTGAAATACACGTGAAAAGCTGTTGGAAATCAGCGCTGTGTGTGTTTTTCTTTTGTCCCTGTTTCTCGCGCTACTGTCATTTTAAACGTTAACAACCAACATGTACAAATATCTGCCCTTCACATCTGCACAGGTATTCCATTAGAAACCGTGGTGCTTTTACCAGTGAACTTCACTGCTATGAATAAATTTTATTTGCTATGCACGTAAGGGCTCACCGATATGATTTGCTCTAACAATTAAATACTAATATTTTCTTTATTTTATTTTTCCTGCAATTCAACTAATGAAGCGCCTTTAAATTTGTTAAACATTCAAGTGAGTCAATTCTATCTACAGGCACAAGTTCGTGCTTTATGAATTAATTGACGACTGTATGCTGCCTCACCAGGCCTCATTTGCATTGTGCCGCATACAGCTGAAAGCAGCAAGTCATATTCCAGTCTAATTTCAAACATTCTATATACATAAAATACAGCAAATACGTAAGGTCAAGTAATATGTCACACATAAAAACTAAAAACATTTTAATGCAATGCTGTGGTTCTGGCACACAGAATATTTTGTTTTATTCTGGCAGTTCTAATGCAAAGCAGACTACGTAGTTCCGATACAGTACCTTATAGAATAAGTTTAAAAAAAACGATAGAAAAGACATCACAGTAAACTAGGGCAACAAAACTAGAAATCCTTACCGCTTTTTAAGTCAATTTTAACTATACCATCATGTAGACTGAAGAGTTCTGAACACTGTTAATCTGGCGAGAGTGTGCCAGTCCCTCGTCATTGACGGGCTTACCTTAGTTTACAGCCCCTGCCGGGAGAAATGTCGGCTTCAAGAAAATATATTTAATGATATATTTGTGTCATTGAAGACCCCCATTAGAAAACGTTCAGAACACTCAGACATCTATAATCCCCCCCCCCCCAAAAGAAAACAGAATTTCATGGGCGTGTTCATAGGTACCAAAATCTTCAGCAAATGAATTGGTGAATGAAACTATTGATTACATTGTTCACACGTTGATTGACCAATTTATGTCGCTGTAGACCTTGCAAGGAGTCACTGGAGAGGAGACCACCTGGAACATTTGTGTCCCGATGGGTCCTCGTCAACAGCGGCATAGCTCTTGCACGTGTACAGTTACAGACACAACTGTGCGGCTGGTGCGCCGCCTACGAGCACGATGCTTGTAACACGGGACATCATTTTAAAGCGAATATGTTTCTTTGACTCTCTCGCTCTTTCTCGTGGTGGTCGTGGTCGTTGGTGGTCGGTTTTTACCTGCGATACCAAAGCGCCGATGCAAGGGTGCGTGCTCGCCTGAAAGGAAGATGCGGGACGTGTTCGACGCCGAGCGTCCACTGTTGTAACCCGCTGAGACGCATGCGCTACAGCCCATCGGTGCTCCGGGGCGTCTGAAAGCTTAGACGCTGTGGTGGAGAGCCTGGCGAGACGAAAGCCCGCCACTTGTTTCACCACCGCCTAAGCACGTCGCGGCTGCAGGAGAGGGCTGCTGGGGAGGGAGATAACGATGGCAGTTTCTTTGTATGGCGGCGCTTGCGCAGCTGTAGACAACGTATACATCTGAAGAACCGGTTAATATGTATCTCCGCTTATACCGTCACTGCATGTGTGCTGGTTATTGGTTGTGTTCTCTAGAGAACTACGCAATGCAAAAGGAAACGCTGGCTAAATTTCCTCACTTCGAGAAATATACGGCTTTAAACGCATCATTATTTTATTAAACGGGATTGCTTTGTATGAAGCGTTCGGGTATTCTCTTGAAATGACAATCATTGTCGATATTTGCAGCGCAATTTTTAATCAGTATTCTTCTATTTTTTTTTTGTTCATTAATTCATTTAGGCAATTTTAAGGCTTGGTCGCGATGCATGGCTTAAGGAGAACAATACCCTCTTGACTTAGTCCTTCTACTTGCTATAAAGAAATAAGTATCACACTAATACATCACAGTTTGTATACAAGGAATTACAGCTATTCAGTAACCAAACACATACCAATACATTGAAAACATTTCTGCATTGTGGCGTCATGTATTATGTCCCCTACACCATAACGAATTTATTATAGTGTCATCAGCTTTCGCTGCGGAGCTCATTTCGATGTGAGCTTGGCTTGGCTCACTACGTTCGTCAAGTTCTGGGCGTTAAAAATGGCGAGAAGCACTAGCATTATTATTCCTCCCACAAAGTCCATACTTCGTCGTTGAACATTGACGCCATTTTCAGCTCGTGTTTAAGACCGCTTCAGACGAATATTAAGCAGTTTCCTGTTTCGGCAAATGCCCAATAAACCAAAGATGTTTGATGTTGACTGCCTATAATATTACAGTGGAGGCTTACGGGTGACAGGCTTTCAGTACAGCTCACGTAACTGCAACACAGCGGCCGCATCTTGTTTACCCTCGGTGTCGCAGTCGTGTCAAGTTTGTATCGCCGACACAACGGCCCCGTTTTCCCTTTTCGCTGTGTCATGTCAAGCTCTCTTCTTGCCACTTGGCGCGGCTGCTGTCTATTGCAGCATACGACGAGCTGGCCACAGACCATCGTTCTGCGCTCGCTCGCTTTTTCGCTCAGCTACAAGTTAGTCATCAAGCAAAATAGTGCTTGCCATGCTTGACGTTTGCACGAAGGCACCAACCCGTCATGAACCTCTCATAAGCCTTCGCGAAGGGGTGGCAACGCCTTAGTTCTCTCTCATCATGCGCCGTTGGAGCTTCACTGCACGAGGGCTCGACATTAACATACTGATACGCTTCCTGTTTCTGTTGAGAGCAGTACCGCGGCAGGGCCACAGGGGTTCGCAGCGGTAGTGACAGCACAGGCTGCAGCGGTGGGCTGGTCACCATGACAACGTCCACTCTGCTAAGTAATTGTTGCAAAGAGCCCTTGGCAAACGGAGCAGCGCAAAATATGTCGCTAATAGATGCACACAAGATGCAATAAATGAATCAAAACAAAGAGTTGCGCTCTTAGGTCAAAGAAGACCGCCAGAGGTGGCACCCTTTCGGCAACGCTGGTATTCTCAGTGTGGTGAGTCGCATACGGCTTATTATTCGTATGGCAGCTTTCAGTAGTAACCACCACATCTAAAGTATATGCCACGACATTAGCTTCTGATTGAAGGGCTTAAAACAGCGTTTCAAGCTCATTTGAACGAATCATGAAGACCCCTCGAAGCTTCTTCGCAAACCGTTTAAATTATCTAACTTATGGCTGTATGCTTTCAGTTACATTATCATTATTGGCTGGTAATGTTATGCCTTGAACTTCGAAATTCTTCTAAATGTGCTGCCATGGTTTTAATTGTATATTAGTAAGCATCCTAAACCACGTGAAAAAAGAAAAGAAAACGACAACAACAAATACAGCCGTAGCTTTCATAATAAATAAGCTTACTGGCTAACTGTACGTGGGCTTTAACTATGGGTGACAAAAATTTACCCTACAACATTTGAACACACATAAATGACAACACTGACATATTACAGATTTTCGAAGTCTACAGAACGCTCAGTACAGAAGAATAGCCGCTCTGAAGTAAGTGGCGCTTCAAAGTCTTCTGTGACTGCTTAGACTTTTCAAGCCAGATGACTGCGGTTTGCCCTCTGTGTTCTGCGCTCTAAGCAGCGTTGCGAAATTGTCGGTGTCTAAGTAGTGTTTCAACGATGAAACCAGGTTGGAAGTTCGTAAAATATTACTAGCGACGTCCTTGACAGCGTGACTAACTTCAAAAATAACTTCTTTTCGTCGCTACTTTGCTAGATCAGAGCTCTCGTCTAACATATGAGCGCACCAGCCGTCCAAGAAAGTAAGATGTGTATAATAATTTAAGTAGAACACGCTCCCAATGATGCAATGCGCGCGGCTTTCTCCCTCAGAAATGCAATCCAACTAATTTCTGCATGCAGTGGACATGTGTTTCTGGTCTTTACATGAGCTATGGCTTCTTACAGTGAGTAAAGACATTGAATAGCCTGGCATGTTTTCTGTGAAACCATTGTAAATATGTTGAGCTGAACTATCTACCGTTCATACCTTTCATGCAGCAAGGCTGCTCTGATATTCTACTGTATATATTAGTTGAAAGCAGGGCTGGGCAAAGATACTTTGCACTTGTGTCATAATACGATTCAAGATGTTCGAGCAACAACGCAAGCGTCACCACTTCACTCCAATCCACCAGTAGGTACGGAGACCCTATATAGCCTACCCTCGCTGGAGCGCTCTGGCGGAAACATAAGAGAACGTCGCGCCCCTTAATTTGGTCAGGTGGCTTAATAGCAGCAGTAGCAGCTTGAGAAGCGGAATTCAGTCAAGGTTTTTATTTTCTCGTGGTGATGTTGCGGAACGGTAGCTTGTATTTTAAGACTCACGAGATTCACTTATGTATCGGAAATACAGGTACTGATACATGTCTTGCCAGAAGTATCATAATACAAATACAAGTAACCAAAGAGTACCTAGGAAAGTATCTAAGATACATCTATCTTCGATACTACTCAGCACTGCTTGACAGTTAAGAGTATGTTGCTTAGTGACTTTTACGAAGTGGTATATATCAAGGCCTGTAGCTCACACCCTCGCACATTACAGAGTAGCAGAAGCTGGATTACAGCGGCAGAAAAAAGATTATGCTGGTTATTTGGGACAACGAACGTAAGCAAAACGCAACTACTCCGGTGTGAAATGCCTAGTTTAAGAATGCTTTTTTAGAAATTATAATTTTTTTAATTCAATTGAGAAATGCAAGTAATTTCCCTATGCATCCTTTATTTTATTCATTTATTTATTTATTTATTCGTACCTCAAATACCACATTTGGGGTATTTGGGATATGCCCACATGAGGGGTGGGCATATCTAGATCATATCTTCAATGAATGCCTTGAACGATGAATGGTTGGAGTGGTGCCCCGCTTCAGCAGGTAGATGATTCCAGTGTTTCGCTGTTTGAACGAAGAAAGAGTTAGGATGAGCGGTGGTGGGAGTTGGAGGGGAATAAACAGCCTTTTAATGTCTATGACGAGATGAAGTGCGATGCGCAGGCGTAATGTCGGTCTGGTGAAGCAGCGAGTGATAAAATTTGTAAAATAGGCACACACTTGCTGTTTTGCGATGGTCCTCGAGGGTTAGAGTGGTGTGTGAGCTACCTGTCAAATCGCCAGAACACAGTGAAGTTTTTGGATTACATTTCTCATCCTTTCGCGTCTTCTTCTGGGGTGCCACAGGGCTCACCCTATGGTCACTGCTCTTTTTAGTGTTTATAAATAATAAATTGAACATTCTCTGCCCCTACTGTGCGCCGATGACCTCAAGCTGTATCGCAAACTAAGAAGCTCCCGTGGCTGCCAATTGTTCTCTTACAACATCAGTTCGACATTTTTCTTTGACTGTCGCTACTCTTCAGGTGATCTCAAGGCGCCGGTAAACCTTGCCGAATCTATGCAGTAAAATTTTTTTTTCGGAAAGGCTGACCGGAGTGTTGAGAGTATCTTCACCGCAGTGGCAGTGAAAGCTGTCAGATTTGCCGGTGACTATTTGGTGATTACCTGCGAGCAAAATGGGCTAAAGAAAGCAGGCTGTATTCTTGCCGCGCCTAATAATGAGGGAATGGGTCTGAGCTTTACCTGTTAGTTGTCAACGAATGATAAAATCCAATTTCTATATGCAAAGATTATTTGCACCATACAGGCCTAGAACGGCCAAACGACCCTTGAATTACTCGTCGGCCCATTCAAAAATTGTATAAGAAGGCATGGTCACTCCTTGTTTAGGTTCTGTTTTCAGAAAGTCCTGCTAACATCTTGCCAACTTCCGTGATTTTTTCTTTTTCGTCGGCTAAGACATCTCACGGAAGCCGGTTTTCCTAAATCCACTCTACTTTCCGTTTGCGAAGGCCTAGCAAAGAAAAAAATAAATGTTATATACCACGGCAGGAAAAAAAGATAAAAAGTTTCCAGTTGCTTCTTGTGTACAGTGGACGTCACCCTTGCATAGGACCTGGGGACGGCGGTATCCTGGGGGCTCTGGAGGCAGCCAGCGACGTCTAACGCTCGCGGGTGGGCCTGATGTATAACGGTAGCTGCTGGGAACATTTGGGCCCAGGAACTACCGCCAGACGTCGCTGGCTGGCTCCTGAGCGTCCCGGAGTCGGCCGTCCCCGAGCCCTACCGAAGGGTGTCGCCGACTGTGCATCGGGTCGGATATGCTCTAAGCATAGTTGCTATTAAATACCGCGTTCGTGTCGACTATTCCGCGAGGACTCAACTAAGCAGGACGTGTAATCTTGTACACCAAAGAATTTTTTTGATAAGCCGGTATACGAGACCACGTGCTGCATCAAGCACACGCGGCAGTTAGCCCCCTCTTCCGTGTACTCCAGTTTAAGCTACGTACGCGGCACATTGTTATCGTGCGGCGAAGTGTACTATGGGCAGATTGGCCACCGCCCTACACTCTAAGAAAAGATTACACCCTTTGGAGTGCCCCTTCTGCCACACAAGGATAATCATCATCTGCCTTGATGCGTTTCCTTTCTTTAACGCTGCAAGCCCGGTACTTTCCAGTAACGAACGACATGGGCGTTATCAGCATGATAGCATTCCCGACAGCAAAGTAGTGGGCGGGGCGTTTTTAAGAAAGGAAACGCATCAAGGGAGATGTCGAATATCGTTGTGTGGCAGAAGGGGCACTCCAAAGGGTGTAAACTTTTCTTAGAGTGTAATGTTCGCCTCAGAAATCACTACGCTGTCGAAAAAATTGCACGGGCTCAGATGTGGCCACACAAGAATATGAATCAGTCTTCATTACCTTTATTATTTTGATTAAGATTCAGCAATGTAATTATATCCAATTTTAATTAGCCTATCACTTTGGTTACCCATAAATATTTCGAATTAGTCTTAATTATTTTATTTCTAATCAATCGAAATGACGCGTAATTAATCTGAACTACCTTTAAATAATCTTGATTGCACTTCATTTTTAATTTTAATTTTCTTTAATTTTAATTTTTAATTTTAATATTAAGGTGCAGTGGTGGCGTAGAGGTAGAGCATCTGCCTCACGTGCAAGAGGACTGTGGTTCGAATCCCGGTGCCAAGCAATTTTCCATCGGATTACAAAAAAATCCGCGTGTTGAAAAAATTGCATGAATAGGCTTGGAGTGCGGCCTGATCCGGGTGACCAGCACCGGTAACGCACTCCCTCACCAGAGCAGGATTGGCCACCCTGGTGCACTACTTCGCCACAACCTCCTATATGAATACAACAATCGAACCCTGGCCCTCAGTCCCCAGCAGCTGCGAAGCAACTGACCGCGGCGGTGGTCAGACCAGCGACGCAGCAGAGGGTGCTAAGAATCCCTAGTTGCAGACAGGCCGCCATTAGAATCTGAACCTGGCAACGTTTAACGCTAGAACGCTATCTAGCGAGGCGAGTCTAGCAATGCTATGGGATGAAGGAGAGGGCAGTGAATGGGATATAATAGGGCTCAGTGACGTTAGGAGGACAAAAGAAGCATATACAGTACAAAAAGCGGGCACGTCCTGTGGTAGCGGGGCTTAGCAGAGAGACCAGAACTAGGAGTCGCATTCCTGAATAAAAAGAATATAGCTGGTAACATACAGGAATTCTATAGCATTAACGAGAGGGTGGCAGGTGTTGTTCTGAAACTTAATAAGAGGTACAAATTGGAGACCATACAGGTCTACGCCCCCACATCCAGTCATGATGACCAGGAAGTCGAAAGGTTCTATGAAGACGTCAAATCGGCCATGGGTAAAGTCAAGAAAAGAAGCACTATATTGATGGGCGACTTCAATGCCAGGGTAGGCAAGAAGCAGGGTGGAGACAAGTCAGTGGGGAAATATGACATAGGCTTTAGGAATAGCAGGGGAGAGCTATTAGTAGAGTTTGCAGAACAGAATAACATGCGGATAATGTCGTGCGCAAGCTGGATAGCCGAAATTGGACTTGGAGGAGCCCGAATGGCGAAACTATAAATGAAATAGACGTTATACTCTGCGCTAACCCTGGCATCATAAAAGATGTGGACGTGCTCGGCAAGGTGCGCTGCAGTGACCATAGGATGGCAAGAACTCGAATGAGCTGAGGCTTGAGGAGGGAACGGAAGAAACTGGTACATAAGAAGCCGATAAATGAGTTAGCGGTAAGAGGGGAATTAGAGGAATTCCGGATCAAGCCACGAACAGGTACTCGGCTTTAACTCTGGAAGAGGACCTTAGTGTTGAAGATATGAACGACAATCTGATGTGCATCATTAAGGAGTGTGCGATAGAAGTCGGTGTTAACTGCGTTAGGCAGGATGCCAGAAGCTATCGCAGGAGAAGAAAGATTTGATTAAGAAACGCCAATGTATGAAAGCCTCTAACCCTACAGCTAGAATAAAACTGGCAGAACTTTCGAAGTTAATGAAGAAGCGTAAGACAGCTGACATAAGGAAGAAAAATATGTATAGAATTGAACATGCTCTCAGGAACGGAGGAAGCCTAAAAGCAGTGAAGAAGAAACTAAGAATAGGCAAGAATCAGATGTATGCGTTAAGAGACAAAGCCGGCAATATCATTACTAATATGTATGAGATAGTTCAAGTAGCTGAAGAGTTCTATAGAGATTTATACAGTAGCAGTGGTATCCACGACGATAGAGGAAGAGAGAACGCTCTAGAGGAATTTCAAATCCCACAAGGAACGCCTGAAGAAGTAAAGAAAGCCTTGGGAGCTATGCAAAAGGGCAAGGCAGCTGGGAAGGATCAGGTAACAACATATTGGTTGAAGGATGGTGGGCAAATTGCTCTAGAAAAACTGGCCACCCTGTATACGCAATGCCTGATGACCTCGAGCGTACGGGAATCTAATCCATAAGAAAGGGGACGCTAAAGACTTGAAAAATTATAGGGCGATCAGCTTACTGTCCGTTGCCAACAAAGCATTTACTAAGGTAATCGCCAATAGAATCAGGAACACCTTAGACTTCGGTCAACCAAAGCACCACGCAGGATCCGTAAAGGCTACACAACAATAGACCAGATCCACACGATCAATCAGGTGATAGAGAAATGTGCGGAATATAACCAATCTTTACATATAGCTTTCATTGATTACGAGAAAGCGTTTGATTCAGTCGAAACCTATATCAATATCATTACTAATACGGCAATATTGCCGTAGTCATGGCTGCATTACGTAATTAGGGTGTAGACGAGCCGTATATAAAAGAACTGAAATACATTTATAGCGGCTCCACAGCCACTGTAGTCCACAATAGAGAAAGCAACAAAATCCCATTAAAGAAAGGTGTCAGGCAGGAAGATACGATCTCTCCAATGCTATTCACAGTGTGTTTACAGGAGGTATTCAGAGACCTGGATGGGGAAGAATTGGGGATAAGAGTTAATGAAGAATACCTTAGTAACTTACGATTCGCTGATGATATTGCATTGCTTAGTAACTCAGGGGACCAATTGCAATGCATGCTCGCTAACCTTGAGAGGCAAAGCGGAAGGGTGGGTCTAAAAATTAATCTGCAGAAAACTAAAGTAATGTTTAACAGTCTCGGGAAGAGAACAGCAGTTTACGATGGGTAGTGAGGCACTGGAAGTGGTAAGGAATGCATCTACTAAGGACAGGTAGTGACCGCGGATCCGGATCATGACGCTGAAATAATCAGAAGAATAAGAATGGGCTGGGGTGTATCTGGCAGACATTCTCAGATCATGAACAGCAGGTTGCCATTATACCTCAAGAGAAAAGTGTATAACAGCTGTGTCTTACCAGTACTCACGTACGGGGCAGAAACCTGGAGGCTTACGAAAAGGGTTCTATTTAAATTGAGGACGACGCAACGAGCAATGGAAAGAAAAATGATGGGTGTAACGTTAAGGGATAAGAAAAGAGCAGATTGGGTGAGGGAACAAACGCGAGGTAATGACATCTTAGTTGAAATCAAGAAAAATAAATGGGGGGGAGGGGGCATGGGCAGGACATGTAATGAGGAGGGAAGATAACCGATGGTTACTAAGGGTTACAGGCTGG
Source organism: Dermacentor variabilis (assembly GCF_050947875.1). Lineage (NCBI taxonomy): Eukaryota > Metazoa > Arthropoda > Arachnida > Ixodida > Ixodidae > Dermacentor > Dermacentor variabilis. The sequence continues at coordinate 123,122,940 of NC_134573.1, read as the reverse complement.
ATTCCAAGGGTAGGGCAGCGTAGCAGGGGGCGGCAGAAAGTTAGGTGGGTGGATGAGATTAAGAAGTTTGCAGGGACAACATGGCCACAATTAGTACATGACCGGGGTTGTTGGAGAAGTATGGGAGAGGCCTGTGCCCTGCAGTGGCCCTGCAGTGCACTGGGCGTAACCAGGCTGATGATGATGATGAAGAAGAAGAAGAAGAAGATGGTGATGATGACGATGATGACACCTAATTTAAGCGTATGTACTATTCATTGTGGTAATTAAATCACCCAAAATAATTGTGTAGCAATACAAAATAATAACTTCACTTGAATGATACACTTGTAGTAATTAGCACTTTTCTCTTCATTAGGCGTCCTAAAATTTCATTAGTCTAAGGAGTCTTATTTGGACTTATTTAATTTCAACGTAACTAACCATATTAGTTATTTATTTACTTTAATTGAGCTTAATAGCTGTTTATGGTCAACGATAAATCTCAGTTGTCATACGTAGTTGTAAGGCGTTCTCAGATATACCTCCATAAGACCCCATGTATACCTAGGCAGCGCTCGTGTCACGTGTTAGAACCAGGTGGACGGATGCACCGATTTCTGAGGAAAGTAGCCCTAGAATGCTTACGCATTAAAACGCGAGTGCACTTGAGGTTGCGATCAGACGGCGCACAAGAAGCGGCTTGAATCATTGCCAAACTGCCGCCGACACGGACGCCAGCCACAGCAACAGTCCCAGCCAGATGAAAGGCGTAGTACGTCACTCACGAGCTAGGAAAATGCGCTCACATCGATTATATCTCCTTGTTGAGCATCCGTGAGCGTTCTTGCGCATATAGCACCATTGGGCGTTCTTTCTGTTATCGCCGTGGGTAAACCGCCAAATGCGGGCACCAGTGACACAGCGCATTTCTCTCGATTAGGGTCGTCTGCAGTGGCGCATGCGGCGTAGGACCGAAGCTTCGCTGTCGCGTAGTCTACACGTAGGTGATAAATCGAACTTAGTGGCAGCAACAGATTAAGCAGCCGCGAAGTTGGCCTACGGCCCCGACGTAAAGTATTATTTGCGATCAAAGATTTTTAAACTTTTTCTCTGCTTGGGCCCACCAGGACTGGAGTGGAAGAACGAACGTCGCTGCACCGAGTTCACTGTGTCTGGAGCCGTCGCACACGCTTTGTGCCGTCTGTGAGGGGCATGGCGAAAGTCATTTGGAAAGCTTTTTTCCTTAAGGCTCTAACGAGTTATAAGGCAGGAAACTTTACACAAACTCAGTTGTTAGCCAGATAATACTAAGTGCGCAAAATTTTCGTAAGTGAAAAGATACGTGAGTGCATATGAAGGGGGTCAGCAAGGCCCGTGCAGACAACTCGTACGCTCCCTTCAACTTCTGCTGCACCCGTCTGACTGCGCACCCAGCGCCTGCTCGACTCAAAATCCAGCAAGTAAGTATTTTCTTTCGAGTAGGAATAATATATTCATCTCATAATAGTTGAATAGTATAGATGAGAGTCCGAAAGGAAATTTGCTCTTCCAGAATTAGATGAATTTGGAGAGATCAAATATAGAACTTCGTATCTTGGCAAGCTGACCTGTCGAATATGCTGATCGCAGTGGGCGAAAAGCGATTTCTCCTCAGGTGCTTCGCAGATGCGTAATAGCGTGGCGTCGGGAGTGAATATAGGCCGGGAGCGAGCCTGTAAAAAAGACCACCACTGATAGTTACCCGGAGCTTTCTACAGTCTTCTCATGGGCAGCGACGTCACTTAAAAACGTTTGCGTCATCCGCACCTTTTAGAAATGCTTCGCATGACGCAGTTAATTATGAGGGCTTTTGTCTCCCTAATTTAAAAAAAAAGAAGTTTTACATCGTATGATCAAAGTCACACACAACGTACTTATTAGCTTGATCTTTAGAGTTAGCATGGTGCTGTTTAAGTGTAACGGCGCTTCAGCGTAAGAATCACATGATCAAGTACGCTCTCTTTCTAAATAATAGCAAGGGAACTGATTGACCCTGCTTGTTAACTTCGGAAGTCTCGCGAGAAGTAGCATATTACGCATGAGATGGCTGATGGCCAATTGTAAAAGTAAGTACAAATGCAAGATGTGTAAATGCGACGCTGAAAGACGACATTAGTGTATTGACTGAGGTAAGTGCCACACGCCACACAGGTGGCATGAGAAGTTTCCCCCGTCAATGCAATGTGTTCCACCCTAACAATATTCAAAGAATGCTTGTCGCAATGCACTTCCTCACATGCAGAACTCGTTTCCTTCGCTTTCTCACTCTGATAGGCTTTCACTGGCTTTTCTACATCCATGCATTCCGGCCTTTGGAGCGAGTTTTTCTGCACCTGATCAGTAAACAACGAAAACCTCAGCACGCGGTGGTCCTCCAGATCGCTAGCACAGAAACATGGGAAGGGCTACGCAACGCCGTGGTGTGAATGTCATGGACACCGAAAGAAATACTCATTTGAGCGGCGTAAAAATGTGAGAAACTGAAAGAGCATAAATACGAATGAACCGAAGAATAATATGATAAAGACCATTTGAAGAAACACGACTTGGTAAATTTCTTGCTTAATTTAAATGAAGGACGCTTTGGTAGACCCTTCAAATGTCCTCTTGTCTTTTACTAGTAGGCGAGTAAATGTATCGTGCAGTTTTGATTCAACTTTACAAGCAGTTTGATAGATTTCAGGCTGTATATACTTGACGGAGTACGAAGATTGTGCCGAAAGTAAACGCAGTAACTGAGCAAAAAAATGAGAAAGGGTGTAGACACCACTCCTTTACTCTTTCCACTTGAACGTATCTGGTTGAGTTTTATTACGAGTCGGGTTGCCGTATGAGAAGTCAGAATTGTACACATGTACTTTTTGTGCTAATTAATTTTAGTTTTTGTCAAAATGATGGTTCACGAACAGAAATAAAAATAATCATTGTGAAATTTCTTGTAAAACTGAACAATACAGGTGCAAAAATGCTTCAAGTGTAGCGAAGGTTTTATGGAAAAGATGACCTACAGGAAGGAAGTATGCTAAAGTGGGTTCGGCGTGCTCGGGGAGGTCGTGTAGGCCCCAAGGAGGATGGACGATCAGGACGCACCTCTGCCTAGTTCCGAGTTGAAAATATTTATCTGCGGTATTCTCTTGGGATGAGTGACTATAGAATTATGTAAGAATATCAGAACCAGTTGACGTGGAAAAGTCGCCCGTTTGCCGCATTTGAAATAATAATTTGAAAATGAAAAAGTTGCGCCCCATCATGTGCCGAAACTGCTGATTCCTGAGCTCAGGAGTCAGCAAAGAGAATGCCAACCAAAAAAGTTAGCTAAAAGATTGTTGCATTGATTGGAAAACTTCAGACGACAGTGATTAATTTTTTCAAACGATCGTCGTCGGTGACAGAACTTAGATTTACAAATACGCCATCATGCTAAAGTCGTGGACATAAGAGTCGAAACAGAAAGAAGCGACCCTCGTTATACGAAGGGAACCCGTATTTCGCGTGAGCGTGCTTTCTCTCATTTCCGCCACCATTGTTTATGTAATTATTCTCTTATTGGTAATCGATTGCTTATCTTATTTGATTACGTCCTTCTCCGAGCGCCATATCGGGCGCTGAAGCCATCCTCTCTACACCGTGCTACCTGTGCGAGTTGGCACCGCGCCAGCTGCGCCGATGACGTCATCCGCAGCACCGCTCGCCTGTTGTTATCAAGATCATCCATCATCCGCGATGGCAGCTGCGGAGCTGACCTCATTCTTGGCGCTGTGCCAGCTTTTATCGCCGAGCTTGATACAAATGCATCGCGCATCTTCAAAGTTGGTGCATACTCGCTCACGCATAAAAAAAGTAGCCAGTGCCAAAAAGCGAAAGAATTACGCAAAAATTAGAAACGTTGATCGTATTTGTTGACTGCAACACAAATGTGTGGCGCTAGGTTTTACTTGAAAGACAAACTATCAATGCAGCTGTCCGAGAAGAGGTCCTAAAATGTCTGAGAGATTGCGTGCGCCGCGTGCGACTAAACTTCCCAAAAGAGGGACGCCGGATTCTGCCCCAACGCCCCGCACACTCCGCATTCATAGTGCGGAAACTTCTTGCAGGGAACTTGATTTAACCCCCTGTGAGCTTACTTTCTTTATCTTTTAATTTTTTGTTCCGGTAATGTGAACTGCTGCTCCCGGGGCCGAATTTCGTGAATGTTACGACAGTTTTCCGAAAGAAACGACATCGCTGCTGAAGCGCCTACCATAAGAGGACTTCCAAGGGTGGTTCCAGCATTGTGAAAACTAGAACCAATATATTGTGCCTGATAGAATTTCAAGAGAGACCCCACTGACGTATGTTGACTTTCGTAAAAAAATGTGTTTTTTTTTCAACGTACTACACCAACTTTTGGGATGGAAGTCGTAACTTGAATTCCATGGATAGACTATCATAATTCTATATATGATTAGGTACAGTGAGGCTTCAAGTCAAAACCTCAAGGCTCTTCTCATGGTGGGACCCCAGATTATCAATAACAGAGAGGCGGAGCATCAAGTGCCGTTTCTTCGCACAAATATTGCACATTGGAGAAAAAGATATAAGTCAATATGTCCCAAGCCACTATCATTAGTGATGGATTTGAAAGCTCAATCATATGCTAATCAAGACTGCGAGTCGGCCTAGTTGGAACGAATTCATCTTAAAACTTATTGTGCGCAAACAAACAGGGACGAAGAATAGAAGAAACACAAGGACTCACAAGGAATCAAACCGCGAGGGAAATTGTGGAAGCACACTAGATTGAAAAACAAAAAGAAAAATGCCTCAGCCATCCATCGGTTTCTTTGTTGGACAAAGAAAATGCACTTCTATCATCACATTTTTACCACATTTTATCGTAAGTGGATGTTTCATGCACCTTGCTGTTCTTATATTGTCCGGGTGGCTTTGGTCCACGTCTTTGTTTTTTATCACAAGTGGTATATGTACTGTAGTTCTGCTCTCTTGACTTGATCGCGCAGATCTGTGTGTATTATATGCGCTATAGGCGTGCTCTGTTTGACTAGATCGCGCAGATCTGTGGGTATTTAAGCAGGTGGTTCTTCAAAAATAAAACCAGTTGTTAGAAAGCGCTCGTCCTTGTGTTTCTTCTATTCTTCGTGCCTGTTTGTTTGCGCACAATAAGTTTTATGCTAATCTTCATAACTATGACGGAGGCTAATTAGCTAGGTTCACATCAACTTTCTTGAAGCAGAAACCGTCTTCTTGCTTGGGATTCTAATTCAGCACTTTCAATTTATTTCACTAGGCTGGACGTGAAAAATACGCTTTCAGATACGCTGACAAGGAATCACATTGCGTCAATGCGGCAGTGCAGTGCTAATTCCTGCTTGCCGTCCATGTTAACGCCCATTACCACTCACAATTCGTGACACCACCGCAAAACGCCACCTAATTCTATGTTCTTTCTTGTACGACTACTTGTCTGAGAATCGCATACGTGTAGCGTTCGAAGAGCGATTCCAGTTGTCGGTCCCATATGCTATGCGAGAAAAAAGAAAAACAAGAATATTAGCAGGGAAGCATGGTTGTTATTAGATAACGTATAGGAAAATAAAAGGAAGGAAGAAGCGGGGAACTCCTTAAAGCACCCCGCTCTCGTGAGAGCGCTGCGATAGGAGCGTTCGGTAGAGAGTGACGCCTCTCGACACGATATCCAGAAGCGGCTGCGTACTGTTGCTTCAATCATCGCTGTAGTCCTCACGCAGCGTCGCTGACGCGCTGGCTTGTGCCGTAATCCGCTTAGTAGCGCCGATTTTTGCTGGGCGGTACCTGAGCTCGAACGAGGCACTGCATACCTGCGCAAAGAAGGTTTAAAAAAGCCGCAGTTTCTCCCGAAAGGCAGAGCATTGTTTGCGACTGCATTCAGACAGCTATACGAAGGAAGGTTAGTAGTTTTATCAACCGTGTAAATTGCATAAAGATAAATTGAGCAACTCAGTTAACAAGTATGATGTTACACGCGCGATGGCAAAAAGGAACGGGGGGGGGATATTCTGTAAGAGTCCAGCTAGTGGACTGTCCATTTCAGCCGCTGCTCATTGGCTAGGGCCGCTCGTCTCCTTCTCTCTCGCACAGCTGCATCCAATCAGCAGCGGCAGAAATGGACAGTCCACTAGGTGGACTCTTACAGAATACACCCCCCCCCCCCCCCCTGATCTCACTCGATGACCGCGGACACTCGCTATCAGAACGCTGGCATGAGGAAGGGCGGTAGCAGTGGCGAACGAAGGCACCGTGTACTGCCTCTAGCTTCAACGCGGCTCCAAGACTTGAGATCGCGCCACCTCAACATTTTGGAGGCGCGGTCTCTCCTGCCTCCCTTCCCCCTCAGGGCGTGTGCAACCATCCTTCTCCTGCTCCCCCTCCTCCTCCCACCACGGAACAGTGAGTGAGTGGGAAGACCACCCACATCAAACGATCATATTTATCACCCTCTCACATTTTCCCTCGCACCTACGGCATACAGAGTCCCCAGCCACGGCGGCCTCATTTCGGTGCGGGCGAAGTGCGATAACACCCGTGTGCTTAGATTTAGGTGCACGTTAAAGAACCCCAGGTGGTCAAAATTTCCGGAGTCCTCCACTGCGGCGTGCCTCATAATCAGAAAGTGGTTTTGGCACGTAAAACCCCAAATGTTATTACTAGTTGAAATCTGTTCTGGAGTTGTATGTATGCATGTTCAATTACCAACATTTCACTAATTCATGTTTTGCGTCATATATGCCGAACATATTGCAATTTCCGAATTATAACTGGTGAATATGTAAGGTGCATTCGCTTGAAACAAATTCTGGGGACCAATTACGAGATATTTATCGCTGAAATGTAAATTGGAACAACAGTGTGTTTATACCCCAAGTTTAACGGCGCTATCGCGAAACTGGTGAAATCGCCAGAGTTCATTCAAGGCAGGCATGCCTGGTAATCTCACCAGTTATAGTCGGTACATCGAAATGTGTGCCACAATTAAATAAGTAAGAAAAGTTATTTAGCCAAATTTTGTTACATATCCATAAGCCATTTTGATTGCTTGTGCAAATAATGTCTGCTTTGCAGAAGGGTTGAAATCCAGGCCAGTTGGCACATCGTTGAAGAAAAAAAAAACCAGTCACAAAAGGCAAAAGACAGGAAAAGAGGTTAACACCACTATGTCACACCAATAATATCTGCCTCTTCGAAGAATTCAGTTCAAGGATTGAAATGTTGCTATCATACATAGAAAATTAGAGGAGAAAATTGTCGGTCTAAAAAAAGAAGCACCTGCTATATCTATATGCTACCCATTCTTTTGTTATTTTTATGATCAACCATCGTGTCGCCACATAAATGCGTACTTCCGTTTATAAAAGCGTAGCTTTACTTTGCGAACCTCGCGGGCTTTTCGGGACCCGAGGTGCTTCAAACTTCCGGAGCCTACCACTACGGCGTGCCTCATAATCAGAGACTGGTTTTGGCACGCAGAACCTCATAATCTAATTTTTAATTTAGCATGCAGTGCAGCGGGTAGAGACTGGATCGTATTGCACTTGAACTTACGAAACAGCATCGCGACGGCGAAAATTTGCCTGGAGTGTCCGTACAATTAGTATAGGGATAAAAATGCACAAATGTGAAATACCACAGCGTTCTCTGCAAATTAAACATCCCAAAACCAAGTAGCCGTTCCTCCCTCTTGCTCCTGCTATCACCAGCCCGGTCAAACTTACAACTTTTTCTTACTCAAGGTTTTCAAGGGCTGTATTCAAATAACTAAAGAACAAGTAAAGAAATCCTTGGGAGCTGTGCAAAAGGGGAAGGCAGCTGGGGAGGATCAGGTAACATCAGATTTGTTTGAAGGATGGGGGCAGATTGTTCTAGAAAATCTGGCTACCCTGTATACGCAATGCCTCATGACCTCGAGTGTACCGGAATCTTGGAAGAACGCCAACATAATCTTAATTCATAAGAAAGGGGACGCCAAAGACTTGAAGAATTATAGACCGATCAGCATACTGTCCGTTGCCTACAAAGCATTTACTAAGGTAATCGCAAATAGCATCAGGGACACCCTAGACTTCTGTCAAACAAAGGACCAGGCAGGATTTCGTAAAGGCTGCTCAGCAATAGACCATATTCACACTATCAATGAGGTGATAGAGAAATGTGCTGAATATTACCAACCCCTATGTATAGCGTTCATCGATTACGAGAAAGCGTTTGATTCAGTCGAAACCTCAGCACTCATGCAGGCATTACGGAATTAGGGTGTAGACGAGCCGCTTGTAAAAACAGTGAAACATATCTATAGCGGCTCCACAGCCACCGTAGTCCTCCATAAAGAAAGCAACAAAATCCCAATAAAGAAGGGTGTCAGGCAGGGAGATACGATCTCTCCAATGCTATTCACAGCGTATTTACGGGAAGTATTCAGAGACCTGGATTGGGAAGAATTGCGGATAAGAGTTAATGGAGAATACCTTAGTAACTTGCGATTCGCTGATCATATTGCCTTGCTTAGTAACTCAGGGGACCAATTGCAATGCATGCTCACTGACCTGGAGGGGCAAAGCTGAAGGATGGGTCTAAAAATTAATTTGCAGAAAACTAAAGTAATGTTTAGCAGTCTCGGTAAGAAAACAACAGTTTACGATAGGTGGCGAGGCACTGGAAGTGGTAAGGGAACACATCTACTTCGGGCAGGTAGTGACCGCGGATCCGGATCATGAGACTGGAAACATCAGAGGAACAAGAATGGGCTGGGGTGCAGGCATTTCCAGATCATGAACAGCAGGTTGCCATTATCCCTCAAAAGAAAAGTGTATAACAGCTGTGTCTTATCAGCAGTCACCTACGGGGCAGAAACCTGGAGGCTTACGAAAAGGGTTCTACTTAAATTAAGGATGACGCAACGAGCTATGGAAAGAAGAATGATGGTTGTAACGTTAAGGGATAAGAAAAGAGCAGATTGGGTGAGGGAACAAACACGAGTTAATGACACCTTAGTTGAAAGCAAGAAAATTAATTGGGGGGCATGGGCAGGACATGTAATGAAGAGGGAAAATAACCGATGGTCCTTAAGGGTTATGGATTGGATTCCAAGAGAAGGGATGCGTAGCAGGGGGCGGCAGAAAGTTAGGTGGGCAGATGAGATTAAGAAGTTTGCGGGGACGACATGGTCACAATTAGCACAGGACCGGGATAGTCGGAGAAGTATGGGAGAGGCCTTCGTCATGCAGTGGGCGTAGCGAGGCTGACGACGACGACGACGACGACGATGATGATGATGGTGAAGATGATGATTCACAGAAACATCTTACACTGGAATCTTCATTAAGAGAAAGTTCCAGACAATTGTAATGCCGTACAGATTAATGTTGATGGCAACCGACGAAAGGTAAACAGCACTTATAGACGCAAATATTTAAAAAGAACGACCCAAAATCGGAACGATCGCAGCCTCGCAATACTTTATCTTTTTGTATCTCTCTTTCTTCAAGAGGATAGCTTTGTTTGGCTACCCTACCAGTTTCCTGATTTGGAGGTGGCCGGATTTTTCAATAGACTGAAAGTAGCGCGGGAGGCCGGCAGGGGTGAGGCCACTTATCGTGTTCTCGCGCGAGAGCTATCTAACCGAGTAGCGGGGAAAGTTCGTCTCCGAATACCAACTAGCACTTTGAGTCGCAAGTGTTAAAGCGCGAGAGCTTTGTGGTGTCCGAAAATTTAGGTGCAGAGGTCTGTGGCGGCGCGGTGTGGCTTTTATCCGCCGCCCGGGCTGACGGTTGTGGGGCGTTTAGTGGTTCCGACGTTCGCATGCGCAACTCCTTGTCGAGAGGCGCCATGCGTCCTGACGTCACGCCACAACTTCGCTCATAGACCGGCTTACCCAAAGCGTAGGGTCTGCGTGCACTTAAAAACCAATGGTCGGAGGAGCATGTGGCCTCACTGGGGTAAGTAAAGCAGCGGAGAAGTAAGCGCGGCTGAGCAGCCTAGCTATTGTCATGCCATTCTCGTCACGCCGTCGTGGCTCCGTTGTCGTCGCGCCACTTTGGATCGTGCTGGCATCGTCGTCGTACCGTTGCTGTAATAGTCGTCACATCGTTGTCGTCACACTGTAATTCCTTCTGTAACAAAACACACGTAATGCCGAGGTTGCGGGTTCGACTCCCACCGGCAGCAACTTATGCTTTTCTCCACGACACAAGAGTGTGGGGCTCGCGCAAAGCTACAGTAAGCCAACTATTCTATTTATCATAACGTAGTCCACCATATAGCTTTCGATTTGCGAGCTTTGTAATTGGCTCAGCCGAAGGCTCACATTTATGTTAATTGTTCTTGATTTCAACTGGTTTTTAAAATTTCGCACGTTATGTGGCGGGTTAAAAAAAAATACATTTGCGTCACCGGAGCAAGTTCGTGGGAGCATGGAACGTCCGCCTTAAGGCGTGGCACTCCTTTGTTCTCTTGCAACGGCATGCCCTGTGTATCCCTCTTAGGAATGGCGCATACCTGTTCGGCACGCATGGTGCGCTCCAACTCGAACTCCTCTCCCAGCGGCGCCGTGCTCGGTGGTATGGCGGCCCGCTCGAACGCGGCGCGCAAAGCCTCACGAAGCCAGAAGAGGCAGGCGGAGATGTAGAGAGGGGGCTGCTCGTTGGTCGTCACCGCCAACCTTTGGTAGTAGGTGCTGCGGAGGACCACAGAGGATCTCTTAAAGGGCCCCTCACCAGGCAGTATGGCAAATAAGGAAATACGCCGGAAGTTGTTACGTATCATCTAGGGAGCGTTCTGCCGCAAACATTTTTTTCAAATCGCCTCATCAATAGCCGAGGTAGAAATAGTGCCGCGAACCCGGGACTTCAGGAGGCGAGCTCCACTGCCAAGCGAGACGCTCTCTCCACTTGCCCCGTCTAGCCTCCGCAAGCGAAATTCGTTCCCTGCGTTCTTCCACACCGGAGCCCGAGAAACGCGTGTCGCGAAAGTTAGCACCTCAAAATAATTTTTGGAATTGGCAAGAATTACGATTACTAGATCTTAGTAATCGTGTTCTGGTGGTTACGCGCGGAATTTTAATGTTCTTGCGAAAAACGAAATCAAGTATCTTACTGTCATCCGATAGAGGTTCATGAGATGTGTGACATCAGGCAGAAGTTATCATTTCTTTATACTCATCTCTAAAGTGTATAGTTATGCCGGCTTTGCAAATAAAGCTTACTTGTGGTCAGTACCTGTGGTGTGTCCTATCTTCTGTCCGCAACTTTTGCGTTGTGCAGACATGTCGATATTAATTACCCACTCGCCCAAGCTTCCACTTCATCAAGTACAACGCAACGTTGAGGCAAAGTCATTGTTTTGGAGGCTATGGCCGCAAAAAATAAGGACATAGCCCTAACGTTGCGTGCTGTACGCCGTGAGTGCGCCATAAGCACGCTGCGCCGGGCGTCCCACGTGCGTATGCAATGCTATAGATTTATTACTTAATACAGGTACACGCAACGCACGTGCAGCACCCTGGCGTAATGTAGCATGACCGCTCCCCTTCGAAGTTAGATCCGCTTGGTCATAACCAGCGAGTCATTGTAATTGCAGTGTTCGGCTGCTCTTCCATTTCAAGATGGCGCTGGTATATTTGCTTTACAGCTATTACGTCGCGTGCAACACCATTACGTAATTAGTAAGCGTGTTCAGTCTGCTCTGATACTTTCGATTTTTTAGTGCATCCGCGAGATTAAGATCACACGCCAAACTGCAATTTCCCCTTAATTGCCTCGACCTCTTTCCTCTACCGCCACTTTTCTGAGGGCTAGTACACGCGTATGGGTTCATCTCAAAAGCCAACAAAAACAACGCAACCGCAAGCGGGTGAGGGAGTAAAGATGCATCACGTGACAGGTGCTTTCCCTGCATCCTCATTTGTCCTCGCGCTGTTCCAGCTCGTCTCCCTCTCCCGCGTCAAGCAAGGCCCACTCACACGAGTTTGGCCAGTTGGTAGACGATGCTCACGAGGCCAAAGATCATCGAGCCCACGTGACACCTGGCTTCCCGTAGCGTCCCGTGCTTGGCCAACGCGAGCGACTCGGGCGAGCAGCGCAGCAGCGCCACCACGAGGATTGCGTCCGAGGCGAGGTGGCACACGTGCACCAGCATGTCCAGCAAGTAGATGAGCTTTAGAGGCAACAGCTGGCTCAGTACGTGCCGCCTGCGCAGGTTGATAACTTCGCCTGTAAACGATGTCGCTCGAAAGAATGTGGGAGGTAAACTATAGTCACGATAATTTGACCAATTATCCCCATAAGATGACGTACCTAGAAACGAATGAGGCTACACAAAAAGCGAACTATAACGCGAATGAAATGCGAAGCACGCGTGAGGTGACGTCGCAAGAAGTGCGAGAAGGCACTTGGTGAAAACATATTATTGGATGACTCGCGCCTTGGTAGTCCTAGCCGCTTGCACTGTAGGGAGATAGTCGATCGCTTGTCCAGAAATGTCCTCTCTCAGAAACTCGGTATTTCGTGCCTTCGAGTGCATTTTAAATCCCGCACTTGTTGAACGTGCTTCAAGAATGCTGGTCCAAGCGTCGGAAATACATTTACAGAGCGTGGCTGGAGATAGCCGCAAGAGGCGTCAGAGTGGGAGTCCCAGGAGTCTCTGTTAACCTCATCCACTGCACGAAGCAGCGCTTCACGCCATCCTCGAAGGGTTGGTTTATACAGACGTCAAGCAGTTGCAACTTCGCCATGCTTATGCGGATGACGAAGAGTTCGGTGCCATATTCACGCAGCAATCGTCCAGGTAACAGCGAAAACCATTAATGGAAATGGCGTCTATGCTCCGCTTCGCCGACACCACACTGACTTTATCCAGCCTAGAACAAGAGCATCGTCCATCCACCCTTTCTCGCGAAGTCAGCGTGGTGAAAATGGCGCGATGTCCTTAATGCCTGTTCTCCTTGTGATACCTAACGATGACAGTGTCTATAAAGAAACCGCAACCGAAGAGTTTCGTTTTGCATGTACTGTGAGGCGCAAATGGGTCGTGCTATAGAAAAGGATCTGGCATTATATGCGCGTTCTTATGGTACATTTTAAATGATTTATAATGCTTGCCTACTTATAATTTCAATTCTTGGACCCGAGCTAGTCTAAGGATACGAGTACGATCACGGATTTGCAATTTTTGTCTAGAAATGAATACAAGAACAAAAATGAATGAATGAATGAATGAATGAATGAATGAATGAATGAATGAATGAATGAATGAATGAATGAATGAATGAATGAATGAATGAATGAATGACCTTCCCTAGAGTGATAATGGCACTGCATGCTTGGACAGAGCGGATAACTATGCGCCATTAAATACCGCCAACGACTGCCAATAGTACTTGCCTAATACTTTTTCAGAAGAATTATGCTTAAAGTGGCCCTAAACCCTTTTGATCGAAGTTTACAAATCCATTGAACCCGCCGTAGTTGCTCAGTAGCTATGGTGTTGGGCTGTTGAGCACGAGGTCGCGAGATCGAATCCGGCCACGGCGGCCGCATTTCTGTGGGGGCGAAAAAACCCGTGTACTTAGATTTAGGTCCACGTTAAAGAACCCCAGGTGGTCGAAATTTCCGGAGTCCCCCAATACGGCGTGACTCATAATCAGAAAGTAGTTTTGGCACGTAAAACCCCATAATTTAATTTTTGAAATCTATTTGAACCTAAAATAGACAATTTGGGAAGTACTTTGGCGCAAAAGATAGTTCAGTGTGTTCAGCAGAAGCGAAGTTACTGGCAATCAAAGGTCACCCATGATCCCTTTCGCGGTGCTCCCGCTGTATTCTTCAATGCCTTGCACTGCGAAGGCCACGGCGGAGAGGGGGCGTGTCCACAACGCTGCGTCTACTGAACGTCCCCGTTGTGCGGAGCTGAAATTGGATTTTGGATGTTAGCGCAAGCGCCACTATTTGAAATTTTGTCGCCTGCGGCGCCCAAGCGCAGTTGTCCTTATTGAGCTGATGCGCGCTCAGCGAGAGGACTCATCATCGCACGGCGTGGCGGTTGCAGTATTCATACGCTACGTAGCAGACCGTAGCTATAGGCCGCTGTAGTGCGCATGCACAACGTTTACTTCGTGCACCACATGGCTTAAGTGCACACTCGTACTCACGTGGTCCAGTCTGGCAGTGCCACGGGGTGCTAATCGGTTTTGTCCTGCAGCAACTTGCCCGACGGATAGTAGCCACATCCAACTTGCGATATTTGAAGCGCCGTCGACAGCTCAATACGAAGCGAAGCCCGCCACGACTTCTAACCGGGAGCGGACAAGAGTGAGCGAGGGCTGACAAGCGTGTGTGGTCCGAAGTTAAGTTACATGTGGTTCGATGCTAGTTGAGTGTTCACAACTAATCGAAATTAGCGACACCCGACGGATACGACAGCAATAAAGAACCTGGCGAAAGTTTCGTGCCTACGCGGGTGGCCGCTGCCAAGCGTGAGCAACCGATAGTCAGCTTCTTCCGGAAGTGCGTAATTCAATTCGAAAGCAGATTTTCGCTTAATATTACTTCAACCTGTTTATTAAACAGCGTCGATAAATGCACACGGTAACAGTAGGAAGAAGCGCATTGATTCAAACACCCGTCTTGAGTGGCATCAGATATTTGACAATAGCAGCCGTGTATGAGAATCTGCTGTATTACGACATAAAGCGCCCAAAAAGTATGAGGAAAGGGCTTCTTTAATGAGAGAGTGTTTGAGAAAAAGTGACTTCGTGCTCCACTTGCGAGCTCTACGCGCCGCGCTCGACTGCAGAATTTGGCTGTGATAACCACAGAAGCGTATGCTATCAGTGGACTGCATTTTTTTCACCAATCCCAACGGGTGGTTCGGGACCCTATTAAAGAGTGGAGGTAAGAGCAAAATTTGGGTTGTGAAAGTCTCTGGGCAGGCTGTCTCTCGATGGCGTGAGAAACAGCAGCCCCAGGCAAAGCTTCCCTAGCGCTTACTGAGTAATTTAAAGAGGAGCACATCAAAATATTCAGTGCCCTTCCACTCTGCGGAGAAGGATGACCAGCGAAGGTGTGAATGTAGTCCTTTAATTGGGAATTGCACCTCTGCCACGGGTCGTCTCGGTATTGAACTATCTTCGGGATCATCCCCCGTATGGGGAGCGCTTAAAGGGCAACTCCGGCATTTTTTTAAACCGTAATAGGATATTGTCATATTCAAATGGTATTGACAGTCCTGTCACTGGCATGGCGATGCAATTTCGTCAGAAATTCATCAATAACCTTAAATAACCAATAAGAGAAATACCGAAACAGAAACAGGTGGCTCATTCGTGTGACGGCACGATGAGTCGATGACGTCATATCCTACACTACCATAATGTAAACACGCAGAACGCGTGCTAAACACGCAGTGCACTTGGCGCTAACCTCCGCCGCAGGTCGGCCCGGTATTGCAATATCTTCGGAATCGGCCCACGAATGGGGAGCGCTTAACAAGCCTGCTTCCCCTCCGTCGCGGGTCGGCCCGGTATTGCGCTATCTTCGGGATCGGTCCACTAATGAAAAATTGTTGGCCTTTGTCCAACAGAGATACGCCAGAACCTAGCAATACATAGCTTCGCCAGCTGTAAAATAAAGCAGGCACATGTAGGCAAGACGAATACACGCTAACCTTGGTCGCACCTAATTGGCACTTAACCAAGTCCAATAAGTTACAGACCAACCATCGGGATAACACGGTTCTGGCCTATGCCTATCCTGGTGTGTAACCACTTTACGTCTTCAGGAGCTGGAGTTGCAGCTAATTTAAGGGTGGGAAGATGTTGGCTGGCATAGAGATGCAAGCAGAGCATAGACTTCGAATAGACAACTGCTTTGTTGTAATGCACCACCGCACAACTAGACAAACAGACCGTTTTCTTGAACTACTTTATAGTTACAGCCTGAAGAAGTGGTTTCATTTCCTTCATACTATGCCTAGTTCTTCTGCCTGTATTAGATCTTGAACAGCGAAATGACGCAGTGTGTTTCATTTGCAGGAAAGCCGTGGGTCATGCTAGCAATAGAACACGCTTTTATACACGTGAGACAATCGAACAGTGATACACCATTATGAGTGAACTCACCCCAAGAAAATGATCTCAAAAAGGAAATCCGCGATGCACATGACCACGTAGCTCTGGTGGTGCTTGGGATGCACCGCGTAGTATGTGTCCTCCAACACACAGTATGCGGAATGAGCCATATAGACGTGGTAGATCTCCTCGAGTACCTCACTAATGGCGTACCATATCCCAGCCTGCGAGACAAACGGAAAACAGTTTACGCGATATCCGGATCGAGCGCCACGCTGGTGACGATTACGTGGCATCGAGCAGACACATGCCTATTCAATATGCGCTGATCCGGCTGCAAGGTTCAGGTTAACTAAATTAATTGCAGTCCCATTAGCCAGATCAGTCTGCACGTAACTTGTGTTCTTTAGAAACAAAACAGGGAACTTACTAAGCTTAGCACTCACCATTGTCGTTAGCGTTCTTGTCCAGGGAATTTGTGCTCTGGTTTGGTTTGGTGCCTATGGATATGGCTCAACCCACTACGTGGGCCATGTGGCTCATACCCACTATTGTGGATTGGCGAAGAAAAGGGTGGATTATTTCAAGTTACAATAATAAATAACTTACCACGACTGGCATACATTTAATGCTGTTGGAAGGAGAAATTACGTGTTAAAAGGAGAAATATAATAGCAGTAAGAGCAACTAATCATTATTTGAAAAGTAAAGGCACAAAAAAAAATATAACTGGGCATTCGGTTGCACTCCATATGAAATTCCTGGACAGTGGAGCAAACATCCATATGGCTGAATCCCCGAGTAGTGGCCCCAAACTAAAGAAAGAAAACCGAGGATGCCTAAGTGCTTCTTATGAGTTGTGAATGCGATGAGCATTAATGCTAAATTGAGTGCCGCTGAGTGGTCCTTCCAGTTTCGCGCTGCGAGTAATGTATCATAGCGGTACTACGTGCTGCCCGAGCCAGCAAGCAGCAGCAGCAACAGCCTTAGGTGCCAACGCCGCAAGCCACCCGCGCCCTGCGCGACGAGAGACTGAGGAAGCAGCCGCAGCCACCAAGGCCGGCATGCACGCGCAGCAGCCAAGCCCAATCGGGGATGAGAGAGAGAGATACAGATCGCGCGCCGGCTTCCAGGAGCGAGATGGCGGCACCCGCACCCGCGCGTCACGCGACTGCCTCGCCGACGGCAACCCGTCTCGCCCCGCCTCGTCGTATCTGCTGCGTGGAGGCGTGCTGGTGACGTGGCGTCGCGGCGATGCCCTCTCCCCTCACGCAACACCGTTTCGTCCGCTCTGCTCCATCAAGGCGCACTCGTGACGTGGCGTCGCAGCCGATGGGAATCTAGGCGTCGTTTCGCTGTTACAGACACGGAATTTTTCGCTCAATGGGCCACTTGATGCTATCGCATCAAAAATATCTGCCAACTCTAGCCTAGGCCTTCAAAGAGGCACTGGTAGTAATATATTTCGGCAGCAGTAACGCGGAGACAATATAGAAAAATTGGCAGAAAAAACTGCACTTGACGTCTTGACGTCCGCGTAATGCGAAGCATTCATGACTTGCAGAGAACGATTGTATGAATAGCGTAAATGTTGTGTAGTGAATATCTATGTATAGTGGCATATAGGCTGTAGTGTTTATATTTAGAATAAGGAAGACAATGTTTGTAATGGCAAGATATAAGATTCAAAGTAAACTAAAACCCTGTGACATATACCCAGGAGCCCCAGGGGCACGTACAAGTGGCCCATACTCAGAGGCCGTAGTGGACATACCCAGTGGCACCTACATACCTGTCACGAGACAAGACGCAGCGACACTGGTATACGCACACACTAGGCCTTTACATTGATCCCTCTTGAGAGATACCAGCAATTAGTACGGAGCCCTGCATAAAATTCTTCCATCTTGTGACTTTTATATGCAGCGAGGTTTCACTAGCCGAGACCAAAGATGCCTCCACCGCATGAGACTCAACGTGGCCTTCGCTACTTCAAGTACAAGATTCAACTCACGGACTCACCACTTTGCTCTGTCCATCACGACCCTGAAGTCCTGCAACTTATTCTGTGCTACTGCTCCCGCCACTTGTTAGATAGACAGTCTTCGAAGGCGACGCTACACCTGCGACTGAACTGGAGCATGGAATAGCGGCACATTCTCGGCCCGTGGCACAGCACCACCTGCGCGTAACGAGCCAATGCTGCTAATGTTCTTGCGGCCACAAACCTTAACAAAACTATGCAAATATCTCAATTGTGTATGTATGTGTGCTTGTCACTGTATGTGGCTGTTTATGTGCTTTTGGGATGACAGTTTATGTCATGATTGTCACCCCTTAACTAGAGTAGCGTGCCAGGCGATCAGCCTTGCCAACGTCTGCAGCATATCATTAACTTTGCATTTCTCTCTTCAGTGGCACATACCCAGTCACTCCAGTGCACATACTCAGTCGCCCCAGTGGCACATAATTTTAACACTGCATTATTACGGGGATCGGCCGATCAAAAACATCGAGATTACTTTCCCGCCAAAAAGATGACTGCACTTGGAGGGGAATGATTCGCATCAAAAGAATGTTTGAATTGTTTCCGCCTCATTACAAAAAGGGCGCAGAGGGGAGGGCACCAAACCTGACCTGCGTAAGTAAATCTTCAGAGACGGAATGCGGCAACGTAATTTTCTTACCCTAATGTAAACTTTATTGAAAACGAACGGTTGAGTGCAAGTCACGTATTCCAATACGAGGCCTTTCTTCGCACTGGTATGCGCCTATCGCAATGACCTTTGCGAAAAAACAAGAGCATCTAAACTCACTATAAGTGTGTTTAGATGCTCTTGCTTTTTTTATTTATTTATTTATTTTATTTATTACATACCGCAAATCCCAATGGGCTGTAGGGCAAAACAAAACGAGAAAGCAAAAAATTGGAGGACGCTTAAGCTTCGCCTTCAAGAGTGGAACGCGACAGCGTTCCTGTCGACCCGCCAAGGGGTGTAAGACAATGGGCTACAGGGCAGCCATCACTTACGAGGCGCCCCGCATCGGACGCGGTGAGCGTCGAGCCATATGGTCGAGCAACGCAGCGTTCGGCGCAGCAACGAAACGTGCGCCTGAGCAAGCGGAACGAACCAAAGAACTCGGTATCTCGGAGGGGGAAATGATGCACGCCAGCCAAACGTCGTGATCGGCACGGGCCGAAAGATAGACAGATAGTGATCTAAAGAAAGGAAGGCCGCATGATTCTGCAGAGGGAGCAAGGCGAAGCGTTGTCAGGGGAGAGAGAGTCCATGCCGCGACCCGCCTCGCACCGGTCCTCGTACAGCTCCAATGCGCGCATGGCGCGCCATCTGTCGGGCAGCGCCGTACATGGAGAGGAGGGGGTCTTCTATGTTTGCCGCAAGATGGCTCTGCGTGTGCGGAAAGCCCAGAAGAAATGCAGCGGAAACGCACTTCGCTACTCATGTAATTGCGACTTCTGTAAGTTACATGTTCGTAATTACCGATATACACCGCAGTATAACTTTCCACGGCTCGTTTCGAAGGCAACACCGCATTCACTAGAGGCGCGTTTGTACCGCTTGGAAGCATCGAACTCGTGGCTGAGTGGTAGCGTCTCCGTCTCACACTCCGGAGACCCTGGTTCGATTCCCACCCAGTCCATCTTGGAAGTTGCTTTTATTTGTGAAGTGCCTGCCGTGATTTATCGCTCACGGCCAACGCCGCGGACGCCGACACCGACGCCGACGACACCGGCTTTTCTGCGACACGAGCTCCTTAACGCTATCGCGTTAAAACAGTGACAGATATAGTGTCAATACACAGTTACAGATTTTATATATTATTTGGCTTGAGGGAGCAAAAATCATATAGTAAAAACGTTAGGAACAGGCATGATCACATTCAAGAATTTCGCTAGTACATAAGAGAAGTACACAAGATTTTAACAGTGGGTAGTGCGCAAGTGATTTTCAAGTAATGCAAAAATTTACTCAAATTGTTGCAACTAGTTGTACATTCCGGTATTCTGTTCAGTTCTCTAATCGACTGTGGGAAGAAAGAATATTTGGGACAGTTTGTGTTAAAACGGTGTTCTTGTAAGTTTAGTGGATGTTTGTGGCGTGATTGTCTAGTTTTGCTCTTAGATATGTTGAACTGTCGATCTTAAGCTGCTTATGAAGGAGTTGGAACAACATTGTTTGGCGTGCGAATTCAGCTCGATTACCTAATGTCTAGAGTCCAGATTTTTCAATTATTACTGAGGGTGAATCGAATAGACCATATTTGTTGTATACAAACCTAACGGCTTTTCTTTGTACACCTTCCAGCTTGCTAACTAAATTGTTTGTGGCCGGGAACCAAACTACGTTTGCATATTCTAGTAGAGGTCGAATAAAGGTGCCGAAGGCTAAGAGCTTTGTTTTAGCTTGTGCAGGTCGGAGTCGCCTTTTAAGGAAGAATAATCTATTTAAGGCGGACAATCTAACATAGTTTACGTGTGCCTCCCATCTAAAGTCACTTGAAATCACTAATCCCAGGTACTTGTGCTGCTTGGCTGTGGTTAGTTGTGCGTCACCAATGGTGTAGAAAACATTTGATACGTTTAGTTTACGTTTTATTCTTAACAAAGCTGATTTTCTTACATTTAAAATCACCTGCCATTTCGCGCAACATTCTGATACTACTATTGAGGCATTGTTGGGGACAATATGTTAAGAAGGAAAGTCCATTTCTTTATGAAAGATGCAATCATCGGCGAAAAGCCTTGTGTTAGTTTTAATGCATCAGGGTAGCCCATTAAAAAAAATAAGAACAAGATAGGAGCCAGGACGCGGCCTTGCGGTACTGCTGATGTAACTTTCGTTACTTCGGATTCATGCTGATTTATTTTTACAAACTGTCTCCGGTTGGTTAGGTACCCACTAATCCAGTCTGTAATTGGTTCTTTACCTATTGTTATCTGTAATTCTTTTATTAATTTTTCATGTGATACCCGGTCAAATGCTTTAGAAAACTCACGTAACATAAGTTCGATCTGTTGTTCATCGATTCTGTAACTGTAATTGTTCAACCTTTACAAAACCCACGTTGAGATAGTGACAAAATGCGTTCTTTTTCAAGGTAAGTAGTGATATTTTTAAGAAGAATGTGCTCGAGTAATTTGGATATTGTGCTTCTTAATAATATTGGGCGACAGTTGGCGACATCAGCTTCAGTTCCCCAGTTGTGAATTGGTATCATCTGTGCCATCTTACACTCACAGGGCAAGGTACATGAAGTTATTCACATGTTGAAGGTTATATCCAGATATTCGGCTACCCATTCGGCGTGGCGGGTGAAAAACTCATTCCGTATATTATCAGGCCCTGGTTGCATTTTGATGTTTTAGCAAAACGATACAAATGTTTTAGCAAAAGGTTAAAAATACCTGCTTCGCTTATGTGAAGAGGTTTTATGTAGTTGGCACTATGAATCTGAACATGCGATGGGATGTCGTTGTTTGTAGTGAAAATTGAGTTAAAGATAAATATTAAATAACTTACCTGTGTCACTTCCTTTGGGGTTCATTGTTCTGTAAAACAAGAGGCACGATCACTGAACCTTGTGGTTCACCGGAAGTTGCGCTTTGAAGTGGTGAGTTGTGGCCGTTTCCGCTTACAAAGTGAGTGCGATTAGATAGGAAGCATTCAATCCACTTCACGATGTTAGCGTCAAGGTTCAGCTGATTTTGTTTATAAAGCCAACCTATATGACAGACATTATCAAATGCTTCAGCGAAGTCTAAATATATGCAATCTGCAAATGATGAGCGATCGAGAATACGATGCAGTTTATGCGTGAAGATTGGAAACTGACTTTTACACGAAAATGCTTTTTTTTTGCTAAATCCATGCTGAGCTGGCGTGAAAAATGAAAAGAAGTGAAACAAAAGCGATTTTTTGCTGCCAGTTTCACAGCTCATATCTCGAAACCAGTGTCATGCTCACAATTCATTTCAAGTGGATGTCCCTTGCAAACTCACCAGCTTAAATTTCTACACAAGAACATGCACCGTGTAAACTAATTTGGTAGAAGTAGCAAAATTTCGTTGCGTACCGAAATGTGTATTCAATTTATTATGCAAGCACTGTCCACCTCATCGAGCAATCAAGTTCAAGGATTAGAACTCTGCTATCTGCCCACCGCCCTCAACAACAAAAACTAACGTTTTCTATGAAGAAAAGCGAACACCTCGATTAGTTCGACCTGCATTGCGTCTCATGGCATACTTAGCTGTACTAACACTACACATATTTTCTCAGAGAGGTGCTCAGAGCGTGTACGCAATTACACGTTCCGTACAGACGCACTTCGCAAAATGAGTAATACAGGTAGAATCCATCACTTGTTTCGACGTTATTCCTTAATCACAGATACGACGGATTGTTGAAAACTACGGCATGTAACGTTTCGAAAGGCAATCCGAATTTTACGCGGTTCAATGAGAGTGCAGCTAACTTGAAATTATATCATACTCGGAACACTCGAAGTCAAACGTCATGATCTTAAACTGTGCTGAGCCGAGCGTCTGATACAGCTCATCCTTCCCCGGAACGAGTTCTCACTCTCAGTTGTTCTGCTCTTAGTTCTGTCGGTTCTGCGCGCTTGCCCTTTATTATTATTCTTTTTTAGTGATAGCCATTATATGAAACACAAGCGTGTCATCACGGTGTTTTGTTTGTTTGCGCAAAAAACTCAGATTCATAGATACGAAATTCTTCTTTCCGGCTAGGTTCGGGCTCAAGGCTGCGAGGCAGGCGTTCTGAACATCGCTCCACGCAAGTTATTTTTCTTTATTTCTTCCAAACTATACCCTCCACGACACGCGCACTGTTTGATCGGAAACACCTGCCTGGTAATCAACTTGGCGACAACAATCAATCCAGAGAGCGCGTTCGTTTGCGAAGGGATAACTTCACAACCGCGGTAATTTGGTGGAAGCGGGTTTCTTTTTAATACACAAAGAGGTCCCACAGTTAAAAACTGTGGTTACCGAACAAAAATTGAAACAACACACGAGTGGCAATATTTATCCTTAAATGTGACAGACAACTGAATTGCCAAATCTTGGCAACCATACAAGATTTTGCACCGGTAATTTCCGGCGCATAAAAATACGTATACCGATACGCGAATAGATAAGGCAGCAGCACCAACATATAAGTATGCTAAATTTTTTCTCTAATCGGTAGCACAGTTACTGTACAAAGCACTCGAGGTCAGCAATATATAGGTGTGTGCAAGGAGGAGGTGGTGACAAGCTTCCACTTTGTCGTAGCTGGGTATGCTGGGTATAAGAACTTTATGCCGTTTCCCACCCTCAACTCAACTAACTTCCACTGAAGCAAATGATAGTGGGATTTGAACGTCGCATTCGAAGCTAACACTACGAGTAGGAGCTCACCTGGGAAGAGTAAAACTGGCGAAATAGGGAGGCTTAACGATACAAAAACGAGGAAATAACAACAGTCTGGAGGTGAAACAGCCTCTTTGACGCGAGGGACAAAGAGGAGCCACACAGTACACTCATATGCATATGCGCATACCTGATGCATCCCGACGGAAGTAGGCGGGTCGTGTGAAGCGATCGCGGATAAGGAGCCCTAAAGCATGAGAGAAAACCATCCGGCTATTCCAGGCCATTACGCAGATGATGACGGATCGCAAACGCTACATTCAATGTCGACGCACGCTGCTACGGTCCAGGTGCAAATTATTGAAAGTACTGAGCATATTTTAGGCTTTGTGTCTCCTTGTGCTTGGAAGAAATATGTACAAGCGACTCCCTCATATTTAGCTTTTAAGGTGTATTCCATTAGTTTTCGTTTTCTTTTTTTATCGCTGTTTCAGTCAGAGTTTACACTTGCTGTCTTCTTAAAGGCACGTTCAATCAAAAAAAAAGAAGAAAACACAATATTGTAAGAAAAAGCTAGGAAGACGCTGCTTCTATTCGCTTTGCTAAATCGTTTTATGTGCGTAAAACTTATGCTCGCTCGTTTCTTGAGTAGATATATATTCAGTAGTGTTCACAAATCTCCACACGATGTGAAGACGATGGTGCAGCTTTCCAGCCACTGCCATTTATTGCAGTAGTTGCAGCCTGGCTGTGTGTTCGTCTTTATTATTTCTGAGATGTGATTGGTTTTCTAAAAATTGTGTGGCTTAGATTTCTTAAAACTGAGCTAGGGCTTGCTGCAAAACAGTTCGTTTCAGTAGGTATCACCTTGTTTCACGCCACCCTAATTGCTGGTTAGGTTTTGTACAATGCAGTGATTCTAAAGTTCTTTCAGACACAATTGACAGTTGTGAGCAATACTGACACGTAACCTAAAGTGCAACGGTAACAAGCCAGTTGGTATAAAACTTAGATAAAGTTCATTTTAGATTATAAGGGCTTAATTATTTGACATTGTGCTCATCAGGTACATCGCTTGTTTGTGCCTGACAGAAAGAAGCAAAGACAGTCATGCCTGTATTTAAGTTTCACCGGCATATTGGTAAATGCCTTCTCAGTTTTGTAAAGCAAGCAATGGAAAGTGAAGTACAGCAGAGACGTCACACGCAATGAAACGACGAACACACAATACAAGGCAGCCAAACATTAACTTTTCTTCCTTATACGCTGAACGTTTTATTATCGCCATCATCAAGGCAGTTTAGCGCTGTCGCATACAGACTGTATAGACAATGACAATGACAATGATGACAATGATGTTTATTTTGCATCAGTACATGACACGAGGAGCATGCAGAAAAAGCTGCCACATGGACAGCTTGACGAAGCCGCAGGCCCCCGCATTGGCGTTTGCGCGGCGTTAGCGAGCACAAAGGTAGTACATCATTGTTTAGAAATGTCCTTTACACAATATTGAGCATCGCGAACCATGCGAAGCAAATGAAGAAAAAAGAAAGATGTGCTCTAACAGGTCATAGTAAAAATCATCTCTAACCAATAAGGATAAAAACAATGATAGGCACAACGGTATCGCAACTGTTCAAAAAAAAAAAAAACACTAGGGTGAGAAAGGTATAATCATAACACAAGGTGTAACAATAACATTTCTCATACAAACTAAACAAATGAAAAAACCAAGAATATAAGCTATACAATGGGACTAGTTGTTTTCGATAAGGAAAAATTTGCGAACGCCAGGGAAACAATCTAGTGCAGGCAGAAATAACTATACAGAGCTTTAAAAGAGGTATTTTCCAATCCAGTGGTTTCGTTGTGTAGACTGTATAGGCAAGTTGTAATTGAAGCAATAGTTCTAGTACCACTGCCATGGCTGTGGGAGGCGCTGGCTAACACTCTAAGGGCTTATCTTGCGTACATATACATGGTGTTTCAGCAAACACTTTCAATAATTCCGAAAGGTTGCCTGTAGCTAATATCACAGTTATAGTTCATGAGGTGGTCTACTCGAAGCGGCGGACACTACTTGCACAAAAAATATGAAGGCATAACCGATCAGTTAACAAAAATCCACTAATTAAGTTTTTAAATAGTTATCTTGTGGCCCAAATTGGAATTTACAAATTCCAGCCGTGCAATTGGCGAGGCAGGTCCATTTGGAACGAATTCTCCCGATGACACCAGTTTTGAGATACTACTTCCCGAACTTCGCGGAGAAATGCATTGGAATTGCACTTGGTTTTGTGCTTAAATGCATCAAACAACGTTTTGTTGAAAAAGTAAGTGAAAGTTTGACGGCGCATATCTGGCAAATGGTTTCATCCGCACAATTATCTCAAAGTGGATATGTCTTGCAGTCTCACCTACTAGAATTTGTAAATTGCGACATGTGCCATAGGGTAATTCAATTAAAAGTTTGAAAGTGTTCGCTGAGATAACCCGCATATAGCAATAGCCAAAAAAAATGGCTTGATGGATGGCCGCAGCAATAGCTTCATTATGAAAGTACCGCGCCTTCGGTGCGGTAGAGTCCGGCCGCCACCGGTGGCAAATGGTCTTCCTCCTCTTTTAATTGGATGTTTCTAATTACTTCCAAATTACAATTTAGTTCAGCATACCAAATAACGTTTGAATGCCTTCCCTGGCTTCTATAGTCTGTTTTCTTCACATGGCTGCAACGAACAAAACAAATTGATCGCCTATATAGACTCGTCTTGTTGTCCTCGTTCATTTCGGCACAATTGAATTTGGTTGAATGCCTCAGCTGAGGTAATTTAACGTGCAGGTGTCGTTGTAATCAAGCCACATGTGTGACTGTGGCCGCGTGTGCGCGAGTGCGTGCATGTGTGTTCGTCGTAGCAGGCCCACTTCGCAGTTTTCTCATTACCGGCTCCATTCATCATGCAGAACAGTCAGGCCTTGGATGTCAGTAACACGTGCGCGCTGACGTGTTCACCAGCAGGACCGCTGCGTGTAGTCAACACTACGTGCGACGTAATTAGACGCCGTCATTTCTCCCTGCGAAAGTTACAGCACCTCGTGACTCGACTGCAGGGCGGCCACGCTTCGCCGTAATAGCCGGCCGAGTGTTCCCTTGGCTAAAAAATTTGCATCACAGAATGACGCACTGGCGCAGCTAACAGCCAAAGCTTTGAGGCTTCACAGGGGCTCAAAGTCATTAAGTATTTATGTTTGCTGCTAAGGCTCACGTATCTGTGGGTACCTTCAATAAAAAGCAGCTGATCCAACGAGCTGGCATCTACATCAAGCGAAGCTTGTGTAAGTGCCTAAAGAGTCGAAGTACGGTTTTGTCTTTGTTCTTTCACCCGCACGGCCACTGCAGTGGTGGTGCAATGGGGGAAGATTGAAGATCGCCGGACGTCCTCGAGATTTTTTGGTTCTTTTTCTTTTCTTTCTCCGCATGGTCGCCGCCGCCACTGCCACGGTGATTATGGTGGTGGCGATGATGATGATTTTTTGGCATACCCTTTGAAACAAGGCTGCGAAATAGTCACCTAGAGTGGATAAGTTACTCAGGCATGCTATACATGCTTTTCATTCTAGCATTTTTTGCATAATCTTTTGAATCGGTCTTCTCATCCTCAAAACTTCTCTAACTCTTAACGCTACCTATGCCTGTAACGGATCCGGCCGTATGAATCTCTTCCCTGCTTACTTTTTTTTTCAGCTATACTCTAAACGTCTATGGCTTATCTCGAATGCTGACCGGTTGATGCTTGCGTCCGCTTTAAATCCAAGTGTTCCTGGAAAGTGTGCGTTGAATTAAATTATGGCGTTTTACGTGCGAAAACCACGATTTGTTCATGAGGCACGCCCTAGTGGGGGACTACCGAAATTTGGGCCACCTGGGGTTCTTTAACATGCACCTGAATCTAAGTACATGGGTACTTTCGCATTTCGCCCCCATAGAAATGGGGCCACCTTGGCCGGGATTCGATCCGACGACCTGTGCTTAGGAGCCTAAAGTGTGCGTTACACACGAGTATCACAGGGTGAATGACTTCGCATTCCATTAGGATGGGCTAAGTGGTCTGCGGATTTTTGCTGCAGCATACACATGCCTCTTCCAGTTCTGCGGATGGATGAATGGTTGGATGGATGGATGGTTGGATGGATGTTATGAGCGTCCCCTTCGGAAATGGGCGGTGCGTTGCGCCACCAAGCTCTTGCTATTATACTGCCTAATCTCCTACCTAGGTTAAACAATGAAAAAAGAAAAAAGCACTATGGACTACAACGCCCAAATTTTCTGATCCCCTATTGCGAACTGTGCTTTTGTACGTGTCCGTCTTTTGTCGTTTGCCTACTTTTGTTCCACCAATCCTCCAATCACATCTTAATAATGCCTATTGCGGACATGTTTGCTTTACCACTGCTCCCGCTGAACGCAAGGGCTTCAAGGAGGCCAGTGGTGCCTAAATCGACCGCTGAGTAGACGTCTTCACATTCTAATAAAACATGCCCCGTCGTTTCCCTAGCTTTACCGCAGAAGCACATGCTTCTTCTTCCTTCTTATATCTCGCTTTATAAGTACGTGTTCTAAGGCATCCCGATCTCGCTTCGAAAAGTAATGAGCTTCCCTTTGAGTTGTCATAAATGGTTTCTTTCCTGATTTCGTTTTTTTCCTCTTAAGTAGTTACTCATGGCAGGTTTATTTTCCATTGCTGCCACCCATGAGATTATTTCAGCCTCTCTGACTTTCCGCTTGACCTTCATTGTTGCTGTGTTGCCCATCCTACAGGCTGCCTACTAGCTGGTAAGCTTCCTAGTTCTTTTCCTGCACTGTGAATCAATGTTTTTCCTGTACAGATACCTGAACACTCTCCCAGCCCGTTTACTTTCTTCCATATTCCTCAGCCGTTCTTCACAATCAACTTTACAGCGAGCTTCCCTCACTTCAAAACTGGTCCAGCCCATATCAGCCTGCACAGTTTCATTTGTAGTCTTCCCGTGAGCGCCCAATGCGAGGCGACCCTCTGACCTTTGGTTCCCCTCGAGTCCTGATTGTGCCCCTGATTTAAAGCAAACAACCACATTTCCTGAAGTAAGTCCTAGAACCATTGCACCTTTCCACATTCCTCGGAGGACCTCGTACCTATTGTATCTCCATAGCGCTCTGTGCTTCATTATGGCTGCGTTTCTCTTCCCCTTTACTGTTATGGTTTTTTCCTGTGTTTCCATATAACTATTGCCTTCGTTTATCCATATACCAAGGTATTTATATTCTTTTACCGAGGTACTTTTGGCCCTGTATCTCCACTGTCCGTTCACTGTTTTCATTGAATACCACAACACCTGATTTTCTAACACTAAATTTCAAACCTAAATTGTTGCCTTCCTTTTCACAGATATTAGCCAGACGTTGCAAATAACTTTGCTTGTTAGCTAGCAAGCTAACAAGCAGAGGCGCGGAGGCGCGGAGGGGAGCGCCATCTGGTGGCATTGCAAGGAACCCAGCAGCACTGACGTCGTTCGTGTCCTTCGCTGTTATTGGTTGGCTTATTGGGCATGCGTGTAGCCCCGCAGCATCCACAGTCCCGAAAAGCCCGCGAGGTTCGCAAAGCAAAGCTACGCTTTTATAAACGTAAGTACACATTTCTGTGGCGACACGATGGTTGATCATAAAAATAACAAAAGAATGGGTAGCATATAGATACAGCAGGTGCTTCTTTCTTTAGACCGACAATTTTCTCCTCTAATTGTCTATGTAAGACAGCAACATTTCAATCCTTGAACTGAATTCTTCGAAGAGGCAGATATTATTGGTGTGACATAGTGGTGTTAACCTCTTTTCCTGTCTTTTGCCTTTTGTGACTGGGTTTTTTTTTTCTTCAACGATGTACCAACTGGCCTGGATTTCAACCCTTCTGCAAAGCAGACATTATTTGCACAAGCAATCAAAATGGCTTATGGATATGTAACAAAATTTGGCTAAATAACTTTTCTTACTTATTTAATTGTGGCACACATTTCGATGTACCGACTATAACTGGTGAGATTACCAGGCATGCCTGCCTTGAATGAACTCTGGCGATTTCACCAGTTTCGCGATAGCGCCGTTAAACTTGGGGTATAAACACACTGTTCTTCCAATTTACATTTCAGCGATAAATATCCCGTAATTGGTTCCCAGAATTTGTTTCAAGCGAATGCACCTTACATACTCACCAGTTATAATTCGGAAATTGCAATATGTTCGGCATATATGGCGCGAAACATGAATTAGTGAAATGTTGGTAATTGAACATGCGTACATACTACTTCAGAACAGATTTCAATTGATAAAGGTTCCCGCCAATATAAGGATAGCGATCTTAATAAGCGCAGGCTAAATTTTTTCATTTGCTCGCCCTAAAAGCGAATACAGCGAGAAAGATATAGGAAAACGAACCTCTGTAGCTGATACAGATAGGCGAAGTCGATAAAAAATTTACGAGATCTATCTGAGCTTGGCCTCGTTAGCTACCTCCGGGCTTATCGGTGCTTCCAGTAGCATACATGCTACTAAATGGGTCGTATGTGGTAGTCTACATTTTATATAAGTAAATCCTGATTTTTTTCGAATCTTCTTGTCAGGCTGCTTTAGTAATATTAGCCCACGTTTAAGGGCACGCACTATACGACGTGCATTTTCACCTTGTCTTTCCTGCCAGGTGAAAAAGAAATCTTAGTTTTCTGAATACGTATAATCTTATTTTTGTGCTAAAGAAAAAAACCAACCAGATTTAGTAGCTATCCTGCGCTGGGGTCGAGGTTGAAGAGATGTTAAAGGATGAACAGGAAGAGGCAGTACAAGAACATCATTAAGAGTCCCAATACACGCGCGTTTACGCATTTAGGCGCGTCTATTGAGTAGAAAATATATCGGGTGTCAAACAATCACCTTCATAATTATTTTTCTTCTGCCTGTGTCCATATAGAACTGCCTTCCTAACTGTGCTTCTAGATGCGTAAATGCTAATACGCGTACGTATGCGGTAGTGTTCAGTTTTAACAGCTTCTGTAAGCGCTAAATAAAGAAAATTTACAGAAACTGCAAGTTAGGCGATGTAGTGCTCGCATTTTCAGCCCAAAGCATTGCTGGTTGATACGCTGTCAGGGCCTCCACCCTTGCAGAGTAAACGCTGACAGGATTAATAAAAGAGAACAGGTTGAGCTGCTAGTATACCACTACACTTCCTCGACGAAGTTGTAGCATTAGGAAGCACCTTCTAACTTATGCACATAAGTGACACGACCCGGTCCCCCCACCCCGCTCCTTACGCTAGATATTGTTCTGACAGGCTGCATCGTAAAACTGGCCTGAAAGCACTGCTATTTATCCATGTGTTGAATTCATTGGAGCAAAATAAATTGGTATATGCAGCAGCACCCAAATAGTCCAAAAATTTGTATCGCGGGGCGCTTTTCTTTCTTCTTTTTCTTCTTCTTTTTATTATGCTAGCTAGAGTGCCCAGAATCTGCATTGGGTTGAGCATCGTTGCTCTCAAATCAGTGTTCTCACTGGCGCCGACTACTCTGTATACTGTACGCTCAGTGGTTTGTTGTAAGCACATCTGCTTCACAGACGCATTTACAAGCAGTACGCTATGCCAAAGCCCACCGATAAATCATTTCCTCCCACACCTATACGCATGACATGGTTGTAAACTTCTTTTAATTAGTTTTAACGTGTTAATCAGAAACGGGATGCACGCTGCGTAGATACCGCTTATCGCGTGGAGCAAAGTCAGACTGCTCTACCGATATCAGTTGGCATGGTTTCAATAGGACATGTTTACTTGTACTACTGCACCAGATACCTTTCTACCAGTCTTAGAACGCACAACGCAGCGCAATTGCCACTGAGAACACTAGATCTCCAGAAAGCTAAGGGAGTCAGAAACGTTTTCAACTGCACAATGAAAACAGGCAACGCGGTAATGAAAGCATAGCAAAAAGGTAGCGGTTATCTCACAAGTTGCCAAAGACGCTGCAACCGCTGTGAGCCATACGAACAGTGAAAGTATTTACAAAGATGATTTTAAGTATATGCCATTGAAATAGGTATTACGCATGGACAAAGCCCGGCTTTCGAGATCATGGATCAGTAAGAACGAAAATATTTCGAGGCGTCCAAATGCCACACAACGCTACCACTGACTACGTCGTCTGAACTTTCAGACGCCACAGAGCTCTCGCAGTGCGTCACCCAAACCTGAGAGCTAAGTAGCGTTCGTTGAGGACGCACCTAATCGAGTACTAAAACGGATGAAAGAACCATTTGAAGCTATTCACTTTCCAATGGCAGAAGTGTCCCTATATATTGGTTCCCTTGACGAATGGAAATACGGACTTGAGGACGTATATTTGTTGTAGCGGTAAGATTTAGTTAGATAGCGCTTGTACTTTCGTTGCATGATCTCATAGAGATCAAAGCCGGCTACCAGCACATCTGCGGCGGTGATACCGACAGCATTGCGTTCAAGACGACTACATGCATGAAAATTTCTTATTCTTGATCGCCGCTACCTAATTCTCTGCTGTATTCACCTGTCGTTGGCGCCCATTCTACTAGACTAATTAATGACACTTTAGGTGATATACCTGTTGCATGACATGTGAAACTGCACCTACTAATAAATCGAACATCAGCTATTCGAATTTGTTGTATAATTAGCATCGTCCTCTTAGAGTCTTGTAACGTCACACGTCCAGTTTTCTCTGCTGTCCGGGGTTACGGGACCTTTCATTCCTTCTCAAGAAGGAGGAGGAGGAGGAGATGGAGTCTCGCTAGCTGCAGGCAGACCTAGTGCTGCAAAGAATGCAGGCAATCGCTTCGCCCGAGCCCCACTTATCAGTTGAGGCACAGTCAGAAGGCCATCACAACACCAACAAAGAGGGCTGTCGGTGAGGATGAGCTTGAACCAGCGGGCACCATATATCTCACCTTGCCTTGCAAGCCCGATCGCTCGATTCACCGTTAGCAGTCGAGCTCTGCATCGCATAACAATTTGAGAAGGAGCGGAAATACCTTGCTCCTAAATATTCCATGGCCGCACGGGCACAAAATGTGACTTTCACTTGTGCGCCTGTTCATTCTACGCTCGAGTCCATCTGTTTCATAGTTTACATTCTGTATAAGATTCAGGACACTCTACCAAGTCAGTGTCACCAAAAGCCTGACAGAGCGCACACAACGATAACGCACAAACTCTCGTCTTTTTGCGCTGCCACTCTGGAGTTGTGCGGATGCGATAGAAAGCAGTCTGCTACCCAAACGTAGATGGCGCTATGTAGGGGCTATCCTCCAAGTTGCAACCACATAGATTAGTAAGAATGTAATACACTGGGTGTTTAGCACTCTGTCTTTATTATTATTATTATAGCAGCGAGCTGCTGTTGATCACTTTAAAATGCCTTCCCTGGGTGCTCCAGCTTTCTCTCTTTCGTTCTTCCTTCATCCTGTCAAGAGATTTCCCCTTCGTGACTTTAATTACCTATTACCACGTTTAAGCGATAAACACATTCTCTTACCCTGATAAGAGAGGCTCACGGAAAGCGAGAAGAGGAAAGAAGTGCGAGAGACGACATAAAAGAGATTGAACGCTAACGCAAAATTATTCGACACGGCAGGGCTTCACAGTTGGAGTTGAGAAGCGTGTGGTCCTCAAGGGTCCAATTCACTTCTGCCAACGTGGGCAGAGCTCAGCGGTGCTTCCCAGTCTCCTTCTATCTCTTCAGAAAGATTTACCTCCCCCGAATCAAGATCCCAAATCTAATTAGGCTACCTGACCTAACCTCTGATATAACCAGCAGCTCTAACGACATTGGACGTGCGTTTTTATTTGGAACGTGGGCGTTTACGTCTCTGTGATTTTTTCCGGGGGAGAACGTAGCATGGTAGGCCTAAAATAAAAAATAACAAGCAGTATTGGGGTAATATGATTAGGTCTAGTTAGCTTTCTGTTCCTATCGACAGGCCCTCTAGCCATCCTTCTTTATTTTTTTCATCACACGGACAGCTGAAAGTCCTTGTGTAAGGCATGAGCTGCTTTACCGAGTTAACCGGAGGTGCTTGTTAAGCACTTTGCATTCTATATATTGCGCCTGAGGGAGTCATTCATCCCTCTTTTTTACGAATAATTTTGGATGGCTGCTCTTGGGCAGCCTTTTCAACGTTAAACATACATTTTCAAGGCTTACTTTCTTTACTGTAAGTATCTCAAGTGGGTACTTAAAGAGGAAAATTACGTTCCTTCTGGTTCTTTAATGAGATGGTTCACCGTTGGAAAGGAAATAGACGATGCACACCGTGCACTAAAACTGCAGCTGCTTTTTAAACACATTAATCTTGTTCTGGTCTTTCACAGTTCCGCTTTTCTTGTACCCGCAGTCTCTTGCGCTCCTTAAATAGCCCCAGCTAAATCAGATTTAAATTGTTCCTGTGAGCGAAGTGCTTTACTCCTTAATGTCTCCTGCCAAATGGGCCTTTCTAACGCCGCTACACGTTGTAATAGGATGTTCAATGTGAGCGTACACACGCTAAAAAACTAATTATATCTTCTCAGAGTGAACTAAAAAAAAAGTATTTCTTTTTCTTACGACCAAATTTATCCCACACATGCTGTGAATTTCGTCGCTCTATAATATGCCCCCTGGAAATGCATAGAAAATGCTCGTCGTGGAAAAATGCTACAAGTGGGAAATCTGAGCTCCTATCTACGAAGACGTTTGTATACACTCGAGCCTTGTGATGGGCATGCGTTTGGCGTGAGGTGGCCAGACATGCAAGGAATGCAGGAATGGTCACGAAAAAGGACACTGCGCGGGGAAAGACGATAATAATAAGGACATGGCGTCGATGTGAACTGGGCTAATCAACCGGGCGAAATTAGTGCGGCGCAATATGAACGGTCGGCTTTGCAAAGGGTGCAGACGACGGTAAAGGATATTCACGGACAAGACCGACAAGCTGTCACGGACTTTCGTTGGGTTAAACCTCTGCTAAATTTACGTTGTTAACACGCGCTTTTCATTACACTTAAATTTACGCATTTGTCCAACAAAGACTCGGCCATCACATCCTGATACATCGTTGGTGACTCGTGCGCTTTCATATTAATACGTTTTCTTTTACCTTAGCGACTCCACGAGGGGGTACCACTTAAGGTGTAGGCGTGAAGGAAAAAACAATAAAACACTCAGGGTGGCATCAGCAGGTAATCAGTCGAAATCGCAGAAAAAGATTATGGCCAGGTGAGTGGGGCAATATTGTGAGAAAGGCCGTTGCATTGTTCGGCTGCAATAAAAAAGAAAGATGCGTAAAAAGTAACAGTTCTTGCAGTAGACGCCCAGTGCGGCGAGATATGTATGGCGGCAGCATGATGTGAAGAATGCCATTAAGGGATGAATAGAAAAGCTTGTGGAATAAAGAAAGTGTGGCTATGCGTCGGCCAGTGGCGTAGCCATAAATTTCGTTCGGGGGGGGGAGGGGGGGGTCTCACGTTGCAGCTCGGTCTCCTCCTTGAGAGGACGCTTTAGCTCGGGTGCACGTATCTAAATACATGTAGAAGAAGAATTCGCTTTGCTCGGCAACCAATGCCCCAAATTGGACGAGGGTTGTTGCATTTAAAAGAAAAACTTAAGTTCTAGTGACCGTTGGTTTAGAATTCTTTATTTAGATTGTCAATCCTTTATTAAAAAGTGCCCAAAATCGCAAATTTTCAGAAAACGAAACTATCAAGTTCGAAACTCTGTAACTCAGCAATAAAAAATGATATCACAATTCTGTGAATTGCACCTAATAGTACATTTACAGCGGACAAAATAGCTTAGCTACACATGAATCTCAAGAAATTTAGCATTATAGAAATACGGTTTTCGCAGAATCTTTGTACACATCGTAACCAATTCACGTAAGATACGAATTGACACACCAAATTTGTCCGCTTTGACTGTTATAATAGATGCCGTTTACTGAAGAGCAACATATGTGCTTGATGCAGAGCTATTAGTTTGTAAACGTCGTGCTTCTATTTTTTTAACTTTCGAGTTTTTCAAGATATTTTAAACAATGTTCAGGTCCTAAATCAAAATTCTGCTTCCAACAGACACTATAATTTACCTTCCTCTCTCAAATGCAACAAATTTCATTACAAGAGATACGGGGTTTATCCCAGAAAAGCGTTCCTGCGTTTTACATGTATTTGAATAGGCCGCGTCGGAGTTGGGCGCGAGCTAAAGCTTCCTCTTAAACGACTTGTATGGAGATCAAATACATGAATAAGAACTGCATTGCCATTGCTAAAGATGCTGCAAACAAATTCTTGAAGACTACGCACTGTCAAAATAAGTAAAATAAGTATTTTTCATAAAGGAATATACTTGTATGTGTCAAAAATTGTGCCCAAAATAACTGATATCTATGCTTCCATGTTCTTTCGCTATTCAGTAAGTAAAGAAAATATCACACGAACTTTAGGACTATATCAGTTCGAAACCAGCAAAGCAGTGCATGCCGCTGATATTAAAAATGTAAAGGCTGTGAAATTAGCAAGCTGAGGACAATTATTATAAGGAAATTGTGCAGTTCAAGAACTTTCTTTAGATTCTTGTACATATGCAACGGCCAGTGAAAAATCTCAATGACGCTGTCATGTCTTCCAATATATTACGCAGGAGCAGCTGTCACCGGTCATGTATCGTGTGTAATTGCACCTAAATTTGAGCGGCAACAGAGAGCACGTATAAAAAGCGGCAGTTCTGCAATATATACGAGGGCGAGTAAAATGAAAGTCAGCCAATGCAAATGTATGACAAACGGGGTACTTTATTTAAAAGTAGTTTCCATGATCATTTAGACATTTGTTGCGTTGTCTAACGAGTCGCGTGATTCCTGTCTCATTAAACTCCTTGAGTTGCTGCTTCAAAAAGTCTGCAACTGACTCTTTCACGTCATTGTCCGACAAGAATCTGGTTCCCTTGAGCTGTCTTTTTCGGTTGCCCCAAAATGTGGATGTCCCAAGGCGACAGGTCTGGGCTGTATGGCGGATGTTGCAGCGTTTCCCACTTGAACGTTGCCAGTTTTGTATTAAATAAATCAGCGACGTGGGCCCGGCATTGTCGTGGAACAACATGACCCCATTCGTCAATTTTCCACGTAGTTTGTTCTTGATTGTGACACGCAGCCGATCTGGCGTTTCACAATAACGAAAAGAATTGATAGCCTCTCAAGATATAGCAAATTCTATCAGTAATGATCCCTGACGATCGAAAACAAAAGTCAACAACACCTTTCCGGCGGAAATGACGGCCTTTCCTTTCTTGGGGATGGGGTATTAGAATGTTTCCACTGTAAGATTTGCCGTCGTGCTTTAGGCTCATAGAAGTGGCACCATGGTTCGTCTGCGATCACAATTGGAGACAGGAAGTCGTCACCCTTATTATGACACCGGATCAGATGAGTCAAGACAGCGCTGAACTTCTCCGTCT
Organism: Dermacentor variabilis; assembly: GCF_050947875.1. Classification (NCBI taxonomy): domain Eukaryota; kingdom Metazoa; phylum Arthropoda; class Arachnida; order Ixodida; family Ixodidae; genus Dermacentor; species Dermacentor variabilis. The sequence goes on along the minus strand of NC_134573.1, from coordinate 123,085,879 downwards.
TCTGGCGATAGTTCGAAATCTTGGGCAACCACTGCGCACACAAGAGCCGATAACCGAGATGTTCGTGAATTATGGTGTGAACCAAACCGTGACTGATGTTCACACGCTCTGCCAGTTCATCGATGCTTATCCTCCGTTCTTGTCTCATCCGCTCATCAAACTTTGCAGTTTTGTTGGCAGTTATTGCACGATGGCTTTGGCCCGACCTTGGATTGTCGTTGCAACTTTCACGTCCTTCTTTGAACCGTTTGCTCGAACGCTTCACATTGGCCAATGAAATGCAATGTTCAACGTACACGACAGCCATACGGCGACTAATTTCTTTTTGGAAAATACCTTCCACTGTCAAAAACCTCAGGGCACCACGCTGCTCACCTTCTGGAGCGTTCATTACGTCACACAGCCATGTTCAACCCAGTGTATAAGAGCATTAAAAAATTTATCCTCACACCTGCGTGTTACTGATGTAAATGAGAGATGCCTGTCTGCTACGCGCATTCCTCGCAGATAATGAACCGAACCATTATTGCGCGGGGCTGGTTTGATCACTTTCATTTGACTGGCCCTCGTACTCCAGAAATGCGAAAATGCAATGAAATATACAAATGCGAAGATACAGCTTGATAAAAGGTAAAAAAAGTGTCACTGGAAACAAAGTTCATTGCACGTGTACACAGCACCTCGCAAAAAGATATTTAAACATATGTATAAGTCTCCAATAAATCTAGGTATCTAAAAAAGTCACTGTATATAATGCGTCAAACAAAGGAAATAAATATGTTGCGCAATCAGAGATTCACAGAATCCTAGATCCCGCCCCCATTCCACCCAATCCCCCCGATGTATCGTGCGCGACGGAAAGCGGCGCGCTTGCTCCCCGCTTTTCTCTTTTGCGCACTCAAGACTGAGCCACCATCCTCGTCTCACCCATTCCAGCGCCCCCCCCCCCTTCCCTACGCTTTCACTCGCTCATACAGCATTCGGCGCGCGGTCATTATGTTACCGCCCTCGTACTTTATACGAAACATGAGGGTGACCGCGACGGCAGGAATGGGCCTGGAATGTCCTTATAATTGCTATCGAACTACTCTATAATAGGAGTATTCGGCAGCTGAAGCATCCCGTGGTCCATTACTGTCCGCAAGAGAAGTAGCGAAATCGAACTTTCACCATGCGACAATTCGCTGCGCCACAACAATGTCTTCTTATTTCTTTTGTGGGGCAGGGGCACCGAAATGAAAAAGCGCAAACTATGTTGGCCACAATAAAATGCCTACTTTCGGCACCTAATGTGGCTACCGAATGAATATCGAAGAAAACGTGAGAAGCTTGTTTCACCGAGGACCATACGCATACTGCTCGGTATCCTACACTGGCGAGACAAGACTTTCCCGAGAGAACGTTGCGCTCAAGTAAACGCGGTGCCATTCGTCGAGTCCCCACAGTGATGGCGGCGAGCGACGATAGTTTCTTTTTCTCGTCTGCTAGCCAGAAAGCGCCCGAAACTCTACCAGGCGAAAATCCCCTCGGCCAGAGAAAAGCGAACGCGCTCCGAAGTGCGCCGCGCGGTTGTCGGAGCAACAGGAGAAAAAGGCATGCGGTTTGGCTGCCTCTGGCAGCCCGCGGGTAAAGTAGCGTGTACAACAAAAAAAAAATGAAGTGGCTGAATGTGTCCTCACGGATAAAAGTCGAAGTAGAAAATAAATAAGAACGTAGATACCTTGGCTGGCTTTAGTGTCTTGACATGGATGTTTTGGCGTAGGTGGACAAAAAATGTTGATATTGTGTTGTGTCATGACGGCGCAAATGAACCACCACAACCTTTCATCTCATCGGGCCTCGCTGCTGGCTTTGTCAACTTGTCTGATAGTGTGTTGATTTGGCTTGTCTCGTTGTATGGTCCGTTGTAAGACTTTAGAAAAGTCAATGTACCTTTGGGGTCCAATATATATAGGAAAATTAAACCCACAAAGTTCCGCAATTCAAAATATAAAGAACAACTTTGGAAATGTCAATGCCCATTTTCCATCAGAAGTTTATGAAAACTTTATACCCGTAAATTTTGGAATTGACATCCATGCACTCTGAAGATTGCGCGGCCTCCGCGACATGCCGCGGCGAGCCCGTTCGCCATCAAAACGCCCGTGAAACTTTGTGCTCCGACGTGGCTGCTTGCGTTATGTGACTCCCGGTGCATGGGCGTTGCCGCGAAATGCAGCCCAAGTGCGCAATGTTGGCGGTGAAATGTCTTTTCGAGCGTGAAAAAGACATTCTAGACAAAATTCCGAATGATTTCCGGCGCTGGGGATTGCTTTAGTGGGCGGTGCATGGACAGCACGAAGAAATTTCGTGGGGGGGGGGGGGCTGGAAAGCCCCCCCCCCGGGCTACGCCCCTGGCGTCGGCGGAAAATAACGTTTGCGAGCTAGCGTTGACTTCGTGAGAATTAAATGAACAAATCACTCTGTTGGCACGATCTTGTACCTCTCCATGCTCACCTACGACACAAGCTCGACGCGGGTACGATATACCTGACGCATACTTTAGTTTTGTGGACAGGTGATTTAGAGGTTAGTAATTTAGCAAGTTTGGGGGGCACGCAACGAAGGTGACGTTTCATTAAGCCGAAAACTCTCTTAGCCGATGATATGACGGTGGTAACATGTGCATGCCATGACAGATCACTAGAAAAAGTAGCGCTTAAGTATTTAAACGACGTAAAAGTGCTTAAATGACTGCTCGTACATTCGCCGACCGTATATTAGTCGACCGGTCGCACCATTCCTACCCATGGTTTAGATCATGCTGCAGTTTTACTACGTCGGAGCTTTTAGAAACTGGTCGGTAAATTACACAATCGTCAACTAACATTCGGATTTGGCAAGATAAGTGTTGAGGCAAGTAGTTAACGTATATTAGAAGTAGGAGAGGGCCAAGCACAGGGCCTTGGGGTACACCAGATCTTACAGGAACAGGGTCAGAGGCTTGGTTATTAACTATAACATGTTGAGATCACTGGAACACGAATTCCTCAATTCGAACCACAAGGTGGTGGCCCAAGTTTAACTTGGTTAGTTTTAATAGTAATCATTGATGTGGTACTATATCAAACGCTTTTCCTTAATTCAAGAAAATGACATCTGTTTGCATGCTAGCGTCAACTTTAACACGCAAGTTAGCAAAGAAAATGCACGAGACGCCCTGTCGTAATCCGCGCTGGGATGGATGAAAAGAAAATATATTTTGCCGAGAAATGCCATGATATGAGATTAAATGACATGCTCAATGATTTGGCAAGGATCACTTGTTGATGAAATTGCGCAGTTTTTAAGTGGGAATTATTTGTACCAGGTTTGTAGACATGAACGGACCTCGCCACTTTCCTATCGTTTGGCATGTTACATACAGAGAATAAATTAGAAAAGAAAAGGCAAATATAAGCAGTGAAGGTATGCCGGGTGTTCTTTAACAGCTTGTAATTTATTTAATCGATGCCTGTCAATGAAGAAAGCATAATACTAACAAAGTTAAAATTCCAAAGCAACCTTCCAAAGAAACGCAGGTACGTTTAGTGAGACACATTGCAGTAGAGGGCTCCTGTTGAATTTCGTCAACCTAAGGTAGCACCACCAAGGACTTCTTCTGCCTTCAGCAAAGCAAGCTTCTGTGAACTTGGTATTCAGCAGTACCGCTGCCGTACTTCTGTTTAGTCTGATCAAAACACTTGTTACTGAGGCAAGAAAGTTGACAAGGCGATCCTAACAGCATTTGCGAGTGTCGATAGCCACACGCGGCGTTGTCTCCGGCAACGCAATGGGATGAAGCAGAACTCATCTGCAAACGCAGCACGATGGCCGAGGTGTCGTTGCTTTCAGAGAGTGTAGAGCACTCTGGTCAGCCATCGTCGATGTTGCCTCGCAAACGACTACACTGGCCTGGAGCGTTTGCGAAAGCAGGAATCTCATTTGCACGTAGAGGGCGTAGCAAGTCGTTGTTCGTGGAGCTCAGGGTTGTAAGAGGCGGGGCCCAAACAGGAGCCACATCTCCGAGTCCTCCTCTAGAGAATGTCAGCGCGTTCTCATCGACCAGTGATACACTCGATGCTGCACATATGAAAAGTAGACGAAGGTAAATGATCCGACAGTGAGGCCCTGCGAGTGATCACCCTGCGAGTGATCGTCACCTGTACTTGCATTCGTTGGAGCAGTTCAAAAATAGAGCTCGCCCCGTCATCGATGACGGAAATGTTGCAAGCAAACGCGACAGGATGACGTTAAACTATTCTTATGAAACAAATATCCACTCCATTATGTGTCTTTATTTTTCATTTTCAGCCCTCACAGCCACGTACATGCCTTTGCTTGTCCATAACATTAATAGAATGTACGATCCGCTGTAATGGTTCGCATCACTGCGAATGGTGACAGAGAGATAAAGGCTCTAAGTTGTCCTTCGTGAAAAGTAAGATCGTGAGTAAAGAAAAAAGGGGAAAAGAAACTCGCCATTTTGGCCCTGCGACCATGGATGACGACAGAAGCTGCTGTCAAACCACCTGAGGGGGTTATGCAATGCTTTATTGATGGTCGGATGCTTTTTTCGAGCTTCATCTTTATTTAAGCGTATGCTGCTTTATGTGTTATATGCGTGATTTGCAGGTATATTAGCACTGTTCACTTCACTTCGCTGAGCACTTGTAACATCTGCCTTACAGGGGTAAGATAAATTACACTTTCTGTTTGCTAACGGCAGCGCTAGGCAAAGATACTTTGAAATTGTATCTTGATACAAGATACTCTGCTAACAAGTGTTTTAGATACAGATAGAAGGTACTACTGCACCTATTGTATTCGGTACGATACTTTCAATTTGTATCTTCAGGTACTTAGACAGATTCGCAGATTTCTTATTATAGATATATATAATGTAGCAGTATATGTGTGAAAGCAACTAGACGCAATGCAACCCCTTTCTTGCATTCTTCAGACTTCATAACAAAGCACCCGCAAGAACAACTTCAATAACGACAATATAGCGGCATCAGAATTTGCGCGAAAGACGCCGCACGCATAGGCGTACCCGGCACAATACGGTGGCTACGAGCACGTGTCATGGCACCTCCCCCCCCCCCTACGGAACTAAAAAAAAAAAAAAACGAAAGGTTGGCTGTGCGCAGAAATTCGCACGTTTGTTTTTGCCGAGACGGCGCGAGCAGTACCACGTGACTCTGATGTGCAAATACCAGGACTTCTGCGAAATGAAGAAACAATGCTGTGCCGCTTACGCTTGGGCGTCGCATTCACCAATGCATATACGTTTTTGATTGGAATGACTGATAGCGCCGACTGCAATGCCTGCGGTGCCGAGGGAACTATAGAACATCTACTGTGCTACTGCCCATCTTTTCAAAACGAAAGACATGACCTCTGCACAGCTCTCAATCAGCTCGATAGAACACCGTTCACCTTGAAGAAGATCTTGGGACCATGGCCTCGCATATCGCAGCTACAAAAGGCCACAAAAGCTCTGCTGCGATATTTGAAGGCTACTGGATTGAATCAGCGTCTGTGATCTGGACTGAGTGACCGAACGATATAACCAGTAGACTTTCTTTTCTTCTTTTAATCTTTCCGTCCCCTTTTCCCTTTCCCCAGTGTAGGGTAGCCAACCGGGCTCAGTCCTGGTTAACCTCCCTACCTTTCCTTATCATTTGCTCTCTCTCTCTCTCTAAGGACGCGCACATCTCATCGCCTACCCTGGATGGTGGGCTCTGGCGGAAAGATAAAAGAATGTCACTGCCTTTAGTTTCATTCAGGTGGCTTAGCGGCAGCAATATCAGCTTGAGAAGCGGAGTTCAGCCAGCGTTCGCAGTTTCGCACGGTGACGCTGCTTTAGCCAGTATCTTGTATCTTAAGATAGACGATGCATTCTTTCATGTATCGGAAATACAGATAATGATACAGGTCTTGCCATTCGTGTCGTGACACAGATACAAGATACCCAAAGAGCACCGTAGATAGTATTCGAAGATGCATGTATCTTCAATACTGCATGCGCATTACTGGCTTACGTGGGTATGAGTCATTGCATTTTCGTTTACTTACGGGTGTATGCAGCATTGCTGATGATGACAGATGCTTGTTTTTAGCTTGTTATTTTTTGTGACGTACGCTGTTCTGTACGTCGTGTGCGTGATTCCAATGAATGCGTTGCTGATCACTTTGCTGAGCACTTGTAGCCTCTGCATCATGAAGGGGGTGAAGGGTGCTTAGGTGGGTATGAGCCATTACCGATGATGATAATGCTTGTTCACAGACGGGCACGAAGAATTCCGCCCACGGAGACGCTAACAGGTTCGCTCTAAGATAACTAAACTATAAATAATTTCAGCGATTGTTGCTATATGGCAACGATTTGACGCGTTTACGCATTTCGCATACCACACGTTGACCCCGGATGCCCTTATGCCATTAGTTTGGCCTGATTCGTCAGCAGATGAACAAGCCTTGCTGAAAGAATTGTTTTGCAAGAAACAAAGCTCAGTGCAAAATATAAGCACGGCCGCACGCCCACGCAGTCGTATATTAAAATGTGAACATACATGTTCAAAATGCTGACATCCGCAAAACCACACTCATGGACAGAGACGTCTTCCACGATATACGCTATCACTTTAATTCATGAGCACACGTACGCCTTCTTGAGTTGGGTTTCTTGAGCGTTATTTCTTGTTGCAAACGTTGCACCTTTTCTTGTGATATTTCTACACAGTGATGGCAATCTGCCTTTTCTCACGACGCGATGGCGCATGCTCCCTGTCCTAGCGGACTAGTCGCGAAACGTTTTGAAACGGACGCACGTGTAGCCGCGGAGCATTATGTCGGGAGAACGTCCCCTCCCCCCACCCACGCCCCCGCCCGAAAAGAAAGGAAAAAAAAAGCCAGTGCGCAGACCCGCAGTGCAGCAAGCACTCGTTCCATGTACCGCGTCGGAACTCCACTGGTACGTAGTTGGAAAACTATGCGTAGCGTAAGACTGCAACTCCACTTTTAGAGAAAAAGCGGCCATGTCTTCGTTCGCACTGCACCTTGCACGATACGCAGTTGCCACCTTGCAATAACAATAGCCAATTTATGACTAAACCCCTGCGTTACACTTTGACGACATTTCGAAAACATCGCGTTGCCGACAAAGCCTTCGTCCAGCGTCGACCCCCTCTTGCTGGGGGTGGCAGTGCATGCCCGATTTCACGTACTCGTTTAAGGCGTGGTAAAACTGGGTCGATACGAGACCGACTGGACACTGACGCCAACGATATTCAGCAGTGTGTCGCTGAGAATATTTTATCATAATAGGTCGACAACGATGCAGCCGGCGGGTGCCAGTAGTAGTAGCGCGAAGGGCTTTGTTGTCGACGGCACCGAGAAAATCAGCGGGTCGACCATGATCGCTCGACCAAACCCCACGCGATCGGCCGTCGAACCAACAACGCAATAGCCGCAGCGTTTTCGCTTGCATATATATTTAATGGCACTCAAAATGAGTCGAAACAAGCTCTGGAAGTTGAAATGCACAAGCTTCAGTCTTCTGAAGCAATGCATGTGAAGTCTGAGCCAACGTCGATCATATTCAGCAAAGTTTCGGTTAGTCCCGCAGGCCTGTCGAGTTCGGGCACCCGCTACCGGTGGACCTGAACTTAAATATTAGCAATTAAGACGAAGGAAACTGCTCTTATTGTAGCCCTATGTCGTTGCGGCCCATATAGCGTTGTGGCCCTATAGCGATTGGATATCAACTACTCTCGTTTCGCATTGCGCACGCACAATAAGCGGCAAACGGCGACGCAGCGCTGTGCCAACATCTGTACGTCACCTTTCCCGAAGGCTGTCGGTCACATTTGCTTCGTAGATTGGTGGTTCTCTACGCGTTGTTGACACATTTCTTCATTACAGAGGAGCACTGTTTACCTCTGCGTCAAAAGAGAAACAAAATGCAGTGCGTTCGGCACAGCAGCAAAAACAACCGTCTCACTCAGTTCTACCAACGATGTGAGCAATGGTATCCGCGTTATCACGAGGGAACTACATGGCCTAAACGTGAGCGCTTATGCCGGGTATGGTTTCCTGTAATACCTTATAGCACGTGTAAGGTGCAAGTATGACGAAGTTAAAGAAAAGCGAGAATCAGTAATACCAGTCCGTAATATGTGTGTCTGGATCACAGTTCGCGTTGTTTAATTGGCTCGGCCATCCATAATGCTTGCTCTCAGGGTGAAAGAATGCGGCTCATACGCGCTGATATGTATGTTTTCCTGCGTTTTGACATTATTCTATATATGTGATGCGCCGTTTACACAATATCCGAAGCTAACAACGATCTGTGGCTGTAGATTTACATATGCAGCCACGTGCAACATGACCTGCTACACCGGTGCCCATGGTCGAAGGGGCTCCAAGACTGTACGGATGTGCAGACACAGAGCAAGTTCCAGACGTAAACACGGCGTCCAATCAGCGGTATCAATAAAACCGCTATTTCGCATGTCAGAGCCACCGCGCAGCCCTGGAGCCCCTTCGACCACGAACAAGGGTGTTGCAAGTCATATTGAATGCGACGGTACATTTCAATAAATGAACCGCTTTGGCAAATCAGACGCGGAAGGCGACTTCTTGAATATGCGAAACGTCCAATGAATGTGTAAAAGCACATAAAAAGCGAGATACAAGAGGAAGAATCAGCGACAACATGCTCCAAGGCAGCCACGTCGGCTGATGGAACTAAGCGTGTCTTTATCGGCCCCACTCTTAGCACAACAGCGCACTGAGGACTGCTCACCCGGTATAGTCGTTGAGTGCTACAAAACTTCCAGAAACGACCTGCTGGCCCCGAAGAAGCTATTATTAGTTAATCACAATACACGAAACGCACAACCGAAGCACACTCAACGTGGGCGCTGGTATATAAATTAACCGGCGAAAGCCCCGGATTCTTCCGAAACGTTTCCACTGACGCGTCGCTGAGGGCAGCAAAGGAACATGAAAAAGGCGGACTGTAAGCAAGTCGGTGGCGCATATAGGCAGCAGCGCCAACACATCAGCGTACAATAAAGCCGTGCTCTGGCCAATAAAACCTCCCCTCGTGTAATTTTTCTCGCACATTTCGTGACACAAGACTTGAGCGTTGTCTGGACCTTCGACAAAACACATTTTCCCGCACGCTTCTCGCATGAAGCTTTCTTCATCATCCACTTCACTGGCGACAGTATTTTCTTTGTTCCTTTTATGCTTTCATACTCTTCAACTCATAACAAACTTACGCGGCGAAAGCAGTGCTAATGTGTATCACCCCCCCCCCCTCCTTCCTGGCGGTGACAAAATTTAATTTTCTCTGCGACTCTGAGTGTGTTCAAGCAGGCTTTCATCCAATTTTGCGTTTGGTTATTGTTATATTTAGCCATTGTGTACATTTCTCCCTAAACTCAATTAAGAGGCTCTCAAGTTTAATATTACCCCCTGTGTGTTAGCATCGTGCTAGTGCCGCCATCTAGGCGTACTAGCACTTTGAAAGGCGGCCTATTAAATTTTGGTTGATGCTGTTTGCTTCGGTGGGCCTTCTGGCGCCACTTCCCAAATTTCACATTTCTTCTATGTACGCGCACTCACATGCTAAGTAGTATGTCACGTTAGCAGACGGCGAGATACATGAATGCGCCAACACGAAGCCGGAACACCAACCAAGTAAACTCCATAGGAGCAAGAGCATAATTTGTCAAAGTGCTCTTTTAAAGACTTCTTTAACTATAGCTCATACACCGGAGTCATTAGATAGAGGTTAATGTTGTTGACGAGGTTGAGGGTGGGGGACGGGGAGAGTTCGTTCATCCATATCGGCTGCTCCCGTTTCATGTGGCTTTCCTACTGTTCGGTTCTTTTTTCGTTTCTAAAGCTGTTCCGAAATTGTTATTGTCCAGAACGCGGCATAGCACTGTACAACTTATCATATCGTTACGATGAAAAGCGAATGAAGACACGCAAACTAAATGTTTAGGTAATAAGATGTGCGGGTCAAACAGTCATTGCAGACCCACTACAGCATTCAACCGCCGGGGTAGCTCAGTGGCACTGCTATAAGGAAGAACAGAAAAACAAACCCGAGTGCTTAGATTTATAAGCTCCCGATAATCAACTACCGGTGCTCGAAAATATCATAGAACCCGTCGCTATAGAGCGTACCTCGCAGGCCAAGCGTTGCTCTGCGAGTTCAAGTGTTGCTTTGCAAGTGTAAATTATGTAAGGAACTGGCAGACCTACCAGGCATTCTACTGGCTTTCCCTCAGGCGATCCACCAAGGCCGCATAATACCTGATGATGAGCAGTGGGAGATGATTCTGTTTAGCTGAGCCCCGCAAAAATAACTCTGGGTCATCCAGCAGGCCGAGCACGCCGCCAGGGCCCAAGAGCCACCAGCCGCCGTTTAGGCTAGGGCTTGCGCCCCTAAACTGCTACACACTAAATAAAGTTATTTCGCTCTCGCTGCTTTCCTGGGCAGCCCCTTGGCGCAAGGTTCTCACAAAGTTCAGCTCAAGTGTTCGCAAGTAAATGGTCTGAAATACAAGCTATCGTTACTTTTAATACACATTGTTTGTACCTGAGTGAAGTCAATGATAAGCTATCAAGGAACATAGATATTGCCTAAGAAAAAAAGAAAAAAAAACGTTTAGTTCCTAACCGTTCCTTTTCTTGCCAGTCTCTCTTTGTAAATATTCACGCCAATTTTTGTCCTTAGCAGCACCCTCCTAAGCACTGCTCCAAGGCGCTCGTTCCTGAGTTGAGCTCCGGCATGTCTCGAGCTTGTACCTCGGCGTAACTGAGTGAGCGGGCACAGCAAAAAATTAAAGAGCGAACGTGGAGCACAGCGCGGAAGGAAATTCGGCGAGAGCGCAGAGAGTGCGAGGAGGAAATTGGAGGAGAAGGAAGAGGGTGCAGCGGCAGCGTGAGAATGAAAGCAGAGGAAGTCATATGAACACCACTAGATGGTGCTGCTCGCACCCTATGTCGTCCGCGCATGGGAACGACATAAAGCATCACAAGAGCGCAGGCAGGCAAAAAAAAAATACGCAGTTACCGCAGGATGAAATAGCCAGAAAATAGGAATCATACCCGGAAGAAAAAATTTATGCTTCCAATATTGGTTCAAGCGAAGGTAAAAGGTGAAAGTGAACGTTGGTTGGTCAGAAATACGTGAGAAAAAGAAGGCCCCATCTAGAAAATTTCGAACCACGTAAGCTTATTACGCAGGAGGTCTGGAACAATAAAATAACATATCCTTGACGAAGATGGAATCAGGCTGGAAGGGGACGCTGCATTAAATTATATCGGAAAAGTAACAGCCGGATCTTTCGAAGGCAATGACAAGGTTGTAGACGAGAAAAAAAGTCGCATGAAAGGGAGAACTAGAAGCAAAAAAGCTGGTGCTGGCAAATTTCAACTGGAAGAAAGTCGAAGGCAAAATTCCTAAGCACACAGCCACTGGGCTAGGCGAGGTTCCCATCATGCTGATAAAATGAACTAGGAACGAATAGTAAGGAAGCTCTGTTGAAAGCCGTAGAAAGAACAATAAAAGATAGCTGAATACCAGGCACTTGACGACAAAGTAGAATGAATGTAACTTTTAAACGTAAAAGGACAAAATATAAAATTCTCACATATAGACCGGTGACCAATACATAGGTATTATAGAGGTTAGAAATGTAATCGAACAACTTAAAGCTGCTAGCATGGACAGAGAATAATGGCATAATGGGAGAACTGCAGAATCGCTTCGTAATCGGTAGGTGGTACTCACAGCAAAATAAATTTGTTGTGAGTAACTACTGGGAAGGACAAAACAAAAGCAGGAAAGAAAGCATCTAGGATAGCTTAAAGGGATGCTCATTACTTTTCGAAGCGAGATCAGGATGACTTAGAACAGGCACTTATACAGCGAGATACAACAAGGAAGAAGAAGCATGTGCTTCCGGTGGTAAAGCTAGGGAAACGATGGAGCATGTTTTATTAGAATGTAAGGATATCTGCCCAGCGGTCTATTTAAGTACCTCTGGCCTCTTTGAAGCTCTTGAGTTCAGCGAGAGCATATGTAAAGTAAACATGTTCGCAATAGATATTAGTAGAAGCGATTGGAAGATAGGTGAAAGAAAAGTTGAGAAACGGCGAACAATGGAGGTGTACAAAAGCAAAGTTCCCAATAAAGGTTCAGAAAGTTTGGTGATGGGAATTCTTCGTAAATATTATTTCTTTCTTTTTCTTGTTTCTTTAACAAAGGCAGGACATTAGTCAATATAATACCAAGAGCCTGTCGGCACAGCCCACCATCGCGTTCCATAGGGGACGAACATAGCATCCATCCAGCATCCATCCATCCTCGGTTCTCACGTCCGCGCATCCGGTGATCGGTGCTATGCGTACAAAAACTTTCTAAACCCCAATAGGGGTTTAGAAAGTTTAGCGACGGAAATATTTTTGCGTTTTATTTTGTTTTTTTTTCTCTTCTTAAATATAGGTAGGACATTTGGGAATATAATAACAAGAGCTTGGTGGCACAATCTACCGCATTCCATAGGGGGCACTCATAGCATCCAACCATCCAACTATGGCAGTGGTGGCACCGGCCGTGGTGGGCAACTAAAAATGAAACTCAGAAAGCTCACCTTCGTGCAAAGCGTTCGCCGCAAGCGTTCCCCCGGTAAATATTGCGGTTGCGTAAGCGGCAGTTGCCGGGAAGCGGCAACTGTGTGGCGGGTCTACACAGAGCGCCGCGCGTCGCGGCTATGACAGTCAGTGCGGCGAGCGGTGCGATGCCTGAAAGTATCGCGAAATGAAAACACCTATGGAGCTGCACTCGAATTTCGCATCATGAAGTATCGTAATCGTCGGTAATGTTTTTCCGATGGCTGACACTCCCCGTAGCAGCAGCGCACTTTCATTTATGCAAGCATAAAGCTGTGCCTTGGTCAGGCCAGAAATACCGAAAGCGTTGAGCAAAATTGCATAGCCAAAGACAGCTGAGCTCTTATTGCCCAAGCCTCATTGGGCCAAAGCTGGCAACGGCAGCCAAGCGTTTCCCTCATCCTCTCAATCCCTTGCGGCGCTTTTCAATTTCTAGTGCCTTCAATAGGCGCAGATTGGAAAATGAATTTACGGAATCTTTGTGTCACAACGTAATTTGCGTAGCAGATTTTCTTACCAATGAAAAACAGTTTGTCATCTCCCCACGAACTCCACGCAGAGCTCCACCTTCCCTGCCTTTCATGGTTGCGCTGAATCGTCAGCGACACAAAAAGAAAATGGTGTAGTTGACATGAGAGGCCGGAATGAAAGGATTAGGTAGGCTGGCAGCGTTAAGAGACTCACGCTTCTCAACGTCACTTTTTTGTGGGCTTTTTCTGCATTCCCGCTTTTTAGCAAGGTGAACCACGTGTTTCGAGCAAGTATCCCATGACAGTAAACTTCAAATCGCAGCTTAGGAACTTTCAACAGGAACGTCAAGGTGACAGATGTCCTTCTCTCGTTTGTCGCACTGTGGAATCTGGTCGCGCGAGGTTGAAGCCGGCATCGAAGTTTTTTTTCAGTTGCAATATAGCCCGTGCTTCATCGACGGCTGTCTCAGTATTACAAATAAGTGGAGAGAGGAGGACCACCTGCCGTATCATTGATCAGCATAGATCGCTAGGGTTTGCACATTTGAATTTGGATTTTCAATGCCACGTCGCCCATGACAAGTGGCCATTTGTATATATCTAACTTTGAGGTTATATTGGATAAGTTTTCAAAATGGTTCAGCAGCCCGTGCTAAAGCACTTTGGCGCGAAAATTTTCATCCTGTGACAAGCAGAAACTAAGAGGGTCGAGAGAGCGCGCGATTATGTTTTAAGCTTACGACAGGTTGCATCCTACGGCATGTCGTCTATAAAGCTTAAAGCAAATGAAAATGAATGCACTTATCGCAGCGTACTAATACTACTAACCGGCATACATATCTCCGCAATAGCATCCCTCTCTCAGTTGTCTCATCGTACAAATACCTTGGACTAAACGTCACCCGCAACCTTTCCTGGCACATGCCTGTCGACATTATATGCAGGAATGCCAATCGCATGTTGGGCTATTTGCGTCAAAACTTCTCATCTGCACCATCGTCACTGAAATTAACTCTCTGCAAAACATTAGTTGGCTCAAAACTAGAATACGCATGTGCCATTTGCGCCCCGGCTAACATTACACTCATAGAAAGCATAGAAGCCATTCAAAATCGTGAAGCGCGTTTCATTTTATCAAATTACTTCCTATATGCTAACGTTACTTCGATGAAAACAACACATAACTTTCCGGAACTTTCTTTCCGTTGCGGATGCTTCTCCCTTTCGCTTTTTCATAAAATCTACCGCCACAACCATTTGTTGAAAGAACAGCTTTTCACCCAAACGTCATACATGTCATCTCGATGTAACCCCAGCTTCAAAGGTGGTGTGCCGTCTTCACGTACTAAACTTTGTAGCAATGCATTCATCCCTAGAACAAGCAAAGATTGGAACCACCTTCCCGCCACCGCCGCAGCCATCCTGGATACCGACACCTTCAAAACGACCATGCATGAAACTCCACGTTTAATATGTCTTTGTATATTGCGCAAATTTTTGTTATAGTCACCCACTCCTATCTGTAATGCCTTCGGGCCTTGAAAGTATGTTAAATAAATAAATAAATATGGTATATTCTGGCGCGCCAGTCGAGCCCCCAGCTCATCTATATGCGAGGCAATCTCGGCTGGCAGCCCGCATTTCATTTGTGCTTGACATAAGAAAGAAGAAAAAAAAAGCGACCGGCGATCGACACTGGTCGAAAGCAGGATCACATAGCTAAGCATCGAGGGCCTTTTTTTTCAGCCAATATATTGTCCAGCTTCCGCAAGCTTGTCTTGCTTTTGTTTTTTGGCATGACTTTTTGCCATGTAATGGAATTTTAAGGTGTGTTGAAGGGCGCTCCTGACGAGTGTTCGATTTTTGTTTATCTGACCTCCAAAAAAAAAGGTATATATACAGTGTTGAAAGTAGCGTGTGAATATACGCAAAGTGCATCCAGCGGCCACTCGTGCGACAATTTTTCATGTATTCGCGGACTTCTTTCACGCTAGGAAGAAAAGACACCTTTATATAGCACGTATTGAGCGACACAGAGCGGAATCGGGTGTGGAAGTTTTTCATGTTGCCCGGCAATTTTCTTATTGACACCTTTCGTTTAAGTAGGATACTTGCGAAGTCAATTAATTAATCAAGACTAATTATATAATTAGGCGGAATGCAAAATCTGAGTATCTCCAAGCGACGCCAAGCAACAATACCTTGGTTCGGTTCAACTACGTGGCATTTGCATATATCTCAACATTGGTGCATGATAGTTAAGACACCATGTATATACAAATATATATATATAGACTAGCTTGCTGTCTTATTAAATACCCTGGGCTCCATGTCGCGGAATAAGCCTCAAAACACCAGTGGCCAGTAACATTTCAAGCTTATCACGTCGGAAACAGCGCGTCATGAATTCGTTTGGCGTGACATGCTTGCGGTGGGCAAATAACCGGACAGGTGATTTCCGCGGGCGCCAGTGAATTGGAGATCACGCGTGAAATCAAAAGGCAATAGAAGGTCGTATTAAAGGCCATCTTCAATAACATTTAACTCCTGCTAAATCGGTTATAAAGCGCAGAGTATACAATTGAAACAAGCTTGGCAAAGCTGCAGGACTTAATTGTGTTATTATTATTATTATTATTATTATTATTATTATTATCATTATTATCATTATTATCATTATTATCATTATTATTATTATTATTATTATTATTATTATTATTATTATTATTATTATTATTATTATTATTATTATTATTATTATTATTATTATTATTATTATTATTATTATTATTGGCAGGCTTCATGTAGCACCTAAGCCGACGACGGCTTCACCTAGTAAATACCGGATGCAACGCAACTGCCAACAGGTCACACCCAACAATTCTCAGCGCACCACTGTCAGCCGTGGCCGCAGCATAACTTTGGAGGCCATGGTCATGGCGAGGAGCCGCGTTGATTCTCAACGATCTGGGTCATGCGTCACTTCCGGCGAGTCGTGAAGGCGGCGCTCTTTTAAGTTGCAGTGTAAAAACTGTAATTCAGTCTACCTTTTTTTTTAGTTTTCGGTGACGCATCCACATGTATTTCAAACGTAAAATTTTGTAAGGGGGCCGATCTATTACATCTATACTATCTGAAGATATCGACATTTTCAGGCGGTCAAAATATATTGTAGCAGTTGGCCTATTAGCAGTAATAACAAAATGTTTGGAGAATGTGGAGTTAAACAGCATAAGATGCTTACTTTATAAGTGAGTGCAAAGTTGTGCTTCATAATGTACTGCCAACACATATCTCTATCCTTATCTTGCTCCCTGCAAAGCTTAAATACAAGAAGCCCATTGAAACTAAGTTGTGCTAACGTGTACGAAATGTTATCAAGTTTTCTGTGATTGCTTCCAAGCCAGGGTCTCAGGGGAATGCTTCATAATTCACTCGGTCAGGCGGTATGCATTTTTGAAGAATGCGAGTCTTCGGCTACGAAGTTCTTTGATCATAAAGCTATGACTGCCAGAGCAGAGTTTCTCGCAGCGAAGCCGTCGAGAACTATCTAGGAGAGTGAAGCACGAGCCAACAACTAACATCGACAATGTCGCTTGTACTTAGTTAGTCGGACACTACCAAAGGACAGTCGGCGCCTTTTTCTGACAATAACAAAAGAAAACTAGAGACTGCAAAAGGATGCTCGTAATCGCATCACAGTCCTTTAGCTTCTCGGAGCTTTGCCGTCAAGGTTTCTCCCTAAAATGTTTAATGTAACGAAGTGCATGACCCTTTTTTTTTTAACTTGCTCTCTCTAAGAGCACCCGACATCTGTGCAGATCGTGACTTGCGTTCAAAAGAAACTAGATATATGTTTACTAATTCCACGCAGTGTAGGCGAAGTTGGCGATGAATTTCTCATGCGTAGCTATACAACATCAGACTGGACCAAGAGATGGAGGACGCGCATTTGCCTTAACACCCTAGTACACGGAGACAGAAGTCAGAAAGCTTTGATCTTTGTAAGTGGGATTAGCCATTGGTCGGGCAGTGTTACGTCTAGTATCAGTATTTGTTAGCATACAGCCTCAGGAGCAATTCTAACGTAAGGGCTTTCTCACTAATATGGTCCCCGATCAACAGGTACCGCATGCGAACGCATTTGAGCATCAAAAGGGGGGAGTGGCACTTTTGCTACCAGCAGTGCCGCCTATACTGATGACCTACGATTCCTGGACTTAGTTGCCAACCTTGATGGGCTTCGACAGCTGCTGCTGACGAGTGCTTTCCGACGCTGCGGCGCTGGTGCTGGCGTCCCAGTTGTGCTTATGCTATCATGGCGGGGTGCGTTGAACGTGTGCCCGACGAGCCGTCGATCTCGCAGTGTTATTATACAATTCTAACACGAGCGCAGGCGTGCCACAGCACTAGTGATACTTGCTTAAGTACGAGGAGCTGTAAAGGAAAAAAGGAGAGAATATAAAGAAAGAAATGAAAAAGGACTTGCAGGGATTAAAGCTTCATTCTCTTTCCAACTTCTACTTTTCCCTTTGACAATCTGGCTCCCGTCAGTACTGTTGTTTTGCCATTCCAACGAAGCAACGTACACGCAAACGAAGAAGCAATTCTGTTTATCGCCGCTTTTAGCATTTACGAGGCGATTCGGCCATGCCAATCTAATTTAGAGCACAGCATGGCACTGTAACGAAGGACCATAATTAGGGCTACTGTATTAATCTTTAGTGTCCACTTTGTGCCAGCATTGATGAATTCTCCTTTTGTCACTTTATATTATAAACATTCTTTTAAAAATGTTGAGGTATCAACAGCACAGGCCAGGCATAGTATGAAAGAAATAGTGCGACAACATACATCAATTGGAGAGGGAAAGAGAGAAACAAGCTTTAATGATATGCTGGAGTTGTTAGCCTGGCTGTTCGCCTTACATGCTACCACCTGCGTGAAACGCACAGGTGGTGCTCTGCCATGGACCGAGAATGTGCCGTAGTGCGAATCTCGACTTCCGCCGAAAGTGCAGTGCCGCCTTCAAAGACTCTTCCTCTGACGCGAAGCGGCAGCAGTCGCGTAGAACATGTTGCAGGTCTTCAGGATGTTACATTAAAAGCACATTGGTGAGTTTGTGAGTTAAATGTTACACCTGAAGTAGTTTGTGTAGGCCACGTTCAGTGGTGAAGGCATGCTTGGTCTTACCTACTAATGCCTTGCGGCATGTAAGAGTCACACGATGGATCTATTATGTATAGGTGTCCGTACTTGTAGCTGACATCTGTCCAGAGGAATCGCTTTGTTATCAGTCCATCAACTGTGTCCAGGGATGCAGTTGTTAGGCTCAACTGTGTCCAGAGACACACTTGTTTTGAGCGCAGTTTGAAACGAGTCGATCAGCCTCTTCATTTCCAACGTGTGAAAGTATCCACTGAACAACGTCAGATGCCCCACGTGATGAAACTTTATTTGCATAGTTAGTAATGCAGCGCACAACTGGACAATCAATGTGACTGCATTGTAACCTGATAAGGGTAGCGCGGGAGTCCATAAAGATGGCAATCTTCGATGCGGTTAACTCCTCTTGCACTTACTTCAGTGCAACATTAATCGCTGCTTGCTCCGCAGTTGTTGACGAGGCTGAAAGGGGGGGGGGGGGGTATATGAAATACACGTTGTATTTGAGTCGAAGGGCAGAAAAAAGCTGCAAAAGCGCCTTGACCGTCGTGTCAGATGCATTTGTGTCTAGTTGAAGATAATCTCGAAAGCTTTAGAACCTGTGCAACGGAGCCAATTTAAATATTGCCGAAACAGGCACATCCGAATTTTTGTGTATGTCAGGGATTGTGAGGTAAATGGGGAATACGCGTATGGTAATTTCTTTTGGAGGCGGTGAACTGAAGCATCATGTTCAGAAATGTTAGTAATGTTCATAAATAATGCCGCCATTTTTCCCATGCGAGATAACGGGCAGTGAATCAGAAGATCAAGGGAGCGATTGATCTTTCGATGCGCGGTACAGACGCTCAATATGATATAGAGCTCTCTGGTATGCTTGCAGCCTCAGGGGTAACTAATGCTCTTCAGTGAGTAATGCAGCAGATTTCGCCTGACGAGGTGATCCAAGCATTAGTCGAAGGGCAACGCTATAATCTCCTTCCAGTGAGACCATCAAACTAGGTGGTACGCTCAGGACAGGTAACGCACACATTACGCCTGAGAGTACAGGCGACTGGTACACCTGGAGGCGCCATTGTTTGGTCGGAGCCAGCACCTCTAGCAGTCAAGGCGGCCACTTACTTAAGGAGAGCCTGCGACTCGCGCCGTACAAATTTAACGGCAGGACTCCAATAGATGCGATCATCCACAATTAAGGCGAAATAACGATGTTTTCGCACCCAGCTTATTGGCGTCTCGTCAAGGTACAGTCGGCTGACATGCTATTGCAGGCGACTTATGGGCTGATATCTGCAGGCAAACGTCACCTGAGTACTCCGAAGTCGCGTTCAGAGCTCTTTGAAAGCTTGCACGAAGCCGCGGACCAAGCTGCGAAGGGTCGCTTATCCAAAGAACTATATCATCTGCATAGATAGCTATGCTCACAGGGAACTCGCTGTCCCGATGCAACCAAATTATAAACGTGGAGAGTATTGTCTTAAACATATGCGGCGACAAAACGCTGCCCTGTAAGACACCGCACTTCACAGCGCGAGATTCACCTGTTGTTCCTACGACACGCATGTTCATCCGGCTTGCGCTCGAAGACGCAATCCACACACGAACGGAAGATGATGTAGGCATAACGGATCCATCAGTGTAAATGTGATGGTGAGCTCTGTAGCTAGTGTTAACATGCTCTAGAACATTCTGGGACCATGGCCTCACGAGTCGCAGGCTATAAAAGCAACGCGGGCATTGCTGCGATTCATGAAGTTGACTGGCCTCAGTGACCAATTATAGGCGTAAAGTGATGGACAACCATACGTGCTCCCATTGAGAGTACCTTCTTCCCTTCCAGTCTTCTTTTTTTCTTCTTCCAGTCTTCTTTTTTTCAATCTTCTTTTTTCAGACCGGACGTGCGTCTGGTTGACCTCCCTACTTTTCCTTCCTTCTTTTCCTCCTCCTCCTCCTTCTCCTCTAGAATGAAATTTATCACTGCTGGACGAGGAGCATTTGTCATGTTCTTGAACCCAGGCACGAAACTGACACTGGACCACGAAGGAATTTTCCACGGTGGTTCCGTCGGCATAGAAGGGCTTTCACAATTCAACGGGAGCCAGCGCCGCACCACAGGACTGCTGTCTGAAGTTAGTGGATGACCCGGCACTCTGGTGGCAAAGCGCATGTGTTCTCGAAGAAACCCCTGCTGCAGAAACACTGGAACCGATAGGTGACTGCTTTTGGGTGTCTGCGATAGGTGTCATAGTCTTTTGGATGCCACTGAAACTATGCTTTTAATGTGGGGGCTCCAACTGAGGTTCGAGCTGATCGTTACGCCAAGATACTTAAATTGCTCTACTGGTTCGAGAGAAGCGCTATTAATTTAGTAAGAATACTTGAATGGATTTTTTTTGTTTAAGCTCATTTGTTTGCATTTCGTGTCATTTAATGTCATCGTCCTGTTTTGGCAACAATTACTAACAGCACACAAGTAGTTATTTAGAAGGACCTGGTCACCGTCAGATTGTGTGATAAATTACGCAGTCACATGCAAAAAAAAATGGGCCCGCACAGGAGAGTCAAGCTTTAGGTCGTTTCAATATATTAGAAAAAGAAGTGGTCCAAGGGCTGAGACCTGTGGCACTCCTGAGAGTACTGTAGCGATGGGTGAACTTGAACTGGATATCTGGACGTACTCTTGCCGGTGAGATAAGTAGGAATGAAGCCACTGTAAAATTTGTTGATTCTGTAAGATGTGTCTAAGTTTTAGCAACTGTTTACTATGCAGTACGTGGTCGAAGGCTTTTTCAGAGTCCAGAAAAAAATGACATCTATTTGTCCTGCGTTGTCAAGGGTATTGCAGAAATTATTGCTAGTGCGTATTAACTGTGCCACGGTAGATAACCTGCGACAAAATCCATGTTAAGCTTCAAAAAAAGAATATTGTCTTCCAAGCATGGAGGCGGCGTGTTTAAAAACGAAGTGTTCCATCACTTTACCTGCCATACACAACCAGCTAATTGACCTGTAATTAGCAACTTGGAACTTGGTACCAGATTTGTGCACAGGAATAACCTTAGTCAGTTTCCAATCGCTGGGACGTCACCTTCTCGTAGACTAGTACGGAAAATAATAAAGAGGAATTTTGCACACCATTCCGCGTATCTGAAAAGAAACGTATTCGGGATATCATCTGGTCCGCATGATTTCTTTGTATTCAGGTGTAGAAAGGCGGAAAAAATGCCTTCTTCGCTTATGCTAAGATCAGGTACCTGGAAGCTTGTTTATCTGAAATCGGTAGACGGGCCATCACCACGCAGGAACACAGAAGAAAACTAGTCGGTAAATGTTGCCGCTATTTGTTTAGTGTCACTAACGTCCACGTCATTTATTGTCAATTTATGCATAGGGTCCTTTTTTTTAGTAAGATGAGTCCAGAATTATCGCAGGTGATTAATGAGGAAATATTGCAGTTGTACATTAATGAATTGGAATACTGCTATTTTATTTCTTAGTTCTCTACGAAGTGGCGCCACAGTAAAGCGTGCAACCCTCTAAGTGTTACGGGAAAGTCTGCTTACGCGGCGTTTTAGGTGAGTTACTTCTCGTGTAATCCATGGACTGTGGTTATGAATTTTCTTTTTCCTCAGCGGGACGTACCGATGAATACACTAATGTACCGCACTTTTAAAATCCAACCGCAATTCATTCGGAATTATGTGACCATCATTGTCTCTTGCATAAAAATTATCCAAACCTTCTTCAAGATCTAAAATACTCTCGTCATCAGCGTTATTGAAGTCGTAAAATTGTTTTGTTGCTCGGCGTGTGATTGGTCGCGCCATATTGGTTTTGAAAACCACTAAATCGTGGTGGGATACACCAGGCATAATGCCTACCATAAAGCCCAGAGATATAGTAAACACTTCATGGTAAATTTCGCTGTAAGAAGCGTGAAGCGCGCGAATGTACGCAAAATTTCCGCGCGACTGGCCGCTCGACGCACTTTGCGCTTATTCGCGGGCTTCTTTGACGCTCGGAAAAGTAATGTTAGGTAGCACGTATTGGAGCATGAGAAAGCTGCGTCGGGAGTTTTTCATATTCTACAAGTTTCTCTTTGACAATTTTACCTACTTATAATGCTTGAGAAGTTTATAATTCATTAAGGCTAATGATGTAATTAGCCGGCATGTATAAAATACGTTGAGTATTTCCATGAGATGGAAAACAATATTATTTTGGTTCTGTTCAGATACGTGGAATTTGCATATCTTTAAATGTTGGTGGATAACAGTTTAGACAACCTGCATATTGTAGTTTACTTTGGGATGTGAAATGTTGGTATATATGACATAAAGCAGTAAAACGTGAGTGAGAATATTTTATTATTTAAATAATTTGACTAGTCGGTCAAAGGAAGATTGTATCGATTGCGGCTTTTGTGGTAAGCGTAAGCACTTGATAAATGACAGAGTGAACGGATGAAGCTTCTTCATTTTGCAGGTGTCCCAATAATAAGTTTTGAATCTTTTTGTTCGTTATCCAACCATTGCTCTAGGATGCG
This sequence comes from Dermacentor variabilis, assembly GCF_050947875.1. Taxonomy (NCBI): domain Eukaryota; kingdom Metazoa; phylum Arthropoda; class Arachnida; order Ixodida; family Ixodidae; genus Dermacentor; species Dermacentor variabilis. The sequence goes on along the minus strand of NC_134573.1, from coordinate 123,062,977 downwards.
CGCATCGTTGTCGTCGATGAGGCGTCCTATACCAGCTTCTTTGCCTTCGTTGGGCTACATTGCACGTTTACTTCATTGGCTATTCTCTTACTGTCTGATGCGTTCATTGCGGCGCAAACCACAAAGGGTGCCCATAATTCATTGCTGCTTTTAACGGTCACCACAGTTTTCACATGGGAAGGCGAAGGTTCCATACAATTTGTAACCGCCATTCTGCTTGAAATTTTACATTTTATTAATCGTCCTCATCGTGATCTGATCATCGTTCTCGTTGCGGGGAAAAAAAAACACTAATGCAAGGACACGGGCAGACAACTTTAGGCACTGCTTGTGCCCGAAAATGTAGGAGGTTACTAGAAATGATTAGGATGCCTGAGAGCGTTACAAGACAGGGGCCACCGACGAGCACTAGACGGCTACGGTCTTTCTGCGGCGATTCTAAAAACCCTGTGAGGGCATAATTATCAAGAAAAGCAAAATGTCTGCGCAGGCCTGTGCGTGGTTCCCAGAATAAAGGAATGTGGCAGCGTTAGGATAGCCGGATGGTCTCGTACGTCAATCTTGAGTGCCCCTCCTCCCAGGACACGTACGGCAGGTCATGTGTGCTATAGCGCACCCCAGCAAACCCTCTTACGCTTGCGGCACTCAAAGATCTTCTGCATGCGTCGTGTCTCGTGAACAGAACGCGTATGGCCGGAAGCCGTCAAACATAATCTCTAGGGAATTTGCGGACAAATAAACATCAATGGTGCGTACCTGATGTAACCTGGTAAGCAATAGTAGGTGTACCTGATCTACGTTGGTAAACAATAGTGGTACACTTCCTGCCCTTAGGGTTTTACCTTTGTATTTCAGTGACTTAGATGTCTGATGCAACGCAGGGTTTTTGAAATTCGCTCATTTATTCTCGAATGATTATCGACTTGAAGGCTTGTCCTTAACAGTTCTTTGTCGCGGGATCAAATCCCGTCCACAGCGACCGCATTTCGATGGGGGCTAATGAACACGCCCGTGTAATTAGGTGTAGGTGCACGTTAAAGAACCCCAGGTGATCCAAATTATTCCGGACTGCCCCACTACGGCGTGCCGCATAATCAGATCATATTTTTGGCACGTAAAACCCCATAATTAAATTTTCTCTTAACAGTTCTTTACTTGCGTTGCCTTCCAGCATAAAGCGAAATTTTCACGAACTGTGTTTCTAGGAAACACTCATTTAGCCGTGCTTTTGGCTTGTTTTATAGAAATGGTCATTTTGCGCTGAAGGACACTGCGTGCTGCCTCTATCGTTAGAATAACCGCCACGTTGAAATATGCTAGTCTCTCAAATCGTTATATTTGCCTTGGTTATCATAACCATGAGACAGCTTTTGAAAAAGAAGAAAGTTGCAAGTGGCGTTTCACTTTTAATTACTTTTCAATATCTTCCCTTTTCTCATGTCCAGAAGAAGTTAGTGTTCCCTCAGTTCCCCCAGCATAGCTCATGAACGTTACAGGGATAATGCCCTTGCGAAAAAAATGATTATCACGTCAACAGATCTTCTCAAACCATTCATTATAACAAGAACGTTCGCTAACCCATAACATAACCCACCTTCCCAGACTCATTTTTCTTCACTGCTTGGATACTAGGGAACTGCGCTCACCAGAATACCTAAGACTTAAAAAAAACATATATATTAAGTTGGAGTTGGGCCGTAAATCTTGTCGAAAGGAAGACAGTAAAGAGAAACGAGCCTTCCAATCAAAGTGGGCAACAAAGGCTAAATTAGAGCGATTACGACCGTAAATCTTAGGAATATTACTTTTAAAGAAAACTCCGTTCTTGTTCTATTTCACCTTGCCACCATTGCATGCGGCTGTGAGAAGACGTCCACTTGATTTGCGTCTCTCCGACAATTCGGGCTGGCATTCACTCTGGGAGCCGAACTTGATTTACTGCATTTTAACGACTTGTTTATAGTGCTACACGGCCTACCTTGCTAAACAAAATACGAGATGGAAAAAAACACACGCCGAAAGGGTCAATATCAGACAAATAAAGAAATAACTTTGCAAGAACACGGCGGATTTAACGTTTCAAAGGAAGCGCCTATCTGGAGACGAAAATGCGCAGCCGTTGCGGCAGCGTGGAAGATACTACGATTGTTTTTATTATTATCTTGGTACTCGCGGATAAAGTGAAGGCTGTGCGCAATCGTCTCCGTCTTCGAGGATCTCGATTCGCAAGACCTGTCACACAGAGGATTCGAGGCGCTGTCACCGTCGAATTTGTCGCCTGGCATATCCCGAAGCCATGTTGCAATCCTTAGTCCCCCCCCTCCCCTCCAGCAGATGTCAGCGCGTGCAACGGAAAACGAACGACCACAAGCAGCAAAATCAAAGCTTCACAAAGAATGAACAATATTGAAACTCTCTTCGATGGGGTAACGTGTATAGAAGATCAGCATAGTAACGTTATGTTTGCTGCGCCTTTTAAAATATTTTTTGCAGTAGCAGCATCTGTCAGGGTAGTAATAGTGAGAATCGCTTATAAATAATATATATTGTTTTACTTCATTATCTTTTTCTTGACGTGTCTCAATTTACCGCACTTTCCTTGAATATTTGTTTCATGTGTAATAGTGCTTTTCTTAGTATATAGGGATCTGTTTGTTGACTGAACACTGTGTGTGTGTGCGTGCGTGCGTGCTTGCGTGTGTGTGTGCGTGTGCGTGTGCGTGTGTGTGCGTGTGCGTGTGCGTGTGCGTGTGCGTGTGTGTGTGTGTGTGTGTGTGTGCGTGTGTGTGTGTGTGCGTGCGTGCGTGCGTGCGTGCGTGTGTGTGTGTGTACCTTAGTCGGTGTTTGTTCACGCTGTGTTAAGGAAATGAACATGCGGCAACTAGATCAATTCAACGTCCTTTTAATTCGGTAGCATTCCTCGAATAGTGGCTCTAATATTGCACGTAAACACCAGTGATAAATCTCAGTAAACAATGGTTGGATCTGGTTCAGAAATACAACCACTCGCTTTATTCTTTTGCTAATATTGCTCCTTGTTCCTCGGTCTTATTATGAAAAGCTGTGGTATATCTATCTATCTATCTATCTATCTATCTATCTATATATATATATATATATATATATATATATATATATATATATATATATATATATATATATATATATATATATATATATATATATATATATATATATAAAGGAAACCTTTGAGAAGCATCGCACAGTTGGATTTGAATCACATGAATATCGCAGAAAATTTTCACGGCGTATATTATTGGCGTTGCGCAGTAGGCTTTTCATGCCTCTGAAAAGATCGTGAAAAACATACTCCGAGCTTTATTGTGGATCACTGTCGAAACTGTATTCTTGTGTGTTCTGCACATTGAAAGAGGCTGTTATAGACTTGTCAACAGACCTTGAAAAGCAACAGCTGATCATAGCGCAATTCTATGCTAAAAGTTGAGCTCAGGTGAAAAAAAAAAAAAACTCTATTTTTACCGTTTGCGACAGCTTGCTTCGGATGATAATTGAACCTGCACATGCGCGACCAAGATTTTGAAATAAATTTTAAGGTTACCTTTCAGCAGATTTCATGCATTATAACGTTTTACATCATTTGAAATGCTCATCCTTGTTGAGGAATATCCACAGTCGATATTCTGTGCATCGTTGCTGTGCACTTGGAAGAACATTTGTGACTTTCTTTTTTTATGTTTTGCATAACTTTTTAAAAGTCACCGGTTAAATATTGCCTAAGTTTAGTCCTTGAGCCGGAAATATGAAAGCGAAAGACATTACATGAACGAGAAATCGAAAGAGACAGTCAACTCAAAAACGAGAATTCATTATGCAATTTCCTGAATCGCTCATTTAGAGCATATATTCACACATTGCTTTTTAAGAATTATAGCCGGCGAGTGTGTAAGGCATATCCACTTGAAACAAATGTTGAAGATGGAAGTGGTTTAGAGATATGCGCCACCAAACTAGCGGTAAAAATACACTCTTCCGGGTAAGTTACTATTCGCAAACTACAATATGTGTCGTAACGTAATTAATAAGTAAGTTAAGTATTATTTTTTTAATTCAATACTTAAATATAAACTATGTAATTATGTGTTTCACTTTCTAAAGAAATCAGTGTAGTCCTCTTCGAATAATCCAGCTCAAACCCCAGAATTATGCTTTCTCCAACGGGCGATATTCTAAATGTCTGCGAAACTTGAAAATGATCGGCCGCTATACGTACATACGCGTAAGTGGTAAGTGGAGCTACTCCTCCACGACAAAGTATACGGGCCATGCATCCTACGGTAAAGCAAATTTTCTTCTCCGCCTAGAAATGCAACTTGAAGTTAAGGGGCCGCAGACTCAATTATTCATTGCGAACTTTTTCAGGTGCACCCACCAATATCAGATCGTGCGCCCCAATTCTATAAATAAGATTAGTGTCTTTCGAAGGGCATGTGCTCCCTATACACCTTTGGCCGTGTGTTTTAACGCGCAAGGACTGCATTGTACAATAAGCGTGCGTTGTATCACAAGGGACGGCACTCAAATTTCCGCAGGAGCACGTATTCTCTCCGTCCTCATATAAGAGCGTGTGCTCACGCTCGGAATAGAAGCGAAATGTTAAAGAAACCACGAGGACGGGACGTGGCTCTAATATTTTTGCCTCCCTAGACACAGTCTTAACATACTGCTTTTACGGCCGAGCGTCCCTGAGAGAATACCCTATAATGATTACGGTTATGGTTTTACCGATCTTGCTCTTGCGTCTGAAAAAAGAGAATGTTTTCCCGACGAAAGCGATAAATGATAGCGCTTTCTTCGTGGACGGTAAAGCACCCCAAGCCACGGTAAACAGAAAGTTAAAAGAAAATTTTGGAAAACGCCTTTATTGTTCATTTGTTTGTTCGTTTTTGCATAGGTCCTGCATATCCGAGGTAGAGATTTTTCTTCGTGACCGCCGAGGAAATAATTTCTGTTATGGGTTTTCGCCATCTCGCATCGTTGAAAGCATTATAAAGAAAAACACGCGAGTGCCGGCTGGTTGTAGTGCACTAATTATCGTGAAAAGCAGCGACATAATAGTGCACCATCAGGCTTAACCGAAACAACACATTTATAATCACTTAGCTTTAAAGGGACAGTATAGAAAATTTTCATGCCTAGTTATATCCATAGAATATTTGTCTGAAAGTTTGTCATTGTTTTCTGTTTTCCAACATATCTATTCGTTGCGGAGAAAATTGTCGCCGAAGAACCGGCTGCTTCTGACGGACGAGTTGACGTAGTTCACATGTGACCTGCCAATGAGCAATGAGTGACGTCACGTGAGAGGTGCCATAGTGCAAGATATGTGGCGCCACATCCATTATCCATTTTCCTCATGTCCCCCTTGAGTGAGTGAGTGAGTGAGTGAGTGAATAAACTTTTATTTGGTCCAGCAAAACGCGATAAAACGCGCACCCGGCTAATCCCACGACGGGCCTGACAGATCTAGCCTGCCGGCCCAATCGCGGGCGCGCTGGACGGCCAGGATTTAGTTCTCAAAGACGGGACTTCGCAGGAGCGCGTCCCACTCTTCCTTGGAGAGCTTCGGGCCCGGCTACCCGCACTCCCAGAGCGTATGAGGCAAAGTAGCAACCTCACCACAGGTCACGCAAGAACAATTCGGATAAATCTCGGGATCTTGCAAAAGCTCTGTTTTCCCTACGAAATGCAAGCATCTAATAGCAGTCGTCGTTGTAGTAGTAGTATACTCAGTGAAAAGGGACAGAATAAAAAGGAGCTTCATATGTTTGTCAAAGGCTTCTGCACCCGTACTTCGCAACCAGATACACATTTCCTTAAACAAAACACAAGTGACGAATCATAGAGCCCGAGGACAGAAATTAAGATAAGGTACTCCGCACTTACAAAAACCGGTAATAGCAGGCACTTTTTATGCAGTAATAAAGTAGTAGAAAAAGAGATACGATGCCCTTGCGCCATTGTATGACAAAACTATAGTAATTGCAATTCAAGTTCTGAACAGTATTGTGTAATGTTGATAAAGTATATGTTTCTCCAAGAAATTTATTTAGCACCTTCTTTAAAAGATTTTTGACTAACGCCAAATGCTAAATTATATTCCTATTCAATAAGTAATCGCATGTCGATCTGGTTCTGCACTGCTTGTTTTCCATAGAACACAATTAGCCGCATAGCGAACTAGCCATGGATGTGGTTGATAATTGTGGAGGCTGTTCGAAGCGGCGTCACTTTAATTCTGGCTGCAGAGTTCTACTTTAGTCTTTAGATTTGTCCTGTTGCAGTGTTCTACTTTGGTCTTTAGATTTGTCCTGTTGCTCTCCTTTCCTCTTTCCTTTTTCCTCCCCTCCTCCCTATCTTCCATTTCTGTGTTGCTGTCACCTCCCTTCTGAAGAGTAGGCAGGCGTTGTGCCCCTTCCTGTGGTAGTTGCCAGCCTGCTCCTCGCTTTCCCTTTTCTGTTACCTGTGTGTATGTGTATATGCGTTCGAAACAAATAATAATAATAATATCTTGTTCTTGGAAATCTTTGTAAATTTCTTCTGGCGGGATAACACTGACTATTTTCTATGCATATATCAATTTCTCTTATGCACCTCTTTTTAGTAGCTTTAAATAATATAGCTGGCTTTTTTTAAGCGCTTGATGTTTATGGAAGAACGTTGCTGCGCTCAACCGGTCGATGCTGCCAGATTAGTTTTCATAACGACGAAGTATTTTCTATTTGTAACACAATCATTTTTTTAGAATAATTTACTTGTCCTCACACATACTAACACGCCGTAAGTCTCAAATAGAAGAGCAGTGTGTACAAATTTTTCTTTAGCCACTGACGTGTAAGATAACCAATCCCGTACAGGTATCGAAACGTATGCGCAAATGGTTTACCTAAATTATTAACGTGGATCGTTATGTTAAATCTTCGCTGGTCGATATGCCGAAAAAATTGATAATTTACTCGCTTTATCATGTTCCTCTCAAAATTTATTTTGATTACATGTTTTGTATGTTTGTTTACTGGGCAAGATATGACATACATAGTTTTCGTAGCATTTAAATGTAGTTTGTTTCGTTTCTGCCGGTTTGAGAGTGATGTCCTGTACTCACTTACGTTTTTTTTTTCCAGGTTTTCTAAGTGTGATATGAAGAATACCTATCGTGTCGTGTGCATACATAATTAAGCTGAGGGGAGGTGGGTATAAAGACAATATTGGTCACGTAAAGCAGCACGAATCAAGAACCGAATATGACACTTTGGGTCCATTGAAGCTACCTTAATGTATAAGTTTTGATTTGTACTAGCTGATATCGGCTGCATAAGTTACTTACTAAGATCTCACAATACTACGGGAGCCCAATTTTTTAAGCAGCTCCCTTATTATGGTATTTTACTGTGCGTTTAGCGAGTGCGTACTGTAAGGAGCAAACTAATGCCGAGTGCTATGGAAGGAAGACGCCTTACATACATATAAAAAAAGAAAGGTAGCAGAAAGGGCACCCCAAACTAAGGTCTCTAGCACCCACTCCAGTAAAATTTAAAATAGATGCTTGAAGCGTCATCGGATTACGCACGATAGTGAACGTACTCATGATAGCCCTTTAGTGTAACGAAAAATTTTTTTGCTGTAATTTAAGTAATTCTTGATACTCTCCTTAGTTTATATTTTTTTTTGCAAAAGCGAAAACGGTTTCTACAGAACATTGCTATGACAAAGAAAATAGTGTGAGCTTTTTTGACGAGAGCAACGCTGTACTGACAGACATATTTTCAGTTATGAAAATGAGGAAAAAATTGGCAAACATTAATGCTGCGCCAGTTGCCACTGTGTCGTCATTTTCTGTTCTTTTTTGCATGCGTTCTTCCAGCGTCAAATGTCTTTCCGCAAACACCTATTAGGCCAACAAGCAGTTTTCATTAAGTATAAGCTATACTGATGTTAAAGTATTCGGACCACTTCTTTTTTCTACAAGTTTTTCTATACTCAGACCAATTAAACGCTGATCAGAATTTTCGGTGCTAGCCATTTCTAAAGCTCTCTCAATCTTTCTCCGACCAATTCACTACGTACTTGCCTTCTATCTATAGTCACTCGTTCATCTTGATTTGATTCAAATGGTATTGGATAAAAGGAATATAAATGTGTTGATACTCCCTTACGCAATGCCTCACATAGAGGCCTATAAGGTACATTAAATAAATAAATAAATAAATAAATAAATAAATAAATAAATATCGCCAGTTTGGTATGTTGTATATAACAAGATTTATTAAATCTACTACATCCCTGCGATAGTACCTGCTGTGTGGGGGGTAACATTAACGCAACCGCTAATACTCGCTGTAACACGACGTCTCCACTAATAGTTAATGTGTACAACGCTAAGGCCTCAATAGCGGCAGGCAAGGACAATTTTTTCTAGTATCTGAGTAGGGACGTTGCTTGAATGGCTCACGCGCATCCTTCGCCCAGGTCAATTCGTCCTTAAGCATTGAGATGCTATTTCTGTCAAGTAACAGATGACATGTAAATAATAATTGAGTTTCCTACGTTCGCAAAAATTCTATTTGGTAATAAAAACAGACTTCAATTGCGTTAATGCCACCGAGAGCTGTCGCGGGGTACCAGGAGTTGGTGGTCATTAAGTTACTTTTAAGCGTATGTGAGGTGCCCGTCCTTATCGCGTGCCGGGTAGTCGCTGATAGTCATGACATCGTTGACAGTATTGCGTTCTTACCATTTCCTCACGTTATGAAGCGTACATAGCCAGACTACTGAATATTGTGAAGCCTTCTTTTGCGGCTGCAACAGGGGGTTAAACATACTTCTAAGCTTCGAAGCAACCTGCAGGATTATTTGCCATGTTCTTGCTTTCATAGCAGTGGGTGGAACAATGAAATGATCAAGAGAAGCATAGCGTATAATGACCCCGGATGAATAATGGGAAGCCGGTTTTGGAGCAGGGCTATAATAATAAAGGAATAGGAAACACGCTACAAATATATTGCCTCAACAATTCATTTCATGCTTGCAGCAATCTCGCGCCCTTGTCCCGTCAAGAGGCACACCGGAGTGCTCAAAGAGCGTCATGAAATATTATTGAAAACCATCTTGCACTGGTATGCTGTCGTTAGAACATGCCTAAAGAACACTATAACACGTTCCATATTGCAAAAGCGTGAGCACGAGGCAATAGTATAAACATATGCGCTTCGGGTATGTCCCCATTATCTGTGGGGCAGACGCTGGCGAAATATTTATGCCGGAGGCATCCTCGGTCGGCCAACATGCTACGAAAGCTTAGTGTGTATGCTATAAAGCTCCGTCCGTCCATCCGTCCATCCGTCAGTTCGTTCGTTCATTCGCTCGTTCGTTCGTTCGTTCGCTCGTTCGTTCGTTCGCTCGTTCGCTCATTCGTTCGCTCGCTCGCTCGCTCGTTCGCTCGTTTGCTCATTCGTTCGTTCGTTCGCTCGCTCACTCGCTCGCTCGCTCGTTCGTTCGCTCGCTCGTTTGTTTGTTTGTTTGTTTGTTTGTTTGTTTGTTTGTTTTTCGTTCGTTCGTTCGTTCGCTCGCTGGCTTGCTCGTTCGTTCGTTCGTTCGCTCGCTCGCTTGCTCGTTAGTGTGTTTGTTAGTGTGTTTGCTCGCTCGCTGGCTTGCTCGTTCGTTCGTTCGTTCGTTCGTTCGTTCGTTCGTTCGTTCGTTCGTTCGTTCGTTCGTTCGTCCATCCGTCCGTCCGTCCGTCCGTTCGTTCGTTCGTTCGTTCGTTCGTTCGCTCGTTCGCTCGTTCGTTCGTTCGTTCGTTCGTCCATCCGTCCGTCCGTCCGTCCGTCCGTCCGTCCGTCCGTTCGTTCGTTCGTTCGTTCGTTCGTTCGTTCGTTCGTTCGTTCGTTCGTTCGTTCGTTCGTTCGTTTGCTCATTCGTTCGTTCGTTCGCTCGCTCACTCGCTCGCTCGCTCGCTCGTTCGTTCGCTCGCTCGTTTGTTTGTTTGTTTGTTTGTTTGTTTTTCGTTCGTTCGTTCGTTCGCTCGCTGGCTTGCTCGTTCGTTCGTTCGTTCGTTCGCTCGCTCGCTTGCTCGTTAGTGTGTTTGTTAGTGTGTTTGCTCGCTCGCTGGCTTGCTCGTTCGTTCGTTCGTTCGTTCGTTCGTTCGTTCGTTCGTTCGTTCGTCCGTCCGTCCGTCCGTCCGTCCGTCCGTCCGTTCGTTCGTTCGTTCGTTCGTTCGTTCGTTCGTTCGTTCGTTCGCTCGTTCGCTCGTTCGTTCGTTCGTTCGTTCGTTCGTTCGTTCGTTCGTTCGTTCGTTCGTTCGTCCGTCCGTCCGTCCGTCCGTCCGTCCGTTCGTTCGTTCGTTCGTTCGTTCGTTCGTTCGTTCGTTCGTTCGTTCGTTTGCGTGTTTGTTTGTTTGTTTGTTTGTTTGTTTGTTTGTTTGTTTGTTTGTTTGTTTGTTTGTTTGTTTGTTTGTTTGTTTGTTCGTTCGTTCGTTCGTTCGTTCGTTCGTTCGTTCGTTCGTTCGTTCGTTCGTTCGTTCGCTCGCTGGCTTGCTCGTTCGTTCGTTCCTTCGTACGCTCGCTCGCTCGCTCGCTCGCTCGTTCGTTCGTTCGTTCGTTCGTTCGTTCGTAATAGAAGGAACACAGAAAACTATGAGACAGCCATACAGTGGAGGCCAAGAAACCACCTGGGTTTTTTATTACAACCCTCAACCATGGTGCAAGATTAATCTTGCATTTAGCCCCTGTCCAAATACCACTACTCTTCTCGTGTACTAACCGCGATTATGTGCTTAGCAGGCAAACGCAGTGGATAGTATACAATTACTTTGCACCATTGTTTTCTGTGCCGAAACCTCACCTCTTTTTACCATACTTGAAGGTGTTTTAATAAGTTTACCCCCTCATGTAAAAAATTGTTTCGACGGAATTAGATTCGTTGCCCATATGAGTGTTTTGCTGTAATTGCATCGTACGTTCTCCTTTTCACAGCTGTATCTATAATGCCCTATGCCCTCGCTCCACAGTTGTTTGATTACCCAGCACTAGAGCCCGTCTCCGTCGCAGAAATATCAAAGCCCTTCTGGAGAGATCTATAAATACATAAAAAGTACAGAAAAAAAAACTCGCAATGCACCTCCTGAATTAAGATTCTGGTCCCATTTATTGCAAGTCGCAAGTTTTACCTCTCTGTATATCCTTTTTTGACGTGAAACGTCTTTCAGTTCAATCAGTACAGGGAGGGATGTAAAGCCACATCTAACAAGAACATGTAACATAATTATTGTATATATCTTTTTAACCCTGCTGTCCAGACGCCTTACTTTTGTATCATTGTTGTAGAGGAAGAAAGTATTTACTCGATCATGCTTTGGCCACGTGCCTAAAATGGCGGCGTTGTAGCAACGAACGTGACGCAATCGGAGCTAAATTTTGCCGCTCACTCGCTGCTCAAAGAGACATAGCTGGACAGTATATCTGTCGGTTCGAGTAGGAGTTTTTGCATTTGAGGGAGCTCAATTAGCCATATTAGGTAACATCGATTAAGCTCAAACTTCTGCGCATCAGGAGTTTAAGGCGCATACAAGTTTCTCGTTTCTTGGAGAAATTTTATGCTTAGTGAGTTATGGCGCCCCTCGTTCGACAAGCAGGGCTCGTAAATGGCGTGAAGAGACTCGGGCAGCAGGACAGCAAGATGCAAATTCCTGCCCACAACCTTTGACCATGGCGGGCCCGCTGCAAATAATACGAGTGCAGCATTGGGCTTTAAAGGAAGCCCGTCTATCTATAGTAAGTTAAGCTTGTCAGCCTTTTAATGCCTTAATAAATGTAAGTTGCGTATTTGGTTGCGGTAATTTTGAGCCCTAGAGTGACCCTTTACAGTGTGCGTAAGTCGTCGCAGCAGTGGCGTCCAGATACAGCTGACCTGACATATCATTTTCTTTGTGGTTCTCTCTAGCTATTCTCCGATGCTACAGCAGCAAAGAATACTGCACCGGTATATAAAGCGCGGTAGCGCAGCTCCCTGCAATTGTAGACTTACGCGATGCAGGTCATGTACATATAGGCCAGCATCAAAAGACGTTTGTATTTTGGTGCAGCGCAGCGAATCGAAGCAATTCGGACTCGATTCAGATTCGGACAGCGCGTCGATTGGAAGACGAAGCGATAAAATTCCGTGGTTCTTTGCGCCATTGGAACGCTTGAGAAACAAGGGTGTTTTCCCGAGACATCAACACAGTGTGACATCTATGTGACGACGTTCACCGACAGTTAGGGAACATCTGATGACCAATATTTAACCCTGAGATAATGCTTAGCGGCTGTGACATATCATATACGTTACCGAAGTTCTCGCGCACGCTTCAGAAAGATCACGGATTACGGCATTTCCTGCTCCTTCTTCGGCGAGCTTCGCAGGCGTTTAGTGCTGTCGTAACTTTGCGTAATTTTTGTAATTTTATTGCACTTGTCTTCTTTTCTCAATTTTCCTTTTATCGTTACCGAAGCGTACCGTTCACCAGAGTGACTATAACGGTTGCGTGTTAGAATTTCCAGCTTTACTCGCCCCTATAGCGCGGCGTTAGAGCAAGCGTGGCATTAGCCACTAAATGGTTGATGACACCAAACAGTGCCGGTGAAGAAAGCTTGTGCGGCAACAGACGCCCTCTATACCAAATGTATAGGATGAAATCGAGCTCTTTCCCGTTCGCAAACTATAAAGCCCATCTTGTCGGCGAACTTTTTTTTTTCACCAGTGCACAACAAAAGCACTCGCTAGGTGGCAGAAGTTTCGTGGTTAAATAAGGCATTCTCCAGCTTTAGAGCTATGTATTGTTAACACTTACAATGGGCGCGCATGACGCCTACGATATGGCCACTTCGAAGCCTCTGAAAAATTGCAAAAGCGATCAAGCGGGCATCAAAACGCCCGTACAGTAATGGCACAGCTAAATCCGAAGGCTTCGAAGGAATCAAGAAATAAAGCATAGAGGACAGCAGCCCTACACCATCGCGCAGATTTGGCGTGAAAGCCGAGAAAATACAACTGGAAACGCTGTTGGGCCTGCGGGTGCCGTCACTTCAAGATCTAAAGTGCGGAGGCGTTCAAGCATCTTTCCGAGTAGACCGCACCAGCGGCGCAGAGAACATAATTCGCTGCGCTCCTCAGCGCTATAAACGTGTAGATGACGTGGGCAGCCCACCGCAAGCCCCCAGATTCTCAACTCCTTCCCGATTGGGGTATTCATAGAACACTCGCGGTGCGTCGCTAGCTCCGCTGCGCGGCCTTTGAGAAAAGGCGGGAACTTCGGGGAACTGACAATTTATTGGAAACGACAACATGTTTCGTCTAGATTTACTGCGGTCCCGTAAAAGGCCCACGAACCGCTTTTTATCCAAGTGGAGAATGCATTTGAAGTGAAAATATGCTATTTCAGAAATCATCATCATCGTCATCATTAGCCTGGTTACAAAATTTTTTCAGAAATACTTTGCCGCAAAGAGTACTTCAATGCGTTCAGCAGAAGCGGAGTGGCAATCAAACACGGCCTGCGCTGTGCTCCCGTTCCTTATTCGATGCCTCGCCCTGCGAAGGCTATACAGCGGAGTGGGGCGTGCGCACAGCACTTCTAAATGTCACCGCGTTGCGCAGTTCAAATCTCATTTTGGATGTTAACCTACACGCCGCCACTTCTGATTTTGGTGCCCAGGACGCGCTGAACTTTAGTCAAACGCTATTAGAGAGTTTTAGCAGAGCGTTTACGGTCCGCTCCGCTCAGACCGGCCTATCACAACAATTGGCACGCAGCCGCTCAGCAAAACGCTACCGGGAACTCTGACGCGCGTGCGCACAGCACACATAGCGGCAGGGGAACGTGGGACGCTGACCACGTTCCGCTAGGAACCTGCTTTAGCGGTGCGTCAGGGAGCGTGTAGATGCTTTCGTAATCGTTTTACCGCCAAGCTTAGAGCACGTCAGTGACGTCTCTGGGAGACGCGCTTGTTAGATAAGCGAAATCAATGCATTCTATGCAGCCACCGGTGCGCGTGAAACGTGTGCGGAGCGGAGCGCAAGCAAACGCTCTGATAAAACTGTCAATTGTCCTCAGCGAGCCGCAGTTCGCTTAGCCCGTGAACTCGTGGTGGCACCCCGCGGCTGCCGCGGTATCTATGCGCTGTGTAGCCGACCGCAGCTACCAATAGCAGCCGCGTATGGGAATCCGCTTTATTGCGAAATAATGCTTCCAGAAGAGAGTGAGGAGCAAGCCTCTGTGTGAAAGGAGCGCGTTGGAAAGAAATGCGATTACGTGCTCCGCTTGCGAGCCGCACGCACCGCGTACGACAGCAGAACTTGGCTGAGGTCTTCACAGCAGCGTACGCTGTCCACGGACTATGTTATTTCACCAAGCCAGAGGTGGTTCCGGGCCCTGTAATGAATTCTAATCGAAATAAACAAAATTGCGGTCGACCCCATCTTACGATGACTGTCGATGATAATGCGTTTCGCATTGAATGAATATAATGACACAGCGTACTGCCACCCTCGAAACGAGGTATCTATGAGGCGTGTACTGCAGCAGGATTCCTCTTTCGAGCCTACCTTAAAACACTTGGCCTAATCTCACGCCACCGACGCGAAGCCTCCGCGTGGCCTCCGAAATGCATGGTGCCCCGGTGCGTGCGAATGCTCGCGCACGCGTCACGCGACAACCGGGCTCCTCTTCCGCACGTCTTTCTGGACACGCTGCGCCATGTAGTGACGCTGCCGAGAAACCTGCGCGTGGCCTGTGAGACGAGAAGCGTGGCACGCCCATGCCTGCGAACGCTGAGAATTGTTCCCTCGCTTGCCAGTTGGCAAGTGCCTCACTGAATAGCGGCACATACCCCGTGGATGCATAAGGTAGCTCGCTAAAGCATCGGCGAGAAACGCATTCAGCGATAAGCGGCACGTATCCAGTGCATTTGTGGCGCAGCCTTGACAATGCTTCGGGTAGCCGTCCTCGAGGAACCCCTGTAACGTGGGTTAGATTCCACTCGGCATTGGAAAAATTTCAGGAATATTTTTTTTTCGTTACTGTTGAGCGCCACATTCCAAATGGCACATGCTTAGGTACAGTAGCTGCCGTCGAAGACGTTCATTGAAGGGTCGCATACACCTATTGGCAGTTACCCATGACCCTAGTTGGCATCTAAGAGGTTTATTGAAGACCGGCACAGACTGAGTGACTTATATATGCAGTGCTACAAGTCGGCGTCAAAGAGCATTCACAGCATTTTCTATAAAAAACAATGTTTTGATATCCCAAATGACGTAGTTGCCGCTAGACTCCCATTAAGAATAATAGCAAATAAACACGCACGCATTTAGTGCCACCCTTCTAGCGAACTGAAAGCAAGATCTGCATAAGAGGAGGAGATGGGGCGTTTCTACATATGACGTCGCTGGAGAGCCATGGTTGCTTTTGCGTGCCGCTTTAAGCCGACTGAAGGACAAAGCATTCACCAATACAAAAGCAGTGTGGTACTGCGGCCTCGATAATTATCCGCACTCATCATACCGTGTTGAAGCAGCGCAGCGACGAAGGAAAGGCGGACACACAAGAATACGCGACACTCCTTGCACTTGAGATTACCTTATTTCAGAGCAAACATTCGTATTTATATATCTGAGCATCCTCAGACGTCAAAGGCGTTGACGACGTACAGTGGCGAATAAAATTCCGAGGACCCTCCACTGGTGCCGCGAATGAAGTTCCGTCCATTGATGAACTCTACACTTCATTTAGGCGCCTTTTCGCATGCTTTCTATAAGCATCGAAGTTTCCTTTGAAGTTAAGTACTTTCGCTGGCGACAGAAATGAAATGTTCTGATGCTTTCTTATACTCAAGAAAGAGAGCCGCGAAATCCCTACAGAAATAAAGAAACAAGGCGGCTATATCTATAAATCTGCCTTATAATTTGTTTCTCTTTTCCATACATTTGCTTTTTCTCTCTATCTCTTGTGCAACACACCTTGACAGCTATGCAGCAAGAATGCAGACATTATACACTGCTGTTTAGCTAGATGGTATGTTTCCAGGCCAGTGTTTCATCATACTGCTGTTCCAGATTATCATGACATATGCAGAAGACAGTGTCATGATCGAATTGTTTTACATCATTGCTTTCATGCGATTTCAATTCATGGTGATTAAAATGTTTCACCATATCAATTTTATGCAATTTCGTTTGTAGGGGTGGACCTATGAGAAAAAGAAACGCTTCTTTTTCTACTTTCCACGATCTTATAGCTCGCATTTATGGGGAAGTTTTCGTTGAATTCAGGTAGCTTTGTTGGCCGAAGATACGGAATCTTCAAATACTCAAAGATAGGACCTGTAAGCATAGAGAATGGAAAAGATCCGCCTCCATACCACCCCGTAAAAGTGGATGTATATCGGACGTAATTGCTGACGTAATGTACAGTTCGCGCCGTTTTCGTTTGTGCTTCGACTCCGCGGTATTCCACACACTTCTGTGTAACCTGCGTTCGCGAAGTGAAACGCCACTGAAGTTTTCCGAACAGTGTTTGCCGTAATGTCGATTACGGTCACGAAGTGAAACATTACCGAAACTTTCTGAACAGTGTCTGCCGTAATGTCGATTATGGTAGCAGCACACGCGGCGCAACAGATGCAACGAACAGGGCGCCCACAGACACTTCGTTTGGCACGTTCGTCACGCGCACACGCAGGCGTGCGGAACTGCAGCACAAATCGTCATTCTAGTAGGCCCACCGCCTGGCGCAAGTGCGTTATTGAACTGATGCATTTTCTCAAAGTAAAATGCGTCCCAATATGTGTAAAGTACGATTTACACACATTCCGCAGACATGACAGCATCGGACTGTAATTCGAATACACAAGAAAAAATAATTCTGTTACCCTGAAACTCAAACACAAAGAGTTCCAGCTGCCTTTTATTTTTGTGATAGCAAAACTTGTCACGCGGACACGAAAAATTCCGACTAACTAGAGGCTCACAGTTTCGCTGCAAATGGATGCATAGAGAGGCTGGGAGGGTAACTAGAGGTAGTTCCGGTTGACTATTCTGCACAGAGCTCTAGTTAGTATCCCTGCAAAATATGAAGAAATCAACTTGAAATGATTATGTGTGAACATACCGACAGGGGCAGAGCTTGCTGCGATCCGTGCAGCGCATCATTTCATTATTCAGGAGTCACCGCAATAACTGACAGTTTCCTATGTTTCCAAGACCGCCCTTCCGTGCCTACACAATCTCATGGGCCACGAAGCCCATGAACAACTGGCCCTAGAAATTCGACAGACTTATCAGCGCAGCACTGACAAGGGACATGAGATAATCTTTCGATGGCTTCAATTACCTGCTCCGCTGGGTCTCAGTGAACTTCCGTCTCTCTGAAAGAGTTAGTAAAGGCAGGGGCAGGCCGCGACAGGCTGGTATTTATTCTTTCTCTCAGAGAGACGAGAGTTCACTGATCCCCAGCGAAGCAGAAAAGGGGAACCTGCAGTACATGCCAACCGGCTGACACGCGACGTCACCTCACGTTCCTCCAACGACATTGAGCATAGCCCATCTTCCTTTTCAATTCCACAACATCGCCACTAAGACAGCCTCGGTCTTTGCCTCGCCCACCCGCCTTACGATCTCTTCCCTTTGGAAGAACTTTACCTATAACACCTAGCCAAGGAGAGCAGAGGATACCTCGAAAAGGGCAAGTCCAGTTGTCGAAATGTTGGCTCCTGCTTTCACCTTGTTCCCGCTTTGCTCATCCTCTGCCTAAGTGTTTTTCGAATCCGCTCTGCAAATATGAATGAAAGATCCAGCAACCAACCAGCCCGCCTCACCGCTTTGACGTCTTCCCCGTGTTTACATTCTGATTCTATCATGAACTCTAAATGCCCTTCTTTTCCACCGTGGTCGAAAGTGGCCTATCCATGGCGGTGATTTCCCGAACGGTTGCTTGTGCAGTCCGTGCCGCCTTCGGCAAATATTTGGGATTGCGGAATAGGACTGCCTCACGCCTCAGAGAGAAGAGATAGGGCCTTGGAAACCAATATGTGTGAAATCGTAGCCAGGGCCTAAAAGAGTCGTGTAAACTTATGCTTTCTTACTGCGATATTTGAAAGAGCGTTTTTGAAGGTATATCTATGTATCGTATTCGTCGACTTCTGCCAGATCGTGTATCTGTGCAGTTTGCGGAAACCTAACTCATGTGTAAAATCGAAAAGAGCCATGGTTGTTTCGCTATTACATCATTACTAAATTTGTTGTAGTCTTCCTCAGTTTTTAATAAAGAAACGTAATTTCGCCTTATTTCTGGCTAGTATTTGGAAGCAGCTTTCAAATTGCACTAAATTTGTGTGGGTGACATTTGCAGAAGTCACTTATTGCAGTTTTATTTTACTCATTGATATGACCTTTGATCAAGATTTACAGGCAATATCTCGAGTGCGTTTCTTTTTCTCTTCGCGTTCTGAGGGTAATCCAGATTATGTTCGATGTTTGAGTGTGCCTATCTGAACAGTAGGTCTTTATTTAAAATGCAGGAAACGATGTGGATCTCCTTTTTTCCGCGAAATGTTCCAAACACCAGCAGACGACTTTTTGTGCATCTGTATGCGCGCGTGCAAATTTGTCGGTCCCTGAGAGTGTGCCTGTGTGGTTTGCACGAGCATATTAAGTTGTAATGCTTCACACTTCGTACATTAACTCCAGCGGTAGCTTCTCAGGCAGCTCAGACAGGTTTTGGCAATCAAGACTTTAAGCGCTCTGCAATAGTTTTTAAGGGCTCGTAAATTGTGAATTATACAGTTGTAGCGCCTAGCATCGCGTTAGTGTTGAAATTTTTCTGACTTTATATTTTTTCCTTCACCTGTTATTCCCTCTAGTCCTTTTCCCAACACAGGGAAGCCGCTCGGTAATTACACTGGCTAACCTACCTGTCTTTCGTCCCTATTTGTCTCTATCTCTCTGAGGCAGCTCAGCGAGATTACATAGCTTGGAACTATGAAAATCGAAACATATACGGCGCTCCGAACACCGGAATGGATCCACGAATGTATCGAACAAGTTTACCCATTATTATTTTTGGCTACACTGATGCGTATAGATTAATGTTGATTTCAGTTACACCAAGTGCGGAGATGCGATTCCCAAAGTCGCGTCCATTCGAATCTTGGGAATGACACTCGATAGGCGGGCAAAAATAGCATCGCCATTCACAAACCAGAAAAGAAGATGGACAGCGTCATCGGTCTAATCAAGCGGGTAGCTAACAGAACGAGAGGCCTGAGTCAAGGGAATCTGATAAGGCTAGTCCACGCTTTCTTGTTATGCTATTTCACGTACGTAGCGGCCATGCACGTCTGGAAGAGGGCCGAACGAGACAAGCTAAATGCCATGATAAGGAGGGAGATCAGGAGCGCCCTCGGACTACCAAACTACACACGCATCGACCGACTCCTGCTGTTGGGTATTCATAATAGCCTGCAAGAAATTGCAGAAGCGCAAGGAAGGGCACAGATTCTCAGACTATCCGGCACCAGGGCGGGCAGACAACTCCTAACAGAGATGAGCGTCCCCCCGGCCACGGTCGAAGACGCCTACCAGGGCCTTCCGAAAGAGCAGAACGACAACATTATCATATTCCCCGCCCCGCGCAATATGCATCCCCAGCGCAACGTAGCAAGAAGGAAGGCCAGGGCAGTGGCGCTCCTACGCGACGCGACAGAACTCCCTGGCGGCAGCTGCTTCGTGACGCGGCCCAGTATGGCAACGGCAACAATTTCACAGTACTGTCGATTAACCACAGCAGTTCCAGCGTTAATGCCGCTTCGGTAGAAAGCACGTCGTCGCGTGCGGCCGAGCAAGTGGCCATTGCCTTGGCCCTCCTGGACGACAAACATGCCAACATGTTCAGCGACTCCAGGGCAGCCATCCGCGCCTTCAGCGTTGGCGCCGTGTGTAAGGAAGCCTGTCGCATCCTCGACGGCAAAAGCATCGCCACCCACACTCTCACATGGTTCCCCGCTCACATGGGATCCATCATGGGAGGCCCCACAAACCTCAGCGAGCTTGCCCACCCCAAGACGCGAGGTCTCGCTTTCTGCGACCATGAAGAACTCCCCTGCCGGCTCGCGGTGGTGGAGAAAAGCGATCAAGCGATCATATGCAATGAAATTACGCAGCACTTTTATCTCGCCAGGAGAGACTTTCCCCTTCCTCACAAGAAGTTAAATAGAGCGCAGGCATTGACCCTCAGATCATTGCAAACAGACTCGTATCCCAGCCCGTCTTTATTCCACACGCTTTATCCCGACACCTATGCCAATAGTTCTTGCAGGCACTGCAATGACAGCGCTAGCCTAGACCATATGCTCTGGTGTTGCCCCTCATTGCGCGAGACATGGAAGAAATCAATGAGGACAAGTGGCTCTCCGCTTTCAAGAGCCCCAACGCCGGGGCGCAACTATGGGCTGTCCAGAGAGCCCATGATGCGGCGGTCGGGCATAGCCTTACTGTCCCAACGTGGGAGCCACCCGCAGCGCGCCGAGTCGCGTACCTCAGGACTTTCATTAAATTTTTGCATCCATCCAATCCATACAGTATTGTGTGCTCTCCAGAATGAAGTTTTATGGAAGAGAACTGTTGGTTATTCACCAGTCTTTGGGGATTATGAATGGAAGTGAAAAGAATGTAAAATGAAATATTTCAATTCCATAATTAGCCAACAACAAGAAAAAATCATATATTGTGCTTTGCCACACGTGGCAAGTACATTGTATATGGTTCGTTCTTCGGTTCGTATACAGTAATCAGGGCCGGATTATGTTCGTTCCCTGAGCATTTTATTTCGTATACACATCTCCGTAATATTAATCAGGTGCAGTCGAAGAGCGCAATCTTCACGATCCCGTTGAGCTGCAAGTGCAACGTTCGCATTGAGGCACAGAATGATCCGCTAGAAGATGGTGCGGATAGCGATAAACCTCTGACCACGTGCAAATGGTGCAGCCGGCGTTGCGACACCAATCTGTGGCCCCAACATATTGACCGCTCGCTCGTGTGCCCGACACGTTAATTAACTTGCCTGACTGCACAGAACGAGACGCGTGTGCGACGGGACAGCAGCACGCTGGCTTGATTGCTTTTTGCCACCAATTCCGCGCGAGGCAGGTAAGCCGATTACCGCGACTCGCAAAAAGCGAAAATGAAGAGCTTATGGAAAAGACATGGGGTCAGTGGCTCCGAGTGTCGTTTTTTATTGAACTACAATCCGGCCGTGGAAAAAAAAAAGTTAGTTTGAATGTTGTTGGTCTCGTTTCCTCTAGGCAACCGGCGTTCAAATATGCAACCTGCGAGTATGGCTTGCTTAGTTGTCCCTGTTTCCGCTGCTATGCTTCTTGCGTGAGTTATTTATATCTTGACGGCTGGTGCGTTCAGCGGTTGAATGTGGCTTTTGTAGCTACTTATCGCTCGGCGCACGCACGCACACCCACATGCATACACGGACGCACATATAAACACACGTACACCAATAAAAAAACACACACTCTCGTGTACTAACACATGCACGCACGCACATGCACAAACGACAGGAAAGTGGCATATGCGTGTTCTTGTAGGAATGGAGGCGGGTGGACAAGGCAGAGCCAGCAGACTGAATATCTGAACTGTAGGGGGGAAGTGCAAAGCGGGACAAGCGATGTTTTTAGAAATATATATATATATATATATATATATATATATATATATATATATATATATATATATATATATATATATATATATATTAGCTTGTCATGCGCCTGACTCAGTATCCGAACTTAGGGGGGAAGAGCAAAATGGGACACGTGATGTTTTTAAATGTATATAAATTTTATAAACTTGCCTTCCAGCATATGTATCTGCCGTTATATATGTGGCATGGCTATCGCAATGGGTATGGCCAAACATAACCTAAATGACGTTTAATGAAAACTACTTTTTTTATTCCAGCGATTAGCTCAGAAAACTGAAGAACAAATGACTGCCATTTCAGCTTAGCGGTTAACACTAGAGTGCCACAAGGATCCATTTAAGACCACTGTTGTCCTTGATTTACATTCAGGACCTGCACAACTGTCTTTCCTCATCGAAATGTTGATGATGCAACAATATTTCATTCCGACACAAGCATTTCTTACCTAGAATGTAAACGAAACACTGACCTCCTTAACGTTCATGGTTCGTATAAAAATATTAAGTTAGAAAATATTCCAGCCAAACCTCGAAAACTTGATTATTGCAAAATTAAGTTTACGCATTTTTCAATCACAGCAACAGCTACCTCTTCCAATGAATCAATAACAAGTTCATTTCGACGAGTGATTACTATACTTACTTAGGTCTCAAGCTGGATTCCAATCAAAAGTTTCATCACATCGCATTCAATAAAAAGAAGGCTGCTTATCGAATACGAATGCTCGTGAAAGCACGCTTAATTTTTTTAGCCATTCCACTTGCATTTCTTTGTATTCCGCGTGAATTCATTCTCACATTGCTTACTAGATTGGTGCTGAGGGAATAGGCTATGCAATTAAACTCGTTGCAAAAATCATGCCAAATGAGGATCTCAGAAAGCTCAGTTCATTTTTCATGAATTCTAAATATTTGCTTGACGTCTACAACATTTTATGAGTGGCTGACCTTATCAAATACCAGGTGGCTAATTCCTTGGCAAATCACGTCAACGACGAGCTGCCACCGTGTTTGATACCAATAGCCTGTCTTGTGAATAAGTATTGTTACGTTTGCATTAAAGTATAAGCAATTATTGCCTAAGTCATGAAAAAGCTATGGTAAACAAGCATTTAATGCTTAATCTTTTTCGATCTTGAATACAGCACTTCATGCTGGAGGCTTTCGAAGAAACATGCCATGCATTTAAACAAAGCTTGAAAACATTTCTTATGTCACGTCAAAGTTCTACCGATTCCATGTGTGTACAGGCTTATGCCACATTTGTATAAGGCAAGAACGGTTCTATGAAAAGTGATTGTAAAACAAGTGCAGCACTTATTTATTTGATTTGGCACAAGCACGCAGCTTACAGTTAGCCTGTAGAAAACACTCTGAACGAGATATTAGACTGAAAATTGCAACAAATAATTCCAGCGACCATTCAGCGTTGTTTGTCAATAGTCATCTCGTACAAATTTTTTCTTTTTTTGCTTAAGGTAAACTGGGAAACGACGGGAACAAATAACGAGTAATGGTCGGCCATAAATTGTGGGCATTTTGTCCGGTTAGGTTAAAATCTGGCATTAAAAAGTAAAGTTAAACATAACAGGAGATACTGAACGCATTAGCAATAGTTCGGTCCAGAATAAAGCCGATTATAAAGAACGATGCCCGCAATCGCGACAAAAAAACGAAGCTTCTCAAAACTTTGAGCTATAATCTCAAAAATATAGCCTCACAACAATATATAGGCTTGCACCGGTATTCACGTTATATTTCTTTCCGTAGATATAACCTCCAAGTATTTGACTAAACATTAGTCACCTGCACTTCAAGACATTTCCGTCACCTTTGTGGCATGCGTTTTACGTTGAACCGCTCCGAACGACGGTTCTCGTTTCTGCGGCAAAATGAAGAAAAGAGAAACACTGCAGCTTCCAAACTTTTCCTTTCATGACGTCATAATTCCTGCATTTGCACATTTCTTAAAAGCGATAGCTTTATTTATTGCTTATAATGAGCTCTTCCAACTCCCCGCTGACACGCATACACGCTCACTGACCACCACTGAAAAGAACGCATGCCGAATACTACCTCTAATGCATACTTCCAGTCCTTCCTCACAATGATCGGCGTGGTCTAGAATCACCGGCCTACATCGGTCATTTCCATTTATGACGGTGCATTCTTCAATATCAGCATTACGTATTCTTTAATAAGGTATTTAATAATGTACCTTATTAGCAATATGGGCAGTACTAATAATAAAATAGTAATAACTACTAATATAATTTAGTTATATGTGCTGTACATGTTATGGTTGCTTCACACTGTGCTCCTGCTCAGCTTCATTGTACTTGTTGCGTTAAACTGAAAAATTCACTATCCTTTTCCCTAGTGCATCAAACTCCATGGAGTAAGCAGGCGTCTATTGTCGTTCTTGAACGCTGCGAAAAGAAGATTCTTCAGAATTTTTGAAATTGCTAGTTGGTCCCTATTTTCGGGATGCAACCTGTGCACGTTTAACAATTCGATGTTGTGCAACGCTTTTCTCCGCTGAATTTCTTATTGGGATCCCGATATTGGGTGATTCTGATTTATTGCTTATTTCTTTATTTTACATCAGCTTACAGTTGTTAAACAACAACATTTTGTTGCAAAAACTTGTTTGCCTTCAAGCACATATGTAAATTCCGAAGATATTCCGTTGTATCGGCATATGGATTTCAAATAGTCGGTGAACGATTTGGCGATAGAATTAGCTTGTGCGAATATTCGAGAAGCGTTACCTTGTCCCATCGAGGATTTGTGTTGTTCATTAACCTTTCCGAGTTAATTTTCTTGTTCTTTGGCAGGAAACCGATCTGGTATGAAAGGTGTGAAAAACTTTCGGTGAGCGGCTCAAGTTATTTCTTGGCAAAGTAAGTGCAGAAATATAAATACTTCGCTTTATATTTGTTTCATTTCCCAATCGTTGTTTTCACAGAGGCAGTTGCCGGCTAAGCAGGGTGTTTGGTGGTGCAGAACTGCTGAGATGATAAGATGACTCTCACCCAGATACACTGTTGGATTCAGCAGACGGTCCAGCAGCAGGACCATTGAAGGATCATCGAAGGACAGCTGCTTCTGGTGTTTCAATAAACGAGCGGTTAACCGAGCCGCGAGAGCTCCCGTATCCTCCAGGATACCCCTAGGTCGCATAGCCACCGTACGGAGAATTTGCATTCTGGTGCATAGCCACCGTACCATATGCACCGCATGGACCGTACGCGCCATACTAACCGTACTGGCCGCTCGGGTTCACGCCATAGTTTCCACCACTGTAGGGCGCTCCGCAAGGGCCATAGCCACCATTCGAAGTTTCATAAGCGCCACGCTATGACGATCCGTACGATTCAAGATAAGCTGAACCTCCGCCAAAGTAAAAGTCTTTACCTGCAGAGATTGCACCTATTTTACTTTTTTCGCTCCGAACTAAAAAAACAAAACAGCTTGCTCGGAAGCCGTACTTTGCTACAAATAAAAGCGAAAAGAGCTCCGAGCACAGCTTCGAGCACACGTCTTCTTAAAAGCTAAGCACCATAACTCTCATAATCATATACTATATTTATTGATAGCTTTTGATGTAGTTCCTCATGACAAATTAATTTGTATACTAGAATTCCTTGGTCTTCCTGGCTTCATCTTGTCCTCTGTTTGTGCTTACGTAACGCGTCGAAAACAGTACGTAGGGATGGGCTCCAGTCCGATTCTCTTTCAGTAACTTCTGGCGTGCCTCAAGGCTGCGTGCTTGTCCCTCTGCTATTTTTTATTTATTGTAACGACATAGTTCATGTACTAGAGGCCCCTGTCAATATTCGTCTGTTCTCGACTGTATCATCTTTAACGACATCAATACAGTTAATGATCAACTATCTCTTCATTTAGCATTAAAAAACATTCTTGAGTGAAGTAACAAGTGGGGAATGAAACTTAACTCTAATAAATCTGTGCTTCTACGCAAAACAAACAAAAAACTGCCACTTAAGTTTTCTTATTATATTGGCCAAGACCCCTTGCCTGAAGTGAGTGAGTACAAGTATCTTGGAATTACAATTACTAACAACCTAAATTGGAATAACCACATTGCTGCTACAGCCTCTTCTGCTTTCAGAAAGCTATGTCTACTTCGCCATAAGCTTAAACATGCATCCCATGAAGTAAAATTATTAGCTTATACCACTTTTATTCGACCCAAATAGGAATATCGCGGCGTTATTCGGGACCCGTTTACCAAGATCAACATTAACGCTCTTGACAGGATACAGAGAAGAGCCATACGTTTCATTTTTTTTTCAAATACGGCCGAGAAGAGTCTATAACTGAATTATTGCGGACAAATGATTTTCACACCCTTCAAACAAGGCGAAAAATAATACGCCTGAAGTTGCTTTACTCCTTCATAAACCGTAAATTTTCTTTAGGTCCTAGTCCATACATAACTCTTTCTGCATCCAGGAAAACCCGTCGTTTCCACTTCCTCGCTCTCTCCCCTTACGTTGCCAGGACAAGCTTCTTTAAACTTTCTTTCTTTCCTCGAACTATAGAAGAATTGAACCTCATCCCTTTCCATCATCTGAACTCCCATGAATCAATTCAAACTCATTTGTATTCCCTAAGTAGCATTGCTGTTTCTTGCTATTTTGTTTCATTTCCTAAGTTTTCTAGTTTGCAATTCTGCCTTTTTGCACGCATATCTTATATGGGTTACCTTGCCCCTCCTGCTTTATATATATATATATATATATATATATATATATATATATATATATATATATATATATATATATATATATATATATATATTGTTCACCACGGACACGTGCTGAAAAAAAGGGACAGGCAGATTGAAAGAGTTACGGAGTGACAGCCCTTCTTTCCCTCCGCCTGTCGATTTTGCTTATGGTGTGCGCGCTGTGAAAATCACCAAGATGCACAGTTACTACCTCACCCAAGCTTCAAGCCTTTTACGCTTCATGTCGGCAGTGGCGTCATCCTGTTGCTGCCAAAAATTTGCACCGACAGCAAAGTAAAACACACTTTGTTACTGCAAGGCCGCTCACGTTTACGCATCCGCACCCTCCATCCCGAAGCCGAGTACGCCTGCGCTTACCCGAATACCGGACTAGCTAAAGCTCTCTAATCTTACTAACCCGAGTATGTTGCGTCAGTACTGCCATCTTGTCTGTAAACTCTTGTTTTACCGGAGCCTATTACGAGCACAACGAGACAACACTATGAAATCTTCTTACCGCAGTGTGTGTAACAAATTCCACGTCTGCTGCTAGCGTTTCACAGGGATAACGAGGCATGCTGATTTCTGTGACGACGATACGTTGGAAAGAATTCTTATCACAGGCGGCACGGCCTGCTCCCAGACCAGCCTGACCGCCTAGCCTGGTGCTAACATCGGCTTCAATGCTGGTGGTGTGACCCGGGCCTTCGCGGGCACTAACTTGGTCGAAGGCCACCCGTAGCTTGCCGTTGATTCTACCTAAGGCTCCCGAATTGTTTCCGAAGCGTTGATCTCTTCGTAGGTTTGCATTTGTCAGCGCGGCTGTGTACAAGAAACGATGTGACTTAAGTGTGACGGTCGTTACATCGTTGTGGGGGGAGGGGGGTGGGGGGGTGGATATGGCGAATGCAAAACAAATAATAATAGGTTATTTGGCAAATAGCCTATCCGTGTTAGCCAATATAGGTAGTTGTCATCATGTGAAGTGCAGTTACGAAGGACTTACAGTGAACAACATTGCACTGGCGACTTTGCCATTGGATGACTTCATAAACAGGAGCCAAATTCACAGGGATATGTAGTTTGTAAATGGTCTCTACCATTGGTGGGCCGCCTTGGCTAATTATATGTCCGACGTAACGATTGGCTTTTTTTCGAACAGTTATAGCGTATGAAGTCATTTTATGAACTCAGGCTTTTCTTCGTTCCTACGGTGGCAGGCTTGCAATGTAATTTCTTTAAACTCAGCTGTGATTGCCACTGCGGTGCATATAAAGAAGCACTAACAAGAATGGTGAACGAACGTCGGCAATTTTTTTAGCATTTATTGTCTTTGCTCTGCACTTCCACTGTCTGCCACCAGTCTTTTCATAAGCCAATTAAGCGCGCGCGGAAATGCTCTGGCTCTGTACCCGCATTTTTTTAATCATAAGGTTTTTTTCTGATTAGTAATTAGCGTCAGCGACGCCATACATTGACAAGCATAATGAAAAAATATGCCTGCACTTCCATGCATGGCAATTCAACTTTACTGGCGATTGAAGTTATTTTTTCAGCTGGAATTTTCTCCGCCAATAAGAGGAAATTTTAAGCATACAGCTACTATCAATGGGCTCTTCCTGTAGAGCGTGGCAGCATTTTTTTCTTCAGTGCACATTTATAGTAGCGCGGATTTGTTTTGTTCAGATTCTGTTCTTGCATCTAACTACATTTTTAAGTTAACACCGACGATTAGGCCGACTCTGTTTCTTGTGGTTGCCAAAATATAATGTTCAACCCTTTTACAGTCATGAAAATTCGATCGTGCTCATATCGACACCTTGTAAGGTTCAATAAATTTACCGCTAAAACGCAACCAAACGTCACGCGTAATTATTACGAGGGAGCAGCGCTATCAAATGCCAAAGGTTAAATGTTAAACAAAATGCCACTTTGCTTATGCTGTTTAGACTTCTGTAGTATATACCATTAAAACAATCGCGCAGGAGTATCAGGGCTCATACTTGTGTAATTAAGGGACGCATCTCAACAGTATGGGCGTGTTTATTTGTACGATATGGATAGGTCCTGCTTTGACAGAGGTAAGTTGCTGGTTGCTGCAAACT
The DNA here is from genome assembly GCF_050947875.1 of Dermacentor variabilis. Lineage (NCBI taxonomy): Eukaryota > Metazoa > Arthropoda > Arachnida > Ixodida > Ixodidae > Dermacentor > Dermacentor variabilis. The sequence continues at coordinate 123,034,333 of NC_134573.1, read as the reverse complement.
CTTATGCTTCACATCGCCGTTCAAAACACTTAGCACAGTGAAGAAGTGTCGAATTGTTTCGCGTAGGTTCTTGCTTGACTAGGACAAGCATCGACACTATGGCCCTACCGTGCTATTTTGAGGCTATCCATATTCTTGAGCATCTGCGAGGATTATAAGTACGATAAGCGCAAATTTCTGAAAGTATTGAACGAGACTTTTGGGCGCAATAGTTCGCAAAGTGTAATGACATCAGAACATAAACAAAAAAGCTTCCTAATATAATTTAATCGGCTGGCTTTTACTTATCTTACCTGCCGACTGAAGACAGACAACGACAAAAGTTTTCATGTCTCCGGCTGCATTGGTGATGCCGTCCTCCTCAACAAACTACTTCTACTAATACCGCTAATAAAACTCCTGATTTAGTTTTATTGAATAATACTTTCACTGCACAGTACCTGTATATTGAACTTGTGCTCTAGATTGTATCTTCTTCAGAAGCTCTTCCTTATGGGCCGGCAAGCTTACTCTGAAAAAGAACAAATATACAGAAAAAATAAACATTGAGTATGTGGTTGTTGCTGGGGGGTTTGTGTGTAAGCTTTAGAAGTTCTTTAGTGTCACATACATTTTTCTAAGTAAGAAAATACGCAAGAACAAAAGAAAATAAAACGGTCTCATAGATTTGCTTGCATTGACGTAGCGATTACGAGAATGGTGTTCAAACTGGTTCCTGCTGTTAGCAGGCCACGATTTCACACACTGTGTTCCAGTTTCACCATTCTTTTCAATAATCTGTCAATTTTATCTGTAAATAAAACAAGGCTCTCACTCCCATTCAGCAACGTGCGAAACCCGTTGCGCTGACAACCCACAATCTGCGCTTTCGTTCACATAACGTTCGGATGTTTAGATATTTCGACAGCCTTCGCTTAGGGACAATAGTTGCAGTTATGACTCATAATCGACTTCTGCAATGAAATATCTTCCATGTCTTATTCATTCTTTCGTTTTTTTTTATTTCAAGAGCAGTCCCAAGCTTTTAAAGCAAGTGCATGCGTCAGCATCACGACTTGAAAAACGAACCTACAAAATTTTTCAAGACAAATGCTTTAGCAATAATGGAAAGGCTTGCTACTTCTTTGGTTATATACGAGACGTGTTTCTGTAGAATATATACATGTTCGCCTGAAGTGCTGTTTCTAGGGAGAAGTGTGATTAGAAAGCCATATTCCAAATCTTTAAGAGTTACTACATTCTTACTTGTTCGAAGCATTCTAAAGTTTGCTAGACTGTAGGGCCAATAATTTATTATTTCCCAAGAGCTGGTATTGGCTTAATAAAATTGCTCATCATTGATGTTTAGGGTCATCTTTATTTTGTTTGCGCTTTCTTCCGATGCTTCTCAATAGGATGAATTCGCCACGAACTTTGTTACGACTCGCAATGGTGGTTGAGAGCCTGAGGCATTCTATTGCGGAGAACGAGGCCACGGGTTTGGTTTCTGGCTACGACAGCCATGTTTCAATGGAAGCGAATTGGGAAAAACACTTGAGTAATTTCATTCAGGCGGGCCTTAATCAGCTTCACGTTGTCAGAGTATACAGTTTCCGAATATACACATCGTATACAGTTTCGGTGCATAGAACCACATACATTATTAAATATACAGCGTTAAGGACCCCGTGTCGAAAAATATGGGGTGTCGGTGTCCGACGCCGGTCTTCCAGCAAAATGTTCTGCGTATATTCTGTATGGCACTCAAGTTCTTCTGTCACTAATGTTACTCATACCTTGTTTTGTAACCCGCCGTGGTTGCTCAGTGGCTATGGTGTTGGGCTACTGTGCACGAGGTCGCGGGATCGAATCCCGGCCACGGCGGCCGCATTTCGATGGGGGCGAAATGCGAAAACACCCGTGTGCTTAGATTTAGGTGCACGTTAAAGAACCCCAGGTGGTCAAAATTTCCGGAGTCCTCCACTACGGCGTGCCTCATAATCAGAAAGTGGTTTTGGCACGTAAAACCCCAAATATTATTATTATTATTATTGTTTTGTATTCCTTACAAAGTTTTTCCTCGGAATTTTGAGAATGACAGGCCATAAACAATGTCATGAAATAAAACATCGACAGCACATGCTTTTTATGTTAAATCTTCTCAGGCTGACATATTAAGAGTGTGAAACAATAACAGAAGATCGGCACTCGCAAGAGGGCGCATTTGCACCAGAAGGATCGCCTTGGTGCATAGCGTTTGCCGCCAGCGTTTCCTGGTTAACGCTTACGTAAGCTGCAGTTGCCAGGAAGCGTGAAAAGCAGTCAGGGATCTTTGAATGATTTCATACTCTTAGAGGCGAAGCTTACGCGGCCTTGCTTTTTTTTAGTTTTAGTACTCCTCTGCTATTGTGGAGGATATCGTTGCTTTGGGGCTCTCCGTGGACTAAAGGGCAAATATGCTCTGTAGTAGGAAGTCTTTTTTTTATGTTTCCTCTTTTAAACCCTCGTTTTAATGGACAGGAGCAGAAAGGTTGAGGTTATGGACCTACGCCTCCATAAGAGTAAAAAAAAAGTTACAACAATATCCATAGGGCAGCTTGCGTCCACAGTCTGGTCACGCTTGTCTCGCATCCAATAGTAAATGTTATTTTCACTTTTCTTCTTTCTCTAGCTTCTTTTCCGCGAGTTTGTCGAAGGGTTAAAGTCTGTTCAATTAGGGATTGAAGTCAAACTTTCCTGACGGCACATGACACCAGAATTGCATACTTCTGATACGTGCTGCTTGATGAATATCACGGTGACCATCAGAGAGTTTGAACTTCATGAACGGAATAAAATTTAAACATTGATACTCGGTTTGGTGTAACCAGGCTTACTTAAGGCCTCCTATGGTGGATCATACAATAACCTACATCACTGTAATTACTTCAAAAAGGGGACACTGCTCGTAAGCCAAATTACAGGGTGATGTTCGTTAATTTGTTAAATTTCACTGCTTAGTTTTGTTATGAATCATGTTAGAGGAAGTATGCGAACTGCAGTAGTCGAGAGGAGTAGCAATAGTCGCGATCGCCTTGCTTCGTCCCGTGATTTCAATTAGTGGCACTAATTTACACCCATAATGATGCTAATTAGTGGGGTTTATTGCGGGAGGTTTACGCCCAAGATCGAAAAGGTAATGCCACCAAAAAAGGCCTCGTCATCGTTCTTCTGGTTCATTGATTCAGTTCCCTGCATGGGGCACAACGGAAAGCCAGTGAGGCTGACCGGCGTCGTGGCACCGGCTGACTATGAGCGGATGCACTTCAAACTTTGCGGGAATGGTATATTGAAGCATTTACTAACAACACCTTTCAAGGGTGGTGGCTATGGCATAATCACATGAACAACCTGTACTAGCTACATGCAATTAGAAATACATGTGTGTCACAGTCACTTGCGAGTCAGAGAATCAAAGGCAGTGCGAAGCGAGAAATAACAGCAATCAATCTTGCATTTTTGCGATCGCTTCTTTTAAATGGCGCAAGTTGTGGCGAATTTCTCGATTCTGATGTGCACATTGATTGGAATTTCATCAATAATAATAGTTACTTGAAAACTTTGGTCACTTATACATGCTTGTGCCATAAGTCTTACTAGAGTTACGAAATTTGGCCACAGTTTTCGCAGACGCTAATGATTTTTCTACGTGACTTCAGCTCTTGGTATACTGGCGGCAGATCGCATTGCCACATCCCTACATGTGTTTACCACCTAGAAGCGTTTAAGGACAATGAAAATCCAATTCTTTCTTCAAGGCCTAGCACAATTCTACGTTTTGAGAACGATGCACCTCTGGAAGTCGCAGATACTATTTCTGTTTCCAAACATGATTTGTCAATTTTGGACTGTCGCTTCAACCCCACAAAATAAACAGCAAAACATACAAAAAGAGAAATGAAGAGGTATGTTAACTTAGTGTTTCGCTTTGCTTTAGTTTTGTTTTGCCCTGCTTTGGTGCAATTTTGATTGCACTCTCGAAACTGCACGCAAGTTTCCAGTTTGGGGGAGGGGAACTTGTTCACCGCGCCCACTGAGAAAAACCATTCCATTTCGCCATGACTTATGACATGCAACTACAAACTCGGTGGGGCCAAAACCTATTTTTCTATGTCGAAAATTGCTGTGCCTAATCAGTTCCTGGTTGTGCACGCTGAATTCGGCGAAACTCGGCGTTTTCTCTGTGGGCGCGGTCCATAATATTTTATAGCTAACTGTATGTAGCAGTTCTGTAATGCCGCACTTGCATCGTTTGTTTACCTCCTTCATGCTCCGGTTCATACATCAAGAGTCTCAAAGAGACATGCGTGCTATTCTTCTATGGAGGTTCCGGTTCCAGTAACTGCAGCATACTTTAGCTGCTGTTGAACTACCGCTTTCAGATTAAGCAAAATTAACCTGCGGCAACATTTCAGACATGTATTTCTCATCACACTTTCTACCATTTAGAGGTTCTATATCTGCTGTTATACGGGAAGCCGCCTACAGAAGCGATCCCTGCTCTAAAATATTGCGTCTCTTTTCACGAGAACTGTTCCAGAAATCATCGGCGACCTGTGTTTATCTTTCCATGCAGACGAAAGAGTTTATTATGTTTGTTTTATTTAATTATTATACCATCTTACGAATCAGTATGTGTTCGCCGAGCGTTATCCTGATTAAACTCGCCAAGTTCTCGATTACCAGAACGAGTGTCTGACATAACAAGAGGCTCCCCCTTTCATAAATAATTGGCAAAAGTGACTTTAACCACATACACTTGTTTTCGTCGATATTCGTGGCTGTGAACAACGTTTGGCACTCTTCTTTGCGTAGATCATCTCTTATTATTAGGACTAATCGACATGAGTGAAAGTGTTGGCGAAAGCCGAAGTGCCCGTATGCCACACGCACTTCACTGATTGCTGCTACACTTCTCCCTTCCGGAATACACAGGAACTTTCGCCATCACTCATATTGACGGCCTTAATGTAAGCGTTCTTTTTTATTGGATGGAGCTCTGTAGCGGCTCCAGTAAACATTTAACATAGCCCACGTTCTCATGAATGGCACTTTAGCCGACTCTCCTACCAACCAGTGCAGTTCAATGCAAGTATCTGTCAGAAACAGTTTCGTTCGAAACACCAAGCAAAGTAATAAGTTTGGACGGCTGCGGAGATTGCGTCGCAATTTCTTGTCCTGTTTCGGAGCCCGATGTCTGAGCACGAAGCTAATCTGGCAGCTGCGTTGGACAAGCACTCGCCCAGAATTTTCCAAGCATCACTTGCGCAAGTCTACGAAGCTAGAATGTAGTTAGGACACTTATTTATTTATTTTCTCCATTTCTGAACCACTGCTTTCGAGCTAGACGACAACTTAGCAGAGCGAGAATACAAATAAACCGATGTTGGGACCCGGCAATAAGGCCAATCATGCCGTTGCGAAACACTTCTTTCCGAGAAAGACAATGAACTTCGAAATAAAACGACAGCTGGGCCGCCTACGTGTCCTAAGCCGTGCCCAAGGCAGCTGTTGAACTTTGCAATTGTACTGTTACGTTTCTCATTACCGGAATGTTGTTTTAACTCCATTGCCTAAGCGTTTTCTAAGACAGTGCAGCATTTTCAAGATTACCCGGCCGCCCACCTCATATCTTTAGCTCATGAGAAAATTATGAGCAAGCTCTTGTTGTTCAAAAAAAAAAACAATATTGCCACTGTGAAATGCGACCACATTCTAGAGTTCTGTCTTCCTCCTTCGTCGGCATCTGAAATAGTCAACACAAACGAAGCGTGGTTAGAAATAAAAAGAAGTTCTAATTCACAGCTAATCCTGCTGCTTTTCTTAATTTCCTTTTTAATTCAAACCTCGGCCCGCCAACGCTGCAGCCTGATGCTCTAACCATCGAACCACAAATGTTTTTTTTTTCTTTTTCTATTCATTTCAGAATTTGACAAGACAAAACGGAGAGCAACCTTTAAAACAAGTCGGCCTACAAATGCAAGTATACTCCTCTCGTATGTTCGCCGCGTGTGGATGATTATCATTTCCCTACTATGGCACATACCCTCAAGTACAATAGCATTTAAGGAAAATAAACAGTCACTCAGTTCAGCCTGATCTTATTGATGGTAAATTTCATCAGTACGCTCGGGTGTAGGACGAGCAGTGATGCTGATACTTTTCGAAGGACAAGTAGCTGTAGAAGGTATTCATTAACGGGTTAGCGTGAACTAACGTTATGCTATCGTCCGCATGAATGAAAATCATAAGAAGCCGAGACAGCGACACCAATAAAAGCATGACGAATATTATTTGTTTATTTATTAGAAATGTAGAAACTATAGGTAAATGCAAATTAAAGTAGACTAAAGAACAACTGGCCGCACGTAGGATACGAACCCACATCTTCGCATTATGCATGGGATGCTCTTACAAACTGAGCTTCCCCGGCGCCGTTTCCCAGTCTACTTTCTTGGACAACTATGTATGTGTACTAGAGGTGGCAGCAGCAGCAGCAAACGACTTTATTGGGGTCCTGAGGAGCTAAGCGGGGGCCTGCAGGTCCCTACCTAGCCGTTGGCTAGCCCCATGTCGGAACAGAGAGGCCATGCCAGGCTGCCGAGAGGAGTTCCCCCCTGTCATCGACTACGGCTACGGAGAACCTGTTGGCACTAGCGTGTCGCGCCGCGTCAACAAAGGTCTCCGTTCCGGATATGTTCTTTAGGAAAGTTCTAGCCCTCGCTAACCTTCGACCTTTATTGTGTTGGGGGTGGACATTTCTTGGAAAAGGGTCTACAATAAAGGAGTTCCTTGTCTGAATATCAAGTTGCGTGATATTTCCCTGGTTGAAGCTAGGACGGAGGCCTGCCGCATCCAGAAGTTTTCTGCCTGCTTTGGAGTTTGATAATCTAATAATTTGTGCTGATCTTTGTGCTTCTATTAATTCCGAAGTTGTGTTGTGTACTCCCAATGTCATGAGTTTCTCTGTGCTAGCCGTGATTGGCACGCCGATCACCCTTTTGATACTTTTGCGCATAAGCGTGTCTAATTTATCCATTTCTGTTTTCGTCCAATTGAGGGCCGCGACTATGTAAATGACATGGCTGATGAGGAAAGCATGGTGAGTCCTAAGGAGGCATAGGGAATGTTAGCCAACGCCGCCACTCATAGCGTTTTCGGCGGATGTAGAACATCCTAGCTACCTATCTACCGCAGGCGTCACAGAGTACGTGAATTTTTCGTGTAATGGCAACTGGCTGGTAAATACTATCATGCTACTTGAAAGCATGAAAACTGCAGGATTCGAGACACTCGCCATGTAATGAACCAGAAGAACAGAAGCCAATTTTTAATAGTCAGAATTGTAAAAAGCCAACAGACAATCACACAGAGGAAAGCATAGGTGACATTATTTGTTTATTTAATGGAAATGTACAATTTACAAATAAAAGAAAATGAAAGTGGGCGAAAAGGACAACTGTCGCCCAGTTGCCTTCATCCAGGAAAGTTGACATACTGCGTGACATCTGAGGCTGATAGGATGCTCTACATCTGCAGCGACGGCCATGAGTGGTGGCGCTGCAGGCCGAGACTCCCAGCGTTAAGTCTAGTACACATATATAAATACTCAAAAAAGTTCAAGTTGAAATGGCGCCATGGTACCTCAGTTATCAAGAGCTTGGGTTTGTACCCAACCTGCGGCCAGTGGTGTTTTCGCGCCGTTAAATTTTCATTAATTTATAAATTCTGCATTTCAATTCAATAAACAAAGAACTTTTCGTACCCTGTCCTTGGTGTCGTTTTTGTTGGCTTTTTATGATTCTGAGTTGAAAATCGGGCCTCTCGGTTTGATTTCTCTTGTTTTGAGCGCTACGTTGAAGCAACGGGGAGAAAAAATATATATATTGGCGAAACGATGTTGACATCGAGTTCTGCGAATGCAGTCGCTTGCGATAGGCACTTCAGTTGGTGAATAGTTGCCCGCATAAGCCGTCACGGCGGTGAGTCTAGCAAATGAGCCCACTCTTAATCAACGCGCTGGTTGGGCTATAGGAACGCATTTGTTCGGAAGAAGTACAAATCATTCTTGTGGCGGCTGTGATTGGCAGACAAGAGAGAGAACAACAGAGCGCATTGTCAGGCTACCATTCAAGGTTTCGCACCGTCGCTGCGTTGGGCACTTCCTGAATGCACGAGACGCTTGTTGAAAAACCGAAGTGAGGCAGGAAATTGACGGCCTCGGGCATGTTAGTTTGTCGTTCGCTGATGGTGACGCATTCAAGTTACGCATTCACGTCCGGATGTGAGCATAAATAGGATCTGCGCACGTCGACAGGCAATACCTAACAAAGGTCGTAAGGCTGATTAGGAAATAGGGTGCTGATATGGAATATTACAGCGAAGGTGTCTACGGCTATACTCCCTTTCATACATAGCAGTCAACGGTGTGGAAGCTACGCTAGAAGTTCAGTCAAGCAAAGTTATCGCTCCGAGCGTTCCGTCTATGCTTCGCTCGAGCAAGCAGCACGTGAGGCTCCTCGCGATGGGTTGCAAATAAAAAACAAGGAAAGAACAAGAAAAATGAAACAAATGATCTAAAACAACGCATTAGTAGCCGTATACCACAGTGTGTTTGTTTGTAAGGATCAAAACTAGTTCAATTCAACACTGAGCAAAACGTGAACAAGGTGAATGCAGGAGCCAAGGTTTCGACAAGTGGACTTGTCCTCTTCAAGGCGACGTACGCTTTTCTCGCCACAGTATATATAGGTGGGGTTCTTCTAAAGGGGAGAGGGTGTGAGGCCTCGCCTCACACCCTCTCCCCTTTAGAAGAACCCCACCTATATATACTGTGGCGAGAAAAACGTACGTCGCCTTGAAGAGGACAAGTCCACTTGTCGAAACCTTGGCTCCTGCATTCACCTTGTTCACGTTTTGCTCATCGTCTTGAATTTCCATCTCCCGCATTCCCCGTCTTTTCCCTTAATTCAACACTGGGCACATATGAAAAAACGGTTGCGCACCATCGCGGTCAAAAAAACGCCGTACTATATCCAACTGCGAACGTAGCAGCAGCAAGAAGTCTCTCTAGCCTCCACATCGTTGACTGCTATGTATGGAACGGAATATAGGATCTGACAGATCGCGTCTGTGCCCAAATGAACAATTGTTGATACCTTTGGCCAATCCCGAAGATAGTGCAATACCAGACCGACCCGCAGAGGAGGTGCAGTTCGCCATTAAGGGGCCCACATACACAGCTTCACTGGTCATCATTCTTCACAGAGTGGAAGGGCCGTGAGTTTTTTGTCCACGGCCTGGAAGAACCCACAGAGGTACAACGAATGTCCGTAGTAGGCCTTCATGCGCTCGCTTCCTATTTGATAGCAAAGCCGCGCATATTATCACGCAGTTCGTACACGAACCGCGTGATAATATAGGTATGCGTTTTACTACAGGAATGGCGAGATATTTGGAGCACAGTGTCCTAGTTACACCAGATAATATCAATTATGACAGGTAGCACTGTCCAGTCTCTTCAGGTATTCTTAGGGAAGACGCAGAGATTGCCTTCATCAGTAATCGGAATATCTGGTTTGCTAATTCAATATTCACTAATTAACTTATGAATCAATATATTTAGAGCACATTTCACGAGGCAAAATTAAAGCTGAGCAGTAGTGAAATTAGCGTTCTTAGCGGCAATCGTACGCCTACCGTAACCTTCCATATAGTTTGGCTTAATATGTGTTAGAATACACACGGGTGTTTCAACCAAATCTCCCAGAATCGCGCCAAGGCGTTCAGGATAACTTTAACTTTAAAGCCAATGCATTTTATTCCAACTTTTAGCGATCGATACTTCGAAAGTGACTCTAGCCTTAGGAGTTCTAACTAAACAGGACTATACTTCGTCTCGGTTTAAATTTCGCATTGGCAACATGTACCCTAACATTAATGCTTAAAACTTATTACGAGAACGTTTGCTAATTAGCCACCCTAGGCGCTGAGCTGCGCTACCTCAAAGGCAGCAGAAGATAGCGCCAACCTTTCCTTTCGCATCAAACCACTTCTCCAATTAGCCATCCCGATATCACCAGTTTTCGTCCAAGTAACGACCGCCTCTTCAGGTAATCGTGCACATTGGCACGGATGTGCGCGTACACACATATACGCACAAACGGTATGTTAGAGGCTGCCAGAGTTTCAGGGTGGGCAATCGCTGCAGGTCTAGTGACAATTCGGGCACAATTCATTAACGTTAACAATGCAATCATCTCCTGTACATCTCCTCTCCTCTCCCCTCCTTTCTTTTCCTTTTTACATGTGTCACAATGTCGCGATGCTTTTTCATGGTTTTTTCTTTCTTTCTCCTGTTCTTTTTCTCCCTTTCCCAAATTTCTCTTACGCTCATATTTTGCCACTGTATTGTATAACATGCTGTGTTTATTTCTATTCAGTTCAGTTATATTTGTTTTAGTAACACTGTTATATTTCATTTCACTGTCAAAATTTGTCGCTAATACCGTATGACGCTGGACGTTTCATTCTGCTCTTTTCTTTCTTTATATCTTGTAACACACTCCCCTCTGCAATGCCTCGGCGATTGAGTGTATTGAAAGTGAATAAATAAATAAGTAAATAAATAAATAGATAAATAAATAAATAATTAAAACCGCCTCACCACTTTGCTTTCTCATGGCCACTAGTGGTCGCTCTGTGGTTATTATTTTCTGCTTTTGATCAAAAGGTCGCATAATTGAATCCCGTTTACATGGACTGCTTCACTTCGATAGGGGAGAAAAGAAAAAAAAACGCTGACCTAGTTATGATTAGTCGCGCGAATCTTAATCGAAGCTGATATTCCTTGTGCACCCATATTATCCAAGAGGCACATAAGGCAATACCAAAATAAATATTGTTATTACTCACAAATATACTCATGCGAGAAGTTTTAGTTTTCTAAGCCGGTAGGGAACAGTGGATTTAGCATTCATCTCTGTGTTCAATTCCTAACTACCTTCTTTAAGAACGTCCTTTAGTGCTGCCTTTAATGTGGCCCTTTGATTTTACTGTTTGTTTACTGTTAGTTTTGCTTAAGGCTCCGATATGGCCAACTTGAGCTTGTTTACAACAGGAAACAACGTTGGAGTTGGTCTTTAAGCGAGATAAGCCACCGGACCCATGTCAAGTTCATTGGTTCGCTCGTGTTATATAAGACCCTACGGGTCCATAAGCTTCTTGTCGCTTTCCTGAAAGTCCAATGCGCCATTCAAATCCTTTCCTGGGGGCTCTCAATTACTGCACAAAAAGTTCCGAACGCTTCAATGAACTTCCAATAAAGTCGAGAGAACTGATTCTGAGCAAATGGTAGTATAAATCCACATCTGGTGGATTCATTAGTTCGCTTACTAGCTCTTGTAGTTTATTACAGACGTGTGAACTAAGGAGCGAAATGACCGTAATTCGCTTTGGTTTAGATGGATCGCGTTGTATTCCTTGTCAGTACGGTTCGGTGATTTTGCATGTTTCAACCAGTAGCTTTTTGCTCTTCTCTTCCTGACGCTTCAGCGCCTTCTCTTGACTCGTAGCCATGATAGTGATGCGATGTAATTTAGAATAAAGAAAGGGAATGTTGACATGTGAAAGCACCTAATAAAAATTCAATACTCTCATGGCTCGCCTTGATAAAATTAAGGGCCCCATAGAGGCATGGGTTGGCACGCAACAGCTGCATAAACATGCGTCTTCCAAGGTGTATGGACATACCGTGTTCTAGCATACCGGGTGGGGCACGGATGCACAGCAGGGATGCACGGAACTAATCACTTCATATTTATCCTGCTGCTAATCGTTCAGGACAACATAATCGTCACCCTGGTTATAGTGAAGGATCCCATCAGCAACCACAGCGCCCCCGTATTTGTTGCCCCGCCGGTCCTGGATGGCTTCAACGTGCGACTGGCCCGTGCCGCCTTGTCGATATTGATCTCCGCCACCGAAAACGGCGCTACTGCGGAGATATGGTGGCCACAAAGAAGAATAAAAGCCACGAGCGATCTGGATCTGCACGCCGAACCCTCTGGCACGGCAGCATATCTGGGATGCATGGCAGTAACCCTTTCCGGTTTATCCTGCCGGTGAGCAGACGTGACGGCAAATTTTTTTTTGTCTATTAACCCATACTCGTAAGTATACTGCCATGCCCAGAAATTCTCCGTGCGTTCTTCAACGATGTTACGCGATGCTTGCTAAGACTTTTGCTACTTAGCAGTTATATAGAGACCAACACAGGTCCAGAAACCACTCAGTTTTAGTGTCAGCTTCACCAAATCACAAATGATTTGAAGTCTATTGAGGAGAAACGGCTCGCATTTATGGATTCCAAGCTGAACAAATTAGGTGTACCTGAAAAAAAATTGTTGTCATACGATGAACAAATTGCTAAGCTTCATATCGCTATAACTTCTCCACAGCGGTGCCGTTTGCCCATACACTTTCTCGGTTATTCATTTTTTTCTAGTAGACCCTGGGAGTGTTAGCCACTACCCACAGACCTTGGCGGCGGATTTAGAACATCCCTTCTGCCGCAGGCGTCACCAGAACGTGATCTTTTTTTTGGGTGAAGGCAATCGCTCAATAAACCCACGCATGTTACCTGAAGGCATCAATGTCACCGGATTCGAGACCCTCGTTATGTAATAAACGAGAAGAAAGGGGATTAACCGAGGAGCCCGATTTTTATTAGTCATATCACAAGAAGCCCACAAGCACTTACACCGAGGACAACATAGGGGAAATTGCGTGTACTTATTAAATGACATAAAGAAATAATTGATAATAATGAATAAAGAAATAAGACAAGATGGCTGAACACGCGCAATGTCCCGGTGATCGTCGTCTTATTAATTAGTCCAAGCAGGCTGCTCGTAACACTATCATTGACACGTAAACGAAAAAAAAAACTAATAGAACGTGCAAGGGCAACGCTACATCTGCGAAGTTGAATAACTTAAAGCGCTACGAAGAGCAGTCCCTAAACTTTGTATACGTAGCTGGCATTGACGAGCTCAAAAATTCAGCGACTTGGTATTAGTTTTGTTCGGATAGACGCTATATATAGCAAATATCATCGCGCGTCTTCTGGAAAGCTATTTATTTTTTACCTTTGACATGTTCAGCAAGTACACCTCAGTACTCGTACTTGTGGAAGTGCTTTTGCGCAAGCGCATTTCGTTAAAGGATGGCGTGCGAAATCCAAACAATATTACGAAAATGATCAATGAGATAGCCAGGCGAAAGGCACAGTTGAGAAATCAATATCACTGTGACAGTGACATAAAGCTTTTTCGTAAATACAAGTCAACGAACACAAGCCTAAACGTACTAAAAGGAACAAAAATAACGGTGGCGGACTTTCTAATTAACGCTAGAAACAGCATGAAGGCTGCCGCTGCATAATGAGATCTGGTGTTAATTAGTGAAGCTTCTCGTGCGTAACGCAAACACCAATAGCAGCCGACAAGAGCGTGCCCTGACGGAAAGGTATGATGTTACGCTCAAGAGCACGGGTGCACCGAGAAGCTTTTCTTTCTGGACGGCACCATCAATGCAAGAGGGACTGCTGGCTAATGTTAGTGCTTTGTGTTTTTATCGGAGCACACTTACAAGCATGCCATAATTGCTGCGTCAGGCCTTGTTGAAAGCGGCAACAAGCTATCGATGCCAAGAAGCGCCAGTTCTGCGTATGTCCCCCCGCCTTTCTTGTCGTTTTTTTCTTTGCCTTACTCTCTTCCTGTAAGCATCAAGCACCTATCCTGCTCGTTAATTGGGTCCTGTTCTTTATGTCTTGACAGGGTGCCGAAGATGAGAACACACTTAGCGCATGCTTCGGCTCTGGCTCCATTTTCTCTCTATGGCACTTTCAATAGAGTTTCCTCAATAATGTCTGCTTCTCGAAGTGCCACCATTTGTTCTACCAAACTCGTTGCCCCAAGTTTCAATACCAGGACTTCCCGCGGCCACGTGTTACGAGGAGGTCTATACAGAGCGATTACCAAAATGAATGTTCTCTTGTCTGCTTTTTCGTATTGCTCCTAAATTTTCTTTCTTTTACTGCGATAGCGATTATATGGACACTTCACGCGCCGTTCCACCATCGTCGCCGCCATCGCCGTGATATAGCGCATAATGTCCAAGGGCGATAACATCACGGCTGCGTGCCGTGTGCTGTGTGGCAGTAGAAGCGTGCGAGGGTGAGCCTAAATGATGTCTCGACCTCGTTCGCGCAAAGGAGGAAGGCGGGAGGAAGCGCGCCATCTTCCTTCGCGCGCAAGGCACCGAGGGTGGTGCGGGGAGGAGGGTTCTACTCCCGCGACGTCTTCGTATGACGCGGCCGCGCGGGCCCTATTTTGAAAGTCGTGTACAGAGTCTAGGTGCGCCGGAGCCTAATTGCTTCATGTGCGCTGTGTTCTCGCTGCCTAGTTCGTCTTAAAGAGAATAGGCAGCATGAATGTCAATTTGTCTTAGTAAGATCTTGATGAGGGCTAGTTGGTTCATACTTATAACTGAGGTGAAACAGCGCGAAAAAGACGAGGACACAAGGAAACAAATACCACGCTTGCAGCGCTTGTCTGTGGTATTTGTCTCCTTGTGTCCTCGTCTTTTTCGCGCTGTTTCACCTCAGTCAATTTGTCCGCTGCTGCTGCCGCGCTTCCTCAGGCCAGCATCTTGACAGCAAGTGTCCGCGGTCATCGAGTGAGATGGGTTCATGCTCACTTGTGCGCGCGTGATACCTTGCTTGGTTATTAAGATAGTAAACCAATGTTTACAAGGTTGTACGGCTTATAAAACTAGTATCCTTACTTCGTACAGCTGTCTAACAGTCTCATATTGCAATCGATGCTCATCTTTCGGTCGAAATAGATTTTTCTAGCACTTAGCTTGCGGTGCCTGCTGACATCTAGCCGATGGACTAATGAATTCCACGATTCAATTCATGGGCGCATACGAAAAAGTAAATGTTTCATTTAGACCAGCTCCCCCGATCCTGCGGCGAGCTTGTCCCTCGGTGTCCTCGTAACCGAGAGAATGGGCACAGCGAAGGATGAAGGAGCGAACGCGGAGCGCGGCTGAAAGACAGTGATAGCGTGGAGAGGGGGAAGCTGAGGAGGAGGCAGAAAGTGGAGGAGGAGGATATGGGGAGAGCGTAAGAAGGGAAAGCGTAGTGCCGCGCAAGACTGACTTTGCGGCGACGATGGCTACGAGATGGCATCAGTATAGCGCGCGTCCTCGGTTCACCGGTGACGCCACCGATACCATATATGGAAATAAAGCGCTACGTGAGCGGAGGGCTGTCTGTGGCGGCTGCTGTGAATCGCGCCCATGCGTCAACCACGCGCTGCCTCTTCCGGTCCCCGATTAGCAAGGCAGTCGCGCCACACTTCACTCCGTTTGCAATGTGCCACCCGAAACAGATTGTTCGCACCAGCTAATATATCGCGAAATCAAAACACGTATACAGCTGCGCTCACTTTTCGAATTGAAAAACAAAAACAAATGGAGGAGGGTATTGTTGACTCAGCTCTGCAGCCCTATCTCCGCAATTTATAGTAGTTGTACAAAGTGCTGTCCATTGATGAACATAGAAACTGAGCTGTTAGATTTGTTACCACGAGCACCTCGTGTTTCATGCACAGTCAGCAGTTACAGAGCTGATTCATGTTGAAACTGTAGTATTAATGTTATTTAGTCCTGTTTTAAACTTTGCGACAACCATAAATTACAACAGCTGCCATTCTTTAAGAGCCGATTATCTGCATACTCAACCTCGCTAGAATGCGCACCTTTCAGACATGAAGTTTTCATCACTTCGTAGAAAGCAACCATGTTTTAGGAAAGTCCAGTCATTAGCAAGCGTCCCTGCTATTGGATCTTCGCTGTGCCATACAGTGTAATTTGAACAGCGACTTTCTAGGCACGGCTTGCTGCAGTCGCGTACTCGGAAAGTTGAGGGCAGACGAAATCACTCCAAGCTCGTCTAGTGAACAAGCATTCCAATTCCGTCATCATCATCATCAGCGTCTTTTATGTCCACTGCAGGACGATGGCCACTCCCTGCGATCTCCAATTACCCCGGTCCGGCGCCAACCGATTCAAACTTGCGCCGGCAAAGTTTTCCTTTTTTTAATTTCATCATCCCACTTAGTCTATGGCCGTCCTCGACTGCGTTTCTCTTCTCTTGGCCCTAATGGTCCACGGGTTACCTAACCTACGCATTACATGACTTGCCCAGTTCCACTTTTTTTTTCTTATAGTCAATTACAATATCGGCTGTACCCGTTCGCTATCTGATTCATACCGCTCTCTTCATGTATCTTAACGTTACGCCTAACGTTCTTCGTTCCATCGCTCTTTGTGAGGTCGTTAACTTGTTCTCGAGCTCCTTTGTCAGTCTCCAAGTTTCTGCCACATGTCAGCACCGGTAGAATGCACTGATTGAACAACTTTCTTTTTTAGTAATAATGGTAAGCTTCCACTCAGGAACTGATTTCTGCCGTATGCGCTCCAACCCATTTTTATTCTTCTGTAATTTTCCTTGTCATGGTGAGGGTCCCCTCTGAGTAATTGACCTTGGTAAACGTATTTCTTCACAGACTCTAGAGGCTGGCTGGCGATCCTTAACTCTTGTTCCTTTGCCAGGCTATTGATTATTATCAGTGTTTTGTGCGTGTTAATGTTCATCGCCACTCTTACACTCTCCTTGTTAAGGTCCTCAGTCATTTGTAGTAACTCGTACTCAGCGTTACTGAACAGGACAATGTCATCTGCAAACCGAAGGCTGCTGTGTAACCAACCTGAAACAAGATTGGTTTACAGCTGGCCAGGTCAGAAATTAACAATTTCGTAAAGGTTAGCTGACGGGACGCTGAGAACTACGAGATGTTCGGGTTGTGTGCATGTACCGAGATGTAACTAAATATGCGCCTGCATTGGATTATATTCAGTTTGAGACCGCATCCGACGAGAGGAGAGCGTCGAACAGAATTGCAGATGGAAGATTTCAGCCAGCGAGGAACAAATTTACGGACCACAATTTCATTTGTGGGTACAAATCCTGTTCAGGTAATCTACGAAGCTCAGTCAGAGCTACTTCGTTTAGTTGTCTGAGGAGGACATCTTACGCTCTGCATATACCACTATAGGCCATGTTTCGCCACAGATATGCAATGTGTCCTTCACCTCGTTCCTCCCATTATCATCCCCTATTGTGACCCTCTTTCTTCCCTTCTTCCCCTTCCCTTACGTAGAGCAGCAAGCCAGATGCTGCATTTTCCGGCCAACCTCTCTACATTTTCCAGTCATACACCTACTTATTATTCATCTTTCGCCACAGTCTCCTGTAAATATATTAACGCAAAGTCTCTACTTATGCGGGTCGTTAAATGACGGCTTCATTAAAGTTAATGTCCAGCTGAGTTTCAGGCGTTCGCAGAACACCTTATGCCGACAAAGCTATCAGCTCCAAGCACTCCCTTCCTTCATATGTTTTCTTGAATAGGCCATCTGCTCCTTCCCCCCACTGCTGACCGATGTTTAGACGTCAGCAGCACTCTATACATTTACAATGTGGTTGGCAGACTTTCCTCTTCTTGGCCAACCAATCTCTTTCTTTCTCTCTCTCTTTCAATGTAGTTAGGATTTAGTGCGGCTACAATTCCTAACCGCTGAGTGCTCCAAAAGAAAAAGAGTTTCTTTTTAAGCGGCGAGAAAGCAAAGACTGTAACGTATTGAAGGAAACAAATCGTATGTGCACTTGCTGAAAAATAGGAGGCAGTGACGTTAAAACATTCAAGGGGTTAAAAAGAGGGACCAGCAATTATCAGATCTTTTCAGGCACGCTTTCAAATAGTTGGGTCAATGACTTTCATTGCGAGAAAGCATTCTTTTGGAATGGCTTTTCGTGTTGTTATGCTTTACTTTCAGTGAGAAAGTTTTTGAATGCACGACTAGGATGTCGCGTACGTGGGACATCTATTTCAAATGCAAATGGTTTTGTGGACACCGAAGTTCATGCCGGAAAACAAATTGAATCCAGAAATAAATCTCTTCGTCTCAGCTGATGTCACAGTTCGCAGGAGGGCGATATACCGTACGCTAAAATATTGACATTCTTCTTTTTCGCGCGCATTTTCGAATATAGCTCACGTTTTCTTACTCAATGCAACGTGGTTGTGGCGGCAACTGTCCTGCAACAGCTCTTACTACTATCTCATCTCCGTAAAGACGCGTGCACAACCAATGAGCAAGAAAGTTGGGAGAAAGTTGTGTTTATTTGTCATACATTTACTTGATAAAGAAATTTTCAAATGATTTGCTGCGAATGCTACAAATACTCTAATGAAATGGTCCTTCGACAGTGTAAAACTCAGGAAGAAACATTTAAGCCCTTCAGCAGGTGCCTTGCGGGCTCCGACGTGGCTTAAAAGAACTATTTGCAAAGATGAACTATTTATATATCGCATTTTACAGCCTGAATGCCCCGATCCCCCTGCACTCTGCTCTTCGACAATGTGTTCCCCTACTTCGGTTGCACCGTACTTCGGTAGGCAAAGGCACATCGTGCATTTGCCTCATTTTGTCTTTTAATAATGGTCGTACATAGCCAAGTTCAGGCATTGCACTAGAAAAGATTATCTCTTGTTGACATCCTTGCCTTTCCACTATCTCCACAGTGCTAAAGAAAAAAAACTTCAAACTAGCGGTGGGTTGCGGAATTGTTAAGAAATTGTACTTTGAGAATTCGTGGTCATCGGTTCAAAAATTTTACTTCTCTATAATGCTATATATAAGACACCGTCATGTCTATAAATATATTGGCGAGCTGAGCAAAGAAAAGAAAAAAAATGGTGCTTTCGCATGCAGCGAAGTACAGGCATCACAGATCTGTGTTTTTCTTATTGATGTATGAATGTATTTTTTTTCTTAATTTTTGTTATGGTTGCTTGGTGCTGCTTAACCTGTTATGAGAGCCTGTCGTGCCTGTAATCAATCGTCTTATTTCTTTATTTTATGTATGCGTCCATACCTTTGCTTCTGGTATTTATTAGGTGGGTGTCCGTTTCATATTAGCCTTATCTATATTCGTCGATTACTGAGAATTGCCTTTGCATTCTCGCGCAGTGTTAATTTATCGCGTACGACATGTATTTTTTTTTCAGTATCGCAACGCTACGAGTAGCCTGTACTTTGCTTATGAGACCTCTGACTGGATTCTGGCTAAATGTCCGACAGATGCTTGCATACACTTTTTCGTCACGTTCAATAAAGAATAAATTGAAATTTAGAAAGTAACGGTATCTTCACTTTGCTCAAGTATGCAACAACCAGTCCAAATAATCCAAATCAACTCTCTGCCGAAACGGCAACTTGCGGGCTAAATGTGTTTCCAAGTTTCGGACGGTATATATAATGATGGGCGATACCGTAACGCATAATAAAGTTCGAGAGCCAATGGGCTCGAAAGTGTTCATTATTTTTTTAATGCATTGCGCCTCATCAAGTGAAACAGAACCCGGATCACGACCAGCCTATGGACTACGTCCTCGTATGCAACTAGACTAGATGGATGGTGGCAGTTGGAGGTCAGATGCTCTTGAAGATGCGATTGCTTCTCTTCACCAGTACTATAGTCTCGTCACCGCGTCCTTGCTTTTGTGACAGAGCTCTGCAACAATGATGTTGCGTAAACGTTCTCGAAACTGCGTACGAGCAGCTTTTTGAGGCACCACGGTTGCTGCTTTCTTTATCCAAATGACCGTTAAATGCCAGTTGCACTCAATGTGAATGACTGTGGTTAAGTTGTCGTACAATTTTATTCGGTCTCCAGATAAAATATCTTACAAACACCAAAGAGCACAGGCGTATTCATTATAATTTGTTTCGCATATATAGGGTGTCCCGTATAACTTGAGTCAAATTTTGAAAATAAATACAAATACGATACAGATTCCGCGTAGCTGGACATTACAGCAAAGTTGTTTGCCGTCGATTGGAGATACTGAAATTATTTTTTGCGTTCTTCTTAATTGCATAATTAGTGTAAGTTAATAAACATTTCAAAGCTCATAATTAAATCAAAAGTGTCAATGAGAAAATTGTAGAGCTACATGAAAAACTCCCGATACACCTTTTTCTTGCTAAATACATGCTACATAAAAGTGTTTTAACTTGCACGAAAGAAGCCCACGAATGCATGAAAAATTAGGGCGCGACAGGCCGCTTTGGTTTCCTGCTTTCAAAAGTTATTACTAATTGGGAAAAACTACTTTAGCCAAATACACTTCCTTTCGTCGATATCCGTTGGTGTTCACGACGCTTGCCACACTTATAGCGCAGATCGTCTCTCAGCATATGACTATTTGCCATGACTGAAAGTCTTAGCGAAAGCCGAAGGACGCACATGTACCACTCCGCTGACTGCTGTCACGCTGCTTCATTCCCGAATAAAGAGGATCTTTTGAAATCACTCGGATTGACGGCCTTAATGTAAAGCTTTTTGGATAGAGCTCTGCAGTGACTCGTGTAAACAGTTATTGCAAACATTCTCACTGAATAACCCTTTAGCCCATTGTCTTACAAACCAGTGCACTTTAATGCAAGTATCTGTCAGAAACAGTTTCGTTTGAAACAATGGGCAAGCTAAAAGGTTCAGACGGCTTCGGAGATTGTCTCGCAACTTGGTGTCCTGTTTCGGAGGTCGATGTTGTAACACGAAGCTAAGCCGGCAGGTGCCGTAGACAGGCACTCGCACAGCGCTTTCCAATCATCACTTGTGCAAGCATTAGAATATGCTACGTAAATGTAACCATTTTACAACCAAGCTGTTAAGTGTACTTTCAACACTATCGTGTCTGCGTGTACAAAGAGATCCTGAAAGTAGTGCGACACCGGGCCGACCCGCGGCAGAGATGACGCAGGCGTTAAGAACTCGTGAGCCGATCGCAAAGTGCAATGCCGGGCGGATCGCGACGGAATGACGTGAAACAGGCGCTAAACAGTGAGCATAAAACTAAGCATACGCTAGCCGATTCCAACGATAGCGCATGTTTTTTAGCCCCTCAATGCAGAAAACAACCTAAGTAAACGCGACGGAAACCCGCACCACCAAGGTCATCATCATCGTCAGCCTGGTTACGCCCACTGCAGGGCAAAGGCCTCTCCCATACTTCTCTAACTACACCGGTAATGTGCCAATTGTGGCCACGTAGTCCCTGCAAACGTCTTAATCTAATCCGCCCACCTAACTTTCTGTCGCCTCCTGCTACGCTTCCCTTCCCTTGGAATCCAGTCCGTAACCCTTAATGACCATCGGTTATCTTCCCTCCTCATTACATGTCCTGCCCATGCCCATTTCTTTTTCTTGATTTCAGCTAAGATGTCATTAACTCGCATTTGCTCCCTCGCTCAATCGGCTCTTTTCTTGTCCCTTAACGTTACACCCATCATTCTTCTTTTCATAGCTTGTTGCGTCGTCCTCAATTTAAGTAGAACACTTTTCGTAAGCCTCCAGGTTTCTGCCCCGTACGTGAGTACTGGTAAGACACACTGTTATACACTTTACCTTGAGGAATAATGGCAACCTTCTGTTCATGATCTGAGAATGCCTCTCAAACACACCCAAGCCCACCAAGGTATCGCATGTTTAAGCCAAATAAAAGAAAATGAATAGGGGTAGAAAAACCAAAGTGCAATTTAATCAAAAGCCAATTACACAACAAAAAGAAAATCCCAGGTATTGCCGATATGGAGAACTAGATGTACCAAGTGCAACTTTTTAGTTATTAACTCAACACTGAAGGCCTGAATTGGCATGGCAATGCCGGGTCGACCCGCGGTGGAGGTGAAGCAGGCGTTCGGCACTGCCTATATGTGGGCCCATCCTGAAGATAGTGCAATGCGGGGCCGATCCGCGGCGGATGCATACACAGCTTCTCTGGTCATGCTTCTTCGCAGGGTGGAAGGGCAGTGCAATTTTCATTTTTCAGTCTGCTTTCGAGCTAGACGACAACTTCGCAGTTAGAAGAAAAAAATTTTTGACAAAACTCACGTAACGATGGCTGTAGTCAGTAATTCGAATAAAAATTGAGCAATGTAGCGCGGGACCATATTCCGGAACTCCTGCTTATAAAGCACGTGTAGTGATAATTCTGAGGATTTCATTGAATCAGCTATACTAATAAGTTTCAAGACTATCTTACAAGCATATACAACTTGTGGGAGAAATGACTGATGCGACTAAAAGTTAATAAATGTAAAACAATGCACGTATCACGTGGAACTAACACTGACAACATGAGTACTTCGTGAGAGTTCCCTTGAAGCCATCAACTCATACAAATACCTTCGTGTTCACATTACCGTAACTTACAACACACGCACATCAAACACGTCACTAATAACACTATCCGGTTCCTTGGGTACTTGCGTCGAAATTTCTCTGCTGCACTTCTCCCGATAACGCTAACCCTCTACAAAACATTAGTGCGGCCAAAGCTAGAACATGCATCCACAGTATGGGATGCCTGACACATCACACTGATTAACACACAAGTATCCATCCAAAATCGAGCAGCATATTTCATCTTATCTAACCATTTCTACTGTGGCAGCATTACTTCAGTTAAAAACACACCTTACGGGACCTTTCATTGCACCTTAAATGTTTACGACTATGCTTCCAACTGTGTCCTTCGCACAGAATGTATCAGCACAACTCACTATTAACGGATCATCTTAACGTTCACCCGTCATACACTGCATCCCGTTCCGATCACATGTCTAGCGTTTGTGTTCCATTCTTTTTAAAACGAAGTTGCGTCATGATTATTTTACTCCCAAGAACAGCGCCGACTGGAACGACTTTCCTCCCTCCATCGCTGCCTGACGTTGGTAATTTCAAGTCTACTGTATTTTCTGCCGTTTCGTAAAACGTATTACTGTATATTTACGTGCTGTTCTTTTGTACTTACTACTCCTTTCTGTAATGTTTTGGGGACAGAAAATATGTGAAATAAATAAAAATATACTAGGTACAACGATCTGTGCCCACTTAGCTATGGCACTCGCTTGCCAAAGTCGCCCATCAGCATGGAGGCATTACGGCGACTGTATGATGCTGACGCGGTGAAGATGGAAGGAAGCGAGCGTGACGATGATCGCACGACCAAGATGGCATGGCGACGACAGTATCACATCGGATGTATAATAGCGTCTGTGTGACGACGAGGCCATGGTGACGATGCCAGGACAAGACGACATAACCATGATTTAATGGCGACAGCATGATTACGATACAATGAGGAACAAGAAATGGCGTCGATGGAGGGACGATGCTGGTGTCACGACGATGGCGTGACGGCAATGGAATTAAGATACTGACGTGATGACGATGATGAAACAACAGCGTGACAGAGATAGCACGACGACAACAGTATGACGACGAATGCGGGACGACGACTGTATGACGACGATAGCAAGACAGCGGCATGAAGACAATGAGATGAGGACAAGTGGATGATGGAAATGTTCGTGACGGTGGCTGTATCCCGAAACCTGTATGACGACGATGGCTTGACATAGACGGCATGAGGAGACTCAGACGACGCAGCTAGGTGGACGATAATGGCGCGACTATGACGGCACCAATGGCGAGGGTTTGACAATGGAAGGATGATAGCGACTAGCGATGACGGCATGACAAGGACGTCTTAGCCCCGATTGAATGACGACAGTATTATTTCGATACAATGACAAAGAAAAATTTACGTCGGTGAAACGACGAAGGCGGCATGACAACGATGGCGTGATGACGATCCATGGGATCACCTTAGTGAAGTAATGACATTGATAAAATGACCGTGTGGCAGCGACGACATGGCGACTACTGTGTGATGACGATGGCGTGATGACGATGGTGAAATTAGAATCGGAGGACAAATTTGGAATGACGACGATGCAACGACCATGACTTCATCAGTGACCCGAACGCATTCTTAGTGGATAAAGCTATTAAATAACTTGGACCAATTGGTCGGAGTAGAAGGCATGACGATGACAGCATGATGAGAGTGAGACCATGAAGCTGGAATGATTACGATTGATCGAACACGACGGCAGCACTATGGAGGTATGACAACGAATGCGTCACAATTATAGGACGACGATGGCATGGCGACGACAGTATGACAAGTGTCAGAAGAATAACAGCGATGCAACGACCACGATGTTATCACGTTATCCAAGCCTGGCTTGGGATGTTATCCCTAGCCAGGCGCCAATACTGACGCTGCTCCGGCACCTTGTAACGACCAGCCCGCAGAGCAAGCTAGGGATCCGGAAGTCATTCGCTTGCGCAAGGAGAACGACGACCTCAAGAACGTGATCAAGAGGCTAGTTAAGAAAATGGCAGAGATAAGGAAACTCGTTTCGAACTTGTCGGGTAACAGTGCGTCAGGCAGGGCCACCGAGACTCCAATCCCAGCTCCGGTAGACGGTACTGCGACGTCCTCCAAACGCAGGGCAGTAGTCAAACAGGTGAATCGGGAGCGTTGTCCGCAGAATACATCGAAATTAAACAAACTCTCATTGGGCTGGCAGACGGCCTCAAACAGGTAACCGCCAGCGTCAGTTGCCTCACCGATAACGTTCGCCAAATTCAGGTTGCGCTGCGCGACCCCAACAGGGGCCTCAGAGTTCTTGCAGATCGCATCGAGGCTATTGAGGCACCAATGCCTTCATCCGCTTCCGGCAAACAACCGCTACTCGTTCCCGCCATACTAAAGGAAGCCAGACTTCAGTATCCCACCAGCGCGGCGACAGCAGGTCCCAGTCTTGGCACAGCCCTGAATGCCCCGTTAGGTGGTAGTCCGTCCGGTCCGCCATATTGGATAGATCAAAAGAGAGTTTTCGCATTTGGCAATGGAACTGCAGGGGGTATCTTAACAAAAAATCCCCTAAGCAGCGGTTTTTCAGGTATTTAGCTGTCAAATCTCAGGTCATTGCTCTCAAGGAAACACTAGTCTCCACCGCTTCGCTCCAGGGCTACAGAGCGGTGTCGGGCAAGCCCGGGGGGCGAGGAATTTGCAACTTGATTCATAAAAAGCTTACTCATCTCACGCACGACCGCAAGCTGGCGAGTGGTAGAATTGAATATGTCATGGTTGAGACACTCCTCGACGTACCAAGGCAGAATCAGCGCAGAAACAGCGTGTTCGTCCTCAATATCTATAGCAACCCCAGGGACTCGCGCCAGCAGTTCAAGACCATCCTCAAGAAAGCGACCGACTTGGCCGGCCCTCGACCCTTGGTCGTCGTCGGTGATTTCAACGCACCGTATGGCATCTGGGGTTACGTCTACGACACTACCAAGGGGCGCAACCAGTGGCAAGACGCCAATGAGATGGACCTCACTCTGGTCACTGACAAAGATTTCCCTACGCGCATCGGCAATTCCGTCACCCGCGACTCGACACCCGACCTCGCCTTCGTCAGGAACGTTGAGGACGTGGGCTGGCAGAACACCATTATGGAGTTCGGCAGCGACCAGTATATTCTGGAGACCAACTTCAAAGTATCTTAGAGTAGGGTCAGGGAATTCAAGTTCATCGATTGGGACAATTTTCGCAAGATTCGCGAGGAATCCGGCAGAGCCAGGGCACTCGCCACGCTCGAAGAATAGTGCGAATGCGTCCGGAACGACGCTTCCGCGGCCACCAAGAAAGTGGTAACTAATCTCGACGTAGAGAGGATGGGCAGCAGACTCGCCCACCTGATCAAGGCCAAAGACGCCCTGCTCCACCAATGGAAGGGTCAAAGGCTCAATCGCAGACTCCGAAAGATCTCGGACCTCAACAAGGTCATCGATGACCACTGCAAGGTGCTATGCCAGCAGCAGTGGGACGAGCCCTGCGAATCCATCGACGGACAGATGCGCAACGGCAAATCCTGGGGTATGCTGAAGCACCTTCTCGATGAAAGTGGCTCGAAGTCAAACCAGAGGCATACGTTGGCCCGGGCCCTTCACGAAGCCCCCAGGTCTCACATGGTCGATGAACTCGTCTCCAAACTCATACAGAAGTACCTGCCCGTCCGTCGCAACGGAGATCCGTCGACCCAACTCACGGACTACCGAGGATCTCCACGCCCCGAACTGGATGAGGACTTCTCCGTTGCCGAAGTCAGACAGGCCATCTCCACACTCAACCGCAAGTCTGTGCCAGGTCCGGACGGAGTGACCAACAGAATGTTGAAAACCTCGACGACACATCGATTGTCTTTCTGACCGACAAGATCAACTAATCCTGGAAGAGTGGCGTTGTTCCTGCAGAATGGAAGATAGCTTGCACGGTGCTCATTCCCAAGCCCGACAAGGTCCTGAACATCGAGAACCTCAGGCCGATTTCTCTAGCCTCCTGCGTCGGCAAGGTCATGGAGCGCGTCGTCCTCAACAGACTCAACGAGTACCTCGAAGACAACAAGGTTTACCCATGCAACATGATTGGCTTGTGTACCGGACTCTCGACGCAGGATGCTACGAAACTAATCAAGCATCGGATTGTGGATGGCCGTTCCAGAGACGTCAAGGCTCTGCTCGGTCTGGACCTCGAGAAGGCTTTCGACACTGTGCTCCACACCTTCATCATAAGGACCATTTCAGACCTGAGTCTCGGTTCCAGATTTCACAGCTACGTCTGCTCTTTTCTAACGGACAGGAAGGCCAAGCTTCGCATTGGCGACTTCCTCTCTGACGATGTGCCCCTCGGAGGGCGGGGCTCTCTTCAGAGCATCGTCATCTCCCTCACACTGTTTAACATCTATATGATTAGTCTAACCGAGAGGTTGGCATGTGTCGAAGACGTCAAGCACACCATTTACACCGACATCACTTTGTGCTGCTCCGGCGGCTGCGACGGCACAGTCAAAGAAGCCATGCAGGAAGCGATCGACGTGATCGAGGAGCATATCCGCCTCACCCGACTTTGGTGCTCCCCCGCCAAGTCGGAGCTTCTGCTTCACAGAAAAGAGAAGGGAGGCAGACCCAAAGATTGGAAGCCAGTCTCCGAAAGCAGCATCAGTTTTCGAACTTGTGACAACCCCAGGGTCGAGGTTATTCAGGTCCTGGGCATATTTGTCGAATTCAATGGCGGGAACGGAACGGCTCTCCGCAAGATCATCGTAAAGACGGACAACGCTTTCCCGCCTCGTTCGCCAAATTGCAAACAGACACAGAGGCATGAAGGAGAAAAATCTCCTCAGGCTCATCAATGCCTTCGTACTATGCCACTTCACATACACAATTTCTATGCACAACTGGCTCAGAGCGGAGCGAGACAAGCTCAACGCTCTCATTCGCAAAGTAGTCAAGAGGGCTCTCGGGCTACCCATCAGGACCCATACCGAGGATCTCCTCAAGCTGGGTGTGCATAACACCACCGAGTAAACTGCCGAAGCCCAAGAACGCGCGCAACTCACTTGCCTGAGCACCACAGCGGCCGGTAAACGCATCCTCGAAGAGCTGGGTTACCATCCTGTGGGATTCCCGATGGTCAGTACCCAAATCCCTAGGTGCATTCAAGACAAGTTCGCAGTGGCTCCTGTGCCCCGAAACGACCACCCCGTCCACAACGAGGGCAGACGCAAAGCCAGAGCGGCAGCCATCCTCAAACAGATCAATCAACGAGACATTAGAGCAAGCTTCGTCAACGTCGCGGAGTAGAGCGATGGGAAGACCTTTGCCGTCGTTGTGGTCGACTCCAGCGGTGAGATTTCCATTCGCGCCTCCATTCGCACTTCAGACCCCGGAGTCGCCGAGCAAGCCGCGATTGCCCTCGCCCTGCTAGACCTTCATGGGTCCGAGATCTATAGCGATTCGAAAACGGCAGTTAGGGCTTTTCAAAAGGGTTGCATCGCCAAGGAAGCTGCTCGTCTTCGTAGCAGCTCGAGTCCCTATGCTCTCACGCATCATTCAATCCACCGGTTTCCCGCACACGCAGGTTGGTCCAGGGTGCTCCCCCGAACCTTAATAAGTATGCTCACGAGGCTACGCGGGACCTCACCGACCGCGCTTCCTCTTTAAGGAGCGCCGACTCCCCTCCTCCCTACGGCCACAGAGACGCTCCCGCTACTCACAACTATGTTATTAAATTCTTCTACATGTCTAGAAGGGTCTTTCCACGCCCTCACCCCAAGTTGAATAGGGTGCGAGCCCTTTCGCTTAGACTTCTACAGACCAGCACATATCCGTGTCTGTCCGTTCTCCACGAGGCTTACCCCGACGTGTATCGCGACGACGCCTGCCCATCATGCCGGAAAACCTCCACTCTAGCGCACATGCTCTGGGAGTGTGAGTCGACATACCCCAAGTTCAATAAGGAGGAGTGGGACTCGCTTCTGCATAGCCATGCTCTAGAAAAGCAAATCCTGGCTGGCCGGCGGGCCCGCGACCGGGCTGGTGGGCTAGACCTGCCGGTCCCAACGTGGGACTAGCCGGGTGCGCGACAAGTTCGCGTCCTCGCTGGACCTGCAATAATATTCCTCCACTCATTCACTCACTCACAAGTACGAGATAGATAGCTGCTCATTATAAAATATGAAGACGCCAAATAAACGGATGGATTTGGCGTCTTCGTATTTCATAATGAACAGTTACCAACTAGCCCAACAAGAAGTGCTTTTACGAGATAGATAAATAATTAGATAGATAGATAGATAGATAGATAGATAGATAGATAGATAGATAGATAGATAGATAGATAGATAGATAGATAGATAGATAGATAGATAGATAGATAGATAGATAGATAGATAGATAGATAGATAGATAGATAGATAGATAGATGACAAAGAAGCACAAATGCAGCATAAGGTTTTTCAAATACGATAATACCCACATAATTAAGTAAATAAATAAAACTGATACATTAGGTTGCGTCACCCCATGCTTCTCCATTTATGATGACAATAATCACGCGCCCCACTAGGTGCCGCTATAAAGGGGAACCTGAGACAAGCCATCTTTTGCGAATGCGGCAGCGGTTATCAACTGAACCTTTGCTCTATCTGCAAACCTTTCCGCTCAAAGCAGCCTGAAATGCACGAACAAGCATAACCGCGAAGCAATATCGCTAGTGTTTTGTTTTGTGGTACCATAACACGACACCGCACATTAAAATTCCTCAGAAGACGAAGCTAAAACAGAGTAATCTATAAAGAGAGAGAGAGAGAGAGAACAACTTTATTGAAAATGCCTGCAGAGTCGGTTAGGCTCCCTCCACGCACGGAGGACAAAAACGGCAAAAGTACAAACCCTACGACTGGCGGCTGAGCGCAGAGTTCTTCAGAGACATTTATGTAATGGTAACACATGTGTCGTAAAGGAAATAAAGCTCTGCTTCAGCCTAATTGCAGGCTTGCGTTTTTGAGGTGCAAGGTCTTCTTTCCTTACTAACTATGGCCATAATCTGCTTCGAAAACAATGTGGTTTACGCTAGTTAGGTTACGAAAGAAAGGACTCCGTCGGAAAAGCACACTGGAAATCGTAAATCTCTCGGAAAAGTCGAAAGCCCCGCAGTGAGTGTAAACAGGCTGATAGTGCTAATAACGCTATTATTCATGATTATATAACCAAATTGTAGGTTTAGAAGCAGAGCAGAAGCGTGGTGACACCACAGACCAAAACATCCCTAATATCATGGGCAGCTTTTGCATCTGTTCTACGAAAAGGTTTCGGTATTCATGCGAACCCCTTACGATTAAGCTATTTGGGAATGGTGTAGACGTAAGCAATAAAAATATGTACGGGGTGATAATTTGTAGTTTTCCAGAATTCTTTGATGACCGGTGTATGAAAACATAATTCGTGTCCTTGAGATGGCTTTTTAGAAGAGGTGGACACTATTAGCACGAGAACTCGAAGCCCATATTCAACTAATTAATGAAAATTCACTAATCAACTCCTCCAATAATTACTTTACGATACATGTTGCAATTTGTGAATTGAAGCGGTTAAGTTTGCAACGCGTTTCCGCTTGACAAGAATTTCCAGAATGACACTAGCTTCACGATATCATTTCCAAAAGTGTGAGATGTAATACATGAGTCTTCAAGTTAATGTTGTACTCAAATGCATAAAAGAGCGTTTAGTTAAATAAGTAAATGGAACAACAGTGCATTTTACGGCAAGTTTAATGGCGCGTACCTTCATAAGCTCACCGGCTACACTTCCTAAATTGCAAAATGTGCTGTAATGTAATTCATTAGGAAGGTAATTATTCAATCTTTAAATTAGTTGAATATGTGTTTCGATTTCATGTAGAAATAATGTCCGTCTCCGAATAATTTAGCTCAAAGACTAGAATTATGCAGCTTGCGACAGGCAGCTTTTTAATACTTCAGGGAGCTTAACAATGATCACCCCGTAGTGCGACCCTGTACGTTCCCATTGCAAAGCAAGAGTCTCGATTCCAGCTTGTTTGATGATTTCGACCTAACGTACTACCAGAGTTCGCTGCCTAGTCGCCTGCTACTAAAGTTAATGTACTGCGCTACGTTATTCGTTAAAAAGATGTGTCATATCCGCCGCCGTGGCCTTGAGTGGCGCTTGATTAACACTCCCTGCATCATGTCTTGTACACATACATAAATCCCCAATGATGTGCACGTGGGAACAGCCGCACCCATAGCATAATTGGTAGCGCAACTCACTGAAATGTGGAGGAGTTATGTTTGGCTCTCACCGGCGGCAGGTTGTTTTTTTTTTCTCCATTTACCGTTTCCTTTACCTCATGATATGACAACTTTGTCACATTCAAGTTGCGCGCCCTTCGTATTGGACACTGTGCACGCCGTACCGTGGTGTTGTTCAGCAACGGGCAGCGATCGTCGTAACTCTGGTTATCAGCGGCGTCACCTCCACAGGTCACTTGCTTCAGTTTTTCTGGTGTGGGCTTGGTGAATGACGCCTAGGCAATCTTGGAGACGCGCGTGGGCGACGGTGACCGCGGTTGATATTGGCGAGGAATAACGGGGCGTTGGCGCGTGGACAAGTATTATTCGATCTCCGCTGGCCGTTCACCGTTTCGGGGGCATGGTGCGCTTAAGGAAAAACCCCTTAATCCAGCTTGATGGTACGGGCTGGCCCTATACAGGTAACCCGCTTCTCCGCAGTGAAAACACAGAGGCCTGCGCTCTTGGTCGTGCCAGATGTCACTTTTTCGGGGCCTTTGTTCCACAAAACGAGGTGCACTACGTGCTGAAGCCGGATAGGCAGCCGGTGGTTCCAGCAGACGAGGTGCACTGCGTACTGTCGGCGGGTAGGGAACGGTTGGCGCAACTGGTTCACTACTGTGTACCACGGGTTGCCTGAGTATGTCGGCGTACGTTGGGGTGCGCCGCATCGACTGAGGCTCACGCTCTGGATCCCGTATGACCTGCTTCAGTTCGTCCCGGACAACGTCGATGATAGATAGTGCAGTTGGAGCCTGAGGTGTCTGCAGCTTGTCCAGCTCTTCCCTGGTCACTGACCGGACGAGCTCCCGCAGGGCTTCAAGGTCGTTTGGCACGCCTCCTGAGAAGACATGGGCAGGTGCACGGCTTGCCTCACGGTTGTATAGCCGAGCCTGCTGTTTCAGCGTCTTTTCGATGGTCGTTGCTTCGTATCTGAACTCGGCGACCGTGCGCGGTGGGTCGCGGACGAGAACTGCGAAGAGTTCCTGCTTTACTCTGCGCATGAGATGGCGCAGCTTCTTATCTTCACTCATGTTTGGATCAGCACGCTTGAACAGGCGGGACATGTCCACGATGTACATCGTCACGTTCTCGTTTGTGAGTTGGTTCCTAGCTTGAAGTGCAATTTCCGCCCTTTACAATCCGTGCTGGTGTCCGTTGCTAGCAGTTGCCCGTCAAAATTCCTCCCAAAACAAAGAGGGTTCGTGGTTTTCATACTACGTTTTTGCGAAGTCCTCCAAAGCAAAATATATGTTACGGAACTTCTGTCTCTCATTCCATTCATTAAAGGTCGCCACTCTCTCGAACAGTTCCAACCCGTCTTCCACGTCTTCGAACGAGTCGCCATGGAATGTTGGCGGCTTGCGAGGTTGGCTTACGACCAGCAGTGCCGGTGTTAGCTGGCTAGTCATTGTGGCGGCGTCCCTTGTCTGAGTTTCCCTTGGCATGAAAAGAAGAAGGCCGAATTCGGGCTAGTCACTTCGAAGACGGTGGCTGGTCCGCTGGTGTACAGGTGTCAGAACCACGGGATAGACTCGCTGGTGGTCGGGGCTACGTTGACTTCCGTTCGTGGGGCTTCGACTCATACCCCGCACCTCCACCAGAAATGTAACGATGTTAATAAAACAACGATATTTATTAAGGGCGAACTTGTGCCCACAAGTAAAAATTAATGCGGTCGTGAAGAAAATCCGCGGCAACATTTACATTTAAATGCACCTTTAAAACGTTAGCCTACTTGGAGTTTACTGGCCAGTTGTCTGCTTATCAGCCCGCGTAGCGCGCGACGCCTGCGGTTAAAAGAATTGGTTGCAGCTTAGCTCAGCTAACCCTAGATATGCAATGCGAAAGCTTGGTTTAGCCTTGGTAAGTCTTGGTTTCCTTTGGTTAACTTTTGATTTAGCTGTAATTATTATAATTAGGTATACAATCATTGTTAAGCCAGACATGACGGCTGCGCCTAGGTCGGTGGTTTGACAAGGCGGTGATTAGGCTTGGGTAGACACGCATTGTTCGACGGTGCGACGCCTGTTGTGCCACAGGGAAAGCGCAAATGCTTGCTAGACTTGCGAAAAGACGCCGCCAACATGCGCAGCGTCGAAGCACAAACGGACAGGGCGGGAACGCGGTCGCTACATTGATCTCGATGGTGCCACACCTGTTGCACCTTCTCCAGTGAAGCAGCTCGCCGGGTGATATTCGCGGGGTGGTCAGACGCCACCTGGCGACGGCGGCTCAAAGCCTCCCGCTCCCGCACAATGCTCAGAGAAGACAGCCTGGCCTCGCTCTCATCCATGGCCAAGCTCGCAGTGACCATTCTCGCGGCCAATTTTCTGTGGCAATGAAGGGAAAGCCACGGGTGCGTGGCTGCTGCACATGTGTTACTGCGCCAAGTACTCTGCCAGCGTTTGGCAGTGCTTTTGGTTGCTCGGAACAGACACTGAATCAATGAACCTTCACGTGCAACGGTTTCGCGTTTGCCCATACGCGGAAGGGAAACTCCGTAAAATAAGTAGACTTTTACATTCAGAGGTTTGTCTTATCTTATTTACTTGTTGCTGATTAGGTGTTTATGTTTTCTCTTCCCCAGTCTAAACTCATGTGGATGAAAACACGGGACTCTTTTCAGAAGCGCTCTCACCTGTACAGGCTTTGCCTCCGTAGCTTACCTTTCATTGCCACAGAAAATTGTACGCGAGTACAGGCCATGCGCGGCGCTCCATTTGCCAGGCGCGGGGCGAGTCACGTGGTCAGGCGGCGACTCAGCTGCCATTAGCGTACACTGCGGTGCCGGAGCTAGGCGCGGCGTGTCACGTGACGCGCTGCCAAGGCTATGGCGCAGCCCCGGTCAAATGAAGGTCAACTTCGCGGCGATGGCGAAACTCGGCTGGTGGAAGTTCGTCAAGCTTTCGCTTTAAAAGGTTTCTTCTTTTTCTGCGCTGCTGCGAGGGACAGAGCCCAATTCGCAAGGGTTCCTCAACGCCAGCCACATTGGCAGGCTGCGCCATAAATTTACTGGGAAAGCGCTGTCCATTAAAGAACGCTTTTCACGCCAATGCTTCAGCGAGCTGCGCCATGGACGCACCGGGTATGTGCCGTTCTTCAGGGAACCTCTCGTCAACGTGAGCAGCCGAGTATGGGCCACTGAGTGGGCGGCAAGTGAGGACACAATTCTTAGCGTTCGCAGGCACCCGTGCGCCTCGCTTCTCGTCTTGGAGGCCACGCGCGAACTTCTCGGCAGTGCCATTAGATGGCGCAGCATGTCCAGAAAGAAGCGCAAGAGACGAGCCCGGCTGTTGCGTGACGGTCTCTCAGCGTCCGCACACACAGGTGTTCCATGCATTTTGGAGGCCACGCTCAGGCTTTGTGGGGGCGCGCGAGATGGCACAAAGTTTTCTTAGGGAAGCGTGAAAGAAGCGTACCGCTGCAGTACACGCACCATACAAAACTTGTTTCGATGGTGGTAATACGTTGTGTCCCTAATTGACTCGATGCTAATGCATTACTCTCGGCAGTCATTGAGAGATGGGTTCTGCCGCTTTACTTTCGTTTCCTTCTTTTGTGATGTGGCATATTTACCGGTTATGTAAGATTCGGGCTTTCTGTAGTGCAAACAAAATTAATGCCTCGTTTTTCTGCTTTTTGCTACACTTTTCGCCACAATATTAATTCAAAAGCTTAAGAATACAACAGCCCAAGTTACGCACATTATCCGGCGAATAACAACCAAGACAAGAGGCATGGGGGAGGCGGACACGCTTCGGCTTGTCCAAGCCTTCGTCGTGTCTCGAATAACTTACGCTATTCCATACGCACTACTCAACGAGACGGAACTCAAGAAAATCAACACAATGATCAGAAAGGCATATAAGCAGGCGATGGGCCTGCCAATCAGTACGTCCACAGAACGCCTACTACGACTAGGTGTGCACAACACGGCCGAGGAGCTGATCGAGGCACATTTATCCAGTCAGCGAACAAGGCTGGCGATTACGGAAGCAGGGAGGTCCATTCTCTTACGCCTGGGGCTCTCTGCCCCTCTGAGCCATCCGCCGCCTCAGACTGTGAGCTTACCCCATGCCATCCTGAAAAACATCACCGTACGTCCTCTACCTCGCAATATGCATCCAGTGCACCACGCAGAGCGAAGGGAGGCCCGCGCCCTGGCCATACACAAGCGATACGGAACTTTACCCTCTACAGCCTACACGGACGCGGCTTCTTACTCCAGACGCGCAGCCACAACAGCCACCGTAGTCGTCAAAACAGAACATCGGAGCAGCATTTCGCTCACACGAAACAATCCCCTCCAAGCCGAGGAAGCGGCCATAGCCCTCGCGCTCTCCCAAACAGAAGTTGAAGTCATAGTGACCGACTCCCAACAGGCGTGCCGCAACTTTGCCAGCGGCAGAATTCATACCACTACGCTCCGGATCATCAATCAAAAGCCGCCAACGAGATCAGTCATGATCATCTGGGCGCCAGCTCATCAAGGCATTCCTGGCAACGAGGTCGCCAACCACGTGGCTCGAGATCTGACCCATCGAGCCGACGCCGAGGAATCTGAACCCGAGTGCATGCACCCTCTAGTCTCTTACCAAGACATCACACAACACTACAAGCTGACCCGCAGAACATATGCACCCCCACACAAGTCACTACCTAGAGAGCAGGAGCGATTACTCCGAGCTCTACAGGTTAATACATTCCCCCACCCAACCAGAAATCACCTCATACACCCTACAAAATTCTCTCCGCAATGCCGCTTCTGCACAGAGCCCGGGTCCCTCAGGCACATAGTAGGGGGTTGCAGAGCGGCACCATTAAATCCTCCGAACCCTTACCCCACTAACGAGCTTTGGGAGAGAGCCTTGGCCAGCTCCGACCTCGAGGATCAGCAACGGCTGATTGCGAGGGCCCAGGACGCGGCCCGAGCTCAAGGCATTCTGGAATGAGAACGCCTCTCCAAAGCTGCATTTACCTAATAAAAATGTTTATTATCTCTCTCTTTCGCCAGACTCGACAAGAGAAGTAACTGCTCTTCCGCCGTCATTACCCGACAACTTCGAAAGAAACCGTCGCGGTCAGTCGAGACGGTCCGAGAGTCAAGGTAGCTAGCTCAACAGCAGTCCTGTTTCGTAGTGCCTGGTTTGGCTAATTGAGCAGTACACCAGTGCACAATTCCATGAGTGTCATAGGATGCGTTTTTTACCACGTGTTCAATTTGACCTCTACATACAGGCTCCGTAATCTCGGCGCCTCGTTATCAGAAGCACCAGCTCTGTTAATAAACTTATTTAGCTATTCCTCGCTTGCGTACCGCTCTGCTAAGATGCAACGCACTCAGGCATTGCTGGAACAGCGTTTATTTCGCAGTTGTGATAACCGTCCGTGTCAATAGTGTTCCCACTGACTTATGTGTGAAAATTATCACGGTGCAACAGTATGAGCAGAGCAAACAGTAAACGCCCCGCTAATTCTCACAGACATCAGTCATCACCATAACTTTTCTTTGTTCTTGTTAATGACTGAACTTCACATAATTTATCCTCTGAAGTAAAATACGCTTTCCCAGCATCGACGTGATGTTCAAGAGCTGAGATCAACTGCTCGCTAAGGACGAACTTCAAGTAGCCAGGACGTCTCAACAGCGAGAAACAGAACCGATATGGGCAGAACCTTTCTGATTTGAACGGCTCCATTCCCTTTTCAAATGTCATTGTCACAAAAGTGAATGGCACCAAGACTCACAGACACTTTATAAAGGGAACTCTGAGTATCCAAGACCGATTTCCTTGCTCTGAATGAAGCCTACCCACGTTGGGGATATTAAGGCTCCCAGACAAGGGAGCCAAAAGCCTGAACAATACGCATTAATTCCGCCGTCAGCAAAGATAGGTTCTGTTTGCAGTGAAACGAGCTCCCACCACATCTACCATTGTGTGCTCACAATGGGGACCATAGCGAGAGATGGCAGCAGCGGAAGCGCCGCACTGATGCACGCTTTGAGTTCCCCGCAGAGAGATTGTCCTCCGCAGAGAATAGGCTACTTGTCTCTGAGAGCACCATGAAAAAGAGAATGCGAGTGCGCAGGAGTACGGACACCAGAATGCAGTCGCTTGGAGCGGCGTAGCTCAGTTCATTGTACCGTACACGTGCAGGGCTGACGGGAGAGACACGCTTTCTTTAAATTGTTAGCGCGCCGGTGTGCCTCAGACTCATTAGAGAGTTCGCTGTTTTTGTTTTTGTTTTTTGGTCAACATGCGTGTTTATTATCACTTTCGTAAATTGGATGCCTTCGTGAGCAGCCTGCGTCCGTGTACAAGTGAATTGGCCGAGCCGAAAAAAACTGTCGGCACAAATATATATAGTGTGACCAGCAATTGTCTAGCACAAAGGAAAAAGTAAAGGCATTGAACGTATTTACTACGATAGCCATAGGGTTGCCATCAAAGTGCAAAGGGGTGTTAGTTGTTATATTAGAAGAAATGAAGAGAGCCTCTGATGTGCCTCAAAAAGATTCACTGAGTTAGGCTGAAAAGTTGAGCAAGCTGGCAACAACTTTTCAGCAGCAGCTTCATCGTCAGATAAGAGAAACCACTATATCACATTGGACCAAGGTCAAGCTTCGCCTGCTTTCTCTCAGCAATTTTTTTTATTCTTCTATTCTTTGGCGTAACTACAGAAGAGGCTATCAATGTACTGCACAGGCATTAACGTTCTCCGCAGAGATCTGTATATCCAACGACAACGAGCTGTCGCTCTCTATGCGCGAATACAGTTTGTGGTCCTTAGATCGACAATATTGCATATAGTCTGCGCCGCACGCAGAATGCCCGGTCGCCACAGCTAGTTTACCACTGAGCTACTGTAGCCAGAGGTGGATCAGCGGGATACAATAAAAGGTAACAATAAACGGGAATTGTTATGAACCAGAAAATGTCGACTGACAGTGTGAATAGTTGCAACTCCTTTTTCATCGCTCGTATGCCTGGGCTGCAGGTTTTCGTCGGTCCCTTAGAAAATTGGTAGCATATCTCTAGATATGCCAGGCGTCATTTATTTACCCTGAAGACCAAGCGCATGTATGCCCTGGGAAACGCAAAACTTATCAACTGGCTCAGCAGCTATGGTGGCTGACGCATATGTCATTTAAGGTGGGAGTCTCCGAGCAGCAAGAACACGCGTGTCAGTTATCGTGATAGTTGCTATGGAAACAATGACGGAGTTCGAAAATGGATAGTGGCGCTCCGATATGCTAAATTCGTTGCATCGCCATGTGTCATCACCAGTCAAACAAGCAATCTTGGTCATGATCGAACGCGATCGATATTCAGTTTATCGCTCATCATTGTTTCCCTGCTGCAAGTTGCGCAAAATTGAGATCGATAATATTGAACTAGATTGGGCGTTATCGTTTGACACCTTGTTAATGTGCCGTTTTGACACCACTGTCAACTCACTTGTCGGATTTGACAGGAGAATTGATCGCTACCTATCTGCATTTGAGATACCTACATGTCTTATGCACAAACTCCAGCTGCCCCATCTAATACGTGGCTATGTTTAATCTATACTGTTTGACACAAATCATGATCTACGAATCTGCTGCAATACTCCGCATTTACCAGTGGGTCAAGTAAACAATTCGCAGTTCTCCCCGAAAGGCGAAGCACAGATTGCAATAGCAAATTAGTAGTTAGCTGTGCGAAGTAAGGATCGTAGTTTTATCGGCCGTGTACACTTCTAAACATTCGCTTGCTAACTATATCAACAATGACATAATGTGTAAGCGTGAATCAACGAGGACGTATAACGAAACTGAAACACAGAGACAGCACTGTCCTTATGTATCTGCTTCTTTCTACGTCCTTGTTCAGTCGCGCTTACGCATTCTAACATGGATTCAAACCAACTAGCCCATCAACGTGTTTTAACAAAATTAACAAGCATGGTGTCACGTACGCACAGGTAAACATGAAGACATATCGCTGGATGATAGCGGAAACTGTCTGTTAAAAACGCTGGAGGTAGTAATCGCGGCAGCAGCCAGCGCCTTCAGAAGCTACCGCGGCGACGGTAGCTTGCCACGTGGGGAGTAACGTCACCGGCCTTTCGTACAGAAAAGAACCAGCCTAGCAACTGATTTCATTTTTTGCAGCACCACTATAGGAAGGAAATGCATAGTTAGGACTCCCGAGGTTGAGCGTAAATACGAGGAGCAGCAAAGCGGCGAAAAATAAATGGGGAATACGACCAGCAGTGCCGTGCTGTCAAAATTTTCATTACTCCCATCACTCTCATTACTCTAAACTACCAATACTACCACTACGCTAAAGCCATAAAACGCTGCACATCCCCCTGAGCAGTTGTAGTGGCGATTTCCTCCAGCTTCTCTGGACATCCACTTTAGCAAAGCCGTGATGGCGAGTAAATTCTTTATTTTTTCAGCCAAAGGTCTCTGGAGACAATATACTTCTCTAAGCCTGCGCCACGCATGCACCGAAAGCAAGCATGCACGGAAACGGTGCTGGCGGGAGCCGATAGGATGAATGCGCCTTGAGGATCTGTATTAAAGATCTGCTGACAGCACATAAAAATTGCTGCCCTCCCTGCAGAGCGTGCTCTGCCTCGCAGAAACGGTTTGTAAGGTGAAGCAGACGCTTTGTGAAAACTCACGACCTGAGGATTGGCTAATCTCTTTTGAAGACAAGGTCTTCTTTGGCGAGCTCTCGTCGGTTTGGGGTTCGAGACATCTGCGTATCTAACCTCCTTCGTCTAGTAAATTAGATAATTTGAGGCTGTTTAGTACACATAGGACAAAAAAGGGGAAAATTAAGCTTGGAACAGTAGAGACGGATCAAGTAAGTGAACGTTATGCACATAGCAGCAATAGTCCGTATTTAGCGAAAAAAGGTCACAACAATATCCAGATGCACTCGCTCAATCTGTGGGTGCCTGAAACTAGAACCGGAAATGTGGTTTTACTGAAAAAAAATTATGAGACCACACCGTAGATAGTACTGCCTAGAAATGTGTGCCGATCTCGAAGGTTGTGCAATCTCAAAGAAAGAGAGGGAAGAAATGAAAAGCAAATGTTAATCGAAGGGTTCAATGTAAGAGTAAGAGGCACTAAAGCAAGTTATGCGGCCTGGGTGAAGTTACGACGACTCAACAGCGCTTGAAGTGGAAGAAAAAAAATGACAAAGTCTTCTGTGGAAGCCTCTCTTCCCTCCCGAAATATGGAAAAACATGGAAGAACAAATCTAATCCACAAATCAACTAATCAACAAATCATAAACTAATGCTGGCGAAAGACCTTCTCTTTGATCTCAATTAGCAAAGCTTCAGCGACGCCACAACTTCGAGCTTCGGGGGAAGCGGCATAATTTTAGCAGACGACGGCCACCTCATACCGGAAGTATAAATGTGGATTCTATGTCGATGTTTTGAACACAGTGGTATTTTGTATTCGTATACGTAAGGTACCATCGACATTTTTACCGTTGGAGGA
Organism: Dermacentor variabilis; assembly: GCF_050947875.1. Taxonomy (NCBI): domain Eukaryota; kingdom Metazoa; phylum Arthropoda; class Arachnida; order Ixodida; family Ixodidae; genus Dermacentor; species Dermacentor variabilis. Next base: position 122,994,036 of record NC_134573.1, on the reverse strand, counting down.
ACTTTAATTACCGTTCATAAAGTCCATTTTTCTCGGGAGGTTTTCACACACCCAGTCAGTAGTCATACTGTCATACTATGGCGCCATGGCACCATCATGCCAACTTTAGGTGTCGGGGGTATGACAGAGCCGTAGTAAAGCATGGCCGATCTTTACAGAAGCATTGTACGCTCCCGGCTGCATGTAAGTGAATAATATTTGGCTGAGGTATTCATGGAAGCATTCGCTCGCGTCTTGTATAATTTATTTAACATTCTCAGAGTGTTGTAAGGTCCCTTTAAGAATAAATAAATAGGGTTTCCAATAGTTCCGATGTTAGCGGGACAATCCAGACTATTGTGTAGATGTCCCGTGTCACGACTTGACCCAGTCAGGATAACCATATGTGCCGACTTTTGCTTTTTGTTGTCCTGGGTAGAAATAAATCGACCTAATTTCTTTCTATATATACACACACATATATATATATATATATATATATATATATATATATATATATATATATATATATATATATATATATATATATATATATATATATATGTATATATATATATATATATATATATATATAAAACTAGTGAGGTAGCTTGCACATGATCTCCTGGCTCTCCTTGACTTTGACTGACCCTTACGCCGGAAAAGACCCCTGTATCATCATCAGTACCATCATCATTATCATCGCTCGCACATTCTTTTTTGTGCTCAGTTGCACTGTCATAAACATAGAGATGGCTTCGTTGTCGTCGTCGTTTTAGTTCGGTTGTTGGACCTAATCGTTCCCACTAACTACGTTCGTATTGGTAACCATGTCAGTGAGATAATTATACTGAACCTCTCTTGTAAATCGTGACATAGTAGGGCTAAAAATATGTTTTAATTTGTCGCACGTACAGAGAGGTGGCTCCTGGCACTCGTAGGATCGGTCGTCGCCAGGGCCACTGCCACTCCTTTGCCAAATTAGTCATTTGTAATGGTGAGTGGGGCACTACCCGACACCAGGAGGCGCACAAAACCAGGTGATCCAGCACTAGGTGAGCCATGCTGGCAAATGAACGTACCGTAGCCAAAATTACAAATGCTACTGAAGAAGGGCACACATTTTCCGAATGTATCCAGGGGACCTTTCCACGGTATCAATTCTCACACTTACTCTATCGATATTATAGTTCTCTCCTGGCGCTCGCACTATCAGCGCTTGCACTATCTGGGGCGGGCCAGTTTTCCCTACCTTGAGGGACAACGTTCTTTTTTTTCTGCTGCGCGAACTGTAGAATATTGTTCAGCGAACTCTTCTGCAAATTGTTCTGCGAAGTGCTGGAATGTATTGTTCACTCCTGAAGTACAAAATTTGTGGGTAGGATCCGTATTATTTTTGTTCTTTACTCTTGCCGCCATAAGTTGTCGATACCTGCATGGAATCGTTTTGGCCACATTGTCATCCACATTGTCTCTATTTGCTTTTGACCTGACGGGAGCAATGTTGCTATTGCTGTTGTGTTTGTGTCACCGTGTTTTATAGCGATAGCATTGTAGACGGACCTGACACACTTTGTAAGTGTCCGTCCAATCAAAAACTGTGGCCAGATCCCCAAAACAGTGCACTCTAACACATTGTCTCACTGAGTTATCAGTCACTAGAACAGAATGCGTGAAACTGACACTTGATTCACACGCAAGGCATTTTAAAGAGCGAATTTAAGAAAAGAGAAGCATATGTGCGATTGGTCGGTATTATATACAGCATTGAACTAGGCTGGAAGACAGAGTTTCGATCCCACAATGTGTCAAGCATCTCTTTATAAGATTATAGGGACGCTTCATCCATTTTGCAGGTGCTGAAACCAAAACTCCAGGTATGTAAGCTCGCGTTCATGCCACAATGGGGACAAAATCGCGAGAACAATGCGAAACGTCATATTGATAAATGAAAGGGCGCGGCTTCACCCGTGAGGCACACGCGCGCAGCTGTGGAGACGTCACAGCCTAAGTAAGCTGTACTATCTATTCTTTTTTTTAATAATTCGAATAGCATCCTTGACATTGTAAAATCGTAAGCTATTGTTTTGTTTTTGCAGCTATCTAGCTGCCCCAATAAAACATCTAGGCCAACCCCGAAGACAATGTAGCGTAAAATGTGCGTCGTTCACGTAGGTATGTGCAACTAGGTATGCGCCACTCATCACTGAACCCCTTTGACGGCAACTTTTCTTCAGAGATTAGGGTTAGGTTTAGGAAGCAATTTGTTATAAATTACTGGATCATTACTGGGTGTCGATTCACCGCTATCTCGTTAATTCACACGATTTTCTGACGAGCGTTCCCACGAACAACATAGCGTACGAGTGCCTGTGCCATTCTTATCTATAGATTATCGCTCGCACCCGAGAATGTTTTTTTTGTCATTTCAAACCAGCGATAAAAATCTCGTTATATTTCTCATGTGTTTTGTTTTGTTTTTGCTTTAATGCGGCACGTATGCAATATTCTCATGTGGTAGGTGACCATACTGTAAGTTTTGCACGTAATAACGTTCCACCACTGAATGTCGTCGTGGATTTTACAAGTACCCAGCAAATGTGCTCCACTGAAAGGGGTCCACGCACTGACCACTTTCGACCACCAAAGGCACGGTAGCCTTAGTGCCCACTTTTCGCGGACGCTTCATAGGTGCAAAGATTGGTTAAGTTGCTGCTACAAGAGGAGAAAGTGTATCTATACAACAAACATGCAAGTATATATAGAAATCTGTGGAGCATTGACAACTTGCCTCACGAAAAGCGTTTGCTGCTAACATTGCAAGTCGCCAAGGTCCGCAATATGTATGGAATTCCAGTATCATCATAGTTGAGTACATTTTATTTTATTATAGAATGTTGTCACCTTTTCCTTTCTAAACGTTATTCGCCTTTTTTTTCTGTCAATTTAGTTCATGAACGTCTGCAATATACCGCACTGACTTAAATAGGGGAAGCTATCTTCTCTAAAGGCTCTTCGGTTATGTCACTCGCATCTGGAGAGAACAGCCGCGATTATGTTGCCTTCCGAGCCTAATGCGCCCTTCCGGCAGGGTCAACGAGGGCGCCTCCTATTAGCGACAGCTATGCTTCAGGCACACTCTACGCAACTTGTTTGTCTGCATGTCGAGTTTCTGCAGTCGCCCTGTAAGGAGAGACAGGACCAGAGGAACACTCTCGCTTGTGAGTTAACTACGTTTTTGTCGTCGGTGTTTAGATGCCGTCATCGTCAAACCAGACTGCATGGGCCTTCCGTAACACGGCGGGTTTAGCTGCTTCATTGTTCAATATCAAAAGGCTGTTTGCTTGGAGCAAATAAGGGAAAAAAGTGAAGACAAAAAGGATAGTTTTGCAGTATTTATCCGAGTAAAGAGATAACTGTTAGCGAAACAGGACAGCACTGTAGCATTGCAACAGCGTTGAATTTTTCATGTCGCTCAACAATTTTCTCATTGACACTTTTCATCTAATTATATTTGAGAAGTTGATTAATTAATTAATACTAAATATCTAGTTAGGTGGAACGAAAAAAGTAGCCTCCGTATCTCCAAGCAACTGCAAACAGCATTACCTTTGTTCTGTTCAGCTAAGTTGTATTTGCATACTTTTAAACTATGGGTAAAGTTAGCTGGGACACCCTGCATATGCATCATGCTCAGGAGACTTTGGCACCTTTAGGTGACGCCGGCTACTTTGTTTCGCGTAATATAAGTAATTATGAAATAACAAACCGGCACTCAACAAACGAAAGCTACCAAGAACGCCAAGGTCGGAGGGGCAAGAGGGAATTCCTTCGGTGCGCGATATTTAGCAATGTTTTCTAGACAAACACGAGACTTTCAGTAAAGAAAAATATTTTCATCATGTGCGTGGGAACGGAATGCCAATACAGAAGCCGCACTAGGAGACCCTGAAATATTTTAAAATATCTAAAATATTTTTTAACGTGACCCAAAAGTTTTTCTTTCTTTCGTTACACTCCAACCAGAATGCGGAGGCTGCAGCAGCGAACCGAACGCGAAACCTCGTGACCAGGAACAGATTATTATTTACACTTAGCCAGCATGCACAGCGGGCATCGGCACAACAAATGTTGGCCAACATCAAAAGTTCATTGACTTAGTGTAGCGCCCGAACGGAAGAAAGGGCCGGCAACGAGCAATACGGACAAGCGCAAGCTTCCAACTTAATGTATTGGTCAACCATGCACATTCAAATGTGGAAATGCAAAGGAATGGAAAGGGAGTTAAAACGTATATATGAACAAAAAATGAATTAAGGAGGAAAAACGGACAAAGGAGCACAAAATTTCCTTTGGCAGTTGTCACAATCAAGATGCAGAAGCAACATTTTGGCTAACATGCGCGTTTCGCCTCCTTCTTTCATATTTATTTTGACTTCTTTTGCATATTGGTCATGCCTTCTTGGTTAAGAGTACGGCTTTCTTTAACTTTATTGTGATCTAGCTACCAAGGGAAATTTGTTTTCTGTGGTCCAACTTTTCTTCTGTTCATATGTACTAAGAGCTTTGTTTACTTTCGTTCGTGTTTCCGTATTTATATAGCCATATGAGATAACTAAAGCAACTTGAAATTAAGCGTTTGTCCATTCATTATCCTTTGTTTCAATTTGTGCGCTACATTAAGTCAGTGGAGCTCTAAAGCCAAGACATGTGCGTTGCTTAATCAAAGCAATTATTATTCGTCATGTTCCGCGATACCCACTATCCGTTTGTTTCCTTATTGACAGTAAGTATCCTTATACGGAGAAATGAGGTACACACATCCAGTGGTCTGCTATTTCCTTTTCCGAGGCTGTCGCAAGAAAAGACCTCAAAATAAAACTCCCTTGCCGCTCGGCCATCACGATAAATGAGCTTTCTCGCAGAACCCATCTCTCACCTCCTTATCCTCCTTCTCTGTTATTTATTTTTGTATGAATCTTTCCTTGGTATTTTCTGCATGTAGTACTTGGCGTATATGTTTTCCCGTGGCTCACTGCTACTAACGATTACGTTTTTCGAAGTGCACAAACAAAACAAAACTTCGGCCCTTCTCTTTCGACACAGTTTGGTTCCAGCTTCTACGAACTGGTTCGTAGCTCTTGTGACAAATGCGAGTTGCCGAGAATTCATCACCCGTATTGAGACACCCCTTCTCACGTCTAGATCACTTTTCACCTCTATCTGTGGAGCTCTTTCTTCTATAACAACTTTTGTGTGTGTGTGTGTGTGTGTGTGTGTGTGTGTGTGTGTGTGTGTGTGTGTGTGTGTGTGCATGTGTGTGTATATGTGTGTGTCTGTGCATGTGTGTCTGTGCATGTGTGTGTGTATGTGTGTCTGTGCATGTGTGTCTGTGCATGTGTGTCTGTGCATGTGTGTGTGTGCATGTGTGTTTGTGCGTGTGTGTGTGTGTGCGTGCGTGTGTGTGTGTGTGCGTGTGTGTGTGTGTGTGTGTGTGTGTGTGTGTGTGTGTGTGTGTGTGTGTGTGTGTGTGTGTGTGTGTGTGTGTGCGTGTGTGTGTGTGTGTGTGTGTTTTGCCTGTGCCCTGTTATACATATACACTCGACATACCCAAAGGTGTGAACAATTAGTCGACTTTTGAGAAAATATAACGAGTTATTCTGTCGGCAGGGTTATATACCCTTAGATGAAGAGTACTAAATTTTTTCCCAGCCTAAATTTTCTTGTGACAATTGTTCATCTCGAAATACAATGCCAAGATCGTTACATCGTAGAAGGGACATCCCAGCTAGCGGTTGGCGAAGCTGCACTAAATCAAACAGGAAATGCCGCGAGTCTAGTGCACTACCGGCACGGCTCACTAACTACTTAGTCCCGCAGAATTACATTTACACATACTCGAACACTGCATACGTAACATGGCATGGCATACATAATGTGTAATGTGTATAAGCACGTGAATATTATGTACGGCAATTTACATAATTGTGAATGATGGCATGAAATGTCCTTATAAAAAATATTACGCGTAGGAAAGCATGCACACACATAAATAATGAGTACATGCACACTAATATACATGTAACAAATATGTTTCATTGATTGGCTACCGGAATTGGGAATACCGAAAAAGAAGCCGCACGCGTCTATCAGCCACGGATAGAAAACAGCACCACCACTGCTGAAGAAACTGCTCTTCGCCAAGGAAGAGCGATTCCTCTGAGAGAAATAACAATAGCTCAGAGTAGAGCCACTCCAGATTGGAAAACAGCACAACGACGCTGTCTCGCGGCTACTGCTTTGTGCCAGTTGCGCAACAGACAAAAGCCCCCACCGCAGTTCAAGCTCGCGCTAAGCGGTTAACTCCGAGACGGCCAAAACCAGTAAGCACGAACCTCCAAAGATCCTATAGCAACAACACCTTGCTGCAGCACGGGCTGGTTGGATCCTTAAAGGGGCATTTCGGACAGCCACAATGCCCAATTGTTCAATAGTCTGTCATGCGTGGAGGGCTTTCGCCAATCCAAACGTCCCATGAAGTTGCGGAGATGGCAAGGAGGAAAGCATGTTCTTGCTGCACCCCGCAACACATTACTGGAATGTGCACAACGCGCTTGAGGAACCAGCAGGCGCAGTAATGCTGCCGCTGTATCCACAGCGCATAGTCAAAGGGTGTCTACATCAGGAGACACCTGCTGTACGCAGCGATGAAGTGCAAGCACGTTTAATACCTGCGGTCCGCAATTTAGGCGCGTCTGTTTCAATCATGTGCGTCATTGTCAAGTCAATCGTTGCATTTCAAGACACAAAGGTCTCCATTGCCATATCTAGCCAATTATTAAAGCAAGTCGGCAACTATGTTGAGTGAATACTGTTACATACCCGCTCTATCTAACCGAATGTATATACGCAATTGGCAACCAGGTAAGCCAAACAATGGCGGATTAAAACAGGGTTTGTGCAAATTCTGTGTGTTATTATGCTGATAATCGTTACACTTCAAGACACAACAATAAGATCCTCCCTCTCACTTAATTTTTCAATCTGTAACTACGTTTTTACAACATGCCTTTCTTCTGACAACCAAAAAATTGTGTTACGTACGTTATAAGCAGATAAAAAACAAATTTATTTTATCTAAATGTATGGAAATATATCTGTGTCATTCACCACAGCTAAAGACACGCCTACTTGGCTGTATAATATTACGGGAACAGAATGTGACAGGCAATTATCGGCGACAGCAGGCTACGCAGCTTCCGCCCACTTGCAGACCCTGTTCATGGTGATCCCACGGGCGCCGCCATGTTTTATCACGTGGTGATGCGTCCATTGCTTGCTTCAGCAGCCTCCCTCCCCTCCTTGTTTACAAAAGATGTGCATGACACCAGTATGGGTCAGCAAACTTCCGTTTCGGCGGTTATCATATACAGTGACTTAGTGGAGACCACGAAGTCTTGGCCACAGTTTCGTAGGACATGTAAGAGCTTTATGCGATCATTACGCCTTCTGCAAACTGTACGGACAGCGTATGCAGTGCTTGTGCTATAAACCGGGCTATAAATGCAGTCTGAGCTATACAACCTTACCGCTTATGAATTAAAGTAGGATGAGTGTGTTTTGCTCTTCGTTCTTTATTTGGCAAACACTTTCAAGAAGAGGCTTATCATGTTTCTGACCAAACGACGTTCTCGGTGCGGACACTATCTGATTTTTTATCGTATGCCTAATCGCTCGTGGGTGTGGTCAGTTACGACAGGCGTGTTCTTGCTGCGCAGATGGCTTCGAACGTGAATCTTCTGTACTTTGTAATTGCCTGTAGCAAATACGTATTATTGCTTGTCACTACCTTACTCTGTGGACTGTCAGGAAATGTCCAGTTTCAAACATTCGTGTGCTCTGTGTTCGTTGATGAATGCTTCGGCGCATTGATTCAAAAATGCGCCCATTCACATATTCTTGATACTTTGGTGACAGAGTAACTTTGCTTTGAGCGGGTTGTGTAGATAATTTGCAAGAAACTTACAATGCCAGGAAGAGGCGCTACTTCCGATGTCTCTGTTTAGAATGTGGTGCCCACTCTTGCCGACGTTCCGTGGTTAAAATCCTTTCCTTGGAGGTCAGTGGTACAACGCTGGCGTATGAGTTAATTTTTTTATCCCTGACGAAAGCCCTGCATTGCAAAGGGCCAGCAAGAAGCACAGGCAGCCCTTATGTAACAGCGGTCCATGAACTTGACCCCACATATTCATTCCATTACTTATGTTTCAATATTGACAGCCAACATCACCCCACATATTCCCTCAACCGTTCCACTTTTTCCAGCGTGAATGGGCACACTCCGTTAACGAATATCCAGTTGCATTTCGGACAGCTGATCACACAGTAGCACGGCTGAATCGGTAACCGTTCCGTATTCTTTCTCCTTCGCAGAGGCAACGTGCAGCAGGCAGCCAAAAGCACCGTCTCGTTCCTCTAGGCGAACTGATCCGCGAAGAGGATAGATATGTCAACCTGCTCGCAGTACAACGAGCAACTGTGGCGTCAGCGCATGGAAGGGGCGCCAAGACCACCCCGCTACGTATGTGCTCCTTGGAGATTAGGTTTCGTGTAAAGGTACGTCCAGTACCTCAAATACAAATATCCCTGGTATCTTCTTCGTTATTCTCGCTCTAAAGCATGTAGCATACGAGAATAAAAGGAATACCGGGAAACTAAGGATACAGTAGAACACCAGGTATTGTGATAAAGCAGATGGAAGAGGAAGACTGAAGGAGATGAAAAGATAAGTAGGATAGCCTCTGCATAGACTAGCTGGTTACCTTGCGCTCGGATAAAGGGGTGAAGTGAATTCAATATGATAAAAGCACAAGCAAAAGAAAAGGAGAAAAAAAAACGCAAGATGATACCGCAGCTCCAACGTACTGTCGGAATTGATATACCCGAAGCTTTCTATGCTGTTTTCATTGATCGCAGATAATTGGCGGTGATGTTGATGGGTTACGACACTCCTGAGCTAATGGTAAATGTTACCTTGCGTGCACCATTTATTTTTGTCTACGTAGTGCGCAGAACACACAGCGAGACGCCTTTGCTCAAAGCATCGTTGTGTGCCATTGTTCGCAGCTTGCGAGAAGGTTAGCACTGCCATTGCCTCACACGGTGCATCACATCGTGGCTGCAATATTGACTTGCTATACAGTTGTTTGTGTGGGGTCGTCTCGACGCTGCGATGATTTAATGCGGCTTTGCGTCTGCACGCTCAGCATCAGTTCACAGCTCGGGCGTACTTGCAATATGTTTATTTCTCAGAAATAGCAGCAATGGGGTGCGTATACCGTACCTACAAATAAACTTTCTCCGGTTTGTTCGCCACTGTTACCAGGTCTAGTAGTAGCGTTTCTTATTCAAGAGACCCCAGATGACGCCCGCTTTTTGATGGCTGCTTTCCCCTCCCCAGCCCTCCAACCATGTCAAATACATGTGTTCTCAGTGATCCCACTAGGGGGCGTGCAACACAACAGCAGCAGAAGCATCAGTGGAAAATTAGAAGGAACAGGGGAAGAAAACTTCGCTTTAAAAGGCGCAGGATCTCCAGGACACCCAAGGGCCAGCGGCGAGGATCAAATATGCAACTAGCTAAGGTGATCTGCTGGTTACAGGCCGCTGAGGCCGAAACGTACCGGAGGGGGTGCCCGCGTACAAGATCGGCTGTGCGCTAAGAGAGAGAAAGAGAGAGATAGCAAAGAGAGGAAAGGCAGGGTGGTCAACCAGACGAGCGTCCGGTTTGCTACCGTAAACTGGGGGTAAGGGAAACTGAGAATAGAAAGAACAAAAGAGGGAGGAAGTGATTCCTGTGTCTGGAGTGAAGTGCCATGACACCAAAGTCAAGTTCCATACTGGTGATCTGCGCTGATGGCATCTGGGACGACCAGAGGGCCAGTGATCACTACGCGCATAAGAGGCTGCGGATGAGCCATGGGGCTTACGCGAGACTTGCCAGCACTGGAATAATAGCATCCAGCACTTGCACTGCACTTCGCGCTGACGGAGTATGCAACTTGCTGAAGAATACACGAAGGGTGATTTTAAGGGACCGGAGCATCACATGCTACTTGCCGGTGTTCTTCGGACAATTTATCGGGAGTGTGCGCTGTGGACTCTACCGCGGTGCGTTGTATCCTTTTATGAGACTGTGGCTCCAGCTGTGGCATGGGTTGTGGCATCGCTTCTGGCTCCACCAGTGGCTTCGCCAGTGGCCTCGGCTGTGGTGTAGTGGCTGTGGCGCTATAGGCGTCCCAACCTCAGCTAAGTGGTGCTACCAATCCTGCTCAGCAGCGGCGCTTGCGGGAGCAAATGAAAAAATCGCCAGCACCGTGGTTGCGTAGGCGCGTTGTCTACGGGAGTGCGGGCTCAATATTCTCTCCCGCCTTGCATTTGTCTGCACAGGCCTGCCGTTCACTGCCACAACAGCCTCAAGAACACGATGGGCCGCCAATCACCCCTAAAATTCCGCATATTTCCGAGCAAGTAGTGCAAAATTGAGAGGAGACTAGAGCGCACCACTGCTGCTTTTGGCAGAGTCAAAGGGGTCGCACTTTTACGCTTTGGCGTGCCAGTTTACTTAAGGTTTTCGAATGTAGAACTTTGTCCGCGTCGTGCAGTCATTCAGGGTGCTCGGCCCTTGTTAAAGAGGTGTCGGGCTTGTAGCCACCGCTAGGTGCCACCGCTGAACATTGGCAGGAGCAGCAGCTTCGCGCAGGTGCAGCGAGTAGCATGATGTGATGCGACATCACTGCGTGTTAAAAAATTGAGCAGTTACTTTGGTACCGGTCTCTTCGCACACAAAAATTTCTTGAGCTCTTGCTCCTCCTTTCAGCAAAAGCAAGAAATCAGCACAGAAAAAAGAAACGTCGTTGAACAGCGATGCAAGCTTTGCCTTCCTTTGAGAAGCGTTGACTTGCAAGACACATACGCTGGAGATGTGCAGCATTGAAACAAAGAATGGGACGAGAAAATACAGACTAGCAGGCCATCGAAACAACGCCACGGGAGAGGACGAGAGAAAGCACGAAATAACAGCCCACTAATTTTCGTTCTTGTGGTCACGGGAAAAGGGCAGGGAAGCGTGGCAGGAAGTGCAACAATGTCCGACGTGGGCATGTACGCAAACAAATAGAACATCTTGACATAGCGAGTGCTGGGGCAAAGAAAAACGCGGGAAATTGGCGTCAGCCGGGGCCATTAGTACTTCTGCCCTAATGGCTGCTCCGGTAAGCAAATGGCTGGTCGGCTACAGCACTGGCCATGGCTGTGTTTGTATTCCACTGGCAATTGAACAAAGTGGGGCCGAGGAGCATGTAACTCTTTGACTGTTTGCGGAGTAACTTTATCTGTTCTTCTTTTTCCTTTGTTGTCGAACTTCATGTCGTTGGCTGCGTTTTGAAACCCCTGCATCTTTCACCATCGTTTCAGCTCTAAATATCATTACCAACTTCGCTCGCACATTTTTTCCCCTTTGTTCCCTATAGCAAAAACCAGCGTCTTCCAGTGCCTTTCAGTGTGAAAGCAGCGTGTTTTTTGACATTGGATCGCACTGTGGACGCTGGCGCTCGCTGGGAGTCACTGGGACAACAGTGAGAACGCTAGATAAGAGGGTCACCCTGGACGAGACGCTGGTTTCACTGCCCTGATGGTGCGACGCACTAGTTTGTGCTGTTCCGGCTGGTTCCCGCTGGTTCTCGCTGCAGTTCGCTAGCTCCCACTGGAAACTGCGCTGGTTGAGTTTGTTCCGTACTGGTTCCACTATGCAAGGAAGATAGGCGCGGCTGAATGTTAAATGATCTATACAATTTCTTCGCTTAACACTAGTCTCTTGTCCTGAATACCGCTACATCTTCCGGTCATGAAAGTTTATTTCCTGTTGCAGCTTGGAATAAAGATGCGCGAGCTGCCCTGTTTATGCACGTATACTTGACACTGAACATAACATTTTTTTTTGCATTTTCCCTTTTGACTGGGGGGATAGCTACGTTCTTGAACGAAACCACGCAAACGCAGACGACGCCTCGCTTTTTAGTAGTTTTTACGTGACCGATGACGGCGAGTTGTCGCCGTTGTCGCAGTGTTGCGGGATCGACACGCAACCCAGAATTCGTTCAGACGCGGTCGAACGGACCCCGAGTTCGAAGCCTACCACTGATTGATATCATCGCGCTGATAACAAAGCTGAGACAAACTGTGCGCTTACACTTTCCGCCTTGTGCTAAAAAATCATAGATAAAAGGTTCTGAGGCTAAAATACACAGATTTTAGCATTCGCTAGGTATCCGCGCCGAGATCGGTCCCTTGCACCGAAGCTTAGGCCTAGCGTTAGCGTACTCGCCGAGTTCGTCTACGCGCTATCGGCCCGTCTGGGCTTAGGAAGCAACAAGCCTAACAAGGATAAATCACTCTGTATTTCAGCTTTCGCATCGGTGCTCTTAAATAAACCATTTATTTGTGTCTCCAGTGTCAGCCCAAGCAGCGATTAGGCGCCGATGTGACGCGTTATAAACATACGTGCATGTGCTGTCGCAGAAGGCTGCCAGCACTGGCCTCGCTTCTCTGACGAAGATGTGTGACTATACATACGTGTCGATTGTAAAGCATCCTTGAACTGTAAAAGCGTTTCATTTCTCTTGCGCGAAGAACAAGAAACCACTATCAAAATCGGCAGCAACAGCCCATACAGCGTCCTAGTCTTCGGTTCATTTAATACTTTTTTCGAAGTTAAAATACCAATCGCAAGCGAAAATCGCTTTTGGGGCACTTCCAAACACACTACTAAATGCGGGCAACAACTTTTCTTTCTGATACAGGCGTAAGTTTGAGTTGCGGGACGATGGCGCATCTACCATGTCTGCACTAGACGCCTCTCTGCGAAACTAAAACTGCGCCTGGATCTTGACATGAGAAGTTATGCACACATTTGCATGTGCCGGCATCGCCAAGCTGGGAATAAAGACAAAAAAAACGTGGCGTGGCGCAGTGGTAAAGTAGCGGGCTTGGGATCTGTAGTTCAGACGATCGAGTCCTAGCCGAGCCATTCTTGTTTGTTTTTATTTTTTGCGATAAAACGCTCTATGTTGCTTTCTGTATTCAAAAAAAATATACGATGGCCAGGCGCCGCGTATTTGACGCTCTAGAGCTGCTTTTTGCACAAGCACCCAAAGCCTCCCTGTACGCCACGTCTTCCCAGCGCCCCAGCATCCAGCGCGCTACACCGGGCCCATGATCCGGCATGGTGCTGGACACTGGATACTGGGTTTTGCAATAAGGTTCCACTCATCTTTGCAATCCTACCTCTCTCTATGCAGTGCAGCATGTCAGCGGTCACATACATACCAGCATAAATTTCTGTCTTGCATTACAAAGCTTTTTCTTTCCTCCTTGTCTGTTTTATACTTCAAATGCTTTATCCTGGTATCAAGTGGACCAATTACAACGTCCATTGCTTTAATTGCGTGTTCTTCTTTGAAGTATTACATATCCGAAAAGCGAGAAGAATTAGGTAAGAGAAGGTTTAAATTTTATTTAAAACTCTATCAAGCCAACACGGAATGAAGACGTGGAAAGTATATACAGTGATAATTTCTTCTGCGCTTTCAATTGGATTAATCTGTGCGCTCGTCATACGTTTGTTACATATATAGAAAGCAATAATACACCACGAAGAAATATATGCGAGTAGACTAAAATATTGATTAATGTAAGTGTTCACGGTGGTGGCTATTTCTTCAGGTAGACCTAACCGGGCGCACATGAAGGCCACTCACCCAGATACTGAAATTAACACTTCGGGATCAAGACACTTAGCTCCGTCTATAAATGTGCAACAAAGAGGTTTCAATACTGCCTTTGTTAGCAGGGCTGAAAAAGCACTAGAACGCACTGAATTGAAAGTGATCTTTCATTAACTTAGCGTAAACAACTCTTGATGTTGGTGTGGATATTACCACGTTGTTCCAAGCTTACGACATGATTGTTACTATCCTGCTTCCGCTGTCGAAAACTGTGCCGCCGAAAAATGTTTGCCCTAAATAATTCTGGTGCATAATACACAGCTCTAGCTTAAGAGGAAATTTTAGCTTGGGAGCTCCTATCCAAATACAAGGATAAAGAAAGATCATTCTTCTCGGCAACAACCGCACAGCTTTTGGTGACGGTTTGTTAAACGTAAATGCTAAAATCTAGTAATTGGAGGAAGGACACTCTTAGATTACCAATGATAGTTTTGAATTGTTGAATATTGCGAGACAGAGAGATAGAGAGAGGCGTATAAGGAAGGCATACGTGTTCACCAATCAAGAGTCTGCTTCGCTACCCTACTCTGGGGGAAGGGAGCGAAGGAAGGGAGAAAAGGGTGAGAGAAGGTATCGAGACGTGCACAGACAGTCATTGAGTCACGCCACATGCGCAAACCAGACGTTCTAAGAAAGCACAAAAGTGCCTTCACTGCCTTCTGAGCTGATGACTGGTGGGGACGGTGCTCTAGTACTGTTTGTTCACTCAGAGGACGATCATCTAGTTTCCTCAATGTGTTGGACAAAGATTGTCTTTTTGCTTGAAATTGAGGACGGTGGCACAATAAGTGGTGAATGTTTGCCTCGCATCCGCAAACATCACACGAAAACGTATCAGCCATTCCAATTAGTGCTGAGTAAGCTTTCGTGGAGGCAACTCCCTGTCACAACCGACACAGAAGGGACGCTTCGCGTCGATGCAGTCCGCACGGAGGTCTGAGTTGCAGGGAAGGGTTTAGTTAGTGCAGTGTGGTGCGCCTTGTATGTGCGGCATTTCACTCTGCTATGGAGAGCGTATGTGCTAAAATCCGAAGTTGTCCCGCAGCCTCGGTTTGAAACTCTGTAATTCAGTCATAAAAGAACACGATATCTCGATTCTTTAAATTGCACCTAATATTACAGTTTAAACGGACAAAATTGACGTATACACAGCTCTAGACGATACAAGTCTCTGGTAAACATAGTAAAAATTTCAAATATATGAAGTTTGTGCACGTCATTTGCTGAACAGGTTCAGTTTACAGAACTGTGATGTCTATTTGTAGTGAAGAGTTACATATTAACAGGACAGCGCTAAGGGCCCTGTGTCCCAAAAATCTGGCGTCGAACGCCCTTTCGGCAAAACGATTTTCGAACCACCCGTACCCAGGCCCTCCATGTGGCGCAAGGTAGCTACTCAACTACTTAAATTTCTCAAGTTAAAAATGCGCAGAAAGATCCTAAATTACGACTTACACAGAACTTACAGACATGATAGCATTAATTTGACTATACGGGAAAACATAATTCTGTTACGCGAATACTAAATGAAACCCCTTTTCCAGCGTTTACTCCATACATAGAACGGCCACGGCATCAACTATTTGCGCGCCCCGGCACGTGACTACCTTGGTGACTCCGGAGTGGCGCACCCGATTCATTGCAATACCTCCAGATGGCGCTTGCCTCCGCCGCATCGCGGCCCACGCAAGAGGCCACGTTTCTACCAGAAAGCTCGCCTTTGTGCATAGCGTTCGCGGCCAACATTTTCCGGTGAACATTACGGTTACATACGTTCCAGTTGCCAGGAAGCATGAGAAGCACTCAGGGATCTTTGAATGCTATCGCGTTCCACTCTTAAACGCGAAGCTTAAGCGTCCTCCATTTTTTTCCTAAACTTCGGTTATCTATTTTTTTTTTTGCTTACCATTGTTTGACAATATTTGTAAAAAAATGTAAGCTTTTATATAAAAATGCTGCTTCCTAGAGTTGCTAGAATTTAATACGTTCTTTAAAATGCACCACAGGTTATTTAAATCCGTCCACGTGTTGCGTCATCAAATCATTGATTGATATTGTGTGTTTGAATAGGAAAATTAAAGTTGCGTGGTGCAGACTTAAAGGGGACTTTCCCTTAGGTTGGTTTGCTTGGTATCGAAGCAACCTGTGTCCGAATCCTCGCTGGAAATGCATGACAGTGTAATTGTTCCTTTTAACTTCTTTGCTTACCATAGATGGTGGTTCCAGCTGACTTTCGCCATTGTCAGAGATAGCTTTGGGACCACAGAAATTCGTTGTCTCTTGTGGACTCTTCTAGAGGTACCATAACTCCAGAATATGCATGCTTAAAGTTGATTAGGTTGTCCTTTCAAGCGTCTTGTGCAAGTACGCACATTTGCGAAGGTACAGGTAACTGAAACGAACGCTTTCCTGCGACCGTGTTTTGTGCCTGGCCAGTTTAGCTTTATTCATTTGACATCCGCAGCTATCGCGCGGTCATATCTTCTCAGACTTGTGGTCTTCTGGGCACCATTTATTGTGCATGTTGCTGCTAGAGTCGCTAGAGATTATGGATAAGTCAGACAACACCATGGGTGCAATAAAATCCGCCAGCTGATGAGTCAAATATGCCTATTCTCTTTGTGAGCACATTCTGGCGTCAACTATTATTTCACCTATTTCGCGCGAGCCTTCTGTCGACCAAACGACACCTAAACAGATGTCACCTTGATGACCAATCCTTTAGTGGGGTCACTCTGGCACACATGTGCACTACAAAAAGATAGTGACCGCTGCCCTATATCTCGTGCTTGCAACGTTTATCGCGGTGGCTGTAATTTCCAACACCTTTATTATTTTCCAGAAAAACAGGGAAGCAATAGAAAGAAGGGTGACGTGGTATGATCAAGATAAAGAGTACGTGCTTCAACTGCTGATGAGATACGCAATGCACTACAGGACGCACGAAATTTAGGAGGGCCCAGATGGGCGTAGTGTTAGTCCTGCAAATAGGCGACGCCTCAGGGGTAGAGTAAAGGGCTTCTCCCATCGATTTCCATTAAGGGTCTCTGTGGAGCAGAATAAACAGAGCCCATGAAGCATATCCAGAAGCAAGTAGGGAAGGGCGGGAGATGTTCGTTCAATATGGAAGACACTCTGCAGGATTAGGTTTCGCCAGAAAAAGTATTGTCATGGCCGGTTGATCCAGTAGTTCGTGCACTTAATGCGGGGCGGTCCTCACCATTGCGCATTGCTGTGGCCATTACTGCTCAGTTAATGTTTTTTTGTATGTAGATGAGGTTCTCTTTTATAATATAAAAAAAGAAAAACTGTCCGTAGCTACTGGTAAAACTGTCTTTGTGGTGGATATACTGGGTGTTTCAGCGAGCACTTTCAAAAATCTTTAGAAGTTGCCTGTGGCAGATATCACGATTCTAGTTCATCAGCTCGTCTACTCGAAGCGGCGGACAATACTTGCACAAAAAATTGATATGTGAGATCGACTAATTAATAAAGATTCACTAATTAGCATTCTAACTAATTACATTGTGACCCATATTGCAATTTACAAATTCTAGACATGGAGCTCGGAAGGCGGATCGGATCCACTTGGAACGAATTTTGTTTGTCGTCCTGAGAATTCATTCTGAGTGGATCCGCCTTGCGAAGACCATTGCTAGAATTTGTAAATTGCAATATGGGTCATAAGGTAATTATCTAAATAGTTAATTAGTGAATTCGTGTTAGCTAGTAGATTTCGCATTTAAATTTTTGTGCAGTAGTGTCCGCCGCTTCGATAAACTGTAGTTCAGCTATGTGCCACAGGAAACCTATAAAAATTTTGAAAGTGTTTGCTTAAACAACCTGTACGTATATACATACGTGTATAACTCCCAACATAAGCACTACCGTCCAACTAATTAATCAGCAAGCTCGAGTAAGTGTCCATTTACCTACTACAGGACATCTGTATCTAAACGCATCACTTTTCGGGGCCGTTTGGTTTGGAAGACAAGATTCCTTTCGTGGGATCATGCACCTAAATGCACTCGTAGTGGAAAATTGGAGTTAGACAAAGAAGTCCCGCGCTGCGAAGAAGCCACAAACCTGTGCCAGTCCGATAAAAAAAATCGAACAAATACAAGGCAAAAGAAAAGCTCCAGATGATGTAACCTTAGGGTAACTGTGGAATGTAAGAGTTTCAACATCGAGCAGGACGAATTCGGGATGATGCTTGACCCTTATAACTTAGTGCTCAGCGTGGCGGCAAATTCTTTTGATGAGGCGGTTATGGGTGGGTGCATCTCTGCGCAGAGAAGAAGGAAGAGCGGCGGCTTCCTTACCTTCACGCATGGCTCGGTCACGCGCGTGTCAGAGAACTCGGCTACTTTCTCAAGAACTCGAGTTTAAGTGGACGCGTGGAATTTCCTTTTGCTTTGATTTCACTTCAATTATCCCGTACTTTGGGCAGAGGAGTACTCTCGTATCAGTTTTATGCTGCGAGATCGGTACTCTTTCATTCGTAAGTTAGTAAGATTGATGCGGTCATGGGGATTTTTCCAAAAGGAATCCCTCAAACGAAAGCTTCTTGTTCTCTTTTTTTTTCATTGCCATATTTGGTGTCATCGCGTCTCATCACCACTACAATGTTACTGCTCTATTTTTCTACCGAACAACTGCCTTATTTCGGTCCTAGAAGTGTGCAAAGTGGAACCACCTTCGCCCCCTCTATCGCTTGCATTGAAGACGCTACGACCTTCATGCGGGCATTACCAACCATAATTTATGCTGCGGAGGTTAGATTTGAACTGTGACTTTACGGTGTTTAACGTTTCTTTTACGCATATGCACCCATTGCCTCTCTAACGCCCTGTTGGACCCTTAGGGTATCGAAATAATTATCTAACTGAGTAACTAAATAAATAATTATTAAACCCGCCATCCTTATATCCTTCGTCATTTATCCAGTCTAGAGAGTGACGAAGAGAAAGTTTAGCTGAAAAAAGTCACCATCAAGGAAAAAACATTTTGATAATGTGGATGACACGAATTGGATTTTCTTTTTTATTCCGGACATTCATTCTCTGGGAGCCTTCTCTCTTGCACACTGTCATAGGGATGCTCGTTAAGCGGAGGAGCAATTTTTGGTTGCCTTAACCCGATTTTCTTGATAAATTCTTATAGCAGTATTTTTCGCTCATTTCTTCAGAGTAACTTGTATAATCTTTTTGTAATGATACTACTTTTTTTCCCTTGTACCATCGGAATCTTGACCAATCACTTGCAGGGTGTATGTACCGTCAGGCTAGGAAAACTAAACAGAACGAAATTAGGTTAGCAGGAAGGTTGCTATGCTAGTCCAGGTGTGATAAAGGCTGAGGTTGTTTATGCATGTGTTAGCCTGAGCTTTGCTCCATATTGCTTTTTCTCTAGCCAGTTTAGAGCCCCTTTTGCGTCGATACTGGAGCTACGAGTCTCACAGGGTGCTTTGTTTTACAGCGAAGCTGTTCATGGCTAGGCTTCCGTGTCTTTTTCATGTGCGTGTGCAAATGCCGTCGGCCGATCCCGAAGAGAGTCCAATACTGGGGTGACCCGCAGCGAAGGTCAAGCAGGCGCATTCTTGCGTACGGGAAACGTGGGCAAGGCACCAAGCGAAAGAGCCGGCGTGAACCTGGATGTCGAAGCCCTCATTGTTTCTTTGGACAGTGTTGCCGTAACGGATTCTGGAGTTGCCTATAACAACACGTATAGCATAGCAGGATGGCGGCTGGGGCTTACTGGGGGTCCGTTATGTTGAGGGTGCAACGCCAAAGCTTAAACGGGGACGTAGGCAAGACAAGTATACGAGTGAAGACTTCAAAATGAGGTTTCAGTATTCTAAGTTTCGTATACACTGGAGGGAAACAGCTATCTCAAGAACAATAACTGCTGGCGACAGAAGCAAGATTAAACAGAAACAAGGGATTATTAGAAATGAAACAGCCAACAAACATGTGCCCGACGGAAAAGATGATGTTTTGGCAGAGCTTACCATCATTGGTGACTGCGTCCCTTTGTTTAAACGAAACCCAGTAATTCGGAAACACAGAGCAGCTCCTAGCCGCATTATACATGAAGCAGCGCAAATGGCGCGGGAACAAGGCGCATACGTCACTAAGCCATATAAGGCACTAGCAGAAACAGAGCTCAAGTTAGGGGGAAACGCCGCTCGCATGAATGGCGATTTTGACGCGACTTTGGATTTCCTTGTTTGTCCCTTGCTTCTATAGTTTTTTTTTCACCTATCTTATTTTTTATTAATCTTTACTACTTTGTGCAATGTTTCCTCTGTCGTCGGGAGTTAATTTTCTTCCCATAGCTGTTTCATTCCTGTGTATATGGACTCGGCGCTTGGGATATAAAGGCTCCTTTTGAGGCATGCGCTTCTTCTTTTCCTGCCTAAATGTGTCTCCTTCGGTTACTACCAATTAAGTGAGGTATATATAAGTCAATGCTCCCGTCATTCATTGTCTTAAGAACTTGCAAATAATTTGTTTTCTTTTTTCATTTTGTTCGCGCTAAATCCGATTACTTCTCGCTCGTCGGAATTGAGATGTAATCACCGAAAGATCCTTGTACCTCTGCCTTTCGTTTTGTATGCGGTCGTTATCACTGCATTTCCTCGCGCCATATTTGCCAAAAGGAGAGGTGATAAATATGCGCCGATTTCTACAGCCAGTAACGAGGACCTGGCCAGGCACGGCAATCTCGAATGGGCGCAAGAAGTCTGCATATTGCTTCCATGCAGCAAAAGGGTAATCTGCGAAAGTGCTTTTCGTCGGTCGTACTCTTCCGAATACCAGAATTGCGCAGCCCCTCTCCCCCAGTTTCGCTGTGAACGTTGTATACTTTCACTTGTATTTCAACGCTGGCGTTGCCTCTTGGCAATCAAGCCAAAGTTATATTACCCCTATGGGGTACTGAAACAGCAGCTGTTTCGTATTGCACATAGTCTTTTTTCTTAATATTACTGAAATGTGTAAACTTTTTTTCTTCGTCCTTTATCGTTGTTATAATGCTTTCGAATATAAGGTATAAAAAGAAATAGCCTCAAAAATACCAGTACCACGAAAAGGGGAACTATTGAAATTAGGTAAATTTCTGAAATGCTGAACTGTTATTGAAACATTTGCTGTTGCTGATGTAACATCACGTAAAACGCCACAAGTCAACTGACAAGTTTTCTACGATTCTTGGCAGTAAGAGCTCGATCTTTCGTTCACTTGAAATGAAATCTTTCATTCTTAACAAAGGCTTTGTAAGTGCTGCATAAAATGATAAATATAGGAGGAAAGCTTCGTTTTTGTTCACGATAATATATTTTTTAGCTAAGTATCCTTCATAATGGCACCGGTTGTAAGAGCTAACGCACGAGCGTATTGATTCACTTTCTTGTTGGACCGAGGCACAGCTGACGCCGCAGCCCGTAGCAAATCGAAAATAATTCTGCGATTGCCAATTCAAGTTTAGATCATTTCGGAACAATTTTGCAAATGTTTTCGCTCCTCGCCTCGCACTTTTCTCCAATGGCCCGCCGCTTTCGCTCACACGACCATGTGCTTGAGAGCGCTGCAGACTTCTTGCGCCCATTCGAGATTGCCGTGCCTGGCCAGGTCCTCGTTACTGGCTGTAGAAATCGGCGCGTATTTATCACCTCTCCTTTTGGCAAATATGGCGCGTGGAAATGCAGTGATAACGACCGCATACAAAACGAAAGGCAGAGGTACAAGGATCTTTCGGCGATTACATCTCAGTTCCGACGAACGAGAAGTAATCGGATTCCTTCCTTAACGAGTTGACGTACTAACAAGGCGATGTCGTGGGAGGTGGCGATAGAGGACCACGCTGGCGACTGCGGTCACGTTGTGAAGTCGACAAAATTTTAGCAATACTGGGCGCGTCTTCAGGGCCTCAAAAGCACGGCAGTGACGTCT
The DNA here is from genome assembly GCF_050947875.1 of Dermacentor variabilis. Lineage (NCBI taxonomy): Eukaryota > Metazoa > Arthropoda > Arachnida > Ixodida > Ixodidae > Dermacentor > Dermacentor variabilis. Next base: position 122,972,261 of record NC_134573.1, on the reverse strand, counting down.
TAAGTCAGAAAGGGTGCGCTGATCTTCCACTGATATAAACAAAAATTTGTAGACATCTTCAGCGATGTCTTTTTGGAGACGCCTAACCTTATGTTCGTACGGGATGCCCGTGTTCACCATTCTGAGCAGTTTCAGTACTTCTCCAATCTAAGTTGTGCATGTTACCCCGGCCAACTGTGCTTTTCGCGAAAGTGTATGCTCAGCCTTCTTTCTTTTTTAAAATGGGTCCCTGAAGCAGATCTTCTTTTCTTCAACGAATCTTTCCAACGTGGTCATCGTGCTCTTGTTATTGTCGCACCAGAGAAGTGCGGTTACGGTGAGAAAGAAAATGACCTTGGCAAGTTGTGGCGTTGAATGCCACCCACTGTGACCGCTTAGCCTTTGATAATACACCAGCCAGTCGCCGACATTTTCATCGCCTTTGCCGGAAGAGGTGCGCGGTTGTTTCTGATAGACCCAGCAGACGAGTTGCCTTAGGGCGCTCACTGTCAGTTTGCATGTTTGTGTCATGGCTGCCACTAGATGTCCGTGTCGTCAAGCGATAGTCCGACCTGGCGCCTGTTTTGTTTGGAGAGTATGTAGAAGAAGGTTGTCCAGCGCGATTACCCCAAATCCTCCACGAAAGTTGTTACGGATGAGACGGGTTTACTTAAATGATGAACGAGGGGCGTAAAGACAAGATTACGGGTGGTAAGGCATTTTCTGCCCCGCGCGCTCTTCTTCAATCTCCTCTCTTTCAGCTCCGTCACGCAGTGTTGTCCAGAGTCATGGTCGGTTGGAATTTTCTCTTACCAACCATCTTTGCATAGGAGCTTTCTGCGAATAGGGGTTCTAGCTTTTATATAACCATCCGGGTCCTGCTATCATATACCTGACGTTTATTTATTTGTTTACTAATACTACGGGCCAGTAGGCACAAGCAGGTGCGGATGAATGTACACGATACATGTTACACTAAAAGCACAAAAAAGAGGAGTACGCTCCATTGTAAAAACACTCAAGAACATAAATTGAGATAGTGGACCAGCCACAAAAATGGAGAATATAATGACAGAAATACGTACTTTGATATTGATAAAGAAAGTACAACAGAACTGCACAGTAAGCCTGCGCGCTACTGAAGCAATACATTTTGAAGTTCTGCGCTGATATTAGTGGCGTCGAAAATGGAGTGAGGAAGTGCACTCCAATCAGTAATAGTTCATGGAAAAAGATCGTTTTCAATGCATTTCTTTTGGAAAATATTGTTTATAACGCCTGTTTCTGCATATGACGTGTCTTTGGTGCAGCAACAGGTTTCATATATGATAAAGTGCTGCATAACGAAACGCCGAGAACCGGAAACCTTAATAAAATCATTGACGAGCCGCGATATGCTTTCTTGCGCGTGTCATACGAAAGAATGAGCCTGTATGAATAAGAATCGCGTCAGAAGTTGGTTTAGGTTATGTTTAAACAATTCCTTAATTTCCGTTCCTTCTCGCTGGCGTACAGGCTAAACATTTTGTTCCAGTTACAGGTTAGGTCAGAGTTACAGGTAATAAAGCTGTTTGTAATTATTCTATGAGGCTTGGGGTAACCATGAAATCCGATAACGTAGGATCTCTCAATGGCAGCTGCTAGTGTCAACTAATTAAACCCTCTTTGTCGGGTTGTGCAGCTTCAACATATAGGTTCTTAGTACAGGCTGAAATACAATGTCACCACTTGCCGAGGGCACATTTCGAAAGCGGTGTCTTTCTCGAATAAAGATTGACGCATGTTCAAGGCTGCGACGCAATGTAGTCTGGTCTGGTAGCAAATTAGAAAAAGCGCATAAGAGTCTCCCTCGCCAAGTCAAAAGTTAACTGTGCTTTTGCAACCCTAAGGTGTTTCTTGTTCACAATGTCTCACGAAATTAGAATGACCACGCAGCAACGATGTTTCAACATGCTGCGGGCGCGCGAGATGATAAAACACCACCAATAAATTTAATGCGATTGCTCCTTTTTTTTGTCATGCTTAGGATCTCGGACACGCCTTTTTTTACGAAGATATCATAAGGAACTTGCACGCTCGGTGTACTAAAAGTACAACACCAAATAAGACGATCTGACAAAAAAAAGAATTCTTCAGAATGTGAACTGCTCCATAGTTGGCATAGCCAGGTTTCGGATTCTAATGAAAATAAAAAATAAAAGGCAAGTCTCCGAAGTGCGCTTATTTTGAAATCTCACTTCAATATCATTGAACAGGGGGGGAGGTGCTTTGAAAAATTCCCCGCGCAGTGACTTAGACGCTTAACCAACAACCACAGCACAAATCGAAAGAAGTCTTAATCACTGTGCCAACATGTTTTGCAATAGTAGTGATTGTTTCCGACTGCTCCATCTTCTCTCTTTCGCAGTGTGCTGATGCGTTTCTCTTATTGAAATCTGTGAGCTCGTCTAGCACTTCAGCGCTTTTAGAATCGAAAATACATGTAGGTAACGCAATGTCCTTTCTTTTTTTGCATCTTCTTTAGGCTGCGGAAGCACACTCCAAAACCCAAAGTTTCTGCTCTCTACACACACGTAATGCTGACTGGCCAACTCATCCCTAGCGCAGAAGCAGTGTCACTGAGCGTAATCTCTTGGGTGTTAAGAACGGTGCCCAGGATCGTAGAAGTATACCAGGGGCTCGGACTTTGGGTCAGGAGCTTGACCAGCAGAGAGGGGCCCATGAAAATACGCGAGGCGAAAGGTGTAACGAGTAACATCATCTTTATATTACATCTCTATGGAGTGGTCGGCTCTACAAGCTTCGTGACAGAGGGAAACACCAACGCTCTAAGCTTCTGCTGAAGGCTCAGGGCTCGTTGGTTGGTGGGGACGTCCTTAAAGACCTTCTAATCGGACGAGGGGCACAGGGCGCGCGGCGAGTTCCCGTCATGCGCTGCGGAATAACTTGGATGTGTGTCAGCTTGTTCTTTGTGAAATTTACGTAATGACACTTCAAGCACAGTCATCGAAGGACCATTGTATAGCCCGTGTAGAGGTAACTGCAGCATGTGGAAATTAACCTCGGCTGCGCAAACGCGCGCCTCCATTATTAGCCGTGTGTGTGTTGTGAACTATATTGGTCTTTTCGAAGAGAGCCGGCGTTTGTGGATTACTAGTGTCAACGGGAAATGTTCCTTTGATCACTTGGCTTGGGGACTAAAACATAAAAGGGAATACAGGAAAGATTGCCGCGCGACTGGCCGCTCGAGACACTTTGCGTGTATTTGCGGGCTTCTCTCATGCTTGGAAAAACATTTTATGTAGCACGTATTGAGCAGTATAACAACTTATTGGGAGTTTTTCATTTTGCTTTACATTTTGCTCAATAACACTCTTATTCTAATTATAATACTTGAGAAGTTGATTATGCATTTAAGACTGATTATGTAATTAGGTGAAATGGGAAAAAAGTAATCTGAGTATGTTCAAGCGATGGCAAAAAACATTACCTTAGGTCTGTCCAGCCACGTAATATTTGCATATTCTTAAAGTTTGGCGTAAGTTACGTGAAACGCCCGGTGTAGAACAACCCCAGATACCCGCGGTGGTTGCTTAGTGGCTATGGTGTTAGGCTGCTAAACACGATGCCGCGTGATCGAATCCCGGCCACCACGGCTGCATTTAGATGGGGGCCGAACGAGAGGCGGCCTGTGTGCTTAGATTTAGATGCACGTTAAAGGACATCAGGAGGTCCGAATTTACGTAGTCCCCCACTACGCCGTGCCTCATTATCAGAGCGTGGTTTTGGCACGTAAAACCCCATAATTTTTTTTCACAATCCCAGAGCTATTGCCCAGCATCTACCACTTCTTTGGACGTTCGCACAGTGCGCCATCGGTCACTCGACAAGTGCGATTCACAGTGTACGGTATGCTGTTATTGCTAACCAAATAAACTACATTTACTCGTGTAACAAACGAAGTAGCCGGGCAATGAAACTATACAGATAATATTTTTGACCACTTGTAGAAGTACACAGCACAACTTCTATTTATTCCGCAGCAGAACGGTTTCACGCGCTTAGGAGCGTCATATGTATCGTAACTGCTAATTTGCTGCTGAACAACAGCTCAAAACTACAGTGAGAATGCTGCAGTAAGGTCACATTAGTGAAACAAATTTGGAGGGGTGAGGTGTATTGGAACATCCTGAAAGTGCAGTGTCTGTTATGAGGACTCCGTGATGGATGTGACCACTTGCGTTGCTTTCGCACCCGAAGCACGATACACGAGCGCTTTCGCCTTCTGGCCCCATCGGATTGTGGCCACCGAATCCGGGATTCAAACCCTCTACCTTGTGCGCAACAGCGCAATGCCAGGGGCGGGTGCAACCTAGAATAGATACGTGTAGCTACGTATATGCTGCAACTTTTTATCTAGCTATAAGAATAAATTCAAAATAATGGAAGCACTAACAATTTACATCACAATTTTTATATTATTGTATTAACATACCTATTGTTTGGCTTATTCGCGCTAGAGCAGGCGCGTTGCCTTTGGCATAAAAAGCGTTTCATAGGTCAGCCATCCTCCGTCTTATATCATTCTCTCTGCAAGGAAAGCAGCACTTTGAATAAAGACAGTATGGAAAACAACTGGGCAGTACAAAAGCATTTGAAATGCGCTCGTGTGTCAACATGTGGGCACCCTTACATGCACCTGCACAAGATGAAAGGCCAAATCTGTACTCCTGGAGAACACAATAAAGCCTCCCAAAAGAAAAACAATGAACAACAAAGCGTTAGTGCTAAGTGTAATGATCACATGACTGCCATTTTATTATTCTTCGTAATTTATCCATCTCGGGGCATATCCCATTACAGATATGCGGGACGTCGCGAAGTGCGAAATTTTGCGTGTATTTCGGTCGTATTAGAAGTTATTTGTATATTTTATCCATTAACGATTCTGACATTATTTAAGTAATCACAAAAAATGCATTCGTGCACATTCCCGCAGCGGATTTTCAGCATTGTCGAACAAACCATTCCCCAGTTCCAACGTGAAATGTTTGACGACGTGTTTGCACATTAGGCTTTTAAAACGGCAGCCTGAAAAAATAAACAATAAATCATTAAAAGAACCCAAGCGGCTGCACAGTTCATTTGCTAGCAGAGCTTCATTACTTTGAAGGATTGCCTAAACATTTCTTACAATAATATTGATCACCCCGTACAGATACGTTTTTCAGTGTCTGTGTTTTCATTACCACATACGCCGGGGCCAAATGCTCGACTCGGGTCGAGACATTGGAGAAATTTTAATCATCGGGGACACAGGGGCTCACTGCGATGCTGTTGTGACTTCGGGGTGGAGCCCGAAAGACAGACCCGTTCCGTAGACGAAGAAGAAACCAGAAACGTTATACAATATGTAGAGATAGTGGATGATAGCGTACAGGTAGCAATAAGAGCGCATCAGACCGACTGGGCGGCTGGAAGTGACTCTCTCTTCTCACAATGGGCCGGTTCTCTCTTAAATCCCTACAGCGACCCCTCGTAGGGAGGAACCAGTTTGGGCAAGTTCTGGTCGGCAGGAGCCAAGCGGGGAAGGATTATGACGTCGCCCGCGTCGAATTCTTGATTCGTCCCCGATGTGGCTGGGCTCATCTTGAAGTCGCCTCCCGTGTCGAATTCTTGATTTCGTCGCGGAGAAGTGGGAGCTCCCGTCGCCTCGTAGTAGCCACTTGGTGCATGCAGTATGGCACATCCCGTCGCCTTGAGGTTACCGCGTGGTTCTTGTAGTATGGCACAACAGCACGCCCTCCTCCCCCCCCTCCCCACCATATAATACATCCAGAAGTCGAGCTGTTCGACGCAGCTCGACGTATGCAATGTGGTGATTGAGTGACGTCCTTGATGGGGCCAAGGAAATGGCCTTGCCGCCCTTTCATCCGCTGGTCTTTCCTTTGCTTGGATCTGAAAAAGCTCACGGAGTGACCGAAAATAAACTCCAATCACTTCGGTGAAAGTGAGCACCCTCCCGATGCTCTCCACAACGCCAGACCAAACTCCATAAAAACAAACGCTCTAACCCCCTCTATGTTTTCAACATAACCATTACGGTTGTTGTACTAAACACGAAACACACACCCGATAAAGAACCCGGGATACAGACCTCCACAAATAGTGCTCTAAAAGGAGACACATTCAAAGAGAATAAACAACTGAAGAATGGATAGCAAAGCAATTCTTAACAGTCATTCGGCTAGGCAAGACACAGCTGAGTCGACCGAAGAAAACTTATATATTGCCCTGTCTCGCTCCGAGTAAAAGTCTGTCACTTGTCATTGTGTTTACCAACTTGCTGACATACGTTGCATGCCCGAATAAGTGTTTCAACTTCTTTCCACCATCCTGGCCAATAGAAATCATGCGCTAGCATAGCCTTTGTCTTCTTAATACCGAAGTGATCCGCCCAAACATTCCCATGCGCTAACTCTAAAAGCTGTGGTAGGTACTTTTCTGGCACGAGTAGTTGGTTGTATGTCCGACCCTTCAAATCCTGATATCTTCGGTACTTGAGATCTGACCTAGTGTAGAACGAGGTGTTCCTTCGGGCCATTCCTTCATTTACATTAGCCTGCAGCACAGTTAGCGAAGGGTCAGTTTTCTGTGCCGTAATTAGCGCCTTTCATTAAACTCTACTAAGCTGCTTTTAGCAACAGGATGCGGGACAAAGCAGTGAACCTTCCACTTCAGCCCTAGGTGCATCATTTTCCTAAGTCTTGAAAGGCTCCTCACCCACTGTCACTGATCTGGTAATTAATCAATCACAAGTCTGAGTTATGTGCTTTTCATCAGCCGTGTCTCCCGGCCTAGACTGCCGCTGTGAGGACGTTACATTGTCAGTAATTTCTTCGTTTGAAGATGAGCTTTCACGTTTCTTTGAGAGGGCGCCTGACCGTGATCGCGTTAATTCCATGCAAGCGACACTTGCAGAGAGCAACCGGCCCTCCTCTTCTCAAAGCTGCTCCGATTTGTTTGAAAAAAGATATGAAAAGTGTTCGGGTAAACTTGGACGCACGGATGCAACCTTCCAAACGCGCCCTCGAGGGTTACCCCGGCAACTGGCAAGCACGCGCTCTGCTCTTCTGCGACTTGTCTGATCCAGGCGCATTCCCTGTATAGTATCCGGCAGAAACACAGAACGGATGAGTAACACCCATGGTGGTGGCGGAATCGCGAAGTGCCCGGCACATTTCCTCGTCTACCACGACCTCGTGGATATATGGCTGGAAGAGCCTCAGATTTTCGTCTGAATGGCTAATGCTGGCGAACGCGATTTGCTCCTTGCAGCTTGAGGAAATAGGCCCTTCCTTGTCGCAACGGTAGCAGTTAATTGGTCTGCGGGCCTCAAACGCGCGCTCTACGTCTGCCTTAGCTTAAGCGGCCCCAGCCGACTGGGCTGTCTGTGCTAGCCCTTCCCTCGCCACCTCAGCCTTAGTCGATTCTCCCTTCCTGAACTCGTCGCTCGTGGATTATTTCTTATTCGTCAAAACTGGGTTGCGAGGTGAAAACCACTTCGCAGAATCGTCCTTTGTTTCTAGCCTATCTTCCTGAATCGGTTTTCCTTGTAAGTTTCGGCGCATGTAATATTCCTCCAGGAGCTACGCTGCCTTCTCTAGGTCTACCTCTGGGAGCCTGTCCTGCAGCCAAAGTCTAACTTCCTATGGAAGAACTCGGTAAACCTGCTCCAGTGCTATGCATTCAAGCACGTTGTCGTTGTTGCCACACATTTCTGAACTTTTTAGCCACTCTTTTAAGATAGACTTTAACTCAAAAGCCTAGCAGTTCGGGCGAATTGGTATGTCATGACTTTTTTAGGCTTATAGCGCAGCTCAGAAAGAGCAAAAGGGAAGGTGAAAGGGGTAATGAAAAAGGAACGGAGAACAGAGTGAGCGCTATTTCCAGAATTTGCTCTATTTCCAGAATGGCTCACTCTGTTCTCCGATCCTTTGTCATTACCCTTTCCACCTTCCCTTTTGCTCTTTCTGAGCTGCGCTACAAGCCTAAAAGAGTAGACTTTAACTCGTACGCGAACTCAGTGTCTGACTCGCTGCCCCTTTTTGCCTGTCTAAACCGCTGTCGAAATGCCTCGGCAGAGAAGCGGTATTTGCGAAGAAACGTGGCTTTTACCTTTCAATAGTCCTCGTAGTCTTCTTTAGACAAGCGTGCGAGAGCTTCTGCGGCTTCTCCTGGGACAAGGGAAAGAACCTTTTGAGACCAAAGGCTTTCGACCAGCCCTATCTTTTCGCACGGACGTTAGAAATTCAAGAGAAAAAGGGCGATATCACCGCCTATCCTGTACGCTATAGCATCAGTTCCTGTATTCTCTGTTGAGGTGTATAGGCTCCACCGGAAAGGGGACTTGAACGCGCCGAGCTGATTCGAATTTGCTCTATTTCCACTTCTCTCATTTTAACGCATAATCTCGCTCTTCGCGTCTTTCTTTCTCCCCTGCCTCGTCGCGCCTTCTCTTCTCTTCTGCCTCGTCGCGCATTTTTTTCTCGCTTCTCCTTTCAGGAATTTCTCCCCAAAGCTCTTCGACTCCCTCCTCGGTTAACTCTTGTGCCCTCATAACGTACAGAATGGCTTTCTTTCGCCTTGCCGCAGCAACCGAAATGCCCATCTCCTGAGAAAGATAAAAAAGGTCCTCTATCCTGAGCTTCTCCATCGTGATCAGACGGCTCGTCTCCGGTTTTGCCTCTAATTTAGCTTTGCTTCCGAAACCGGGAATATATGCAAGATGAAGCGAACTAGGACAAAACCACTACAACCCCTTCAGAATACTTCAGCGATTGTCCTTAGCATTTGCGTGTGCAAGAAAGGTCTGGCGATGCGAAAGGCAAACGTCGGGCACTCACCCCTTCCAATGTAGCTGACGCCGGTGGTCCTCGTGGCTGTCGTTGAGCGGTGTAGCGGGCGTTATGTGGCTTCGAATCCCACAGCTTGCTATCAACTGTTGTGACTTCCGGGTGGAGGACGAAAGACGGACTCGTTCCGTAGACGAAGAACAGAGGGAAAACTTTATACAATATGTAAAGATAGTAGATGATAGCGTACAGCAAGCAGTAAGAGCGCATCAGACAGACTGGGCGGCTGGAAGCAACTCTCTCCTCACAATCGGCCGGTTCTTCCTTAAATCCCTTCGGCAACCCCTCGTCGGCAGGAACCAGTTTGCGAGTTCTCGTCGGCAGAAACCAGGCGGGCAGGGTGATGACTTCGCCCGCGTCGAATTCTTGATTCGTCGCGGATATAGCTAGGCGCCGCGGATATGGCTGGGTGCTTCTTGAAGTCACTTCCCGTCTCGAATTCTTGATTCGTCGCAGAGAAGTAGGAGATCTCGTCGCATCGTCGTAGCCACGTGGTGCATGTAGTATGGCAGCTCCCGTCGCCTCGTGGTTGCCACGTGGTGCTCTTAATATGGCACAATTGATGCGCAGAACTTCAGCGCTCTGCTCACCATTGTGCCTATATGCATATGGCATGTATGCGAAACCGCGTGCATAATGCTAGCGAGAGAACGGCATTAAAGGACAATTCCTAATGTAAATGGTTTTCTCTACCTTTTATATTGAATGCCTATAAAAAAAGAAAACGCTCGTGTTTCATTTTGCTTTTATTTTCACTTTATCGTATCTATAGCGTGAAAGAAAAATTGATCATACATCGGCTGTAACGTGAAGCTGCAAAAGAATTTCTTTCTGGTTTCTGAGACCAGGGCCAGGTCGACTATTTCTTTGGCTACGAATCTTTCTTTCTCGGGATTCCCCTGCAGCTCCGGGCTACTTTAGGGTAGATTACAATTTTGGCTTCCGCAGTCCTGGTGTGCTACATGCGTAGCTTGTATCGTTCCATGGAATAACTATGCTCTCCTATATAGTACAAAAGCCTTCCCAAACAACATTCACCTAAAAACGTAACTGTAGTGTTTGTCATCAAAATACGGTTACGGCAAAACGTTCTTGAAACTTCGAGAACATTGCTATTGAGAAGTCACAGAAGTGGTACGGCATGCATGAGTACGCATAGAGAGAGGCAGGCAGAGACAAACTATTACAACAAAGTATTTTATAGAAGTGAACTTCCGGGCTTCACGTTTGCGGACGTGTCTTTAACCTGCTGACCAAAGCCTGGGAAGCAGAATATCTGTCCTTAGTTAGCTAAGACTCAGACTAACTTTTCCCTGTCGCGTGTGCCCCTGCTCTTACAAAATTCCTTGCAGCTGGCTGTGACACTACGTCAAGCTCGAGAGTTAATGGACTCCACATTTATGCGGCTTTTTATTTTTCCTCCTAATCACTGAGCGGAGCACATGTGTCTCAATTTTTTTATCCTCAAGTGCAGGAACATCAACGTATAGTAAGATGTGTCTCTTCATCTCTTACTTTGCTTTGATTGTGCGTATTTTCTTTTCACTGTATCCACTTCATCTGCAGGGAATGCAATATCACCGAACACTCGTGCGTTATACCGCTGTGACGGCGACAAACTTGAATTTCCCCAGCTCTGCCTTGTAAACAGGCTGGTGAAGAAAAATTATGTCGTGTGCTCATACGTTACCCTTTGTCTTCTCCACAGCCGGCCTCACCTCTTTCTGCTTTCTTCTGTGTTTGGTTGCATCGCTTCCAGAGCTCCACGCGGGCAACACATTTGCCGCCTCCCTCTCAGCATAGCTCATGCTCAAGGACACAATTGGATGAAAAGAAAGTGCTGTGTATGCATGGTGGGCCATACAATGCAGTGTCAAGGAATCCGCAGCCTGTTGCAAAAACGTTTCCGATGCCACGCTAACGTTTGATTCGTCACTTTTGTATACCTTATGTCGGGCCGTCCTTCGCTCTTTGTAATTCACTTCCATATTTCTGCACACAATTTCTTTTTTTGCGACTTCACTTCTAGTGCATTCAAGATGTGTGCGTATGTTTCTGTCAATGTGCGAAAAACGACGTTTGCGAAGGCCGCGACGGGCAGTAAATCGCTGATATTTTTTAGAGGGCGTGCACATAAATGTTACGAGACGTGAAATGAGAGCAGTATAAGGATCATTCTTACATAGATAAATCATCTCACTGTCGACTTTTTTCTCGGTAAATTTTCATGTGTGTGTGTGTGTGTGTGTGTGTGTGTGTGTGTGTGTGTGTGTGTGTGTGTGTGTGTGTGTGTGTGTGTGTGTGTGTGTGTGTGTGTGTGTGTGTGTGTGTGTGTGTGTGTGTGTGTGTGTGTGTGTGTGTGTGTGTGTGTGCGTGTGTGCGTGCGTGCGTGCGTGCGTGCGTGTGTGTGTGATAGAGAGAGAGAGAGGGAGGGAGGGAGAGAGAAGAGAGAGCGGTCGGCACCTTGGCTGATGCCTAATGTTGGGGAATTATTTAACCAGATGAAGGAACTTCTTAGCCATTTCACCCGCTTGCGAAACTTCCGCATCAAGACTTCACAAAAGCCCATGTATTTTGAGTCACCAGTGAGAAAAGTCGTTAGATTTAGTGTTGCAATCATTACGGCCTTTCTTTTTCGCTTATGCACAAGGGGTGTTGTATATCGCATGTATATGTGGCTGATATGTTTCCAGCAGCGAATGCTATCCTCAAAATGTTGTTCTTTTTTTTTCACCAAGTCCGTTGGGGTGTTTCAGGGCATCTTATACACGAACAAATGAAACCAAATGAGAAGGCTTTGTTGAACTTTAACCTCGAAAAAACAAAATAATATCTGTGTAATCTGTGTAAATAAATACAGATGAAGAATAATTTTATATAAAATTTGCTAAAAATCTGTTCAAGTTACCTTAGCGAAAAAAAAAGTTCCTTCATTACTAATACCAACTGTACGGCACAAAAATTTAAGTAGACACATAGAAATTCTAGCTACATGAGTCTCTGTATTTCCTACTTATCTTTTCACCTCCACTTCCCCCGCCCTCCAGGGTAGGGTAGCAAACCATATTCTTTTGTCCTGTTTAAACTCCTTTGCTTTTCTGCTTTCTCTCGTCTTTCTATCTCTCTCGCTTGTTACCTGAGCACGCAATATTACGCTGTTACCCGTCCCATACCATGCAGTTTCTTCTTGAATCATATTATAGTTTCTTCTTTGTTTTCTTCTAACCCGCATCTACGAAGGCGACGTTAAGTTAGACAACTCAAAAAGCTTGTCATCCGAGTAAGCTGAAAGCCATGGTTGCTACCATCCGATTCCTTAGATATTGCTATTATGACACGTCCTTAGAGAATGGCACTTGTAAACAAAGGACTTAGCGACAGTTTGCCCCAGAAAGTACGGAAGTAGCTCGCATATTTAATTCACTGATTATAACTTAAGCGGACAGACCCATAGGTTTGCGCCTGTGAAGCGGGCTTTGATCGAAATTGTTTTCGTGTTCACAGAGCCGGTCAAAACTCCATGCGTTCACGCCACCGAAATTCAGTTTATCGTTTTACACAGCGTGGAAGCATGCTTGCTGGAAAACACCCATCTTGTTGACACAGCTTGCCTTAGGGCTCAATCCACAGAGTTTGCGCTTTCGTGTAATACACTTCTTTTCGAGTCGACTCAGCGCACTTGGGGTCTGACGTCTGATTTGCGTTTCACGCACTACACAAAGCGAAGAAAACAATGAATGGAGTTGACATGTAAATGTGATAGCGTCTGTGTTGCTGCTGAGAAAAAAACACTCGAGTAACAAGTGGATTGTTGTCGGCACCTATAAAAGTCAGTTACGAGCGTGCTTCTGTATTGTTATCGTTCTACTGTGGACCTTCTTTATTAGAACACTATTTATTGGTGCCTTACTACACTTACATTTCTGGTATTTATCATGATACCCTTGAGATTAAGCTCTTTCTTTCCGTCAGTCAAAGCAGTTGCTCGCGCCCTAGCCGTTGCCTGGACTGATTTCCTAGCTAACGCGTATGTCATAACGTTTATTCTTCATTCAGCGCTGCACTCTTTACGTTTTATGATCTTTCTCCTCGCACAGATATCCACCATTTCGGATACGTATGGCTTAAGTTTGGATGGAAACAACTTGATAGAAAATCCGGCAAAGTTTAACAATCCAGGCTCAGGTTTCCCATGAGGGGACTTCGAGGCCTTGCTTCGTCGCCGCCTCTCGGGCCCTCTGGGATGCCTACTCTTTTGTCTTGAAGTTGGAGCTGCTGAGAGCGGTGGCCCACTTCGACGCAGGAGTCTCCGGAGCTACTGCCATTTTAGCTGATGTAACAGGACACTCCTAGAACAAGTGCGAGAGCGTCGCTCTAGTTGTCTCACCTAACTTGCAAAGAGCTCTCCGGTATTGCGCGGGGAAAATGTGCCGCAATCGAGTTGTCGCCAGACGACTGCCCGGCGACATTTGAGTTTTGGCTGAGGTGGGCGCAATATCCGCATTCCTAAGTGGTAGTGCTTGGTGATGTCGTTGTATCTAACTAAGCGTTCTCTCATGTTTCGTGCCAGGAGTTTCGAATTCAAAGAGGGGGTCTCCGACTATGCGCGGCGGGTCATTTCTCGTGCAGTGTGGTGCGCTACCTCGTTCAAGTTAGGGGAGCCCTCGTCGCTTCACGGCCTACCGCCGCGAACCGGTGTTCTTGTGTGTATTCTTCCGCGTCTACGAAGCACGTAGCCCTCTTCACACCAAAGGAGCGCAGCAGTACATTAACACGGGCTTGGCGTCCGCTCCCGTCATCTTCGGGGTGGATGTTTCAAGAGATAGGGACGGCGATCAGCGTGTCGCTGATGTTGGGGAGGATGCCCTGTTTCTGACCATGTTGGAGGGGGTAATTGAAGCCGAGATTCTACAGGATGTACCTACCTGTGGCTGTCAGTGGCATGCGTTCGTGTTGCAAGGCTCTTTGTGCATCCACGATCTACTCAAGCGTGTTGTATATCCCTAGCTGTAGCAAACGAGCAGTGCTCGTGGACTCCGGTAGGCCAAGGGTGATCTTGTAGGTCTTGCGTATAAGGGTGTTCAGTTTCTCCCTTTCGGTAACATTCTAGTTGTGGAAGGCAGCAACATAAGTAATGTTACTGATTGCGAAGGAGTGTATGAGGCGCATGACGGTATCCTCCTTCCTGCTCGTGTGCTTGTTTGTGGTGTGTTTGATCAGGCAGGTAGCCGCTGTAACCTTTCCTTGGATCTTGCGGATATAGCTTCTGCGTTTGACCTGTTGGCTGCTATATGCATGCCAAGGATGCGTATCTTTAGGACTCGGGGAATACAGGAGCGGTCTTGCGTATACAAGAGTATTTACTCATATTGGCACGATTCGCCGGTATACTTGGGCCGGCGGCGCGGGTGGTAGAGCAGCAGCTGCTATTTGAATGGAGATAATCGGAGACCCGTGTCTTGGAAGTAGGTTTCAACTGCAGAGATCGCTACTTGTAATGTGCATTCTATCTGACCGTCACTGTCCTTGGCGAGCCACAGGGTGATGTAGTCTGCATATAAGGGGTGATGGAGGTCGTCCATCTTGTCGAAGTAGGCCGTGAGACCCGACATCGGGAGGTTGAAAACGAGCGGGGCTATGACCGGCTCCCGAGGAGTGCCGGCACCTCCTAGCGCATGTTCGTCGGATGTCATGCTGTCGACCGCGATGGTGACTGTGTGGCGCGACAGGAAGTCTCTGATGTAGTTTCAGCCTCGGTCGCCCATGTTGAGCGTGTTAATTCGGCTTAGGATTGCTGCATGTGCTATATTGTCGAATGATTTTTTTCCAGATCTAGGCCGAGAAGTGCCCGGTTACCGCTAGTTGGGTCATTGATAATCTGGTGGTAGAGCTGGAGTATGATGTGTTGAGTGGAGAGGTGCGAACGGAAGCCCACCATAGTGGGTGGGTAGGCTCCAGTGTCCTCAAGGTGGCGGTTGATAGAGGTGAGGAACGCGTGCTGCATCACTTTGCCAACGCAGGATGTGAGGGAAATGAGCCGCAAGTGATCGAGGCTGGACGGCTTTCCTGGCTTCGGTATCAGGACTGCCTTAGAGCGTTTCCACGCCTCTGGGAAGCGACCCATTCGCCAGCATTTGTTGACGTATGCCGTAAGGGCGGTGATCGAGACATCATCGAGGTTTCGTAAAGTCCTGCTCGTAACCAGGTGCTGATTTGACATTAAGGTCGTGGAGAGCTCCGTGAATCCCTGACTCGTGAAATTCTTCATCGAGCGTTGCATTTGTGCTGGTTTAATCTCCATGCTGAACATTGAGTAGTCGAGGGAAGAATTTGTCTAGCAGGTGTGTCATGGTCTCTTGATCACTCGTAGAAGCCCGTTCCTTGCGCAAAAGGCACTGCAGGTTGGCACGCTGCGAAGACTTGCTCTGTGTTTCCCCCAATAGGTGACCAAGGAGACGCCACGTGTTGCCATTGTGCAATTGCCCGTCGACTTCATTGCAAATGTCGTACCCCTGTCGGCGGCAGAAGGTCCGGCGATGTTCTTCTAGCTGGCGATTAATCTGTGCGATCTTCTTGCGAAGCTTTCGGTTGTGCCGTGGGTTCTTCAATCTTGCGTGTAGCGATGTCTTGGCTTCCCAGAGGTTGGCTAGTCGGCTGCCAATCTTCTCAATCTGGACTTCGTGTGCGACCGTCTGTGTCGCCCTGTTCATGTCACCATTGAGTGTCTCCATCCATGACTCGATGTCATCGATGGTCTCCTCACCTCTCTATTCAGCTCGCTGCTTTCGGAATTCGTCCCTTGTCCCAGTCCGTCCATTTGAATTTCTTAGGAGGAGGGGGTGTAAAATCATGAGGAATTCGTGTCTCTATGATCATGTGATCACTACAGAGATCTTCAAAGGTATCGCCCCACATTGCTTGAGGGATGTTTCGGACCGCCGTCAGGCCCGGCGTCGTGCCCCATGCCGTTGACGTGCCCGTGCGGCTCGGTGCCATGGGATCGGTAATAAGAGTTCATTCGGCCTTCTGCAAGTCCTGCCACAGGCGTCAGCCTTTGGCTGTAGTGTAGCCATAGCCCCAGGCCTTGTTCGGGGCGTTACAGTCTCCCCCTACCAGAAACGGTTGTGCGCCCGCCAAGGCAAGCGTTCCCCGAAACAGATAAAGGAAATGACGCCGCGAGTGAGCCGGATTGCAATGTAAATTGAGGAAAAATACACTGTGTTTGAGTGTCCGATTGGGAAGGAGCTCTACGAGCATGCGTTCCGCATGTGTGCTGCGTGCAGTGTGTTCTTGCACTACGACCTCTTTCGGAAATAAAATTGCGAGTCCCCGATCAATGAGAATGGGTGAGGCGTGTGCACTGTAACCTGAAAGCTTTGGTACGGTGACTGCTGTTTCCTGTATTATTATGACGCCAGGCTTGGGTTGCGTGTCTCAGACTTATTGTTGCAGCAGTGACTGCTTTTTAGTGAAGCTCCCCGACAATTCCACTGCCACACCACGAGCTCGTTAGTTGAGCTGGCCATCATGGTGCTGTACGCGTGCGTTACCTAAAATAGGGCTAGTGTGAATGACTGTAGAGCCAATGGTAGGCATCATTTGTGTGCCTGGGCGAAGGCCTATGTGAATCTCGATTTTGTCTATATGGATTTCAAACCTGTCTGTGCGAGTAGTGAGGTTCTTGGCCACAACGGCGGTGTTGCAGATTGCGGTTTAAATTTGAGGAAGCAGCTTCTTCATTTCTTGTTCTTTTCGTCAGTGATTTATCGGTGTATGTGCTTTGTGCCAACCACTTACTGCGAATTCGAGCCTGTCGAGGTGTTGAGACTTGGAGCTGGTCGTCGCGCGTTTCTTTGCGGGCGGCGCCGCACTGTCGTTACCATTGGTGACGGGAGTGGAGACTGAAGTAGGTTTAGGTATAGATGACTGCGCCATCGACTGTTTAATCTCGCGCATTCCTTGGGTTAACTGGTGCACGACCGTGCGTAACTCCGCGTTTTCGAGCTGTACTGTTTTTAAGGTCACATCTCTACATAATGCCATATTTCTCGAGGGGAATGCCTCGGACGACTCCGTTTCATTTTCGGGCGCAGTCTCGTAAGCCTGAATTCAAAATGGTGCCCGTCGAGCTCAAAGCTGGCGAGTCGGTGGTACCGTTCCGCATTAGAAGAGTGAGGGGTACTTACAACGATGATGTTCTGCTGCATAGTTGGGGAGACAATGTCTTCCGTGGTGTTTAGTGGAGATATGCTTGTTGCCCTACATAGCGGCGAGGCGAGGCGGATGACCCCGACTGTTGCGACGTTCAAGCCACCCCGTGGCCTGATAACAACTTTGTGGTGATCACGTGGAAAGATGGGCATCTTCCCTGCCCCAAAACATGTTGCTTGTGTGCGCGCGGACCTCGCTGCGCCTTGCCTCGTGCTTCCAACGTCGGCTTGGAAGGCTGATACAATGTTAAGGTTAGTGTGCTTGCCCCCAGGAGAAATCTTTTCCCGCGGGCCAATGGTGCACCATCCCGCTTCTTCGAGAATCTCGGTGGGTGAGATATCCGTTCCTTCAACTTGTATTTCCATGGTGACTTGAGGAAAGTCGACGCGCAGCCGTAACTGCGGCCCGGGTAGCAGCCGGAGCACGCTGAGGCTTAGCATGCAGTAAGCTTAGCTCAGCGGCGCTGCGGCTCCGGAGAAAAAGTCCAATAAAGCGGCGAAAAAGCAATTCCCACCTTGAATACAAATATCAGTAGAGTTCAGATAACTTGCTGAAGCGATGGTGCAAAATTACACGGTTATTTTGCAAGAACACTGCGAAACCATTTACGAAAGACGGAGCCGACGTGAAGTGCATCCGCTCCCTTTGGCTTCTTCTTACCCCAGGCTTAAGGTTTGGGATGGCCATTACGAACACTTAGTCTTTTCGTCGTTGAGTGGCCGGCAGTACTACGTGCGATTTTTGATGATATGAGAAAACCATCGAATGGTACAAAGTTCACTGCCTTTCTCGCCAAACAACATCAAACCAGGTGGACTCCGAAACATATTCTGAGTGTAAAGTGCATGCAAAATCACCACATTCCTTCCGTGCGCAAAAAAAAAGAACCTATTGGCGCAATAGAGCATATATTTAAGTGCATCGGCGTGTGTGACGGTTTGTAGTCCTCCCGTAAATCCTCCTGCATGCTCGTATACAGGGCTCACTCTCTTCCTACTTTTTTCTATCCCCCTTTTCGTTGCCTGTAGTGTAAAATAGCGCGAACCGGACGCTGGTCAGGTTGACCTCCCTACCTGTACTCCTCTTGCTTGCTTCGTCACTCTTAAAGGTATTCGTGTTTTGGAAACGCGCTTCTACGTTCAAAGAAGTGACCGAAGTACGACCACTTGATTTCTCTTCATGAGATATTAAAGCGAATCGCATGTTAAGGAGGCCTAGCCACAACATAGCGAGAAGCCATTCCGGACATATATAGGAGTTCGCACAGATTTTTTTTTTCTCACAACATTCCTGCATCAGAACTTGCAACACATTTTAGTCACATATCTCGTGTTTTCATTTCGTCCAGTACCGAATAGTATATGCCTTTTTCTGCAACGTGGACAGCTTGGAATTTACAAGACAAGAACAATCCCAGAATTCAGTGACAATTGAACAACTGAACTTATTTCCTGCCAACAGTAGTTATGAGGCTCTCACGAGTTATTGAAGAAGAAAAGTAAGATGTGCAACCTGCCATAGTTCTGGAATCTCCTGGACTGCGTGAAGCATGGAAGAAAGAAAAAAAATAATAGGAAGAATCATGAGACAATCTTGAAGCTCATAAGCATGAAAACTAAAAAGAAGGGATCATGGGAAACGCCCCTAGGACGTAAGGGGGAGCGGTAGTTTGCAGTCACCATGTGCGTCGGTCCTGGTTTCATCGTTTGCTTCCCTGCGACCCCATGCGGAAGTATAACGCCGGGCTAATTGTAAAGTCGCTCCGCAGATAATAGATAGTTGTATATTGTCTGCAAGCTGCATACTGCGGATTACCGGGCTACCGGAGGCATAAACGTGAGGAGCCTGGTCGGTGGCGCCATATGGTAGCGCAGTGCTCAACCAAATAAGAACAGTGGTGTTACTGCAGTAGCCTAGTGAATTCAACTTCGCTACTGGTGCAAATTTATGGCAGTGTCGAAATAGTTAATGCCTTTCCTTTAATTTATTTTTCGGCAAGAACACTCACGGAATACGAAAACATGTTTGTAAGGCTCGCCCAACAAGAAGCTTTGCTATATGCTCCATCACTATTTAAACAGGGGGCGAAGATATTATAAACTACATTGTTTACTCGAGTGTATCCCGCTCAAAAATTATTTCTTTAGTGTGCTGCTATTAAACCTATTCCTTAAAACACTTACTATCTGCTTTGAACTATCTTAGGCTGTACGCGAACAGCAAACGACTATTTGTCCATGTTTCTGGGACTGCCACACTTTCCGGGTTTTCCTGTTTTTGAAATTGGCCAAAAAGGGTCGCTTACTTTGGTTGTCCCTCAATGACTATAGAACACGCGCAAACAATTCCAACTTGGACATGCAATCCTGAATACTTTATTCCGCTATGCATTCAGTAAAGTTAAAGGATCTTAGTGCCAATTAGACTCAAATTTAACACAAGAGCGAAGATGTAATCCCCGTAGGAACCAGACGATGCATTAGACAATGCCCAGCAGGGAACTTAGAGACCCTACCTACAAAAGGGGCGTCGCTATTTGTTCCTGGCTGTAACCTGCTTGGGCTTTCAGATTGAGTTTCGCTCCCGGATGATATTCGCTGTGCGTGCATGCTGATGCAATATGCGTCAACAGACGGAAATTTATTCGGCAGATAATTAATTCCTCCGGCATGCCTAATCTAGAACCAACCGCGCCGCCCGTAGAAGAAGCGAATGTTACGACAGGGACTAAACTTGGCGAAGATTATTCCGTTCGTCTTGGGTTTACTGACAGTCGAAGTTATTAACGAACTTTGTAGTCCGTAAAAATGAGAGCACAGGTGCCGGTCTTCCCGCCCAGAATAGTTCGCCCTTGGCACAGTGTGCCGTGGGTAGGCAAGCAGTTGCCCGGTCACGTGGTAATCTTAACGGAGCCTCAGCTCATCCTCTGGTTGCTAGGCAAGGAAACCAATTACCGGAACTGCCCGACTGAAAAATACCTTTAGGTGCGTTCGCCGAAGCGCATCACTCAGCGATGCAGGTGATTTAAAGTGGTCCTTCGACGAGCGGAATGTACAAACGAAAAATTTCAATGATTCTTAAAAAAAAAAACTAGAGAATTCAGATAAATAGATTACAACTGTTCTACAGCAGAATATTAGCTCCTGCGGGGATCAAAATTATTTTCGCGATCGTTTTTTATGTAACTATGCACTTCGTGTTCATTGACTACTAATTAGGTAACCTGAATACATATGCTCCAACTGCAGCAGTGAAACGGTTCAGAACTCAAGGACCGTCCACTTGACAGGAATCCACTTGACCAAGCATATATCTTTCTCGGCAATTCTCCCACAACGTCCTGCAGGAAGCCGCTCGCGTTCCAGATCGTTTTCGGGCAAACCTTTCATTGCTTGGTGTTTGTCGTCAAAATACAAATTCGCTGAGCAGAAATCGAGGAAAAGGTTTCTGAAAAGCACGAATGCCCCCGTGACAACTTTCGGGTGGATCTGCGGCTTCGTTTTTCTGGCCGGGGCTGCAGTGCAGCCGGACATCACCTCTGCAAAACGAAATTAAGCGCACGAAGAAGTAAAAGTGTAGCATCGCGTAACTACTTGGCAGTTTATTCGCCTACGTGAAAAAATACCTACTGCAATATTCACGCGCCTTGGAGGCATTGTACGGCACCATAAATTTCCGTCAGCTACTCGTGTGCTGTCTATGAGAGGCGAACACCTGCGGTCGAATCCACAGAGCGTTTTGCCATTTGCTGGCCCCATATTATAATATTATGTCCAGCATCTAGATTGGCTGAAATGCTATCTTACGAGCAATGCGAGCGTAAGAGAATAAGAATGCAGGCCCTGTGCCCTTCTAATATAGTGATAAACGGCACGTTGTCCAGCTATGGAAGAACAATAAGCGTAAAACCACAGAGAAAGAAATTCACCAAGAGCGTACACTCCTACACAGCCCAGCGGCCGAATTGACTGTAGCGCTCCAAGCCGCCGATATTCACATCTGAACCACACTTCCGGTTTTCGTTTTGGGAGCGCGCGTTTTGAACGCTAGCTGGAACGCGTTACGCCGCCTGTGGTGATCAGCCGCGATTTTTGCTTTCTTTTTTTTCTTTTCTTTTGCTTCTACTGCTCACCCGCGCGTAATCTTGGTGCGGAATCGTTTCATTGTTAAGTAAAAATTATTGAGAACGACCTTTACAAGCCTCCGTCGAATATGTGTCATGTGCAATTTCATAAAGAAGACGCAAGAAGCCTTGTGAAATGAGGAAATGCTTATTTTAGCATATATATATATATATATATATATATATATATATATATATATATATATATATATATATATATATATATTCTCGTTCCTGGCATTTAGTGCGTTCATCCACGTTGTGGTTCCAGGCAAGCAGCAGTAGTTCCCGTATGAAGCTGAAAAAAGTAAATTACAACCATGTGTCATTTTGGTATTAACAACTCATGGGAATAATGCCTGTAGAGGCTAAACGTGCGAAAGTTGTGAATGGTCGGCATTAAAAAAAAAAGAACCAAGCAATTTGCTTTTACATACATGGCGCAGAAAATACCCGACTCATCCCAATTAATACCGTACATATCACGAAAATATCCGATTTCCAAGCATTCACCCCTTCCCGATCCTTATTTCCCGCACTTTAAGAGCACAAATAAACGGCCGATTGCACGTTTCCAAAAGAACGTGGTTTCAGTCGACGCGATAGTAGGCTACATATTATACAGAGGTGGCCACCACATAGGCTCTCAAATAGACCGTGCTGGACGCTCACAGAATTCCTTCTACTCGCACTCAAAAGAAATGCTTGGGTGCAAAGTCTGTTTTCAGTCGCTCTGAAGACAGAGTTCTCGAGTTACAAGTTCCTGGTGTTTGAGGTCCTAAGCGCTATCTTTCGTTGTCATTCTTGGCAATGGCTAGTCGTGTCCTCGACAAACATGAGTACCGGAAGAAGGTATATGTCGTTGCGAGGCCATAAAAGCGTCACAAACTTGTGAACCACTAGGATTTAGTACACGCCAAACTTTGTCAGCATTGCCGAGGTGCTTCTCGCTGCGTCACGACAGGCGCGGTTAGTTTGCCTCAAAATTATCCCAATATGTAACGAAATTAATTACAATCACGTTAGAAGTCAGAGAAAGCGACACGAACTTGTCCCAGTAAGATTCAGTGCACGCGAAAAAACTGCGTCGCATGGCCGAGCTGCTTTTCGCTAACCGCGTCACAACACCAGGCGCGGCGAGCGCGCCCAAAAACTACCGAAATTAGTTACAATAATCCGGGATTCACAGAAAGCAGCACAAACATCTCCCAGTACGAGCCATTAACTCAAATTAACTACGGCAGGACCGCTGAGCTCTTTCTCGCTAACGGCGTCACAAGTCTATAGGTACCGTGCCGTAGGCCTAATTGCTCGAAATGCGTCGCACTCTGTCAAGCGAAATTTCTTACCTTGCCGTGATCCAATAGTGCAGTGATGCCATGTCGAAATGCACAAGATACACAAGAATACACCAGTAACCTCGCCCCCCCCACCCCCCCAGAAAAAAAGAACAGGCTAAGGCAAAAGAAGAAGAAATACAGACAGACGGGTCGCCGAACAAGCTAACGCTCAGGTGCGTAGTCGGTCGCGCTCGCTTCGGCGGCGTGTCTGACGTATGACGCATGCATCTGGCGCGTCAACGCGTGTCGCTAGGTAACGCAAAAAAGTAAGTCGCAAAGTATAACTTAGTTTACACGCACATATTTTTTTAGTTTTGCGGGGAAACAATTTTTTAAAAATAAAACAATGTTAACTTCATTTCAAATTCTGTTTTGTTTTTCCGATGCTCGCGGCAGGAGACGGAGGGCATTTGTACTATCGTGACGTATTTCCTGTTGCCAGTTTTCGCAGAATGTGCTCTCTTGTTGAATCTTTTCTCTGTGGTAAAACCGTCCACACACTTTAAACGACAGATAAACATGAACAGGTTCCAGATTCAGATGGGTTCGTATCGCATGATTTCACATTAAAGTGTGGAATATATAATATATGGGGTTTTGCGTGCCACAACCACTTTCTGATTATGAGGCACGCCGTAGTGGAGGACTCCGGAAATTTAGACCACCTGGGGTTCTTTAACGTGCACCTAAATCTAAGTACACGGGTGTTTTCGCATTTCGCCCCCATCGAAATGCGGCCGCCGTGGCCGGGATTCGATCCCGCCAACTCCTGCTCAGCAGCCTAACACCATAGCCACTAAGCATCCACGGCGGGTTTAAAGTGTGGAAGATGACTGGGGACGGATAATTAAACTGGAAACAACGCGTTACGTTCTGACTTTTTACCTGTATAATAAAATTGGTTAATTATTTGTTTGTTCGTTTGTTTGTGTTTGCGTGTGCGCGCGCGTACGTGCGCATTATTCGCATGCAGATATATGACCAAATTTAATTCGTAGTCAATGCTTCTGGTGTCCAAAGTCCCATATTCACAAAATTTCTTACGGTAGCAAAATTTGTGAACGCAAAATACCGTGCAATAGTGTCAGCAGACGTATTATTGGCAAATGATGCCGTCCAATCAGAAAAAAAGTTGTAACGAACAAAAATCTTTCTTAATTCGGCCTCACTTTATTTGCTAATCGTATTCCTCATGAAAGCCCTTATTGTACCCACCTCATGCAGTTGTTCAAATCCTGGCTTTGTAGGTACCCTGTGTCTTCTATTTCAGATATATCTATTACCACGTCATCCTCTCTTGCCAGCGCGAATCGGGGGACCAGAAGCCTATCTGTCCGGCCCTCATATTTTACGTTTCATCGATTTGTCTCTTTCCTTTCCTCTCACGGACTCATCATTATCGTCTCCGTCAACATCGTAATCAGTCTATTTTTATGTCCACTGCAGGACGAAGGCCTCTCATAGCCATCTACACGTACTCCTCTCCTGCGGTTGCTCATTGCAACTTGCACATTCAAATTTCTTAGTTTCATTGCCTTACCAAATTTTCTCTCATCCTCTACTGCCCTTCCCTTTCTTTGGTGCCCCTTCTGTAAATCTAATGGTCCACCAGTTATCTGCCCTACGCATTATATGGCCTGTCGAATGCCATTTCTCCCCCTTAATGTCAACTAGGATATCGGCTATCCTATTTGCTCTCTAATGCACATCTCTCCTTTCCTCTCTTTTAATGATACGTTTGCCGTTTTTTGTTCCACCATCCCAAGTCAACATAACCTGTTATAAACTTACCACTGTTATAGCATATAAGCATGGAGTGTGCATCTTCGATGTGAATGTGAACATGAGGTACACGTAGGGGCCTCAAAACGTCCAAGTTTTGCTTTTCCATACTTCGTCGAGTGTCTCCTCTTGCGTAAGCATGTGTCTCCCTCACCAGACTGCATTCTGTCGAACTCTCGACTAAGGATTATCATTCAGACAACAACAACAAAACGTCAGGAACGCCTCGCTCAGTGGTGTACGCGTGCACAACATTGTGTGAGTGTGTGTGTGTGGGGGTGGGGGGGGGGGGGTACAAGCATGACAAGCGCAGCGCAGCCTCAAGTGCATGCTGTTTCAAAGGCTTAGAAAGCGAAATCTTCTCTTTGCTCTAGGGGGGCTGGATGAAGAAGCCTCACTGCTCTGCTTGCATGTTGCCTCTTTATTTCGCTGCTCTGCGTGATTATGAGGAGCCTTCTTACGTTTTTTTCTAGTGTTGTTCGGTCCTGTCTACCTTTCCAGCCTTGTTCCTGTGCATACGAAGTGCAGCACTAAACATAAAACGAGCCTTGATTAAGCTACGCAGCGTCTTCAGAACGCGACATATCGAAGTTCTCCAACAAAGCTGCTTGTCAAAAGTGAGGATTCGGGCCGCCTGACTCAAAATCCCGGCAGTGGCGCCAAGGGGGCGAGTTTGCGAGGGCGGCATTTCGTTGGGTGCACACGTGTGGAAATGCGCTTTATTTGCAGTCGCCGCTGACTAGACTGTCTTTCTGTATTATGATCTGCTTGAACTTTTACTGCCTTGCCACCCTGTTTTTCGGAATAATACTTCAGCGGCATCGTTATTTCTTTTTCCTTTTTGTCCTTTTTCCTCCGTGAATTTTGCTGATTCTGTGCAGTGGTTAGAATAGTGGCGGTTCACTTCGAGCGAGCTGTAGCAGTCGAAAGCTTTGACGTGCCTCGCACTCTGGCTTGAGCAAGAATTTCGACATCCGCAGAACAGCAGCATTGCGTGTTTCCGCCCTTCAAAACTTTTTTCCTCAAAAGATAAGGCAAGGAAAGCATACCGATCAAAACGTGGGCTCCGACGTAATTCGCGAACTCACTACGGGGCGCATTATTGCGCAGGCAGTGCTACTGCCGTCAAGGTGTGTCAGCTGTGCCTTGTCAGTTCGCGAATGTAAAAGCCTTCGGCCATCGAAAAAAAATGAAACAATTTTGTTTCTTGAAATTCTGTTTACCTTTACCCACTAGAGGCTTCTGCGGCAGCGAATATATCGCCTTGTATCGCTCCCAGTTGAAGATCTCATATTTTTTTTTCAAAGAGCCACTGCTGTGCCATTAGAAGAAGAAAAAAATGCGCGAGCCAGAACTGGATGCTAAGGGCATAGAGTTGCCCCCAAAATTACTAGATGCAACTATCGAGCGCTGGTGTCAGCTGGAGAAATAATTATGATTATTCGGCGACCATTGGTCTTATGGGCAGCACACGAATTTGTCTAAACGTTGTCATTCTGGTTTCAAACGAATGGTACGAAACGACCATGCTCAACAAAATGTGTCGCTGCAAGTGAAAAGATCCGTAGTCATTATGCATGCGCGCAAACACTCACTGTATTACTGTGCCCGGAAAGCTATCATTGCTTGAACATTTAGAAAGATGAAGCGTAATACATTATGCCGCGAGAACAAATATTAGACAAATCCGTGTATTGCCCATCGCTACCATGGTAACTGAATGAAAGCAGCACCAGAGTGGCAAGTAACACTTATTGTACTCATTGGCGTGCGGTATCACATTCCTGAGCAGCGGAAGGTACACAGAGGTGGAGTGATTTCCGGCCCAGGCTGCCAGGCTGAACCCCACCTGTAGTAAACGTCTTAAACAACGAACGGACTAATAATTTCTGTACCACCGTGTTCTTGTAAAATCCATGGCGCGGTGCCACAGCTCATGGATAGCAGCAGTGTGGCCAACTGCTCTTGACACTTCTGTTGGCAGCCAATTAGTAAGTTCGCACTCTCAAATTCCGAGCGGCAAGAGCCACGGGCTCGTGCTTAGAACGAAATAAAGTTAATTGAGCTAGTTGCTAGGGGTTCATCATGAAAGAAGGTAAGAAATGCAGACACGCACACAAGGGAAGAGAACCTGACGTTTGTGTTGTCTGGTTCTCTTTTCTTGTGTCCGTGTCCGCACGCTTTACCTTCTTTAACGATGGGCTTGTACTGTGTCAGATATTGCTAGAAGTAAGAACCCACGTTCAAAAAATATAAACAGTCGTTGTCGTTAGTGAGGTGCGACGTTCTTATCGCGCTGTCCTCAAAACGCTAGACCTTCTCGCAGACCTTTAAACCAGAGTTTCATAGAATAATTGCTAGAAGTAACTCTGGCGCTAGTGTCTACAGGAGCTGCAAGTTGTGTGGTTCAGCCAGCGTGGGGAATATGACGTACCAGATTAGGGCAGTGTGTCTTTCGACATTTTGTTTTATTCATCGAAACTTGGCGACCGTTTTTAATACTCATACAGCGGGAAAGGAATCCCGTCCAACCCACCCGGCACAGTGCAGGTGGTCCTTAAATTCCAGGCTTTTCATCCTCGTGTGTTCCGAAATACTTTCATAACGAAACATATGCGTGTTTACCGTACACAATAAGCAGACGAGCGTTGGTCTTCTGCAACCGAAACACTGAGCCGACGATCAGGAACGCTGCATGATCTGTGTGAAACGTGCAAACTTTCACGCCGTAATTGATGTATTCTAACAGCTGGTCTTATTTATTCTTGCTAATATTATTTTAATAATTTTGATTGCGCTTTGAGAGCCTTTCTTTTTTTAATATCTTCTTTTAAACGGTGAGTACTGCAGCAGGCTGCAAAACACTTTTCTTCTGGATTATTACATGCGGTGCAGGTGTTGTGTGAGTAATAAATATAGCGGAAAGCTCAGGGGTACATTGTTCAGGAGAATATTTTCGTCTTTCTCTAGGAAGAAAGAAATTGGCACTGATGGTATTGTTTTCTGCGTGTTGAAATATACTATTGTGCATTAACATATTCGTTAGCTTGCAAGGACATTGCACGATTATATCAGGAATAAGTGAATGGTTACGCATGTGCCAGAATTGTGGTCACCACTATTAAAAGCTTTGTGGCGCACTATTGTGGGCCACAATGGTCCGGTCCAAAACAAACGACGACGACGCGCCCAGCATCCTAACTGTGCGCGAGCAGTGGAATCGGCGGAATCAGGCTTCCGCCTGATTGAGCGGGCTTGGCTAAAAATATAACTCGTGGACACAGGCACCAGCGTCTGTCTGCTTTTCTTCACCCACAAATTTGTGACTACGGATTTCACGTCATCGCTCTCAGCTCTATCGCGCCATCGCTCTCATCGCGTCATCGCTCTCGATGCACTTTCTCGCAACGGCGAGAAAGTGCATTGGCAAATGCAACGGATCACGGCCGACCGGTCATCGACTTCACGGCCATGGCTACCGCGCAGAGTGTCCATGCCGAGCTCCAGCTGCTTTCACACGAGTGGTACCTCTCTGGTGCTTCAAGATACCTTGCTTCCTCACTGCGACGTGCCCCTCGTTTGTGATACGACGACCGGACATCCTCGGCCTTACGTGTCTCGCCTATACCTCCGGGCCATCTTTGATGCCCTCCATTCTTTGGCTTATCCTGGCATTCGCGCAGCACAGCAACTCGTGACTTCAACTTATGTGTGGCCGAGTATCAACGTAGACGGTCGTCGCTGGACACACGCGTGCCTCAACTGCCAACAGTCTAAAGTGCATCGCCACACTGCGACTGCTCTTGGCAGATTCACGTCCCTGGGCGCCATTTTCAGCCATCTGCACGTCGATATCGTCGGCTCGCTTCCTCCCTACGGGAACCATCGCTACCTGTTAACCTGCATTCACAGATTTACCAGATGGCCTGAAGCGATGCCCCTCCTGGACATAACGGCAGAGCCGATCGGTCGAGCACTCATCACACTCTGGATTAGCCGCTGCGGTGTCCCATCATTACGACTGACCATGGTCGTCAATTCGACTCAACATTGTTCGTCAATATACCTCGGCTACTCAATGTAAATCGCATCAAGACTACCGCTTGCCACCCTATACCCAATGGGTTCATCGAACGTTTTCACTGCCAATCAAAGGCTTCACTCATGGCTTCGACTTTTCCTTCATCATGGACCGAGCGCCTTCCTTTCGTTATGCTTGGAATCCGCACCGCTCTTCGCAGTAACTCTTCCACTAGCGTCGCCGAGCTTTTTCCGTCTCCGTCGCTTTTTCCTGTGCTTGCATTTTTTTAATCCGCAACTCGGTTCTTCAAAGCTTACGTTTGGCACGACCCTACGAGTCCCTGGCGAACTCTTCGACGACTTGCCCACTGTACCTGCTGACGTTTCCGACTACGCCTACCGTCTACGCAGCGATATGCGTGCTATTGTTTCCTTCCCCCCCCCCTCTACAACGACGTTCTTCCCGGCATGTATACGTCAACCCTGGCCTTGAGAACCGCACGCACGTCCTTGTGTGCCGCGACGCTGTGCATCCTCCGTTACGGCCCCCGTATGATGGTCCGTTCAAAATACTCAAGCGTGCAACTAAAACCTTTCTATTGCCCATCAACGGCCGGAAAGATACGATTTCTGTGGATCGTCTCAAGCCTGCTTAATAAGACTCTAACACTTTAGACACTTCTGCTGTCACATTCCCTTCCGACAAGGTCAGTCCTACAGCCGCGTGCGCTTCGCACCACCACCATGCGCGCTTCGCCATTCGTCCAGTTCACGGCTTCCTTGGTGGAAGGGGAGCCTTGTAGCGCAACACTACGTGCCACAATGGTCCGGTCGCAAAAGGCGACGACGGCACGCCCAGCACGCTGATGGCGCGCGTGCAGTGGAATCGGCGGAATCAGGCTACCGCCTGATTGAGTGGGCTCGGCTGAAAATATAATTTGTGGACCAAGGTACCAGCCTCCCCTCGTGCTTTTCCTCACCCGCAGCTTTATAAGTGGGATCGTCGGCTATTATCCTTTTAGAATGAATTTCCCGTATACCATGGCACCTAGAACGTTCGATAAATAAATTACCATTACGACTGGGCAAAGCAATTGCTTTGTCTCTAAGAGCTGCTCAATACATCAAACACATAGTGCTATATTTTTTCTGATATTACCAGATTTTAAATAAAGGCTCCCCCATCATAGCTGTTACATTTCTTCCTGCGCAAAGCAATACGTGGATACGCGGACACTGGCGCTGCACTCATCGTTTAAATAAATAAGGAGAAATGGTTAATAACTCTTCTCTGCTGATTAACAGCATACGTGTATCGCAGCATTGTATCCGCTCGTTTTCAAGGTGCATGGATTGCAGGCAAAAGACACAGGAAAGTGCATATGGCAAGTCAAAAAAAAGAAAGCAGCAGCCGCCTTTTCTTTAGCGCGGGACATTGTGGGATAGCACCTACTTATATATAACCTGATGTACGTAAAGAAAAGTGGGAGACCTTTCTCTCTATTTCTTTTTTATTTAACAATGCTTCTACTGGAACTCGTTGGGAGCTGCAGAATTGGCACGGTGCAGATTCTCAATTTCGCATGATTAATAGGTGAACCCTAGACACGCAAACGGTAGTACCACAGAAAAATCAAGAAGCTTCTCTGAAAACAATCGCAGCTGTACCAATAACCAATTTCTGGTGTCACTATGTCAAAGAGCTGTGTCTGCTTATTTTGATGCCCTTAGTCCCTCCTTTCTTTTAAATCTTAGGTGCATGCGTATCTGGAAACTAAATCTGGCCTGAGTATTCCTTCGGTCGCGTAGGACGAGCACAAACATCTAAGCATGGATTCCGGTCCAATTTCTCCGCTACTTTGGACCTGCACTTTAAGAAAATGAAAGAGGCCAAACCGAATTCCAGCTCGTTGTCGCTGGTAGCGAGGCATGAGGTCGTTTGGGGCGGGTATTGTCGCGAGAGGGTGACGGCAGGAGCCTATACCCGAAATTGTGAGTGCCCATTCGGTAGCCCCCAGAAGAGGGAAACCCATTCATTTTCCGAAATGCGCTTTTCCTCCTCTTTTCGACACACACAAAGGGCGGGACAATCGGGTTAAGATGGGTTCAGCCATTTCCAGACCTTCTATTTGGCATTCCGCCTGTTCTTTGTATGTCTGAAAACTTCGAATCGCGCTCTCTCTGCTTTCTTATTGGCGACTAGGGATTGCGTTAGCCACGAAAGATTTGCATAGTGCAAGAAGATATGAGAAAGTATAGTTTGTCGCTGCCGTAACGTTTTTGATCATAAACATTTTGTCTGCGTCATATCGCTCGCCATATATACAGACTCGCATTTCTTTATTTTTCCAATTTGGAAAGTAAAAAAAAATACAGATTTCTTTTCGGTTGTGAGGCAGATGTCGCGAATGTGCGTAATAATATGCGCATACTGCTTATTCCACCTACTGTATGGCATTGAGAAGTAGCGCACTGTAAAAAAGAATAGTTCGTTTTTTTTTCTTATTCAAATGAATGACTGTAGAGTCCCGCCAGATTGCACTGTGCATGACCCAATTGAATGTTAATTCTTAATATAGGCAGCTTTATTGAAGGAAAACAATTTTTTCCCGCATTTCTTGAAATCAGAGAAACCTGTTTGCCGTAAAGGAAATATTGGATGGTCCATATCCTATAGCCGTAAAACTGGGCTGAGAAGGTTCTTAAAAGCAAGCTTTGTGATCTCTCTTCCTGGCAACATCTTCAGTGCAGGTGACTTTCGCCTTCAAAAAAGCATGCCCGATTTTAGAGGCTCGCTAATAAAACTCGAACGAAGAGCCGATTGTATGCTCTTTTTTGTTTTTTTGAAGCTGCTTGAATCAAACTCTCTTAATTTTTTTTTCACGAAAAAATGCATAAGTTATCGAGAATGAGCCGTTTAGAAGGAGTAAAACGTCTTCCATCAATATTGAACCTCATGCCTCATCCATGATTAGATGAAGTGATAATCAGTAGTCGATAAAGCGATGTCACTGGCGCCAACGTTTCGGCAAGTGGACTTCTCTCTGCGGGGCCGCAACTGCTTTCCTTAGCAGCGTTTTATCTTGGCGTAGGTTTCTCTCACACTAAATGAGGGAAGAGGAGGTGAATACGCTGGTGCTTAAGGTGTACTGTGAAATTCGTCTTATTGTGATTATGATCCGAAGTTTGAAGAGATGCGCGCTGTGTAGAAATACATTCAACTAGCACTTGAATGCAAATTAATTTGCACTCTCTTAAGTTGCCATTGCTATACGTTGTAACCGCTTTGGCCATATGTTCCAGATGCGCGAGTACTCCCTCGGTTCCACGCTAACTAAGTGAGTTTAATTGTACAAGACGTACAAGGCATTTCCGTTTATATTTTTGCGCTAGTGTACTCTATGCGCTTGGAGCTTGTTCGTGTCAATGGGCAAAAAGAAAACCGGAGCAGATGGAATCACTTTTCTCTTGCATGTTCGCCTGGCACTTTTAGCACTTTGGGTGAGAATAAAGGGGGAGCTCGACGAAGAGAAAGTTGTCGTCTTGCTAAGTGTAGGGGGAGGAGAGGGGATGGAAAGAGAGAATATAGAAAACAAGGAGTAACGGGGCGCGCAAAAGATGGAAGCATGCGAAAAAGGGCTCGGTAGCTACGGAATGGCGGTGGGAAAGTGTTTTGCTGCGCGCCGACGTGATCGTGGAAGTTCCCTACACGCGCCCTTTCAGTGAGTGTGAAAAGCGTTGGTGACTGCACTCCGTCTCGCTTCACTCCTCCGCGTGGCACGACGCTAAATCCCTTTGATGCGGCGGCCTGCACTAAGGACGCTAGCGGGGACTCTTCTCCAGTAAGAGCGAGCAGCTGGGACCGACGTATTTCGTCAACACGCGCGGTTGAGTCCTGCGGTGACACAGGGCAGCTAGAAGCATCCGCAATGACAAGAACCACGCGAATTTTATGTTCTTTTCTTTTGTTACTTTTTTGTTGCGGTGTTTTAGCGAACACTAGCTTTGTTTTGCTCTTTCACCCGATTTGGTTTTCGGTGGTCGGCCTTTCACCGCCGATAAAAGGTGCCGACGCAACGGGTGAGTGCACTGGGGTTGAAATAACGTTTATTCGCCCCTATGCTGTGCACACGCTGCGGGCTGCGTTTGTTGCCAAATGCACTCTATTTGAAACAACTATTCTTTGAGGCGCGCTATCTGTCCACCTGCTCTGGTGCTGCCAATGTGAGGGTCAACGACTCTTTTCTCCATAGAACTCCGCAAATGAAACAGCAAAGGCTACCTAAACATTCCCGATGCATCCAATATGCGCCGTCAAGCGCAATACGTATATTTAAAAAAGCGAGTAGCTTTCTTGAACCTTTCGGTGAATCGCGTACTTTGACAATGATAATCGATGATTTCTAAGCACTTTTAAATGCCTAAACATTTCTATGCTTACCCAACGAGAAAAGCATCCCTCCGTCCGTCCCGTAAGACGACCGCTTTCGAGACCGATTTCGATATAGCGCCCCCAGCAGCGAGCGAATTCGCGTTCATGCTGCCTCTCGCTTCAACGCCAACGAAACGGCGGGAACACAGCGCTCATGGAGCCCACAGCGCACTCCTCGCTCTGCCACTTTCGCGGATCGCTTTCAAGATACGGGCCCGCGCGTCTCTGTTCGACGCTAAGTAATTGGCTACAACACAGCGCGAAGCTATCAGCAGTCGACGCTCTTTGTCGGCATCGCAGGTCGCTTCTTTTTCAGATACATTAGCAGCGCCAGTATAGCATTGATTTTGATGTGCAAATTTCTCGGTAAAATTTTGTCAGCAGATCTGAAAGTTGTGTCGATGCTCGCAGGAAAGGCTATACGATGATCATTACCGGCGATCTCATGCGCAATTATAATCCTCGAAGAGATGTAAAAGGCTCCTGCAACCTTGCAGATCGAGTCACAACCTAATTTCCAGTCAAGCTCTTTCTTCGGTACAATTGCAGTACGCATTCCAGTTGCCAGTATTTAAATCACATACATTTAAATGTTTCCTTTATATGACTAGAAGTTGGAAACCTTGGCTGCTTTCGTTCACTTAAAGAATCATTGCAAAGGTTATAATTCGTTCATATAAATATTACATCGTAAGAACGTTGGCCGTAGCGTCCACGCTTTCCTTATTTTTTCCGCAAAATGGGATCGTGGTGGCATTCACAGTTATGTATTCATGGCAGCAGGATAAATTCTGCATTCTACCTAAAACACAACTGCAACGCTCTAGATCATTCGCATGTGTAGTATACTGCGAATGCCGTAATCAGTCCGGAAACTTGCATCTGATTAACAAAATTAAGCTAAGTGACTTGTTTAGGTCCCCGCTCGACACCAGGGAAACCGCCGACGAACCTTCTATTACGCATAACAAAAGAAAAGAAAAAAAAACAACGGTTCAGTAATTACTTGCAACGCTTCTAATTAGGTCAGGAACGCTAAAGTTGCGCCATACAATATAAAAAAATACAGCGAAATATAAATTTGGTGGAGCGTATGGTTATCTCGGGGCACTGACCAGCATAGCTCAAAACTGCTG
The DNA here is from genome assembly GCF_050947875.1 of Dermacentor variabilis. Lineage (NCBI taxonomy): Eukaryota > Metazoa > Arthropoda > Arachnida > Ixodida > Ixodidae > Dermacentor > Dermacentor variabilis. The sequence goes on along the minus strand of NC_134573.1, from coordinate 122,938,323 downwards.
CATGATGCTTTCGAAACTTGCAGATTTTTTTTTTTCGAAGATTGTAGCTCATACATACGCATTTAACTTCTCACAGATGTTTGAAATAGCATTCTCCCCATATTGACTAAATTTCATCTCGTTAGATTTTGTTATTCTGCCATGGCAACGAGCGAACTTCTGGGTCACTCGTAATTCACTCATAATCCTCCGGATAACTTGTACAGGGTGCCTTTTTTTTTCTCACTGCATCAAAATTTTCAAGATTGCCTGAAGTGGATAGCATGATTCTAGTCCTTGATCTAAATTACTGGATGAGGTTACCATTACGTCTACGAGAAATCGACAGGTTTAATTGAATAATTAACATAATTACTCTAATTAATGTCCTTATTAATTACATTACGCCGCATGTTTCAACCTACGAATTGCAGCCACTTGAAATTTCAGGACTACATCAGTTTTGAGATATTAATTTTCAAAGTGTCGCACGAAATCAATTGGTGTTCCAGTTACCTTTGTCTTTCAATGCAAAAAACACTGCGCCATGGATCACATGAACAGCTCGTCGCAGAGACCAAAGAAGTCCACCCTCACATATTTGACGAAGGACATTATATATTATATCAGTGGTTGCCTAGTCACTGTGGCATACATGGCAATGATCAAGCGGACGCAGCTGCCCGATCTGCCCATGATGGTGTCAACTACGTTGCCCTTCCTCTTTCAAGAGCCGACACAGAGAAAAAACTTTTCGCCCTTGCGCGTGACCTAGCATTAGCTCAATGGAATTCATACGAATTCACAAGTGCACTCCTCCATACGCTGGACCCTGATTTACAGCTCCGTATTCCGTCCGACCTTCCACGACGGAACTGAACCCTTCTAGTCCGTATGTGGCTTGGAGTAGCATACTCAAATGCGTACGCCTTTCTTATCGGAATGGTCAACAGCCCGCTTTGTGACTTCTGCGGCTGTAACAAAACAATCGCACACCTTTTTTGCGAGTGCCCTTGTTTAAACCCGCAAGCAGCACCCTAGACCAACTGGAAAAGCGCCCAATGACACAAAACAACATTATTGGAACCTATCTTACGCGAACATCAGCGTGATACGCTAGGAACACGGTGCTGCGTTACTTAAAAGACACGAGGCATTGAGAAAATTTGTGACATTACACTGTGTGACGTAGGATTGGACGCTGACACTGCGTAACACTAGGCACGCCTTGGCAGACTGCGTGACAGTGCCCACAGAAATGGTTCTGTATCATGTGTGTGTGCGTGTGTGCGTTTGCGTGTGTGCTTGTGTGTGCTTCTGTGCGTGTGTGCTTGTGTGGGTGTGCGTGTGTGTGTGTACATGTGTGTGTGCGTGTGTGCTTGCGTGTGTGCTTGTGTGTGCTTGTGTGTGCTTGTGTGCGTGTGCGTGTGCGTGTGTGCGTCTGCGTGTGCGTGTGTTTGCGTGTGTGCGTGCGTGTGTGTGTGCTCTTTTTATTTTTCGCTTTCACCCCTACTGCAACACTTTGCCCCTCCCCCAGTACAGAGTAGCCAAACGGAGATTATCTCTGGCTAAGCTACGTGTCTATCGTTTGCCTTTCTATCTCGCTCTATCTTAGCTTGATTTTATGGACATTTGTAGTTATGCCAGGGCAGCGTGCTCAAATTTTCTGCGTTTGCAAAATACACACCTAATGCTCCCGAGCATTTGCATACGTGTTTTATTGAAAAGGCTGCACTTAACCGAACCACTTTGAAACTCTTCCTATGCACCTCTCACACCATTCACCTTATTTTCGCCAAGCGAAAACGTGTTGTGTCGTTTAGTTCCCAATGACGACAACAGAGAAAGCAACTGGGAACCCTTATGACGCACGCAAATAGAAAAAAAAGCGGGAGTTCGGTAATTATTTGCAATACTTCTAATGAAGCCAGGACCGTAGCCGTTTCGGAACACTTTAAAATTTACATTCCCCCAATTTTCCTTGAATATGAAGTTGGTACCTTGTACACGTAGTAAGACGTTGCGAAATACTGCAGATAAAGGCAGTATGAGACCTTGTTGCACTTCAGCAGAATTTTTAAATGCGGAGCATTTCTTGGCGAACATTTACCACTTTGACAGTATATCTATCTAGCCACCTACGTCTTGTTGCTCTCATGGCCGTTTTGTTAATCTGGTATGTACCAAAATTGGCATAGCATGAGAAGAGTGTATGACGAACATAAATGATAGGTCATGACATTAATGTCATTACATGCGTGTAATGTAGGTCATGAAACAGCCGCCTAAGTCTTGATATCTATCAAAATTTGCATAGTATGACAAGTGTGTATGACGCACACAGATGATAGGTCATCACATGCGTGTCATGTTGGTCATGAAGCAGCCACCTGCGCCTTGGTGCTTTCAAGGTCGTTTCTTTACTTGGTATGTACCGAAATTGGCATAGCATGACAAGAGTGTATGACGAACACAAGTTATAGGTCGTTACATGAATATCATGATAATCCTCTCACGTAAAATTTGAAACAGCCGCCTACGTCTTGGTGCCCTCATGGTCGTTTTGTTAACTTTGTAGGCTCCCCGCACACTGTTTCGCATAACATCGATTCCCAGAGGGCATGGGATCTGCCGGCATTTTTTTTACGAAAGCAGTGTTTGACCTACACGCAAACAAATATTTGCCTCAGATGTCCCCACATTACCGCTAAGTGGGATCTTGGGGCATTTGTAGCTATGCCAGAGCGGGGTGCAAGGTTTCGCGCTCTTAGTAGATTGAATTATACACATTCAGGACTGGCTAAGTACGTGATGTATTGTGCACGCCGTAATTACTCCAAAAATTAAAATGTCGCTTATGTACAACCGATAACAGCCACCTTATTTTTGACAAATATGAAGTTCGTGTGACTTAAAGTTCACTCAACACACTGAGAAACATCGCATAAAATGATCATCTAAGGCTCTCAAGCCCTTGCAAAATAAAATTTAAGGTGGAAGCCTTAATAGGCTAATGCCCCTAGTGGCCTTGGAAAAAAAGTGTCGTCCGGTCCAATCGTATGACAATACGATTGGACCGGACGATATGATAATACCAGTGGATATGATAATACGCTGACGTATGATAATAGGAAAGAAAGCAAGGATTCAGTAATCATTTGCAACACCCCTAATTGGGCCGATTACGTGAAATTTTCGTCATCCATTAAGCTTAGCATTTTCTTTATTTTCGCACAATCTTAAGTTGGTGTTCTGCGCAGTTTCCTCGATATTCGGTGAGATATTGCCGTTAACGGCGGCATGACACCGGGGAACAGTTGAATAATTAGCTTTCAACAACGGCTACTACTAACCTACCAAGTTTAAACATTTAACGTTCGTCGTTCACAAAATCCTTCTTTGTTATCGAAATATAAAGGCTGTGACTCGTATATATTACTGAGTAGTTGGTGGGAAAGCAGCTGTATGCCTCGTATAGAGCACAATAATTGGCCACATTTGGCCCTTGCGCCACAAAACAAAAATTGGATGAAGACCAGTATTCAGAAATAATTTTAATTGCACATAATCAAGCAACACACATTAATCTTTTGTTAAACGCAGCATACAATGTGGCCCCTAATTCCTGCAAATATTAAATTTATGCAAATTATTTTTCTCCCTGCAATATGGTATAACTAATTAAGTGTTTCTTAACACCTCATCTTGGGCCTCTAAACGGGCCAAATATGAGGTGCTTCGTAATTTTCATTTTACCTTTCATTGAGAGACACACATGAAAATTTCACTGTGTACTGCCCCTCACAACCCCCACACTTTATTAAACTTAAACTTTGTAAACAATATGGTTATTTTTTTTTTTGAAAACCATGAAAGCTTGCATATGATGTTTGTGAACGCTTCTGATTCCACAAAAAAACTTCGCTGTAAATTACACTTTTATTGAGTGCTTATAAATATGGCGGTTTGTGAAGATTTGTATTGTGTAACCACGTGTTGGGTGCCGTAGCAAAATTAATTGTTAGCGATATCTTGCTTTTTGCCCGTGTACGCAAGCAGGTAATCAATATTACACTGCTTCGCGTTTTTCAGTAAATCAGTACCTTACAGCGCGATAACTACAATATGTGATAACCTTTCGTTTGTTTTGAACACGGGCTCAAGCGCTGAGCTCAGGTGTGTGTATGAAGGCTCACTTAATTGCGCCGCCGTTTCCTTCCACTTAGCAGTGCCATGCGTGAACTCAGTTTGAAGATTGAGCTCACCAAGTGAGCCAACGATGAAAAGAAATGTTCCTAATAAAGGCGTTAGACTAATAAATCAAATTTTTCAGAGCAGGATATTTGTAACACCTCCTCCCGTTAATCGCCCTGTTTCAGAACACTTTGACATCTGCCAACACTGGTGACTGCTCTCAGAAGGAATAATAATGTCGCGTGCCGACCGTGGTGGTGATTAATTAGACGACTCGGGTGCACCAGCCTGTTCTTAAATATAAACAAATAACAGACACCCTTAGCAGAATCGCAAGGCTCCCATATTGGAGGCAGCCAGCGATCGGTTTAAACCTCCGAAAAGAAAGTAGCCGCGTGTTAGAATAACGGCATTAACTGCATACAATGAAATTATACAGAAAAAACTCACATAAACTTTTCCAAAAAAGGTCGAGAGAAGCAATTAGTGATTCCAGTCTTTGTGCTCGGCGCTTTGTTTTGCTCTCCTTTCAATGCCTACTAAATAATAATGAAGTTGGGGGGGGGGGGCGAACACATCCTGTAGGACCACTAATTCCCAGTTGTACCGCCTGGCCAATCTTTTTCCCATCCGACCAATAATTCCTATAGCTTAGGTGAATGAACAGGATCAGCACGCAGTTAAAGGAACACCGAACGATGCTTGTGTTCACGTTCACAAGCATCGTTCAGCGAACGATGCTTGTTCTTCAGCGCATGTGAAGAAACTTGCCATTCGCATCTTATTTTATTACGTTACTGGTACTGAACGAGCTTTTCTAACTTTTCTGGTCGCTCTGTCTTCATCACTAAAGGCTCACTAACACTAGGCCAACAAGACACAGATTTCGGTCTGCCGACTGTCGGCAGACCGAAATCGGGGTCGGGTCGGCCTTTCTGCGCGTGAGCCTTAACCTGCAGTTCGCGTTCTGTGACTCAATTCTCTGTACGCTATGTCCGAACTTTATCTGAGTATCAATCTTGCCTTAAAATATTCTTTTGCGTGCTCATTGAAAATACAGAGGTATGCATTCCTAAGATATTACGGTTTTATCACTAATAAAGGGACGCTTTCTTTGCCTCTTCCCTTCTGTTTGTGGGTGCTGGTTGCTGCGATTGTGTGCAATAGCTCTGCCGCAGACATAGCCAAAATCGGCACCAATAAAGTGCAAACTGAGGCGTCCCGGGATCGCAGGTGGATGTACATATGCGGAGACGTGAGCTTCAGTACAAATACGCTGTCATAGTCATGCCGTTGTCGTCATCCCGTTGCGGTTATTCAGTCGCCTGTATTCCATCGTCATCATTTCTCCTTCATTATCCCACGATGACCAATTCAAAGTCTTGTGGAGACATAGCGGAACACTAAAACACAAAAAGACGAGCGCTGATTCTGCTACTCATTTAGCGTTCGTGCATCCGTGATCTGAGTTTTCTGCACAGACATCAAGGAAATCTGGGAACGTTTTGTTGTGGAGCACTTACATTGTTAAACCATATTCCCTTGCTGAAGTAAAGGTTCTTTTACTGTGCTTCAGCATCGGGCCTCGCACGGAGGGTTCCTGTAACGTGGGTGTGGTGCTTACGTAGATGTCGCTTTAGCGGCCGCAGACCAATGAATAATGACACGTGGTTGCTGCGATTTTGTTTTATTCCGAAATTTACATTCGCAGGCTACGGTGCCGTTCTTGTTCATGGCTGGGTGACGCATACGCAGAGCGAGCCTATGTAGCAGTGCGAAGCGGCAGACCTTATGTAACGTGCGCCCCTGTGACGCGGACCGGTGACTTACGAATAAAACAGGCAAGTCAGGAAATGTTAAATCTAACTAGGCTATACTGTTTGCGCTCGAACAATCTGTAAATTTATATAGACTCTCTACGTATTTCTTTTATACTGGATTAACCATGAATACGCGTCGGGAGTCGCAAAATACGGGACTTAGAATTCATTAGAATGGGTGATGATTTGCGTTCTCACTGCTCTGATTGCTTTCTTTTATGCTGGTAGATGGCGATATACATAAACAAAGGCATAGTTACAAACCAAGCAAGAAAGTTACCCGCATCTCATTGAAAATAATTACAAATTATTTAGTGACATGGTGAGACGAGGTCTCATCTGTTGAGAAGCAGCAAAACGTGGGAGTGGAAGGCGTGAGCATGAATTTTTGAGAAACAGAGTTTATTGCTGTTTTCGTTCTTTTTTGAAATCCGCTTGTTTCTGTGAGATGCCCCACCTGCCTGTAACATGACGTGTTGATAATCCACGATCTTGAATACTAATGCCTTGGACGCATTCGACGTTATCCTTGGTAGTACGAGTGAGTGAGGCGCTTGACCTCTGTTCCGTTTGCACACTATCTGTGTTGGGATTCAATTGCACTCAGCGTCCCACTGAGGCGCAGTATCCCATGTAAGTGCATTATTACATCAAGTACTGAATATGTAATTGGGAACTTTTAATAATATTTCTATGTTTGTTTAGTGAGAGTACGGTATCCTAGTTTCTTTTATATATTTTCATAAGATTTTGTGCATTATAATAGTTGCAAGCACTAACGAAATACAACAACATAGTTAGTAATAATAAAAATATTTGGGGTTTTACGTGCCAAAACCACTTTCTGATTATGAGGCACGCCGTAGTGGAGGACTCCGGAAATTTTGACCACCTGGGGTTCTTTAACGTGCACCTAAATCTAAGCACACGGGTGTTTTCGCATTTCGCCCCCATCGAAATGCGGCCGCCGTGGCCGGGATTCGATCCCGCGACCTCGTGCTCAGCAGCCCAACACCATAGCCACTGAGCAACCACGGCGGGTAACATAGTTAGGAAGATAATCACATACGGCAAATTATAACCAAAAACGACCAGAGATTATCGAAGTTTTTGTTTTTCTTTAATCTAACTCTTCTTGTTTTGTACGCTAAATGTTATCAGTTATCTGTGGTATGATCTGACGCCTTACATCAATAAATTTACATTGATATCTACTGGACAAGCTCTAAATCCCGGTTTGTTTAACACCCCTTAATTTCGTAGCTTACTTAGTTCTGCGCTAACTGGACAGGGTTGTGTTCACTGGCAACGTTGAGAAGCACCTACGTCGCGAAGATTTACGACTGACATCGTGTTTAGGTGGTTATGTGCCTTCCGGTGCAAGAATCTGCTCTCACACTCGTTGAAGTGCTTCTTGAAGTAGACACAATAAGTAGAAACCTAACGAAAGCTCAGCCATAACTGAAAATAAAAAATTAACGACGACCGGGGCGCTGATTTTTGGCTCGCTGCAAGAAAATTTGCACAAATTTCTTGCTTTCTGTCATTTTACTTTTTGTCTGTGTTCTTGTCATTCTGTTGAGACTCCTTAAGAGAAAGATAGAAACTATTTCTTTGCAGGTTCCGTTGCGCCTCAGGAAACAACAGCAGCCCACTTCCAGTCACTGTCCGCTGTCTGTTCTGACTCAGTTTCGGTTAGGTTTTGGTGTATTGATTGCATTCTACAAAGTACTTCGTGGGATCCTATAACGTAAAGCTATTGTAATCTGTTTTTATTACAATTTCCTGGCGTTACATTTACGTAAACGCCGACGAAAGCATCAGGCGTTGACTCACAGCGCTGTTTGAAAAGGCCAATGAAACACTCTCGTCGTTTATATGAGGTCACTTTCGTTTGCTTTCAAAGCGAAGAGCATGGCCTTGATCGACAGGTTTTTCTTATCTAACTGGCTGGCCAGAGTCGAGGAGCATGCAAAAGTGGAGAGGGTTTGGTCGGTTTTGGTTAGCGTGTGAAATAAGATCCAGCGTCTGGGATTGGCTCGCTTCCCTTCGCTTAGCTTGCAGTGTCTGGTGGAAAATCGCGATGGCGTGTAACGGAAGGGTAAAAATGCAGCGAACACAAATCGTCAGCTAAGAAAAGTTGGCAGAATCATTTCGTGCACGTACTGAGTAGACTCGACAACGTTATACTGCCACGCAAAAATGTTTCTTATACGCAAAGAAATCCATTCTCCCCGGCTGTTCAGAGTAGCCAACATTGCCAGAGCGATCAGCAGGCATCCATCTTCTTTTCATGTCGCAACAGGGCAGTCAACGGCTATTCCGGAAAAAAAAATCAGTTTTGGTCGTCATAGTAACGCATCTTTAATGCGTACACGTCACTTCGACGAGGTGAATTTTCGCGGTTTTGCAACTTCACTTGGTAGACAGGCGAAGTGGGCGCAGCCCGAAATCTTTTGACCAGTTCCGGAAGGCTGATGGTGAAAAAGGCGTAGAATCGGAAGTAGTTATTTGTCTTTTATTGTTTCTAATGATGCATGATCAGGGTATACACGTCATATCAGATGAGGAACTGTCGCGGTTTTCCTGCCGTATCGTGAGAGACAAGCGGAGTGGGCGTGGCCTAAAAGAAGTTCAACCAGTGCCGCTACCCTAGCAGATCAACCGAAGGTCATTTACCTTATTTTACCGTAAGAACGCAATTTCTTTTACGTCAATTCGCTGGTCTGTTCGTAAATGACTTCGTCAGCCTCAATGTTGTTCGGCAAGTAATTTTACTGAACACTTTAGAAGTTTTGCTGTAAAAAAAAACAGCAATTTCCTCGATGCCAATATTCCGAAAAGCCGATTCTATCGTTATTCACTGCACAAATAAAGACGCACATTTACATTGTTTACACAAAAACATACACAGTGCGAGCTTGTAGCAGCAATATTCTCGTCTACTTTCCCATCTCCAAATGGTCCTTGAATATGTCCTGGCGAAACAATCTACCCTTATATACAATAAACTTTGTTTCGTTGCGTAAGTGGTATGTTACCCCAGGATGATGCCGCTTGTGAAGCTGTGCAGCCTGTAGTAGCTCTGAATGAGGGACGAAAGCTTTATCGTCGTCAAAGCTTGAATTAAACGTTATCTGATGGCTGTGTAGTATGCCTTCCGAATAACTGATGCCTCACGCCTGTAGCACTTCTTTCGTGCCACAAAGATATTTTGTTCACCAAGGAAATGTACGCCATTGAAGTTAAATCTGAACTACACTAATAATCTTTAGATACACCTTACGTATCACAAAAACAGGGACAGAAAACTAAACCATTATTGAAAGGTTTTACGGGAGCCTCTCAACAACCTTGAATGTGTCTGACCCTAACGTACCTGCTCTTCAACACTATTTTGTTTATCGTCGCAGAACTCGGTTTACAATTATCTATCACCATCATTATTGGCGTATAATTAGAGTGCGTTACGCTTACCGACTCTCTCATTGCCTGAAAAAATACGTTCTAATTTGATTGTACCACTACCCTCTTATTTCTGTGTAAGAGGCCGTGATCCTAACAGGAACAATCTCTTTTGCATGAATTTTCAAGAAATTATTCAACTATGAACCAAACAGGTTAGTCAGGGCATGCGTAGAATGTAAAATCAGAACTGAACGTGCAGCAAAATGGCAACGTTGAAAAGCAATAGTAATTTTATCAGGCAGCCTAAACAAGAGTGATTCCTTCTTCGTATTCGGGTCCTTGAATTGTGTCAGACAGTATATATAAATAGTGCTTTGTCCAAAATTTTTGGTTGCAGTCATTAATTATCGTTGCTTCATGTTGGTATGATATTTTATTGGCTTCGTCCAGATTCTTTCATGTTTTTTTGGACAAGCCATTGCGACCGCTTGTGACAGATTCGACGAGAAACGCTTGATCATGTGTGTGCGTTTACTAATCCTTCAGTCTGCTTTTTTGCCTTTCAACAGTGCAGGGCAGTCAACCTGGCTCAGACTGCTTAGGGTCCTTGCCTTTTCCTCATCGCTTCTCGCTCTATCTCGTTCTTGGTGCGTCCCCTTTGCTGTCTTAAGGCAAATAGATTGCTTTGGCTCTTTCGCCCGTTTTTGTAGTTGGCAGCGGTCGGCGGTGGGATTTTACCGCCCACACAAAGGCGCCATTGCAGAGTACCCGTGTTCTCGCGCAGTCTAGTGTGTTTGTATAAGGGAAAGGGGGGGGGGAGTCACTCATTGTCAACGCCAACAAACAGAAACTTCAACATCAACAAGGGAAGTGCATTTCATTTTGAATTCTTTTTTATTTGCTGCCTCTATATGACCGTTTGTCAAAGCAACAATAAACTGATACCGGGTAACATCTGCACTATGTTGTTCATTAAAACGAATAATTATTGCTTCACAAAGCGACATTATTATATTGCAGTATAGTACAACTAAATTTGCTGCAGAGCGGAGCGGGGCGCAACAGTTTAAAGTTGCCTGCGTGGGCGGCATTATACCTGAAAATGCAGCTTGTCGCACCCAACCAAGTGCAATTTCCACTAAAGGTCAATGTTCATTATTTTTCTTCTGATGCCACTTCGATGTATTGCCTTTCGCGTAAGGCAAGCGCTACCTTTCTGTGGCTATACCAGCGCTACCAACTCTAATTCAATGTCACTCCGACGTATCACACCTATTCATTTCTGTCCACCGCACGTGGTCAACGAGTACGTTCATTGCGCACGATTAGACCAACAAAGAAAAGGCTTTCCTGTATAAAGCGGCTTCTTGCAGTATCGGGAGGGTACATTATCGGCCTCTTGGTTGTTCGTCTCGTGACCGTCACTGTTTCTGTGCGAAATAGGCCTGAGAACATTCTTCTCACGGCGACATCGATCATTATCGCGGGCGCATTTCGGAGCTCTCGATTCAAATGCTACTCGCTGTAGTCTTCGAACTATTTCTTTTTAGAGCGCAGCTCTTTGGCGTCCGTTCCTGGGTTTCGCGTCGTCGTCGGCGTCGTCGTCGGCGTCGGCCTCGTAACCAGCTCCGCCCCCCTTTCATCCCCCCAGCGCTAGCAGCGACCGACTGACTGATACCGCTAGATGCCGCTGACGCCGCTAGAGAGTCAAGATAACGTGACTGCATAGAACACCGTCGCCGCCATGCAGAAAGAGGAGGAAAGGGTCCCCCCCCCTGTTCTTGTGTGGCGGATAGCTGGGGTTGACTCACTATCGCCGTCAGCGGCATCAGTCAGTCGCTGCTATCTCTTCCCTCCTCCCTTTATCGTGTTGTCCGCTTGCTGCGCGCGCTTCTGCCCCCATCGTTTGCCGCTGGGTGTACACGCCGCCCCCCTCCGCTTCCGCTTACTGCTGGTTGCTCTCGACGGCGGCGATGAGCCTCCGCTTCGGCGGCGCGAACTGCAGGGTCTTCTCGGCGGCGGCGATGAGCTTCTGCTTCAGCCTCGCTTACTGCTGGTTGCTCTCGACGGCGGCGATGAGCCTCCGCTTCGGCGGCGCGAACGGCAGGGTCTTCTCGGCGGCGGCGCTTAGCCTCTGCTTCCCCCACGGCTGTGACAACCTCGCGAAGCACTTGTATAGATCTCGTCTTTGAGAATCAAGCATTGGTGTACCAAGTCGAACATATATCAGTCTATTTCTCCGACCACAAAACTTCCTTCATGACTGTCAAGAACTGTTAGTGGAGTCTTTGTTAAAGGAATACGTGTGAAAAATAAAAAAAAAATTATGTGATAGCGCATACATGTGTTGCTCGATTTCCTTGCCTCAATCTATCCAAAAGGTGAAACAGCTTATTTGCTGCGCTCACATTTCGCATTAGGAAGTAACGTAATCGTCGGTAATTTTTTTATTACATTCACATTTTTACACATCTGGAAGTCTATACATTTATTAGTGGTTTTACTTGTTCGTCTGGTAGGGCATCATTTTCTTTAAATGGGTGCGCATGATTGCAAGTATAACCTGCTGCGTACATCGTAACCTTCTCACGCCAGGTTTCCACATCGGACTTACTCGGCGATATGGGGTGACAATGCCTGTCTGCACAAGGATTTGCTCTTTTGCTTGCTTTCGCAACCTTAGAAATACGCAAGGTATCACTCCCACGCATCCATTGGTTGCAAACCTCCTGTGAAAAAATTGCGTCATGCCTAACCTTTCGCTTCAGGACATTGGTGTTTTGATTACTTCGGGTGTCGGAATTTCGAGGCAAGCATGCTAATATACTTGGATACACGTTAATCTTTGGGGCAGGTCATTTTAAGAACCCAGCGATAAGGATAATATGTGTACTAGCACGATGCACTCCCCCACGCGTACGGTCATAAACATGTCCAACACTTTGTTGGTGCATTTTCCCTACGACAAGTCTCTACTCGGTGACTAACACAGCAGTAGTCCTCCACATACTCTTGCGCAATGCCACAGCAAACACTTCAACTATTTTGAAGCTCTCTTGCGACAGTGCTGAATCCTCATTCACTTTGGCTCATCAAAACACGTTATCAGCATTCCTTCCCGCAGAAATTTGATTACGGTACTAACGGAATCGTCGTGTGTTCCGTTGCTCTCAACCTACTTAGAGGGATGCCCGCAATATGTGCAAAAAATATGCAAACCTTGCAGTTTCACCAATATCTCGCCTTTTGTAATGATATTATAAATACCTGTGTTTCTGTCTATAAGTATATAGTTCCTTTCTTCATCTTCTTTCTTTTACCTTTCTTTATTTTACAACAGCGCTGTGTTCTTATTTTTTAAATCTGGATTAACACGCCCTCCGTGAACGCCAATTTGTTAATGTTCACCGTTCGGTCACCAACAACTGTTAGGTCTTCAAAAAAATTGAACTTAGCGCCACATATAAAGCAAATAATGACAGCTATTCACCTTGCATTTAAAGGCGCAGGGCCAACGTTTGAGCTAGAAAAGAATGTAACAGATATTCGGTGACCGGTCAAAGTTCTTTCAAATGAACGAAGTCCTCCTGCTCTAACAACATTGCCCTAACAAGGTCCACGAATTCACGTGTCCCTCCGAAGTACTTCATCCCACATTTCCCTTCAATTAACTAAGGCCCCATTGACGCCTCCCAAGAACGCTTATTATGCAGACGCCTCTCGAACGACAAACGGCTTATCTTCATGGCTTAATTTCCTCCAAACTTTAAGTCGCCTCTCTAACGACAGTCTTGGCTGTTGCTCGTAAGAGTGACTTCGAGCGCGTTGTGTGCAAACCCATATGCAAAGCAAGCGTGGCACAAACACAACATGTTTGTTCTACAAGAGGACGAAATGCCACGAGCTGTCCAGTGGCAATGCCCAAAGAGATGACAATCCCCTCCCCCACCCTCCCCCACCCTCCCTCCAATGTGTTTTCAACTCGCACTCGTAGCCTTGTGTGGGGACCAGACAAGCTATGCGTGCGGCAACTGGTTTCTCCTGTATTGCCATGGCAACTGACCTCATAAGGGATGGTGGGTAAGCCTTCCCTCGGTACTTGGTCGAGCCGATCCACAGCGAGCAGACGTATGCGCTTTGCTAGAACTGTTGCGAAGACCACACGCACGCTGATTTCTCTTCTCTCAGTCAGACCGCCATGGTCGTGTGTGTTTACGGGATGAGTGCACTACTTTATTGCAGTGGCATGGTACTTATACTTTAAGTAAATCAGTGTCTTCAATGTAGAAAGCTAGTCTTGTCAAACCATTAGCAAACAACATAAAATATTGCGTTTCTATATGCTACATGCAGGCAACCTTAGATTGCGCTCGATGTAAACAAAAGTTCTTTATTAGCACTCTATTTTTTCCCCTCAGAAAAAATCTTTACGTATGTGAATCACTCTCTCTTGCATGCTGCATTAGAGTTCTGAGAAAGCACTAAATCTACGCCGACGTCAGTTACCCGCCTGCAGCACGGTATCTGAGAAACGTATGCCACTTTATTTGCATATTGTGGGCTGCCATTATGCTATAACCAGATCGTCTTGCCCATTGTTTCAGCATTGGTACCCTTCAAGAACCGCAAGGGGTCGGCTGAAGACACTGCAGTTTTGAAAACCGATGTGCACCACCGGAACTCCTGCTACAGGCAACCTCCAGCTTTGCAGCATATTTTCATTTTTTTTTTTTGTCGCGCCACCCCTTATTAGATGGGAAGCACACCAGTCCTTCTACAGCGCTCAAATGCAACAAAATTGAGTGCCCACTTTGTCCTTCTAAGCCCTAAGCAGATCATTTTTATCGCGTTTTGCTCAGCCTTTAGCCATCTTTTCGTATGTTTGTTCGTTAGCCTAACAGCTTCTGTTAATAGGCTAGCAATCTAGCAATCCTAAAACATTCAACTCTTCTTTGCCGACCTTAACTGCCGCTCATGACTCGTGGCTTTGTGCCATACTAAGTAAAACACACCTTCGAATGCCGCATAACAGAGCCCAGGAGTCACTCTTTCTCTGGTAATTCCGAAGCACGTCAGATAATTTTCGAAAACTCTTTTTACCTTAGATAACGATCGCCTTTCCTTCATAGCCGGCGCCTGCAAGAAATCAGCTAAGCTTGAAAATATCGCAGAAATGAAACTTCAAGAAAAATTCCGGGCTCTAATGTAAATCTAGAATATATGAAGTGGTGAGAGAAAGGTAATAGCGTGTAGATGCAACAGGCATATTACTTAGCATGTCAGAGGTAATAGCGCATTCAAGCGCTAGGACATGTTAAATGTGACGCTAGTCTTGGGAAAAAACTGAGCCAATACAGCCAAAATGCAGCACGAGTAACCGCATTACATGTACAAAAAATTGGTTTGAGTGACGTAATGGAAAGCATGTGGTCTATAAAAATGGTGGAGGTAAAATCACTGCAACACAGTAACTCTCAGGAAGTGCGCAACGAGTGTGCTTGTGAGCCAGGTTTATTCAAAATCCTGTTGCTTCACATGAATTCTGGAGGATCGAATTTCATTTCGGCGTTAATGTCGAAACATTTGTCAGTGTCCCCTTTTCGCTCTAGCTGAAGTTCATTAATGTCGTCTTCCACCTTTAGCATCAGTCGCTTGTGTAACGTGCACTCGTAGCATTACATTGTGATAACGTGTAACAAGTCTGGCATTCCAAATTTTTTTTATTTGCAACTCTCTTAGTAGCACGAACGTAGCAGTCTGAAAGAGTGTGTCACCGTCTCCCACGTTTTGTATGTGTGCTAAATAGATGAACTTCTCTTATAGTAACAGTGTGAGCTCCCTAGCAGGCAAGATGGCTACAGTTTCGCTTGTTTAAAGTCCGCGTCAACTGTTTGCTTCCTGCTCTATTTGCGCGGCAGCACAGCATGTGGGGATTATGTGTGGTGAATGCGTCTATTCTAGCAAGAGTCTGTAGGAGCTTCCGACACTCACAAGAGAACAGACTGCTTCTGGGACATCGAGTGCGCCTTGGCCTGTCTGCTGTCTAGCACTCAGGATATTACTTCGCCACACGTCATGCATTTCCTACGTCAAGGAGCCCTTTTTGTTATGCATAGCCTAGCAATAGCGACCACCTCTCTGAGGGGGCAGACCGCAGAAGTGGCCTGAATATTGTCGGGCAGTTTTTTTATCCTTGAGGCGAGCAATGAAATACTGGCATCTTTGGCCTTACTACCCGTCAATAAATTGCTTCTCACGCAAGCTCTTTATGCAAACGTGGTTCGGTAGTGGGTTCAATATTGCTGACACTCCCTGTTTCCATACACCTACGGAATGCCACACTCACCTTTTGTATAGCAGTGCTTGTAGCGTGTTACACCTTCTTCCATTTCACTTTAACCCAATGCCACCATGTGTCGCTGCATAGTAGGTACTTCTTAAAACGGAGATATGAGAGGCTTAAATGAGAGTCAATCTCTGTAGAGATCAATCAATCAATAAATTAAGATTTATTTTCAACATTAATATCAATTGTTAACTCATATGCACATGCAATGTCGATTGTAATTCGCTACAGCAGGCTGACACATGTCCGCGCAGTGTGCGGTGAAATTGTATAATTATACACATAGGACAGTGCCTTGTTATTTGAAGCTCGAGCTGGTTGCCTAATTTACAAACGTAGCGGAGCAAATACTCGCAACAAAATCAAGCATGCAGCGAAAATCCTGAGACCGCTCAGCACGTCCTAATGGAGTGCGAGGAGATTCCCCCAGTGAGACTTGTCGGTAACGTACACTATCGAGAAGCGCTTGGATTTAAAGTGAACGGAAGCATCAAGCACACATCAGCCTAGATAGGCAAGAGACGTTTAGAATATTCGTGGAAAAAAGCAGGGAAGGGATTCATACGACCGGATCCGTTGCAGACATACGTAGCGCTATAAGGTAAATAAGTTTTGAGGAAGAAAAGAAGACTAAGCAGGTGAACACAAAAACGCTAGAAAGAAACGCTTGTATAGCATGCCTGATTAACTCAAGCAGGTCAGGTGACTATTTGTTATCGCCCCGTTTCAAAGGGAATCATCGTCGTATTATCATCACCCTATACATCACCGTGTGTTTCAATAAATATATCAGTTGAGAGTTTGCGCTGTGTCGTTCGCTGCTTCCTTTCTTGTCCGAATGTTTCTCGCGCAACCCACAGATATGAAAAAAGTTTACACAACCTCACCCTGTGTTTTCTCTGTTATGGCCCGTTCGAGCCGCGCAGACGTCGGTCGGCCAACTTATAGGAATCAGTACGGATATTCGAGTGGCTTACGCTCCTGAATTGCGATGCTGTCCTTTTCTGCAAGACATGTAACATAAAAAAATCAAAGCTCCACCATAGTTTCGCTGGCGACGGCGCTCAGCTGTTAAGCGGGTCTGGTTCCAGGTCGCGAAAGCTTGATTGCAATGGTGGCGTGGAAGGCTATGGTGAATCTTAAGCAGCCCCACTTCGAAATCACAAATTAATATCAAAGGTTCAGTAATGGCACAGGTAGTTATTGCACGAAAGGAGATACTATAGTCAAAGATTGCATTTTAACCTGTCGTAAATATAGCTATTGTGATATAGATAAAAAGCAACAGTCGCAGAGCAATAAACTTGTACGATAGAAACAAAAAAGGCAAATGAATGACAATACAGAATCTATTACAAAGAATGAGAAGGCTTTCATAAGTATCGTGGAAGCAAAGTATTATAGCAAATCAAATCTAGTCGAATAATTTCTTTTTCTTTTGCGACGCAGAGGATCATAATTATTCCGGAGTTCTGAACAAGGACCGGCGCTTTTCTCTCAAAATTATTATTTCTTTAATCTTGCGTTTGTCGAGCTTCTCTGTTCTTGCTTAAATTTCGCAGCAACATCGCATTTTACAGTCCGCATCATGCAATGTAACATTCGGCATGTTTAGCTACCTTTTTTGTCATAAAACAAAAGTGCAAATTTATGTATCATATGCATCGATCGCAGCAAGCGATCTTTAAAGCAATTTGGCTATGTTCGCTTTTTGCCGCCCAATTACGGCAAAGCATGGCTTTCGAGATTAGCTTCCCTTGGCCACCTAGAGGCGCTTCTGAGAAGTACCAGGCGAAGGCAAATTTGGAGTATTTATTTACAAAGCAGGCGAGTCACAGTGCCAAGTGTTGTATAGAACAATTCGGACCATAGAACGCGCTTGTTTGTGTATAATTTGAGCAATAACGAAGCAGTGCTAAGCGCAAAATCTATCTCTTTTTTACTTTTACGCAGGTCTCTGCATTACAGCGTAGCCCGTATACAGCATCCGTTTCGCTTAGGAAGATTGCACACTGTGAGCTAATCGGGCCATGAGCAAGAAAAAAGGCCCAATATTCATCGGTGGGCTCAGGTCCGTAGCACGTGACCTTCCTGAACCTCACTGAGCAAGCGGGCATTATTCTTTTTGTTTAAGCCATGCCTTAAGGCCTTTATACCCCTCACCGTAGAAAAAAAAAAAAGATCGATATTCCTTCATCATCATTTGTTTATATTTTTTTGCCTGAAATCACCGAAGGTTAAAATAATGCCATCATATTTTATGGTTATTTTCTGTTTTCTCCTTAGAAAAAGTGCGTGCCCTGTTTTCCCAAAAAAAGCATTTGTACATATAGCCCTCCGTTATCACTAGCTGGAGAAACTGCACGCGTGCAAGAGCTTACTGCGGCACTAGATAAGAACCTTCCCCATGCGGTCTCCAGAGGGTAGCTATATTTCGCGACCAAATCGAATTTTTTTGTTCGCTCACGATAATAGAATACTATACTGGAAGTCGATACTGCTCCACCGAAAGGCTATCGAAGAAGGTATATATAAACCTTTGCATGCGAAGCAGTTGACCATATGGTGCCCATGTGGACAGCAGAAATTTATTCTGTGGGTACGGTATACGCGATGCGTCTGTTGAATTCCTAGGCTCTCGAAGTATTATTCGGTTGTTGTCACAGCAGCCGTTTTTTCGAGGCGGCTCCTTACCTCCTTGTGTAGCAACAAATTTTGCGTTGGTGGCTTGCTGCCACATTTTCTATATTTTCGTTTCCAGAACTGCGTTTCGAGTGCAAAGCCTAAGCAGTTTTCTTATTGAAGAAAGCGGCTATAAGTAAAACATACATAGAGAATAGATCTCTTTGAAAAGAGCACCTGCATGAGGCACTTACATGTAACACGAAATAGAGAATATATATTCGAGGAATGATGGCTTTGCGAAACTGTATCAACTTCTGGAATTTAGAAACGCTAACTATAATAATACATATGTGGTTTTCAGAACTTGGTAAACATAACAGAGCGCGGAATTATACCAATTTTCCGACCTTACATGATAAATGTGGATATCTTGACGCCACAGATTGTCATCGAATTGCGACAGAAATTAGATATATATCTCTGCCAAATCAGACAGATTCATAGTTCAATAAGACGGGAAATTGGTCGAGTTGGGGAAGCTCAATGGTAGGTGCAGCGCGACAAACGCGGAGAAATGGAATAGAAAGAAAAGAATGCTGAGCCATATCGTGTCCCCTTCTATTCCTTTTGCCCGCTTCTGTCGCACTGTAACTGTCATGGCGATTCATAGTGCGTGGCATTATGCAGACGGGGGTTTCACTATAGGCTTTCCAAATTGCATGAAAACAGGGAAGATGAGATAATCAAATGATTTTTCTCTTGATTGCTTTTCCCACAGGGGCACACGGTTAAAAATGACTCAGTGTAGTAATTACTCTTGTATTTAAAAAATAGAAGAGTTGAAGCGTAGCTTCTGAACCACTCATAACCATTTCCAGAATTGCAAAAGCTTGACGCTGACAATTTTGACTGCATAATGAACTCACGCATAATTTCACACGGAGGAGCGAAACTGAACAGCAGAAGAGGGAAACTGCCCCGTGCTTAGATCCCAATGACTCCCGTCACTGCTTGCGCTTAAACGGTGGGCGAGCATCGTCATCAAGCGAAAGCCCTCATCAAGCCGCGACCTAGCTTGCTACATGGCTAAATGAGACAGGCGGTATATTACGCACGTGCGCAAGGAACTTTACAAGTAGTAGACAGAGTGGGTGAATAAACTTTATTTCGGAGGCCAAACTGTTGATGCCCAGAGATGGGTGGCCACCCTGTTCCAGGCAGCCGCGACCCTGTGCTGACATCCTAGCCTCGTTAACCAGCTGTATCTGGTCATCAGTACTTGAGCTTGAAAGCCGGGCCTCCTACTGGCTCTTTGTTGCATTCCCAGACAATGTGGTAAAGGTTGTTCGGCGTATCCCAGAATTTCTGGCTACCTCTTTGCAAGACAAAAAGATGCAAAGTAGTAGCCAGAAATTCAAATATATACAAGGGTGCCTACCACAATCGCATCCGGCGCTACGTGCTCGTGGAAATAAGTATAAAGCGCGATTTATCAATCCTTCGACCCTTCTATTGGCATATGTTCAGTACTGCAGCTGTGTGCATCATACCCGACATCTTACGAAAGAATTTTCAACCGACAAATACTGTAGCACTTTCATCCGGTTAATCTCGAGGGTACGCAAGTATATTGACCACTAGCTCGAGAAAAATAGCCGCTAAATATTTGCCCTAGGAAACATTGCCCATACGCCGCACGGCTTGTATATACCTAGAGTGGCTTTGCCGACCACGATATTGCTCGGAAATTGCATTTTCTGGTCCACCACTGAAATCTGCCTAAGCTCTTCTCCGTGTTTTACTTAAAGTGGATCTAGACCGCCACTGTCGTTGCCTTCAGACTCGTCTGCCGCATTATTTCCCCTTAGCAAAATGTTCCTAAAGATTTCTATTGTGATTTACGTTATATATTTACGGTTTTCTCCTTTTTATTTCCTCCTTCTTTAGTTGCCCAAATACGCCTCCTCTTCGTCGATACTTAAGGATGAGGCTTAAGCAAGAACTGAAAAAAAAAGAGACGTGGGGACTCAGACAAACTTTATGTGCGGTAGTCTTCAAGTCATCGTTTTCTGGAATCAGCGTAGTAAAGGTCAAATCACTTGAGTTAAAATGTTTTCTATCGGAACAAAACTGCAGTTTCTTGTGACGCCGGAGGCAAGTTTCGAAGCCTATCTACATACTTAACAATTTCTAAAATAAAATAAACATGACTTAATTTCATTACCAAAAACGACTACAACACTGTTTCTTCTCTAATCGCTTTTTCGAAGTGCGCAGCTGTATTTCCCTTAGCATACCAACTATGCATAGCTACGTAATAGTGGCAGTGGTAGCAAGTGTTTATGTTGTTGGGTTTCCAGCTATTGCACTAGTACACAGATCCAATCATAGTGATTTAGAGCACCAGAGACATGTGCGGTGGTGTTAAATTCCATGTAATTGATGATAAGATTTTAATGCAAAGCATTCTTGTCCAAGTCAACACATCTTATGCCGTGTGCCTGACACCCTTCGTGGGCCGATCCCGAAGATAGCGCAGTATTAAATA
Organism: Dermacentor variabilis; assembly: GCF_050947875.1. Classification (NCBI taxonomy): domain Eukaryota; kingdom Metazoa; phylum Arthropoda; class Arachnida; order Ixodida; family Ixodidae; genus Dermacentor; species Dermacentor variabilis. Next base: position 122,917,403 of record NC_134573.1, on the reverse strand, counting down.
AATGTCGTAGCATCATTGCTTTCATAATATCAACGTCACCCAACGTCACCCAAGTGGGGAGGCGCAGCTTATTCTTTTAGGTGGTAGTAAGAGCACGAAAAGAAAAAAACACTTGACACAGATGCACATTTCCTTTGCACAAGCAATTTTGTTTTTCATGGCTTTCTCCACGCCATTGACATAACGATGCAGCTGGGCCTAGATGTGCTATCGCAATGTTTCAACAGTGAAAATGATAGTTTGAGTTTGGTCGCGATCAGATAGATAGTGTACTTCGAAGCGAAGGAGTTGGGGCACACCATCGCCGTAAAGTTCACGCACGCAGTCCGTTGCGCAGAAAAATGTGTTTCGAAAGAGAAGCGAAATGGGAGGAGTACCGCACGATGTGCGTGAAGCCGTTGTAAATATTTTGCTAAAGGTTCCGTCCGGAACTGGTGCTGCAGCGCTGCCCGCACTAAACTCTCCACACTAAAGACTTTGACACTCCAGCTTCAGCACCCACACTATGAACACTTGCATGTAGGTCTGAAGAAAACTTTGACAGAATATCTGTCTCCACGTGCTCGCCCACGATTGAAGATTTATGTCCTTTCTTCGTAAAAGTCCCAGTATGTCTCAGCGTTTCATGCGCACGCACAATCGACATTGAGCTGGGACGCGTACCTGGATGACCGCTTTGAAATAGCTCAGCTCCGCGCCTTCCATGTCCACTTGACGCACCTAGAGCCAAAACTATATCTGCTCTTTCCTCATTGCAGCATTGAAGCCACATCTGCTGCTCAACGTTCGTCACGGCCAAATAGCGTTGCTTTGAAGAACACGCAGAGATACGAGCGCCCGAGAAGCACTGGATATATTGCAGTTCGCTGGGATTGGTTCAAACGACGTACATAAGCTGTGATCTACATCTGGTAAACTGGAACAGCCTGCAGGCGCACTCTCTCAGGGACTGACACGTCGGTCGGGGTGCAAAAGTGTGAAGCGAGACGCGGCCACCCGACACTGCGACCCCGAAACGATGCGCACGTGCGGGGTGCGAGATCATAAAAGAACGTCTGGTGGAAACTAAGTCTGAGAAGGAGAGCAAACGGGGCCAGTGCGAAAAGAGTCAGTGTCTGAAGAAGACATGCGTAATCTTCCTTAAATATAGCCAAGGTTTTTTTTCTTTTTTAAGGTTAGTTAGTTTTCTCCCCGTGTGATTTATCCGCTATTTTTGGAGCCCTACGGTTCAAAGTTGTAGCATCGTCGTTCGATTCGAAAACTACTTCGTGGTCATTTGTGTACAAGGGCAAAATTGTAGCAGCCATCATCGCCTTCCATTGCTCCCACGCGCTTCGCCCTTTCCTTCTTCCAAGCAGAATCAAAATGATGCTTTCTTCTTTTTTTTTCGTGACCTTGGACGCTTTATCGCTTCGGCAACATTCGGCCACCCTAATGCATTTTCGCCGTCAAGCGATAAGAGCCGCATGCCCAGATACCTACACCACGCATAACGCCCTGTCGCGAGCCAGCCTCGCTGCAGCCGACTTTGTTCGTTCATCGCACGCTTGAGAGGAGTACAATAACGGTACGCAAGCGCCCCGTCATGTGTTACCATTTAATATTTCGCGGGCTTTCTTTGGAACGCGGGAAAAAAGGACCACGTGAGATATATCGTGTTGGAAACAATTTATTGAGAGGTTTCTCAAGGTGCTCTACAACTTTGCGTGTCACACTTGGGGTCTGCAGCCAATACTTAATATAGTTGATTAATTAAACATGACTAATCCGTTAGTTAAAGGGAAAATAAAAATAGCCTGAGTAACTCTAGGCCAGTGCCAACATTATGCATTTGGTTGAACTCGCGTCCTGAGTGCCTTTCATTTTTAAAACTTTGACTCAAGTTATGCGGGACAACCTGTATATGTATATGTATGGTCGCCAGGAGCCTAGTCAGGCGTGTACAGTCTCGCATTTTGCTGCGGCGAACTGATAATTATGTTTTGTCAAAAGTGACAAACTTCAAATTTCTCATGACCAACGTGTTCATTGCGGGGCAGCATTGGAAGAAACAGACAAGCGCGCATGCAAAGAACGCGACCGCTACCATTCTGCAGCATGGAAACCTAATCAGTATATAAACCCGGAAGTTCTCAAGAGGAACGTATCTTTTATTTTTGCAGAAAACTGCAAATGGTCTCTGGTTGGGAGCTACTCAAGCGACGCGGTCTTATCTACGGTTTCCCAGGGAGCCGACCTAATCAACCTGAAGGCGGGGGCGTGGAAATAATGAATGCTTGTCCAGGTATTATTAGTTCATCGAAAAGCAAATGTTTGTCCTTTTGTTCACGGGAACGTGAAGTACGTAATGGCTGCACAACGTGTACCCTACAAAGGAAAGAAATAGTAAAGCTAATCAACGTCCCGTGACAAAAAAAAAAAGCAAGAAGAAAACGAGGGTAGGGGAGGGTTCGGGCCAAATCTCACTCTCCAGATGATAAAATGAACGAAAAGTGCAAGGATTAGGCTTTCCAGATCCTGAAATAACGAGCTTAATGAGAAAGAACATCTATTTTCTACGTCAACTTTTTACCTGATGTTATTTTTTTTAATCTTTGCATACATAATTTTCATCCATTTAACAAAGAAATCATGTAAAGAAGAAGAGCATCTTGCGCTGCGTCCAAGCACCAACGTTTCCGTAAATAAAGGTATCAAAGAGAAAATATATTAAGGCTCGGGATAACTAGCTTTGGCAACTGATAAGGTACTATGCTAGGACAAAAAGTTTCAAAAGGTGATCTTGTCCCTGTAACCTTCATAAAAGTGCGTATTTTCACATTCAAAGAATATAGAACGGATAGTAACATTAGATAATCCCTGCAGAAATTCGTATTTTCTTTATTTATGGTACATGTCTAAAGGTGCATGCAATGGAAGAAACTTCTGCGACACCCGCGCGAATGGCTCAGTCGCCACGGGGTTGAGTGTTGAGCACGAGGACGCAGGTTCGAATCCAAGTTGAGGTGGGCACGCCCCAAATTGGGCGAAATTCACAAATGCTCGTGTGATGCGCATTGGGGGCGCATTAATGAACACCAGGTGGTCAAAATACACTACTGCGTCCACTACGGCGTCCCCAACACCAACTTTTCAGGTTCAGGACATTCAAGCACACAATTTAGAGTAATTTTTACAGTACCCCAACTCATAGGTAGCTCCTGATTATTCGGCTATATAGGCCGAATTTCCGAAGGTTTGTGTTCATAAGAATTGTTTGTCATTTTCCGGCCAGATATAAACACTGACAGGCACCTGTTTGCACGTAGCGCTCAAGAGGACCCTTCTCAGTGACAATATTCGCAATGCTTTTTCTATATGTAAGGGCTGACCATGATTGATCGGCATTGCGGCGACTTAGGCCTCCCAACACCCGCCACTCTCAAGAAACGCGAGAATCCCAATGTTGATCAGTAAGAAATGCTGTTGAGTGAGATAATTTCGTTTTTTCATTGAGGGTGCAGAGGATCAGGAAAACAGTTGCTTTAATCTTTCCCTGGAGTTACCCCTCTTTGCAACTCTTTCCTCACACTAACATGCGTAGTAATGAAAGCACTATGTACACTCTTTCTGCGGAATCCGACGGCTTCTTTCCATTTTTCCTCAATTTTTCTAGAAAGACGTCTGTATTGATTTTTTATAGGCATTTCTGATTATCTACTGAAATGGATCAGGACATGCTCACTGGCCATTAGATTTAAAGAGCTGTGATGTCTCCATCACTCAATGAGTTCCTCCATCGCTCACTCATCGAAGCCAGATGGATGCGGTACTGGGCCACATTATGTTTTCGCTATACGATAAAGACAAAACTGAGCATAGGTGGATGGCTTGAAGATGAGGCCACGCTAACGTCAACAATGAAGGCGCGTAACAATGACGGCACAACTAAAATACGGCCGAACCAGTGGACGAAAGGAAGCAGTATTTTCCAATTGGAGCTCTTTGTACGTAGCACTCAAGCGGGCCCTTGTCAGGGACAATAGTCTAGACGATACCATCGGCGCGGCGGGGCTGTCTTGTCCACCCAGTGAAGGAATCCAATCGGTTCCGATCCCCTTAACGAAAACCGTCGCTTCAAGGAAAGTTTATCTCCTGGCTCGAACTATCATGCAGCCTATTGGTTGTCTCCTAGAGAAGAAAAAGTAAGGAGAGGAAAGACAGGGAAGTCAGCAAGATCAGCGTCCTCTTTGCTACCCGACACTACCCCAGGAGGAATACCCGTGTCGGGTACCTGTATGGAGAATACCGCAGCCGTTAGTGAGTCTTGAAATAACTGGAATTACGAAAAAAATGCTACGTTTCCTGCATGGCTTGAAACAGCTCGCCCTACTCCGTATAATTACATTAGGTAGTGTGACTGCAAGAATATACCGATGGCTCTGCCACACCATCTGCCACAAGAACTGCGTCTGTTATCCGGCAACTTGGAACTACCCAGCGATTTCAATTGAACCGCAAATCTGCAGAACTGGCTGCAACACAGGAGGCTGTCCTTTTTACTCAGAACTCGGACACCTCATAACTGAACAGCCTTCGACGATGCCATATCAGCGCTTGCAGACGCTAATATCCTTTTTAAAGACAAGACAGTACTAACTGTTCGTGCAGGAAGCCGTCGAACTTCATTACAGTGAGCAGTGAAATGATCACTTAAAAACTTTCCAATTTTTGCCTGGACATTGTGGTGTGAGCGACAACGAACTCGCTGAAAGTAAGGCAACATCGGCATTCTCCTCCTACGATGAAGTGCAGCTGGCCTACTCGCGTTCTAGCACGAATTCTACGATCAAGACACTCATACGGGACATTAAAAAGGCATAAAGAGCCAATGCTGATATTATCCACAGGCGCCTATGTGTTATCAACCCAGATTGTAAATTCCGTTCGCGCCCGAAGGTTAAGTGGGGAAAAGTCTCATGCCTAGGGAGGATTCGATCCCCATGATTGTCTCGAGTCATGGGGATGAACTTTTAATAGTTTCCTCCAATTATCCGAAAAATACAGAAACGGTCATTAGTAATTATAACTCATTCTAAGCGGAATCACCCCTGCCTATTGACGGCAGTAGCAGTCAATAGGCAGGACATCGCCTATGCAAACGATTCGGAGCATTGTAGTTGCGTTTGATCAACAACCAGAAATTGCGCAAAAGTATCGAAAAACGTGAAAATGTGTTAATCGACGTAATTTTAGTGCAAAAACGCGCAAGCAGGAAATCCCTTTCAAGGTAATCATTTCGGAGAAAGGCACGTGGAAAAAGCAAGGCACGTCATATCTAAATTACATGTTGAGACGATTGAAAACCAAGAACCCGTTTATGATAAATAATTCTGATCGAGTGGTTGAATTTGTAAAGGCCCACGCAGACATTACCTGAAGGTCTTTTCGGTAGACGTCACGGACTTATACTACTCCTTGCCACATGATGAAATGTTACGTTGTGTCGAGAAATGCATTCATGAATGCGGATCCGTAGCATTTTCTTGTGAAGCCGATGTCTCCGTCGGTGGTTTTCTAGAAATTCTTAACTTTTGGCTTTGTTCGACCTTCATTCAATCGAATAATATTCCGCTGTTACAAATGAATGGAGCCTGTATTGACTCCTGTCTTGCTCCCGTTTTAAACGATTTTCATTGTGGCCTGCCCCATCGCCTTGGATCCTTTAGTAATTACACGCAAGTCCTTACATATGTTGACGATTTTATTGAGTTTTTAGATTGCCCTTTCGAGCGTTTTCAGAAAGAGTGTGATGACATCGTATTGCTTATACGTAATTGTCTTTCCCGCCTTGTTCTGGCTTTCGAAATGCATGTTAACGGAACCATTGGGTTCCTAGACGTGAAATTAGTGTCGACCGATCGCTGCACCTGCTGGTGTTGTGCTCCCATGGCCAATAAAGCGCTTTTAGCATTTCATTCCAACGATTTTAAGCTGGCAAAACGCAGTATCATTAAGATGTGCTTTTACAACGCACTTGATAAGTCTTGTTGCTATTTAGTGCCATCCAGCTTCAACGAGCAAGTTCCACGGCTTTTAAACTCCTGTTATCCAACTGACCTGTTAGTTTCAGTCGCAGAATGCATCCTCACACGCAAGAAAAAAGTGGTCTTGGTGTTTCCAACATGAGCGTTGGGCCTCCTTTTGAAAAGAGTAATGTAGCCGTCATACCGTGCATCCACCAAGTTGCGCACAATCAAAAGAAAATATCTGCTCGGGAGAATGTACAGGTTCTGTTGTCAACCCCTAGCAAGCTGGGTAGTTTGTGCAGGACAACTGATCCAACTGGAAAAGTAAAGTTGCAAAATGATGCATAAAAATAATTCGTTGAGTGCTAATCGGGAGTCGTGTATTGCATTCCGTCGCGCTGTGCGACATTAGGCAAACGGGACAGTGCGTGAATGAACTGCTTAAGGAGCCTAACAAAGCGCCTTCATATGGTTTTATAGCTATTCATTGTCACGCTCCTTTGTGTGTCCCCCTTCTTCGATAAAACGGAGACAGTAGGAAGGAGCAAATGTGAAATCACCCATTTAATAATTGAGAGTGGGGAGACTGACTATCACGGTCGTTCCTGTATCAGCAAGACTTCCTTAGCGTTATCGGACAATAAACTTAAATTTTATGAATGTGTTACGAAAGTTTCATTCTTCCTGTTTGCGCGCTACATCTTGTGATCTTGCTCCCCGGTGGTAACGTTGCTCACGTGGTCGGTGACGTGTAGCCGAAGGCACTTTTGTTTGGCTCTGTCAAGGAATTAAAATTTATTCTTGTGAGTAGCACCCATGTGTATCCTTTTTTTTGTCCTAGTCTTTACTAAGCGATCAACTACTGAAATCCAACTTATTAAAGTGTGTTATTTAATGACATGCAACTGAAGTTCTTATTTTTACTGTACAAAAGAAACAGCTCCACTGGAAATTGGGTTGTGATTGTGCGAGTTCGGACAAATCTGTTATATCTTTTTTTATCTACCTTAGTTTTGAGACAAGAAGGCTTAAATAATCTTTTCTCGTGTATTAATGATTGTATCTAGGTGCGGAGTGAATTTATTTTATTTTGATACCCAATTTCAGCCTAATAGAGAACAAAGTCCCGCCTACCCCACCCCCCAAGTAGCCTTGAGAGGAAACACTACGGTAGTGCGATTATTACCTTGGTAACACCAACAAAGAATAGAAGAGACGTGAGACCTGAAACGAAACAAGCTTTCATTACTGTGACTTTAAATTTGCGTCCGCCAGATATAGTTAGTGTATTATAAAACCCGGCGGGAAAAGAAGCTTGCTACTGATGATGAGCAGGAATTGAGAGTAAAGCAGCACTAATCCTGAGTGCAAGAAGCGCAGAATGCAGCCTATCGCAATCGCGTTCAAACTTTGTTGTGACAGTTTGGACAGTTAATTAGCAGCCTGAGGTCTGAAGAAACTCAGGGACTTAACGAGAAACAAGAGCAACAAGCGAGGGAGCGGAGTGAGTCGTTACTCCATACGAGCACTATTGTTCTTGTTTCACGTTTTACTTTACCTGTCTCGCAATGCCCTTTGACCCATCTCTCTCAGTGTTCAGAGCCCGAACAAATCACGGGGCAAAGGGCTGCAAATTCACAAGAATAACGCCTTCTTTTCTTGCGCAGCTTTTTCAAGAACAAACCGCACATGAGCCTCTCTTTTGTCGCGTACTCAACAAAGCCCGATGGTCTTGTTCCATTTCCTTTCGAGAGCGCATTTGAACTCGTAGTGACCGGATTCCGCCTGTGTTGCTTTCCAAACTTTTGGATTCTTTCTCGTAGAAGACAAGAGTTTATTTATATTATCAAACGACATCTTGCGAACAGCATATCCAGAGTGGCATCAAGCGGCGAGTAGACCGAAGCATGCGCCCAAAGAGGTAGGGACCTGTTTTTTGTTTTGCGTGTCTCCAGGCTTCGAGAAACGGCGTAAGCAAACTATACCTCTTTTTTTTAATTACTGATTGATCTGGTCGCATGGTTAATCTTTTTCTAGCTCCAA